>NC_064258.1:12740000-13382500 GCF_003254725.2 Canis lupus dingo
TTGGAGCCGTGAGAGAGGTTACAAATAATGGATTTATTTGATTGGGGCACAGTCCTACCCCTAACCCCAGAGAACCCTATACATTGTTTAACTGCTATATGCTTCCACATTCACAGTACACTTTTTTATGGAAGATTTTATTTATTAATTTGAGTGAAAGTGAGCACAAGAGAGGAGAGGGGATGAGGAAGGAGGAGTAGATAGAGAGAAGCAGACTTCCTGCTATGCAGGGAACCTGATGCAGGGCCGGATCCCAGGACCTGAGCTGAAGGCAGATGCTTAACCAATTGAGCCACCAGGCACCCTGTATTACTTTTTTTTTTTAAAGATTTCTTAAAGTAATCTCTACACCCAATGTGGGGGGTCAAACTCACAACTCCAAGATCAAGAGTCACATGTTCTACTGATTGAGCCAGCCAGGCACACTGGCAGTGTCCTTCTGGCTAAACTAGCTTTAAGTAATTTACTATACCTCCATTTAGAACTTATTTTGCCTTAGAAATAATTGATCTTTATTCAACAAACACGCACATAGCACTGTGCCAGGCTCATTCTAAGTACTTTACAAAAAACTTCTTAAAAATTCTTCCATGAGGGTACTAATATTATCATCCCCATTTAATGATGTGGAAACTGATTCTCTATGGAGGGCTTCACTAAATGCAGGAAGAAGAATTTGAGCCCAGGAAGCCAGGCTCTAAGGTCTGTGCTCTTAACCACTATTATATGTGCTCTCTTTCTTCCAGTAGATCATGGAAACACCAAGTTCTGCAAACTGTTTTTTCTGAATTGTACCTGCTAGCCAGAGATGTACCTGCAAGCCAGGAGCAGGAAGCATAAATATGAGAAGAGATAGTTGCTCTCTCTAAATCAGTTTGTTGTTTGTTTGTTTTGGGGGGGAGAGGCGGAGGGGAGGGAAAGAGAGAATCTTAAGCTCCATGCCCAGGGTGGAGCCCAACGTGGGTCTTGATTTCACAACCCCTGAGATCATGACCTGAGCCAAAATCAAGAGTTAGACGCTTAACCAACTCAGCCATCCAGGTGTCCCAAATCAGTTGTTTTTTGAATATAACAAACCACAAACCACAAAACTGTAGCTTAAAACAATACCTGTTTACTTGCTCACAATTTTGAAATCTGGCTGGGCTCACTTACCCAATTATAGTCAACTGGTGGCTCAGCTAGGCCTGGAGGATCTAAGATGGCCTTATTCATATCTGGCATATCGCTGGGGTAATAGGAACAGCTGGAGACTGGCTAAGCTTCTCTATTCATGATCTTTCATCCTCAAGGAGGCAAGCTCAGGTCTCCTTATGTTATGTTCAGGGCACCAAAAGAGGAAAAGTGGAAGCAGCAATGCCTCTTAAATCTTTGGAGCTTGCCCAACATCACTTCCGCTGCATTTTTTTTGGCCCAAGAAAGTCATAAGGCCCACCCAAATTCAGTGTGGCAGATGCTTACATACTAGCTTGAATCCAGGGATGTGTGATTCATTGGGGGCCTTTAAAAGTTTATCACAAGGGATGCCTGGGTGACTCAGTGGTTGAGCACCTGCCTTCAGCCCAGGGCATGATCCTGGAGTCCTGGGATCGAGTCCCACATTGGGCTCTCCTCAGGGAGCATGCTTCTCTCTCTGCCTTATGTCTCTGCATCTCTCTCTATGTCTCTCATGAATAAATAAAATCTTTAAAAAAAAGTTTATCACAAGAAGCTAACAGTTTTAGTGGAGACATAGTCATCACAGCGCATAGGACTGTAATAGGAGTGGCTAATAGTGTAATGTAGGAAAAGAAACCCTTGAATTGGTCCCCTGAATTGGTTTGAGTAATCACAGATATCATCAGAGAGGCAGCATTAACACAGGCCATCAGACTTGGAAATGGGTTATATTTGGGAGGTTTAGTGAGTGGTCAACAGACTAGGGAAGGGAGGGTAGGGCATTCCAGGCATATGGAACAAGAGGTGCAAAGACATTCATTCATACATGGTACAAGGAAGCATGTTGTACGGGGGATAGAAGGAATAGAAAATAGTTCAGAAAGATCAAAACAAAAAGAGAACTTGAGGAAGAGTGAGGGTGAGGAGATTGAAGACAGAGGCTCAACCAGATTAGGAAGTGGCATGAGGTCCTTGCTAAGAAGTTTTCAAATATCTTTGGATAAGGGCGCATTGATGAATTTTGCTCAGGGTAAGTACGTGTTCTAATTTGTGTATTTGAAAATCATTGGGGGGGGGTGTGCCTGGGTGGCATAGTTGTTAAGCATTCTGCTCATGATTTCGGCTCAGGTTATGATCTCATGGGTTGTGGGATTGAGCTCTGCATAGGACTCTGCTCAGTGGGGAGTCTGCTTCTGATTTGCTCCCTTTGCTCCTATCCCTACTTGTGCATGTGTGTGTCTCTCTCTGTCTCTCAAATAAATAAATCTTAAAGAAAGAAGAAAATCACTTTGGGGTCCATGAGGAGAGGATGAGGTGGAAATCAGGAAGATCTGTGAGAGGCTATGGCAAAATATAAGTTATAAGAAGCTTGACCCGAAAAGAACAAGGGCATAGGGAACAGAGCAAAGAAAAAGGGTAAGGGTTCTAGAAATATCTTTGAGATAGAATGAGTCAGATGTCGCCGTTGAAGGAAGCATATGAAAGGACTCTGACATTTCTTTTTTTTTTTTAATATTTTATTTATTCATGAGAGACACAGGCAGAGGGAGAAGCAGGCTCGATGCAGGGAGCCCGATGTGGGACTCGATCCTGGGTCTCCAGGATCACGCCCTGGGCCGAAGGTGGTGCTAAACCGCTGAGCCGCCCAGGGATCCCTGACTCTGACATTTCTGACTTTGGCAGTCAAGTGGATACAGGTGACAGAATTTTAGGAGGAAAGTAGTAATTTTAGGATTACCCTCCCTTCCCTAATCTGTTGACCCTAATTTGTTGTTCATTTAAGTTTGGGATTGATTCATTAATTGATTCTGAGTTGGCTGTGTAGCAATCAATAGACATGTGGAATAGACATGCTGGATATGCAAATCTGCCAGGAGAGAGGACTGGCCTAGAGATTCAGATACAGGATTCGTCTTCAAACAGATGGTAGTACAAAGCAGTAGGATTTCCCAGAGAAAGCAGGTAGGATGAAGAAGTAGAGACACAATGGAAAGAGCTACATTTAATGGGCGAGAGGAAGAGAAGTCCATATAGGAAACTTCAAAAGAAAAACTAGAAAGGTAGAAGGAAAACCAGCAGGGGTGATGCACCCCAAGTCAAGGGGGAAAAGAATTTTCTAAGAAATTCAGAAAAGTGCCGATGGGGTGGACAATTGATTATCTGTGACCATATTGAGAACAGTTTTAGGGGAATTATGATGTCAATATCTCAGTTGCTATGGATTGAGGAACCTGTGAAAGAATCCTTGTAAGTATGGTGGTGGGTAAGGGGAAGTTGCAGGAGGTTGAAGTGTTCCTTCATAGAAAGTAAAGCAGTGTTCTGAGAGGGAAGTGTGTGGGCCTACGGAGGTGGGGGGGAAGGGGGCTTGTAATAGTCGTCCTGAGAAAGAAAATCTTTAAATGCCACTGTCTGCCAAATTTCTGCTCAGTACTTTTCTCTCTTTCGTGCTAAACTTCAGGAAATATCGCTTCGCCTTTTCATTTTCTCTTCCCCTCCACTCCTTAAAACAACTTTGATGGTAGTCTGGCATTTGTATCTATGTAACAATGACTTTCAAAAAAGAATTGTCAGTGACCTTTGTCTCCCACCTAATGTACATTGTATCCCTCAGTACAATTTGTTCAAAAGAATGAACATGCCTGCTCTGATTGTGCCTAAATTATGTAATTCTGATTTCCAACTCTGAAGTAGAAAATATATAAACCCTTACCTCCTCCCAACCTCAGTGGAATGTTGGAGGAGTTGATAAATTGGGATTGTAAGGCAGAGGGAACATCTCTAAGATAATCAGCTATAATTAACATCATTTTCCTAATAGGGTTGTTTTGAGGATTAAATGAGATATAATAATAATCAGTACATTATCCTATAATGTGAAATTGGTAATAAACATCTGGCATAGAATAATAAATGGTAATGACTATATTTTAGTTGGAAAATTTGCAAACTAAAATTCAGTAACTAAAAAAAAGAAGATCCAGTTATTTGGGGTCCCAGGGTGGCTCAGTCAGTGAAGTGTATGTATGCCTTTGGCTGGGATCATGATCTTGGGGTCCTGAGATCCAGCCCCAGGTCTGGTCCTTGTTCAGTGGGGAGTCTGCTTCCCCTTCTCCTCTGCTCCCACCATCTGCTCATTTTCTTTCACTCTTTCAAATAAATAATGTTAAAAAAGAAAAAGATCCAGCTACTTGAGGGTGCTTAGGTAGAAAAATATTTGGTATTTATGAGATCTGTCTGGAAAGGTCTTCAAAATAATCTTCCCTGTTAGGGGTGGAGTAAAGGCCGCGAATTGAACTTTGGGTGTTCATTATTCTACTTTTGTATACATTTGACAAATGTAACAAAAGTCATGATTTGTTTCACTTAGATTTGTTTCAACCTATGCAACAATGTTGATGCAATACACTTGCCATATTGAAATGTAATGAAAACTTAGTTTGTAACTGATTAAATAGCTTTTTGAGATTTGTATACCTTACACCTCACTCCACTCCTCAGAGAGAAATGCAAGGAAGGTGTAACTTGATATGGAGATAATGACCTGAGTTTACGGCTTTTATATCGTAAATAGGCGTAATTTTCTTTTTTTTTAATAGGCGTAATTTTCAATAATCAGTCTCATCTTTCTGTTGATGTCGTCACTCATCATTGGGGAAAAAAACTACAAGGACCAGAATCCACTACACGACTGACGTCACATCGAGGCCCTCCGGTCTCCGAACCGGTTGCCCTCGCCTAATTTGAATGAGCCGATCGCGGCGAAAATTGGCGCCTGTGACGTACAGCAGCTTTTTTTTTTTTCTTCGTCTTCTTCTTCTACAGCCGCCTTTCAAGGCTTCTTCCGCCTCTGAGTGTGTGGAGAGTGCCACTCCGAAACAGGGTGTTACCTTTCTGCTCAGGCATCGCGTCGGGCAGCCTCGCCCTTTCCTGGGGCTTCCGTGCGGCAGGAGGGCTCCGTTAGGGCGCCTCCAAGATGGCGACGCTGTTGGCGGTAAATTCGGGTAAGGGCGGCCGCGGCAGAAGGGGGAACTTGCTGGGCAGGACGAAGGTTGGTCCTTTAGTGCGAGGTGCCGTGAGGTTCCTCGCAATGCAGGCCCTCGCTTGTGGGTATGGTGCTTGCTTTGGCCTAGCTCTGGGCCTAGAGTCCCAGCCCTCCCCGGTTTGAATGGCGCGCCTCGGTGCTGCCGCCCCAGCCCTCACGGTGGGGTTTCAGGAGGGAGGCAGGGGGGTTTGGTCCAGCGGCCCCCCCTCCCCCCCATCTCCCCGCAGTGAGGCCGGAGGACCTGAGAACGCGCACTTCCGAGTAGGCGGATCCGACACGGTAGTGAGAGGGGGCCTGGAAGTCGGGGTGCATCCTGCCGGGAGGGGGGTGTCTCAGCCTTGGGCGGTGCCGCCCCTGAGGCTTTGGGAGGAGTGGGTGCGTTTGCGGCGTCCAGACTCTCGGCGCCTCATGGGCGGGGCGAGGATGCCTTCAGCCCTGCACGCGGCGGAGCTGGGCTTAAAAACACAATCCCCCCTCCCTCCCCCAAACAAAACAAAACGCAGTTTCCAGCTCAGTGACATACAGTTAGCTTTTTGGATTCAGTTTTAGCAGCGTGTCTATGACATACTGGTAGAGAATGTCATTCAAGAGTAATATTTCCTGTCCCCCGCCCCCCCCCCGCAGTGTTTTGGGGTTTTTTGGGGCGAGGGTGGGGTTGGGGGAGGGGTGCGAGTGCTTGGTTCTACTTGCCATAGGACTGGTATTACTGTAAAGTCGAAATCTGAATTCTGCAAATCTAGCCATTTCAGTGACTCTGTCCTACCTTTAAAAAAAAAAAATGATAAAAGATTATGTTTATCGAGCCTCTGATATGTCCCCAGGCATTGGACTGTTGCACTTGCATGATTTCATCTAATCCCCTTTGCACACCTACGGAGAAGCTGCTATTAAGTACCCCAGTCTACAGACTGGTGAAAAAAGACTTGGGGGTAGTTAAGTAACATCACTGAGGGTTATAGGGTAATAATGGTCGTAAGCCAGACTCAGGTGTTTAAACTACTTAAAGCACAAGCTAATTCATTTTATTACATCAGATTTTCATATATATATGAATGCGGGTCATGAAGTTATGTTCTTTTTTTTTTTTTAAGATTTTTATTTATTTATTCATGAGAAACAGAGAGAGGGAGAGAGGCAGAGACACAGGCAGAGGGAGAAGCAGGCTCCATGCAGGGAGCCCGATGCGGAACTCCATCCCGGGTCTCCAGGATCAGGCCCCGGGCTGAAGGCAGGTGCTCAACCGCTGAGCCACCCGGGCTGCCCATGAAGTTATACTCTTACTACTGCTGTCCCAATCTCCCTACCCAGATATAATCTTAAAAACAAGGCTTGCATGTTACACGTGTGGTTAAATACTATTCTTTAGTACATACCAAGTTACTGTCATTAAACATAAATCATTGGAGGAAAGAGGAAAAGGAGTTACCAACAATTGCAAAGAGTGTATACATTGTATAATGCCTTGTGACAGGAGTGTGTAATCGACAACACGGAAAGGAATCATTTTTCACAGCCAGGAGTCAGGAGAATATATGTATATTTAATTAAACATCCTAGGGTAGCAGCCTGAATGTCCATAAGTGGATGAGTGTATAAACAAAATGTAGTGTATACGGACTACGAGATGTTGTTTGTCCTTAAAAAGGGAATCCTGTCACATGCTACAACATAGATAAACCTTAAGAACATTGTATTAAGTGAAGTAAGCCGGCCAAAAAACCAAAAAAGGATAAATACTGTGTGGTTCCACTTATGTTTGATACCTAAGGTAGTCAGATTCCTAGAAACAGAATGTTGGCTGCCAGAGGGAAGGGAGAAATGGGGAGTTGTTTAATGGGTTACAGAGTTTCTTTTGTGCAAGATAAAAAATTCTGAATGTTTGTAGTACAACAGTGTGATGCCCTTGGCTACTGAACTCTACCCTTGAAGATGTTTAAGATAGCAAATTCTGTTAGTTCTTTTTTCCTACTTCCCCCCCCCCCCAAAAAAAAAAGCCAAATATCTTATCGTAGACAGGGAAAAAATAGAGGTTGTAGGGTCTAAGACCTATGCTTGAGATTCAGCGGCATGATTTATTGGTGTTGTGACCTGTTGTCATCCCAGATGAGCAGACATACAGACTTGTTGATAAGCAGCCATTGATTGACACAGGCCTTCTGTGGCCATCTGGTCACCCCTGTCCTGTTCACGGCAGTGACTATCTCAGACTTTTCCACATTCCTCAAATCTTGTCTTCCAGCTGATCCCTCAGCCTCCTAGTCACAGAGAAAATAGAAGCCTGTAGGCATGCACTCTCTTTTTTTTTTTCCACCCTCAAACCTACAAACCTGGATCTATATCTATACTCGTTTTCACCGGTTTCCCTTTGTCTGAGTTAAATCCCACCTCTTATGCCCTTCTCCCTACTACCTTTTCTCTCTCGGATATTCACATCTCTTCTTGCTCCCTTTCTTTCCACTAGCCTCTTCTTTGGATCTTGATCTCATGCCTTGTTCCAGTTACTATCCTCTTGCTCCTCTTCACAGTCAGACCTTTCAAAAGATTCATCAGTTTTTACTGATACTATTTCCATACCTCTTCTTCCCCTACTCACTCTAGTTTCTTCCCGTCCCCTTAAACATTAGCTTTCAATAAAGTAAATGTGTTTTTCTATTTCTTTTTTAAGATTATTTATTTATTTATTTATTTATTCATGAGAGACACACACAGAGAGGCAGAGACACAGGCAGAGGGAGAAGCAGGCTCCATGCAGGGAGCCCGATGTGGGACTTGATCCCGGGTCTCCAGGATCACACCCTGGGCTGAAGGTGGCATTAAACTGCTGAGCCACCCAGGCTGCCCTGTTTTTCTATTAAGTACCTTAGATATTTAAAAATCTCTATCTTCTTTAATCTTTTAGGGCAAAGACCAAAATCCGTAATATAGGCTTGGGAGCCCTGCATGCTATGCCAGTTGCCTCCCTTACCAAACCCTTGGTTTTTGTACTCTGGCACTCTTGGCTTTTTCAGTCCCTTGAGAGGGCAGTGTTACCTCTTACCATGTGAACCCACATGCTGTCCTCTCTTCTGGTTGTATGTTTTCAATTCTTAGCCCTCAGTTAACTCCATTCTTGATCCTTCACATTTCAGCCTAATCACTTCCTTGAGAAATCCTTCCCTTCCCTGACCTCCTCGACTAGGTCATACTCCCTGATTCTGTAATCTCTTGCCTTGGGTACCTCTCCTTCATAAGCACTTGTCAAGTTGGATATTATCCTTACATCTGGCTATATGATGACTGTGTTTTGTCCTTACACTCTAAGCTCACCAGTACTAACTAGCACATGATAAATGAGTGAATGACTGCGTTTTGCTGGAGGTATTCCTAAACATTAAAGAAAGTATATTTCTCAAATAACGAATCATTTATGTTAAAAATACATATTTAGTAATTTTGAAGAATTTATAGCCTCTTTTTTTCATTTATAATCACAGAATGATACTTATGAAAATTAGCCAACCAAAGGCAAACCAGCAAAAAACTCTGTGTTGCAGTTACCTCTGTGATGTGTTGATGTTATTGATAGACTAAGGATACCAGGATACATGGGGGTTGTGGTAGAGTTTTGACTGGTTGCTGATGCCTCTCTGCTTCATAAAAGGGGAGAAAATAGAATTTTTTCTCTAGAACTCAGCTTATAATGCTAAGCATGTTCAGTACAAAGACATTTATTGATTTTTCAGAGATTCTGTTGCATATTGTTACTTTTATTTTTTTTAGAGATTTCTTTTTGAGAGAGAGAATGTGTGCCTGTAAGGGGGTGGGGAGGGGCAGAGGCAGAGAGAGAATCCCAACCGAGCACGACTTGGGGCTCAGTCCCTCATGCCCGGGATTATGACCTGAGCTGAAATCAAGAGTCAGACGATTAACCAACTGAGCCCCCCAGGCGCCCCAATATATCGTTACTGTTAAAGAAGAGAATTTACTTTGTCAGTTCTTTGTCAGAATTTTAAAATACCCGTGGTAAGGCAAGTTTCAAATTTGCCTTCAAGTTTTTGATACCTTTCTTTTTTTCTTTTTAAAAGATTTTATTTTTAAATAATCTCTACACCCAACGTGTGGCTCAGACTCACAACCCTGAGATAAAGAGTCACATTTTCTACCGACTGAGCCAGCCAGGCACCCCTTGATACCTTTCTTTTGTACCCTGTGCCAATCAGTTACCAGTCCTGGCTTTTTTCTACTAACAGGCCTTTTCTTTTGGTTTTACTGCCCTCATCTACTTTAGGCTCCATCACCTGATTAGCAGTTTACCTACCCTGTCATCCTTGGTTCTGGACTTGCATGTGTTCTGTGTAGTTCAGCAACCACACCATTGCTCTCTAGTACCAATTTCGTTTTGTCATCTACTACTTGAAACTTTCCTATTGGGGATCCCTGGGTGACGCAGTGGTTTAGCGCCTGCCTTTGGCCCAGGGCGCAATCCTGGAGACCCGGGATCGAATCCCACGTTGGGCTCCCGGTGCATGGAGCCTGCTTCTCCCTCTCTCTGTGTCTCTGCCTCTCTCTCTCTCTCTGACTATCACAAATAAAAAAATTAAAAAAAAAAAAATAAAGAAACTTTCCTATTTACTAATAGGAAAAATTCCATCGTGGCCTAGAATCCAGACTCAAACCGACTATTCTTTGCAGTTTGAGAGGACGAACAAAATGATCTCTAGGAAAGTCAGCTAGTTACCATCCAACTAGCACCTGTCACTGGCAGTTAATAGGATCTAGGGGTTAGGTTCTCATTTTTGCAGACCTGAGCTCTTGTATATCCAGAGTTGTTTGGATCCTAGTAACTCAGAAAAGACAGCTGTGTAAACTAGTATTTAATTTATCGATCTTTAATGGGAATATATCTGCACTCGTACTCATGCTGATTTGTCAGCACAATTTTTACTCTAGAAATTTCTATGACAAGCTATATTTTTTAAATCAGAAGATTGGCAAGAATGGGAGCAAAGCAGGGAGTAGACTGCTGTTGAAATGAGGTCTTGACCTGCTCATTCCCATTCCTCACATCCCCACACCAAAGACTTTTGGCTTCCTGCCTTGATCTTCAGATTAGAGTAGGCTAGATTCTCCCTTCTATATGTTCTCCTAGCACTCTGTACTTCTCCATCATCTCGTATTATATTGGTAATTGTTTTCTGGATTCTATGTTTAATGTGTTTCTCTGTGTCAATCTCTAAGTTCCTTGAGGACTGGGATCCTGTTTGTCTTGCTTGGTCTATAGTCCTAGAAAGCTCTCAGTAAATGCTCGAGTGAATGATCTGGTTTGTCTAGTTTAGTCTGTTTTCTCCCAGCACATTCCCCCTTAAAAATTTTTTTTGCCAGTGTATTGCCTTTTTCTGACAACATTGTTCATAAGACAGTGAACACTTAACACATTCAGTTAGGTTACATTACATGTCATCTTACTGCCCTGGTAGGTTTATTTTTTATTTATTCAAAAAAAATTTTTAAGAGGGAGAGTGCATGCACAAGAGCACGTGAGAAGGGGGGAGGGGCAGCAGGAGAAAGAGAATCTCTCTCTCTTTTTTTTTTTTAAGAGAGAGAATCTCAAGTAGACTCTTTGCTCAGCAGAGACTGTCCTGCCTGCTCTGGTAGGTTTATTTGGGTTTGTGTTTTCTCAGATAGCAGTTAAGCATGTTTACAGATCACCCTTAACAGTTTAGGCTCTAGATAAGTTCCAAGTTTCTGGAGTGACTGGTTTTGACTAGTTTCCCTTTCAGAGCCTTTACAAACACATATGGGTACCGTATCTGTTTGCAAACAGAAACTTAGGTCTTCAGGGTGTGTTATTCAAACAGTGGGTCTAAAATATAGTGGATAAAATAATGGGCGGGTTACAAAGTCTCAGAGTGCATTGATATAATGAATGCATATTAGTATTTTATATACAACTTTTCAGTTTTGCACATCAGTGGATACTGGATTGAGGTATTTCGTACCATGGGTCACCTCTCTTTAATCTCATTCTGGCTCTTTGAATTCTTCTACCCTCACACCTGTCTTTGAGCCTTAGCTCCCACTTTCCCATGGCTGCTCTTTGTCACCCAGATTTTCCCAAAATTGCTGCACAAGTGTAGCCATCCCATAGAAATTCTTGACGATCATTTTGATCTTTTGAAATCATTATTTTTTGTGGCAACAATCATATTCCCTTTTTTTGTGTTGTTATTGAAATTTTTCACTTATGTATGCTTTGTCTCCAAAACTTGATTGTGAGTTTCTAAAGATCAGATTGTTTCCTCTTAACCTCTGTAATATTCTATTGCTTATTTATGGGCTTAAAACATTTTTAGGTAAGTGAATTTGGCTGAGTTTAGTTGAATTTGCCTACATATGTCTAGATGTGACCTTAAGTTCTTCACTTACCAGATGTGTCAGAAGTACCTATTTCTTTTTTTTTTTTTTATCCCAAACATCCTCATTTTCCAAGTATTATGCATGGAGGCAATATAGTTTAACAGTTAAGGCACACTCTTTGGACAAACTGCTTGGGTTCATGATGCACCTTGGCCTTTGGGGAGTTTCTTGGCACCTCTGCCTCATTTTCATATGTATAAAATGGAAGAAGAGATAGTACTGACTCCATAGTGTTCTGAAATAAAATATTATGTGTAGAGAGCTCAGTAGCATGCTCAGTAGCACATAACAAAAGGAAAATATTACTATTCTTATTACCTTTATGAATCAAAATGTGATCCTTTTGATATATATTTACAAAAGTCCATATTTCTGTTTTTAAAAAGCTACCGTCCCAGCCAAAATAAAGTGCTCTTTTTCAGCTGCTGTGTTTGACAGAACCTGCTCTTTTGCCCCTACTCCTGCTTTTATTTGGATGATAGGGAAGATTGAAAGGCACTTGTGTTTATTGAGTGTCTAAGATATGCCGGGCACTGTTTGTTTTACCTAGTTTATATCATTGAATCTATTCAACCCTATGATGTAGATGATATATCTATTATTTATATTCAGCAATTGAAGTTTAAAGGGGTTATTTCCTTGCTCCATGTCACACAGCTGATAAAGTGGCAAAACCATAGCAGATATTCCAGTTTAAAGTCAGGATTTACTTTATGTTATATTAAATTAAATAAAATTGTATTCTCTCTTGAGATACTGATATGTATGCTTTTATATTAATGTTTGGTTTGTATGTATAACTCTGCATATTTAAAAGTAGCCATGCTGAGCATGACTGAAATGTGTAGACATTAACCTGATGTTATTTTCCCACATGTATGTTTTATTTGATGCTGGTTTTATTTATTTTTTCTTGAAGCTGCCAGTCTGTGGGGTCCTTATAAAGACATTTGGCAAACAGTGGGAAATGCTCTTTGGAGAAGACAACCTGAAGCTGTCCACCTTCTTGACATGATTTTGAAGAAACACAAACCTGATTTCATCTCACTCTTCAGAAACCCAGTAGGAAATTTTCTTTTCTGTTTCTTGGATATGCTTTAAAAAAAAAAAAGATTAAAGGGAAAATGAACTTAATACATGTGAATGAAATATATTACTTGTTCTAGTCTTTGATTCAAGGTTTTCTACAAATGTAATTTTTCCTAGAAGCAGCTATTACCTTCTTTTTGTTCTCCACAGAAGTTAATATTGTATTTATCTCTAGCCAGGAGATATCTTAGTAATATTTGAATGCTAGTTAGAAGGTTTAGTATATTCCAGAAATATGAGCCTCTTTGGAATTTCTTTTTTTTTTTTTAATTTATTTTTTATTGGTGTTCAATTTGCCAACATATAGAATAACACCCAGTGCTCATCCCATCAAGTGCCCCCCTCAGTGCCTGTCACCCAGTCACCCCCACTCCCTGCCCACCTCCCTTTCTACCACCCTTTGTTCATTTCCAGTTAGGAGTCTCTCATGTTCTGTCTCTCTTTCTGATATTTTCCACTCATTTTTTCTCCTTTCCCCTTTATTCCCTTTTACTGTTTTTTATATTCCCTCTTTGGAGTTTCTGACCTATAGTTAATACATCTGAGCTCAGTAAGATTGATTATTTTGTTTATTTCTAGGTACACTCTCAACATTTTAACTCTTCATAATGTTATGTAAGTTGTGTTAGCTTAACCAATTAATTCTTGTGTGTCATTAATCACTGCATCTTGAAATCTTTTTCAACCAGGAATAGAATACTTCAGTAGAGGTAATTCATATTTGGAAATTCCTTTCCTTGCTGTTTGATAATTTTCTTTTATACACTAACAAGACTATCTGAGAACTGTTTGTCTTACCAGAAATGGCCTTTTGCTTTTTAGCTCTTGTGTATTTTTTTTTTTTTTTTTTTTTTGGCTGTCTTTAATAGAAAGAATCCCCAGCCTGGGAGCCAGTTGAGCTGAGTTCCAGTCTCAGCTCTACCACTAGAGTTGTATATGCACAGGGACATCATCTGACTTATCTGGGCATCAGCTTCCCCATCTTTTTTTTTTTTTTTTTTTTTAATAAGACTTATTTATTTATTTATCTGAGAGAGAAAGAGTACTCATGCACGCGCATGAGCAGGAGGGGCAGAAGGAGAGGGAGAGAGAATCTGAGGTAGATTCCATGCTGAGCATGGAGCCCAATGTACGGCTCGATCTCATGACCCTGAGATCATGATCTGAGCCGAAACTTAAGAGTTGGACACTTAATTGACTGAGCCACACAGGTGCCTCACTTTTCTACTTTTAGTAGAAGAGTTGGATTAATTGACCTATGTGGCCTTTTTTAAGATGAAAATTTCTAAAATTTTATGATCCATCAAGTAATTCTATACTGTATGTCATTTGTTAAATATTTGAACCAAGTAAGACTTTTGGGACTAAGACTACATTTTACGTAACATATTAATAAAGTATCTTTAGTCTTACTAATTCATTCAATAATTCATATATCCATTTGTTATTTCCCACTTGCAGACCATATTGTTTTTATTTACTAAATATGTAATTGGAAACATTCCTTACAGATTTGAAAAATAGTGTGCTTTTATTGTGTGTGTTTTTTTCAAAATTTTGTATTTCAAAGTTTAGCAAAAGCATTTATTGAGAAGGCAGTCATAGCATAAGTGCTGCAGGTAAATAGGTAGTGGTACATCATAAAGGTCTATTGAAGGTTTTCTGATAAGCAGTACTTCCATCATGTTACTTGACTACCTTATCATGAATTAACTTCTCTAGGTAACATTTTAAAACCTTTTCTCCAGTATACAATTTTCATTCCATGATTCTATTTACTTTTACCATTGCAGCCCAAAAATGTCCAACAACATGAGAAGGTTCAGAAAGCCAGTACAGAGGGAGTCGCTATCCAGGGTCAACAGGGAACCCGACTTCTTCCTGAACAGCTCATTAAAGAGGCCTTTATCCTTAGTGACCTTTTTGATATTGGAGAATTGGCAGCTGTTGAGCTTCTCCTCGCTGGTAGGTTGACATTTAATTGAACCTGTGGTAAGGTAGTACAGAATTATAAAGTCATTCACTCAGGGTTTAAAGTGTTGTATCATTTAGATTCCAAAGTAGTTTATTTGAAAAACCATATTCAAAGTATTTCCTTTTGTTTATCTGTGACTAATGGGAGAGCTTTAGTGATTGGATTTGTTAAAGGTAATTTAACTTTTAAGATAGGATTTTACATGGTAATTTACTAGCAAAGAATCATTGGCCGCATCTCACAAATTTTATAGCACAAAGAATTTATTGTCATGTGATGAATAAGAAAGTAAGTTCACTGCTTTTTTGGAGTTCCTTTTTAAGGGGGTGATTCAGATAATGAATAGGTTAGAAATAAGGTAATTTTAGTAATACTGAGTACCAGGACGAAAATAAAAGACGATGTGATATAGAGAGATGGGATCTGCTAGGGGACAACTCTAGATTACTTAGAGAAGGCTTATCTGGGATATTTGACCTGAGACCTATATGATGATAGGGTATCAGAGTTTTTGGGGAAGGGTGACCCAGGCAGAGCAAACAGCAAGTGCTTGAAGTTAGGCCAAAGGCACACTAAAGAATAAAGAGACCATGGGTAAAAAAGATACAGGCACCTCACAAAGAAAGGGGAGGGCAAGGGAAGGTAAGGAGAGAGCAGGAATCAGATTATATCAGTCCTGCAGGCAAGGAAAACTATTTGGATTTTATTCTAATTGCACTGGGAAGTTGCTGGCAGGGGCTTTAAGCAGATGAGTTACATAATCCAGAAAAATTTTGAAATTATTTCTGTGGCTACTATATAGAGAAAAAATGTGAAATTTCCCTAAAGTGAGCAATTCCTTTTCGTTATAACAGGGAGCCTTAGGAAGTAGCCATGTGGGCAGTTTATTTTATTTTATTATTATTTTTTTTATTGGAGTTCAATTTGCCAGCATATAGTATAACACCCAGTGCTCATCCCATCAAGTGCCTCCCTCCGTGCCCGTCACCCAGTCACCACATCCCCCCACCCACCTCCCTTTCACTACCCCTTGTTCGTTTCCCAGAGTTAGGAGTCTCTCATGTTCTGTCTCCCTCTCTGATATTTCCCACTCATTTTCTCTCCTTTCCCCTTTATTCCCTTTCACTATTTTTTATATTCCTCAAATGAATGAGACCATATATTGTTTGTCCTTCTCCGTTTGACTTACTTCACTCAGCATAATACCCTTCAGTTCCATCCACGTTGAAGCAAATTGTGGGTATTTGTTGTTTCTGATGGCTGAGTAATATTCCATTGTATACATATACATGTGAGCATCTTAATTGAAAGGAAGTCTCATGTGTTTAGAGATTATTTGAGAGAGAGAGAGAGAGAGAGCATGTACCTGAGTGCACAAGTGGGGGAAGGGGCCGAGGGCCAGAATCTCAAATATATTCCCCACTGAGCACAGGGCCCCACAGAGGGCTCAATCCCTTGACCCATAAGATCATGACCTGAGCTAAACCCAAGAGTTGGGCACTTAATGACTGAGCCATCCATGCTCCCCAAGAAAGTCTTATGTTTAAAGATATCATATGGCTTCCAAAATCCTTTTTGACCTAAGGCTGCATTAAAAGAAGTATGATCATGAGAAGCAGGAGGGTAATTTTCCCACTCTACAATGGAAATATTAACTGGATAGGCTTGAGTTTTGAGTTTAACTCACAACATCATTTAACAAACATTTATTTATCTTGTGTTTACCATGGGCCAGGCACTGTGTTAAGACTCCAGGGATAGAAACATGGATGAAACTTAGAAAAAAAAGAAAAAAAAGAAACTTCAATTAGTGTAAAGGAGCCCATAGTCTCGTAATTGAGAAAACATGGAGACAAATAATGATACAGTTAAGTGCATTAATGCTAGTTTATGGAAGATTTAGTGATGGTCCAGAGGCAAAGGGATTAAGTTGACTTTAGGTTGTAGAGAGAAGTCTTCACAAAGCTCACCAGGCCTAAACTAGGTGCTGAAATAATGAGTAGGCACATGTGTGGAATAGATGTGCACTCAGGAGGACAAGAGGGTATCTAGGCACGAGAAATGGCTGGTACAGAGGTGTGAGATGAATTTGCGAACAGGAGAGAGTGGAGTGATTGGGCTTGGAGGAGAAGACAGCCTTAGGAAATGAAACCCAAACTAAAAAGAACAAAAGAGGAACTTATTCAAAGGGGAGCAGCTGAAAAGGCAAGTAAACTGGAAACATAGGAAAAGGTTATTTACTTTCATAGAAAACTCTAGGGGAAGAAACTTCCAAACATTTGAAAGATTTCATGTGTAAGAGAGGAAAATGGGCATTAATATCATGAGATTCAGTGGACCCCCATGAGACCAGAAGATCGTTAGCCAGTATGGAAATCCTAGATGAATGTAAGATTGAGTTTAGGAAATGGTGAGTTCTGTGTTACTGCTGGTGTTCCAGCACAAGTTGGATGGCCTCTTGAAGTTGTGGAAGGAGGAAAATGATAATGAGTGTTTGGACTAGAGGACTGTAGGATCCCTTAAACCCTGAGATTCTGGGATTCTGGGAACTGAACATTGGTATAGTCATTTTTGTCTCATCCTAAATACATATTAACCAAATTATTCCTCAACTCCTTTTTCTTTTTTTTTTTTCTTTTTTCAACTCCTTTTTCTAGGAGAGCACCAACAGCCACATTTTCCTGGTCTCACCAGAGGATTAGTAGCTGTTCTTTTATATTGGGATGGAAAACGGTGCATTGCAAATTCCCTGAAAGCCTTAATACAGTCTAGACGAGGAAAGACGTGGACCCTTGAACTCAGGTCTGTTTTCTTCTTAGGATTTCTTCTTTGGGCTTTATTAGAAATTACTTGAAGAATTATTATTTTAATTATTAGAAATAACAAAAATTTCTCCTTTTAATATATGTAATTTAAGTAAAATGTGTAACATAACTGAGTATTCTGCAAAGAATGATAGATTAAAGCTGATTTATTTTGTTTGCAAATAAAAAATAATTACTTATGGTTAGAAGTTTATTGATGCCTAATTATCTAACAAGGATGAAAAGAGCCGAGTTATAATTCATCCTCTTTTTTTTTTCAGTAACGAAACATTATTGTCAAGAGCATTTACTATATCTGTATCATGAAGTGTAGACGTGACTAGTCATTATAACTTTCTCCATTGATTTTTTTTCATTACAGTCCAGAGCTGGTTTCCATGACAACACGGTTTACAGAGGAGCTGATGGAGCAAGGATTGACTTATAAAGTCCTTACTCTGGTGTCACAGATTGATGTGAACAATGAGTTTGAAAAACTACAGCGGGAGAGAGGTTTGGGCAGTGAAAAACATCGAAAAGAGGCAAGGGTTTAGTGAGATCATTTCGTGGGTTGTCTGTGTCAGATCTCAGGTGAAAAGTCATGACGTTTAGAATGTTCTATCATTGAAGTGTAGCACCTGTATCCAAAATTGACATAGCTGTTTCTTTCTGGTCATTTATGCTATTGTAGCTCTTTTTCTGGAATGAATGCTTCAAAAAATTGGTCATTGAATAAAGGTGCTTGGAACTTAAATGAGGAATTTACAATAGGATTTGTTTAGAATTCTAGAGGGGAGATTTTAGCGTTACTTGTGGATTCAGATTTATGTAATTAGCTTTGTAAAAGGTAGTTTACTTTCTGGATTAAGACCAGGCTTCACTGTGATTTATGTATACTGATAGTCGTACGTTTTTATCTCTAGGTTTCTGATCTCATCAAGGAGTGCAGGCAGTCTCTGGCAGAAAGCCTTTTTGCCTGGGCTTGTCAGTCACCTTTAGGCAAAGATGACACTCTGCTTCTTATTGGACATTTGGAAAAAGTGACAGTTGAGGCTAATGGCTCCTTGGATGCAGTGAATCTGGCTCTTCTTATGGCGCTTCTATACTGCTTTGATATCAGTTTTCTAGAACAAAGCACAGAGGAACGAGATGGTATTGGATCTTATACTTATTAATGCCTTTATTTTAAAAAATCAGCTTAAATTGTGGAGATTACATTTAAGAAGGGCAATATTTTAACTACTAAAAGGAGAAATTGTATATTTTATTCCTATATTCTGTGTAATTCATCCATACTTGAATATTTAGATATAAGATCACATTTTAAAAATATGCACCTGTTAGATATCTCTATTCTTTTCAATTTTGGAATAGGAAAGTGGTAAAGGTTATGTAATACATGTTCATGAGTTTTGTATGCCTAATTGTTTATTTCTTTACATTTTATTCACATTGCAAACTTTCACCAAAATATTCTAAGCGAGGATAATGATCCATATTAGTAATATATGATGTTTGATTTATATTGTCTCTGAAGAAGATAATATTTTTACTTGGTAACCTTATAAACGATTACTGCTCAGAAATGAGGATCTCAGAAATGATTCCCAAAGATGATTTGAAGACTATTGACTTTTAACATCCTAGATATTTATACTTATTTGAACAGTTTTCCCCTGTCCACTTTTGATTGTATCATCAGCATCTTCTCTCAGTAGGTATGTAAGGAGTATAGACATTTTCCACTCACATTTAATGATTATCCTTCGGCATTAGGAAAGGCTTATGGAAAGCATAAGTACCCCTTCCTTCTAGTCAAATTGTCACGCGGTGCTTTGTGTGTCACAGAACAAGTGGTAACTGTGCTCATGTAGGAATGCTGCCAATTAATGCATTGGTCATATTTCCTGTCTTGAATGAAATGAAGCATAGAATTAAGTAGGAGTAGGATGTGTTAAGGGAAGCTTGTAAGTGGGACTTTCAAAAGCAAAATGAAATGCCTGGAAGATTTTGTAGGCTAACATGTAAGGTTTTGTATTAGGTTGTAATTTTATCAATTTAGGATGCTTATATTAATTAACTCATTTTAATTGTAATTTCTTGTTGGTTCTGTATATGTTTGGTTAAAAATGGGAGAAGTGACTTATTAGTGCATGTATAGTAGTAGACAGAAACTTAAAATACAGGAAATTAAAGAATGTGTTCTTGGTTAAAGGTTGGGAACCACTGACGTCAAAAAGAAGTACAAGAAAATAATAAAATAAATGAAATTTTAGGTGTCAGTGGTGTTTCCCATGTTAGTATTTATTCAGAATCCTATGCTTGTTTGAAGTACCACAGTATAATTGAACAGTAAATCGAAAATTATTTATTTTTTAGCAGTTTCCTTTGTTATAATCAGAGTAGATAATTGTCTGTGATTTGGATCCTTTGTTTTAGCCAGTTTTTGTCTGATCTGTTAATCAGGCATTTATCTAGTAAAATTCTTTTTTTTTTTTTAAGTTTTACTTTTAAGTACCTCTACACCTGACATGGGACTCAAACTCATAACCCTGAGATCAAGAGTCACACACTTCACCAACTGAGCCAGCCAGGCACCCCAAATTATATCTTTTTTGATTTTTTTTTTTTTTTAAGATTTTGCTTATTTATTCATGAGAGTCACAGAGAGAGAGGCAGAGACATAGGCAGAGGGAGAAGCAGGCTCCCTGCGGGGAGCCCAATGCAGGACTCAATCCCAGGACCCTAGGATCACAACCTGAGCCAAAGGTACACGCTCAACCACTGAGCCACCCAGGCATCCCTCTTTTGATCTTTAAGTGGCATTGATTTATTATTTATTTATTTATCTTTAAAAAATATTTTATTGTTTTAGAGAGAGAGAACACATGAGCAGCAGGGTAGGGGGAAAGGGATAAGAAGAGAGAGGGAATCTTTTTTTTTTTAAAGATTGTATTTATTTATTCATGAGAATACACAGGAGAGAGAGAGAGAAGCAGAGACACAGGCAGAGGGAGAAGCAGGCTCCATGCAGGGAGCCCGACGTGGGACTTGAGCCCGGGTCTCCAGGATCACACCCCGGGCTACAGGCAGCGCTAAACCACTGAGCCACCGGGGCTGCCCGAGAGAGGGAATCTTAAACAAACTCCATGCTCAGCTCAGAGCCTAACACAGGGCTCAATCTCATGACTCCAAAATGATGATCTGAGCCAAAATGAAGAGTTAGATGCTTAACCAACTCAGCCATGCAGGTGCCCCTAAAGATTTTATTGTTAAGTAATCTGTAACACCCAATGTGGAAGCTTGAACCCTGAGATCAAGAGTCACACGCTCAGCCGACTAAGCCAGCCAGCGCCCTGACATATTTTAGAATTTGTATACAGAAAAATGAATGACTCTTTAACTGTTTTTAAAATTTTTTTATAGTACACTTATTTAAAAAGACATTGCAAAAGATAGAATTAAAATTTAGAATTATTGTGGGTTGCCTCTTTCAGTTTTAATTTGTATAGAAGTTTTCTGGTAATGTATTTGTTTTGGTTTGTCAAACATTGTTAATTAGCCATAGTTATTTGATAAGAGCACTCTGGTTTTCTGATTTGTAGACATTATTCCTATATATCAAAAGTCCGAACTTCCCTACTTTTTGGTACATTTTTGTGTTTCCAGATATGATTCATCAACTTCCACTGTTGACAGAAAGACAATACATTGCAACAATTCACTCTCGCCTACAAGACTCACAGCTTTGGAAACTGCCTGGCCTGCAGGCCACTGTTAGACTTGCCTGGGCACTGGCATTGAGAGGAATATCTCAGCTACCTGATGTGACAGGTAAATTGATTGTAGGTAATTTAGTTATGGGAAAGAACTTACCAGCTTTAAAGGTGTGTGTGTTTTGTTTGTTTGCTTTAAAGGTGTTTTGAAAGAGGGGTTATCTTTGACATATATAAGCATGAGCACAGGAAGATACCTAGAATTATGTTAAATGAAGCTTTGGAATGTGGTGAAATAACATTTTTTTCCCATTGTATCCTAAAAGAAATTTTATGAACTATTTCCTTTTCTTAGAGCCAATGACAGTGCTCTTTTAGCTTCTTTTTTTACTTAAGAGTATACAATTTGAAATGATAGTATCACAATAATTTTTAAATTAAAATTTACGATTTCTTTCTTTTTTTTTTTTTTTTAATGTTTTCCTCCTTGGTTTTCAGAAAATAATTTTTCATGATTTTAAGATTAGTATTATCTGGGGTGCCGGGGTAGCTCAGTTTTAGATTAAGCATCTGCCTTTGGGTCAGGTCATGATCCCAGGGTTATGGGCTTGAGCCCCACATAGGGCTCTGTGCTCCATAAGCCTCTTCTCCCTCTCCCACTGCCTGCCACTCTCCCTGCTAGTGCATTCTCTTCTCTCTGTCAAATAAATACAATCTTAAAACAATTTTTTTTAAATCTAGTATTATTTTAAAATAAAATACATTAGGGCTACCTGGGTGGCTCAGTTGGTTAAGTATTTGACTTTTGATTTTGGCTCAAGATCTCATGGTTCATGGAATGGAGCCCATAAAGCTCCTCACTCAGTGGGGAGTCTGCTTGAAGATCCTCTATGTCTGCCCTTCCTCCCTCTTGTGTACACACATGCATGTACTCTTTCTCTCTCGGTCTCAAAAAAAAATAGTCATTTCTTGAAATAATACAAATTTTAATAAAATAGGAATTTTGCAAAATTAGTTCCTACTCTCTTTATAGACTTATGAAAAACTTATCAAACATATTTACTACACTAACTTATAATGTGTTTGGAACTTTACTAAACTCCAAAATTTGAATAAACTTTTTAGACAGTAATACTCAATTTACATTAAGATATTAATGCTGCTTTGTTACCTGAATCTTCAAGAAATAGTTCTTAAGTTGATCATCATGTGATTTAAATTCTAGTATTTCTGAATTCAAGGGAAGGCTTGTAATTAGTCACTATTATTAATACTTAATTAGTAATTTTAATAATAAGTATTAGTTGTCATAAAGAACGAAACTATTTCATTCTCAAAGAGTTTGTATGGTATGGGTAGATAGGCAGGCTTTGTTTCAGAATGCAAAATAAAACATAAAAACCCATCTATTTTCCTCAGTTGAGACTCTTGGCTTATATCTATTCCATATGACCCTTTTCAAGGCTATGAAAATGTAGTTTGAGTAGCACACTTTGAATTTGGTCTGTATGACGCTCAAGCAGAATAAACTACATAGCATTCTTTTCCAAAGCCAGATTACCACAAAGTTACCTAGCAGTTTTATGTGTAAATTTAAAAGAAGCAGCAATGTATTTCTTTATATAAGGATTCAACAGCACCTATGACATACTTTTACCACAAAAATTGAATGTAAGTCAGATCAGGTCTCTCTAGATCAAACTACAAATTTTTAGTATAATCAGAGGACAGTGGAATATGTTAACTTTATCACTGGGATGAATACCAGACCACATTGTGGAAACTCTACAGGCTGAAAGTCCAGTGTCTGCAGCAAATAAAGGGGAAGGGAAAAATTAAGGTACAGGAAGTGCCTACAGATATATCAAATATAATCTGTAGATCTTATTTGGATCCTGATTCAACCAATCAAATTGCACAAAAGACAAAATTAGCAAAAAACCAAACTAGAATCTTTTATAACATTTACGGGACAGTTGTAAATTTGATTACTTCGTGGATATTTGATACTGTTGATTTTTTTAAGATATAAGTGTATTAAAGTGTAATGTTTGTGTGGTTTATTTTTCTTTTGTTTTTAAGTATCCTTTTGAGTTCTATACTGAAATACTTATGAGTGAAATGTTAAATTGTCTGGCATTTGCTTTAATCTCATTTGGGAATGCATGGAAATGTAGATGAAATATGATTGACTATAAAGGTGTAGCATTGAAGTTAGGTAATGGAGTTTGTGGTGGTTCATTAAACTGGTCTATTTTTAGATAACTGTTTAAAATGTTTCAAATAGGGGCAGCCCAGGGGCTCAGCAGTTGAGCGTCCGCCTTCAGCCCAGGGCATGATCCTGGAGACCCGGGATCGAGTCTCACATGGGGCTCCCTGCAGGGAGCCTGCTTCTCCCTCCGCTTGTGTCTCTGCCTCTCTCTCTCTGTGTCCCTCATGAATAAATAAATAAAATCTTTTTTAAAAAATGAAATGTTTCAAATAAAAAGCTAAAAACATGTACAAATAGACCAGTTTGTCTTTAGGTTAAGGTTTAGTTTTTCAATTTTTGCTACTTCATTATCAAATTAGAAGAGTTACATAGGTGGTCATGTTCAGGTCTTGGACTCGCTTACTAGCTCTGAAGACTTTCTGAATGATTAAGTTCATTTCATTGAGATTAAAGCCTTAGCATTGTTTTCTTCTGTTAATGTTTTGATACTAACTCCCTGACTATATCAGTGTTATACACGTATGTCTCAAGTAATTTCTTACTACTCATGATGTTATTGTGAAGAGCATGAGGTTTTCGGGGTTTTCTAGTGTACATTTTCAGTAGCTCTTTTGAGTTAGTCACAGTATTACACGGTCTTATTTTGTGCATAGCACAAATACCTGAGTTTTGAACCATCACAGAGTATTGGGAGATATTACAATTTCGTTCAATAACTTTTCCTCCATGTGCTGATTTTCTAAATCTATTTCTAGCTCTGGCTGAATTTACAGAAGCGGATGAAGCAATGGCAGAGCTCGCAATTGCTGACAATGTCTTCCTGTTCCTCACTGAATCCGTAGTGGTGTCAGAAAACTTCTATCAGGAGGAGTTTTATATTCGTAGAATCCATAATCTCATCACAGATTTCCTGGCGCTTATGCCAATGAAGGTAGGTATAATAATGTAAGATAAGTAAAGAGTAGTAGAAAAATTTTATGAAGTAGTAAAACTGATAATGAACTTTATGTTTTGGAAACTAAGAAAATCTTTTATTGTAGACCATAATATGACAATAGTTGTATTACAGCTTTGGAATTTGTAATTCATGGAAATGAAATAAGACCTGTTAATTGAGAATAAGTTAAAAGAACAAAATATTTGATACTGAGAATAGCTTATAGGGAGAGAGAATAATAGATAAATCACTACGTGCAGAACACTATTAATGCCATGATACCCCAGGGATCAATTATACATGATTTGGAAGAGGCATAGTGAAAAATCTCCAGTTTTATAGGTAATTGTTTAAATTCTTTTACTGTAGTGAAGAAATGGGCTTCTGCATGGATACAGGTAATGTAATGGAAACTAATGCAAAGACAACTTTAAAATAAAGAGTTCAAGCTATAAGTTTGATCCAAAAAAGGATTTTTAGAGCCATTTCATACCGTTTCTTCAGAGCATATGATTTTGTGCAATTTTTTTGCCAAGAAAGCCATCAAAATGGAGCAGGAAATAAATGAGGGAATAAGCCCTATGAACTCACTTTTTATGTGTATTTTAAAAAACACCCTAAAGAACCTACACTTATAATACTGTTGTGTAGGTCTGCTACCATACCTACTGAAATACATAAGACAAATGGAAAGGCTACCTCAGATGGCAACAAACATTCAAGGAGTGAAGTGCTTATTTATTATTTAATGAATTATTTGTTGAGTTTCTCCTGTGTGCCAGTACTATACTAGGAGTTGTGGAAAAGAAAAGTAAAAGTAAGTAAGAGACTCATTCCTTATCAGCAAAGAATTTATAATTTAGTTAGGTTAGGTAGTAACAGTAAATAAATGAGAGGTATAGAGAGTAAACTGCTATGGGTTTATTTAAGCTAAGAATAGCCCCGTCAGGGTTAGAGTAGTCAAGGAATACTTTAACATAACTTGAAGCCTCAGGAACCTTGAAGGGCTTGATAGAAGAACATCACAAGATTTTGGAGTAGGAAGAAGTGTGTTAATCCTTTCATTTTACATTTGCAGAAATGAAGCCGTAGAAAGATTAAGGCTTAAGCATGTCCTAATCAGTAGTAATCCAGATGGGACTTTGATTATGGGAAGATAATCATAAATAGTTTGACTAGCGTAAACAGTGAATTCACACGATCGAGGATACTGGCATTTCTTTGCTGTAAGAGGATTTAGGTTATTTGTCTCTTCTTGAAGGAGCTTTGGTTTGTGCCTATCAGTGAATTTGTCCTTTACATTCAGATTGATGGACATAAAGTTATTCTTAATATTCTTTTATTGTACTGTTGTGTCAATAGGATCTGTGATGTTTCTTCTGTCATTCTTGAATTTGGTAATTTGCGTTTTTCTCTTTTTGCTTCTTAATTAACCTGGCTAGAGGTTTATCATTTTTATTAAATTTTCTGAAGAACCAGCTTTTGGCCTTATTGATTTTTCTTGTACTTTGTTTACTGTTTCTGATTTCTGCTCTATATTGTTTTCTTCCTTTTGCTTTGGGCTTAATTTGCACCTCTCATTTCAGTTTAAGGTAGAAGCTTAGAGTATTGATTTGAAACCTTTCTTTTTTTCTAATACAAACACTTAATGTTACACATTTATCTCTAATGTGTTACATAAATTTTGATATGTTTTCTTTTTTGTTCAATTTAATGTTTTGTAATTTTCCTTGGAACTTGTTTGATTAGTGGATTATTTAGAAGGGTTGTTTAATTTCTAAATATTTGAGGACTTCCAGGTATCTATAATTGATTTTTAGTTTTATTTTTGTTGTGGTCAGAGAACATGCTTTATAGGATTTCAATTTATGTTAAATGGGCTGAGATTTGTTTTATGATTTAGAATATGCCCTATCTTGGAAAATGTTCTATGCACACAGGAAAGGAATGTATATTCTGCTGCTATTCTGTGGAGTATTCTGTAAATGTCAATTAATGTTAAGTCTTCTCTATCCTTACAGATTTTGTATACTTGTTCTGATGAATATTGAGAGAAGAGTATTGAAATCTTTAGCTATAATTGTGGATTTGTCTAGCTTTTTGTTTTGTTTCATTTTGAAAGAGTAGTTTCTTATATCAGTTGCCATTTAGTTCACACAAATGTTTATAAGGTAATGGTTCTCAGCAGAATAATAATGTCCTCCAGAGAGTGTTTGGTAAATTAGTGGCACCATTTTTCTTTGCTATAATGTCTTTGGTGGAGTTATTGGTGGCTCGTAGGTAGTCCAGAGTTGCTAAACTGTCTTGCAATGTTTAGGATGATCAAGCCAGAGAAGAAATGTCCTGCCCAAATGCCAGTAATGTTCCATTGAGAAACACTAGTTAAACTCAACTTGGAAAATGCATTGAAGTGTTAACATATTATAAATTATGGATAATAGTATCACAAAATTCCTAGTATATTTTTTCATGTCATTAAAGTGGAATAGATTTTTATTTTATTTTTTTTATTTTTTTTTTAATTTTATTTATTTATGATAGTCACATAGAGAGAGAGAGAGAGAGAGAGAGAGGCAGAGACATAGGCAGAGGGAGAAGCAGGCTCCATGCACCGGGAGCCCGACGTGGGACTCGATCCGGGGTCTCCAGGATCGCGCCCTGGGCCAAAGGCAGGCGCCAAACCGCTGCGCCACCCAGGGATCCCGGAATAGATTTTTAAACAGTTTTTCTTTTCTATACTCACTTTTATTTTTATTTTTATTTTTTAAAAATTTTTTATTTATTTATGATAGTCACACACAGATAGAGAGAGAGGCAGAGACACAGGCAGAGGGAGAAGCAGGCTCCATGCACCGGGAGCCCGACGTGGGATTCGATCCCGGGTCTCCAGGATCGCGCCCTGGGCCAAAGGCAGGCGCCAAACCGCTGCGCCACCCAGGGATCCCTATATACTCACTTTTATACAGTTGTCTGAGTTTTCTGATTTCAGTATTATTAACCTGTATAATAAATTTCCATATTAAACTCTATATAACATATTATGCAGGTGAAACAGTTGAGGAATCGGGCAGATGAAGATGCTCGAATAATTCACATGAGTATGCAGATGGGTAATGAACCTCCCATTTCACTTAGAAGAGATCTGGAACACTTAATGCTCTTGGTAAGCCATTACAGTGAATGGATGGTTATCTCTCCCTCCTTCCATTATTTATTCCCTAACTGTGGAAAGTTTCATGTTTAATATCTAAATATACAAGTGAATTCCATAAAAATGTAAATTTTCATTTAAAAGTAATTGTTGAAAAAAATAAAAGTAATTGTTGAATTGTAGGCATTTTCACCTAGTCTTTGCTTACACTTTGCAGATTGGTGAGCTATATAAAAAGAATCCTTTTAATTTGGAGCTTGCTCTCGAATATTGGTGTCCCTCAGAGCCTCTTCAGACTTCCACTATCATGGGTTCTTACCTTGGGGTGGCTCATCAGCGACCCCCTCAACGCCAGGTGAGCTCTTAGTTTTTTACTTTTCTACTCTGGTATGGCAATTGGGAGTCTTGAACCATGAAAAAAAATGTCATTTCTTGATGTTATTGCTGTTAACACAAATGACCATTTGTGTAACTTAGAAATTTACACTTTTTTCTTCCTTAAGGAAATTTGAAACTCTTTAAGTTTTCATCATTTTGGAGTATATTGGTTATGTGTCAAATTGTAGACAGAAAGGTGTCTAGTCTTTGTGTCGCTTATTTGAATTTTATTGGTATTAGTATTAGTCTGTCCTCAATAGGAATGACAATAACCAATATACATCATTTTTTAAGATTTCTTTTTAAAGATTTTATTCATTCATTCACGAGAAACACATATACACACAGAGGCAGAGACACAGGCAGAGGTAGAAGCAGGCTCCCTGCAGGGAGCCCAATGTGGGACTCGATCCCAGGACTCCCAAGATCACGACCTGAGCCAAAGGTAGGTGCTTAACCACTGAGCCACCCAGATGCCCCTAAGATTTTATTTTTAAGTAAACGCTGCACCTGGCATGTGGCTCAAACTCACAATTCCGAGATCAAGAATCACATACTCCACAGACTGAGCCAACCAGGGGGCCCCCAGTATACACCATTCTTAACAAATTGGGGAAGATAGGAGAGGTATAAAAACTAGAAGGAAAGGCTTAGAAGTTAGAAGTGATGACAAAATACCTATGAGTCAGTAGATGATACTGGAAAAAGTCCATTTTCTATTCTATATTAAGTATGATACACAGTAGCAAAAAGATGGATGACAGTATCTACATGTTTTGGGGATTTACTATATTAGACACTTTCATGTCAAGTAATTTTCAGTTATGCTAGAATCTGTGATCAGACACCTTTTTACTGCATTTCTTATATTTATTGTTTCATTTTTTCTCCCCATTTACAAAAATATTTTGGAGAAGGGTTTATTAAAATGTTTTGAAGATTAAAAAAATCTTTATATTATTTCAAACATATGGATAAGAGAATAATTTTAATGAACACCCAACATCTTAATAGCTGTTAACACTTGCCTTGTTTGCTTTGTGTACTACTGTTATTTTTACTACCTTTATTTTGCTGAAGTATGTTGAAATTATAAACAGCATGACATTCCACCTCTTACTAGATAAATATATCTTAAAAATAAGGATATTCTTTTTTTAAAATATTTTATTTAGTTATTCACGAGAGACACACAGAGAGAGAGAGGCAGAGACATAGGCAGAGGGAGAAGCAGGCTCCATGCAGGGAGCCCGAGGTGGGACTCCATCCTGGGACTCCAAGATCATGCCCTGGGCTGAAGGCAGATGCTAAACCGCTGAGCCACCCAGGGATCCCCAAAAATAAGGATATTCTTTTACATAATTAGAAAATCATTGTTATACCTAACAGATTTAACAGTGATTTCCAGTAATCTGTAACCTTTTCAGTTCTGAATTCCAACCAATGAGTCTCGATGTCTGAATAGCATTTTTGTTATTAGATCTAAGGAATAAGCAAAATACAAGGAAAAACTAAAGTGGATTTACAGAATGAGAGTATAGGAATTTGGTATTGGCTTAACACAAAACAGTATGTTTAGGTTAGCATCCAAAATTCTTTCAGGTTCCTAGGTTTTGTTTGTTTCTTTGCTCTTTTTAAGATTTATTTGAGGGAGAGTGTTCATGCACCAGTGGTGGAATTGCAGAGGGAGAAGGAGAAGCAGACTGCCCACTGAGCAGGGAGCCTGATGTGGGGCTTGATCCCAGGACCCTGTGATCACGATCTGAGCCAAAGGCAGACACCTAACCTATCGAGCCACCCAGGTGCCCTGGTTTCTAGGTCTTCATACTAAATTTAACTAGGATTCAGGAACCCCAAGTTCCAAGCATATCTGAGGACTGGTTAATTTTAGAGGAGTAAATTTTTTTTAACATTGCCTTACCTATTTAAAATGTGAGTAGTTCTTATGTTCTGTGACATTGAGATTTTTTTTTTAAACGTGTACTTTATATTCACAGAAGTATTCTGTAATTGCATTAAATTGTTTTTTTTTTTTTTTTTAAGATTTTATTTATTTATTCATAGAGACACAGAGAGAGAGAGAGAGAGGCAGAGACACAGGCAGAGGGAGAAGCAGGCTCCACGCAAAGAGCCTGACAGGACTCGATCCCGGTCTCCAGGATCACGCCCTGGGCTGCAGGCGGCGCTAAACCGCTGTGCCACCGGGGCTGCCCGCATTAAATTGTTAATGACATCTTGAAAAAACAATTTTTCATAAGTAGAATACCAGATTAGTAAATCAGAGCACTTGCTTAGTTTTAGTTCATCTGTAGTCTTTATTAGCTAGTCCATAAGCTTTACGTAAACTGTTGATTTTTCCCTATTTCAGGTTGTTTTGTCAAAGTTTGTTAGGCAAATGGGTGACCTATTGCCTCCAACGATATACATTCCGTATTTGAAAATGCTTCAGGGATTGGCTAATGGGCCCCAGTGCGCCCACTACTGTTTCAGCCTGCTTAAAGTCAATGGTAGTAGTCATGGTAAGAAAAATCTGGACGTTGTCTAAGTTTGTTGGTGACATTCTTGGGTTCACTATCCCCCTGCCTATTAAAGAATATTGGTTATTTGTACTAGGTTCTACCTGTATAAATTATTTTTATAGTAATGGGAAAGAGTACGTTGGTAGCTTTATGCATAGTGATGGTCTCACAGATTGGACAGTTTTACTGTGTGCTTTATAAAATGTTATTCAATTTAGGAAATCAGAATTGATACATAAAAACTTTGAAGAACACATCTGGTACTTAAAATATATACCCTTGCCACATGAGTTTTATTTTTTGTTTTTTTAAGATTTAAAAATTTTATTTATTTGATAGAGGGCTCGAGCGAGCATAAGCAAGGGGGTGTGGCAGAGGGAGAGGGAGAAGCAGGCTCCCTGCTGAGCAGGGAGCCCCATGTGGGGCTCGATCCCAGGACCCCGTATCATGACCGGAGCCGAACGCAGATGCCTAACCAGAGACACCAGAGACACCCAGGTGCCCTGAGTTTGATTTTTTAAATTCATTTTCATAAGTACTTGTTTTTCTAAATTTCTGTACTTACAGTTTCGCTGTCCACTCTCCCAATTTCCTCATTTAATTTTCAGGCTTGAGTCTGGTTAAATTGCAACACTGTAAAAGAGAAGAGAAAGAAATAGTTATTAAGTATCTGCTTTGCTAGGTAGATATTATTACTTTCATTTTTACATGTGAGGAGACTGAGGTTTAGAGAAGTAATTTAACCAGGGTCACAAGGAAGAGCGTGATTGGAACTGAGATTTGCCCCACTCCAAGGCCAGTGTTCTGACCACCCTGTCAAGGCCTACTTGTCTTGCCCAGGACTTGGTATATAGCAGAGTAGTGTAATTTACAAATCTAGACTGTACTTCTCTCTCTTTGGGAATTTAGGAATTATCTGATGGGGAAAGTAGCCCTATATGGTATAGCACGACACAGAGAACTCTTATGGATATAAAGTAGATAGCTGACTCCAAAGTAATTTGCCTTTGCATTTATATGGACACCACCCATTCTCAGCCCTGAGGAAAAATTAATTCAGAGTTTTAGTTCATAGATGAATTCTAGCCCTTTTTCAACACGCTACTTAATTGAGACAAAGATTACTTATCTAGGACAAAGGTAAAATTTATTGCTTTAAATTTATTTTCTCCCTCCATTTCCAAGGAAATGCTTAGGCATTTTTGAAACAAAATTCTGTGCTTTCTCTACAGTTGAAAATATTCAGGGAACAGGTGGCAGTCCTGTTTCCTGGGAACATTTCTTTCACTCCTTAATGCTTTACCATGAGCACCTCCGGAAGGATCTTCCAAGTGCAGATAGTGTCCAGTACCGGCACCTTCCTTCCCGTGGAATCACCCAGAAGGAACAGGATGGATTGATTGCTTTTTTACAGCTCACCTCCACCATCATTACTTGGGTAATTATCATCCACATCATATGAGAGTTTAATTTTGTTTTCTAGCACAGGGGCATCTTAAGAAACTCCCAAATTTTCATGAAATGCTTGAGGTTTATGAGTGATGAATTTTGCATATATGGAATTCTATTTTTAGGCTCTGTGTTTCTTTACCTTCAGAGGGTTTAGCAATGGTAGCCCAGTTTATTGCTGTCAGCTAGTGGGAATATAATAGCATATGCCTGAAGGAAAATAGGCAAAGAAGAATCAGTTGTGGATGCACATCCTTCTAGAAGGTCTCATAGCATAGTTGTGGATGTGTATGTATTGGTGTTATGTATACATAAAGAATATATTTTAAATTATTTTTAAAGTTTATTTTTAAATTGATTTATTATTTTTATTAGAGAAGAGAGCACATGCAAGCAGGGTACAAGGTGGGGTAGAGAGGGAGAGAATCTTAAGCAGGCTCCACGGTAAGTGCAAAGCTTGAAGTGGGATTCGATGTCTTGACCCTGACATCATGATGTGAACCAAAACCGAGAGTTGGATGCTTAACTGACTGAGCCATTCAGGTACCTAAAGCTATTTTTGATTAAAGAGAAAAGTTATTTACTAAAGGAAAAAGAAAAGTTACTCACTGAATTACTCTTTTATTCTCTCTTTACACTGACCCATCTTACCTGCCACTACCAAAATTAGACTTTATAAGAAACATTGGTTTCATTACATAATATCTTTACTCAGAAACCTCTTTTAGTTCTATTATTTCCTAGAGCAAAATTGCTTAGTGAGACAATCTGTCCTGAGGACAGGAATATTGTCTTCTGACTTTTCAGTTTTTCCAGGAATGCTTAACATTAAAACATAAAGTTAGTAGTTATTTTTTGTTGAATTAAAATGGAATGGTATTGGCATGCCTGGGTGACTCAGTCAGCTAAGCTTCCAACTCTGGATCTCAGCTCGCATCTTAATCTCTGGGTCGTGAATTTAGGCCTGTCTTGGGCTCCGCTCTGGGTGTGGAGCCTACTTAAAAAAGAAAAATAAGTGGTATTTGATATCATATATATATCTTCATTTTTTTTTAAGATTTTATATATTTATTTGAGAGAGAGCAAGAATGAGAGAGAGAACATGAGCTGGGGGAGAGGCAGAGGGAGAGGGAGAAGCAGACTCCCTGCTGAACCAGGAGCCCTATATGGGGCTCTATCCCAGTATCATGACCTGAGCTGAAGTCAGATGCCTATCTGACTGAGCCACCCAGGCACTTCTATAATCTTCATTTTTTTCTCAAAAAATGAAGTTAGTTATTCATGTATCGTAGTAGAAAACATACTACATTGTTTCAGAAAGATTTGAAAGTGTTTAGGTAAGATTTATGTGACTCTGTAGACCATTTATCTCATATGGACTATTTTCCATGCTTAGAGCTATAAAAATAATTCTAAAAGACTATTTCTCCTCCATTCTTTACATTGAGCTATAATCTGATTTGATCCACTGGTAGACCTCAAAGCATAAGCCATAGGTTTGTCTTTGTTTTAGTACGTAGTAAGTCTATGAATACTCGGTGTAAGTGCTAGCAAATGACTAGATGATTGCTAGTCATTTCCCTTAGCTTTTTTAAAGATGAGAAAGTCTTGTTCTTTCTGTATTTGATTCCCAGAGTGAAAATGCTCGCCTGGCACTCTGTGAACATCCTCAGTGGACCCCGGTTGTGGTGATTCTGGGACTCCTACAATGCAGTATTCCCCCCGTTCTTAAAGCAGAGCTGCTGAAGACCCTTGCAGCTTTTGGAAAATCTCCTGAAATTGCTGCTTCCCTCTGGCAGTCCCTGGAATACACTCAGGTAGTAGATTACAAGCTCTCTTATTTGTTATAGTTTGAAAAGTGAGGCCTGGTAACATGGTAAAAGCAAGAGCATCCAGTTTGCAACTTACAGTATACCAGGACCTTCCCAGTTAGACAGTCCTGGTTTTAGTACTGAACACAGCATCAGAAACTAACAGGGTTAGGTTTTTCTCTTGCATCAGTTGACAGCTTTACTAGGTTACTAGCGATGGGCTCTCAAGACTTTGTTTTTCTGTGGGCACAGACAATAAATGGACAGAATTCCTTACTCCGTCTGTGAGGCTAGGCTGACAAGAGCTTGCAGGTGTTATTTGTACTTACTAAATGTTAGGATTACCTATTATTCTTTTCTGCTGCTTCCATGTCCTCTATCAATTTTTCTTTTTTTTTTTTTTTTTAAGATTTTATTTATTTATTCATGAAAGACACAGAGAGAGAGAGAGAGGCAGAGGGAGAAGCAGACCATGCAGGGAGCCTGATGGGGGACTGGATCCCGGGTCTCCAGGGTCACGCCCTGGGCTGAAGGCAGGCACTAAACCGCTGAGCCACCCGGGCTGCCCTCAATTTTTCTTTCTTAAGATGTAAGATTTATTGGAATCCTTTTTTTTTTTTTTGGAATTCTTCTATGAAGGTATACTTACTTAGTATATATAAAATAATATATTATTATCATAATTATATATTATTAACATATTAATCATTAATGTTATATAATTATTAAGAATAATATATGATATATATTATATATTATATAATGCATATTATATGATTATATATAATACATATTAGAATAAAAAAGAAGGATGTGCTTTACAAACATATCTCTAGAAAAATGGTTCAGTGGAATATGTGTTTGTCTAAAAAACAGTAAAACATATAGGAGCCTGTGATTCTAACACCATTTTGAAGCAGTAAAATTTCTAGTTATTTTCTAACGTGTGTCCTGAAGAGGTGATGATGTTTTATAAGAGCAAAATGAAGGGAGCTGGTGTGTGCTGAGAGGCTGAGTCACTTTGGGTTTAGTATCAATACTTCATATTTTTTCATTTATGAATGTGTCACTACTTAGTGTTCTAAGTTCTTAGCGCTCCTTTATACCAATAATGAAGTATGGTTGGGCTTAGACATTTCTAGAGCAGGATTTCTTTTTTAAGGATTCTACGTGATAGTACATTTTCAGCTTGTAAGAGTGGTAAGTAATATAACATGAAGTGTCATTCATTATGCCGCATACTGCCTATGTACCTAGCAAGGTCAGGTCAGAACATCTTAACTCTGAACTTTTGCCCACATAAGAAATTTGTTCAAATCTGTTATTAACAAATTTAATTATTGGTTTTCTGGTGCAGACAGTGGGGCTGGTCTCAAACCCTGGTGAGATTTTATTCTGTAAATCCTCTTAAGATTCATTCCTAGAATATTTCAGAGGGTATTTGTTGAATATTGTTCTTATGTGCACTTAGAAACTACCAGTTTTCTGAAGCCCAGATAATTAAAGGTTTTACCTGAATCACATACAATTACTAATGAAAGTCCTATCAGAGACTTTTTTCTTTTTTTTTTTTTTTTAAGATTTTATTTATTTATTCATGAGACACACAGAGAGACACACACACAGGCAGAGGGAGAAGCAGGCTCCCTGCAGGGAGCCTGATGTGGGACTCGATCCTGGAACTCCAGGATCACACCCTGGGCTGAAGGCAGGCACTAAACTTCTGAGCCACTCAGGCGTCCCAGAGACTTCTCAATTGTCATTTCTGATCAGGATCATAAGATACATATATGTGGTAGGTGAGAAATATGACTATTATATTGCAGAGCCAGGAATCCCTGGGTGGCGCAGCGGTTTAGCGCCTGCCTTGGCCCAGGGCGCGATCCTGGAGACCCGGGATCGAATCCCACGTCGGGCTCCCGGTGCATGGAGCCTGCTTCTCCCTCTGCCTGTGTCTCTGCCTCTCTCTCTCTCTCTCTCTCTCTCTCTCTCTGTGTGACTATCATAAATAAATAAAAATTAAAAAAAAAGAAAAGTTTATATTGCAGAGCCACTATTTTTCATTGAGGATTGGGGAATGTTCCTAACATTTATTTCTTATTCCTAACATCTATTTCTTATTTTAAGATACTGCAAACCGTAAGGGTTCCAAGCCAGAGGCAAGCTATTGGTATCGAGGTAAAGTTTTCCTTTTAGTTTAAATGTTCTATTTGTACATTCACATGATGAAAATTAACAAAAGTTGTTCTTACTCTGTTGGTTTCTTATAATTTTCAAATTTAGTATATTTCATTTGAAGTGTAGTCAGGGCAGTGTTGAAATGGAGATGAAACTTTTCATGAGAGGGACCAAAAGCTTTAGGTTTCAGTTTTGGGAAAAGATGTTACAAAGCAGCCATCCGAGCTGAAAGTTTGCTTTGAATCTAGTTTAATTCAGTTACTTGGGTCAACCAAAGTGAGATTTTACTTGTTTTAGTTTCTTTTTTTCTCACTCTATGCTCTCCTTTTCTTTTTCATGAAGAAGCATAAGATTTCTATTTTTAATTCACAGATGGGAATAATATGTGGGAATTTGAAATTCTTCCATCTGATCTAGATTTATATACTACTTTTGTGTCTTTTCCTTTAAATGAACAATGGTAATATTTGTTACATTTCTTTTTGGTGTCATGATGATAAGCTCAACATTAATGAGTCAATGTCTGCAAAATGTACTTTATAGCTGATTGTTTTATATTGCTAAATGTCTTTATTTTTCTTTGAAAGGTTGAACTAAATGAAATAGAATCCCGGTGTGAAGAATACCCATTGACTCGAGCTTTTTGCCAGCTTATTAGTACCTTGGTGGAGAGTTCATTTCCTTCTAATTTGGGTGCTGGCCTGCGGCCCCCTGGCTTTGACCCTTATTTGCAGTTCCTCAGAGATTCTGTGTTTCTCCGATTCCGCACGAGAGCTTACCGGAGAGCAGCTGAAAAGGTAATGTTCAGAGAAACCTTTTTTATCCTTATTCATTTATTGATGCTTTTTCTTTTATTAAAGGTATAAGATGCTATAAATTCATTTTAGCCTTTGACAATCAATACAATTCATAGTTTTAATGCTGAGATGCCCATGATCTGATTAGTTTATATGCTTTAAAATCAATCTGTGCATTAAAACTAAAGCACTGGCTTTTTTAGTGATCAGTAATTTAATTGATATGAATTTATAGTCATTCATATCTTTAGTTGAACAAATTTGGACCAAAATTGAACCAAAAATATCACACCTTTGTCAGGTGGAAACACATTGTCCTTTTTGGGGATGATTTTGTTTAGGGATTGAAGTAAGTTTAGACTTGCACACCAACTTCTATTGATCTAGTAGCACTTTTGAGTTGTAGAGTCTTAGCTTAGTGGGAAGACATATTATGGTCCATCAGGTATGTTTGCCACGGATGGAATTGGAAGGAGCACTGACATTTATATACGTATTTGCTCTGGTTACAACACACAACTGAACACAACTTATCGCATATATCATCTTATGTAATTCCAATCTTACCGTGAGGCAGGTACTATTAATATTCCCATTTTACAGACGGAGGCTTAGCAAGGTTAAGGAACTTGCCTAAGGTCTAGGACCAGGATTTGAACCTAGGACTCTGATTCCAGATTCAAGCTCATAACCTCTAAGCTATGTAAGAGACCCTTCCAGGTTCTGACATAATTCACTTAGTCTATAATACTGTTTATTGCCTCCCAGATCCGCTTGGATGTGTCTTGTAGGGACATTTCTGCTTTATTTTTATAGTTTGCTATTTTTGAACCTATTGGTTTTATTCGTTGTTGTATTAGTGATTATAAAAATAATTTTTATGCTAATTTGGGACAGTTAGGAAAATATAGAAAAATATAAGAAGAAATGATATTATCCATAATCCCCTAGGAGGGATAATTTAGTCTTTTTCCTATATATATATACTTTGAGATAATTAGTTAAATTAGTTTGCATCTGTTTTTTGACTACTAAATTTGTTATCATGAGCACTTTTTTATGCCATCAAAGATCCTTTGAAAACAGTCTCTTTAATCTTTAATGTGTGATCTTTACTTGTTTTTAGCATGGTGTATGTACTCATTTCCCTTTCATTGGACACAGTTTATTTCTAATATTTCATCCCAAGTAACTGAAATTCATTTTTGGTCACTTGTCTTATGATTTTTGCTTCTCACAGAGTAAAAATAAACACTGGGTGTACATTTAAGTCCTAAAATTACCTCATTAACATCTGTCTCCTTGATGAAAAGAATTAATGGCGACCATATGACTTGTTAAAAGTCCTTGTGAATGCCGAATAATGGATGCTGAGAATTGTGATCTCTTCAACAAATGCTCTGATATGTTTTTGCACTTCTCTTAGGTAGCTTATTTGCCTTTTTGTTAAAAGGTCATTATGATCTAAGTGTTTAGAGCTTCAGTTAGCCACATTCTTTCCAGATTATTGTTTTTTGTTCATGCATCTGGATACTTGCAGTGCTGCTATTTCCCTTGCTACCATTGATTGGAGTTCCACCCTAACATATATACCCTCTGACTTTTTTCCCTCAATTTCATGAAGTTTTTGCACTTGAAAGTCTTCCTCAGGTTTAACTTCTGTCGTTATATTTTAGAGTACTAAAACAGTGCTTTAGATCGAGATAAATAACATAGACTATTAGAGCCAGTGTATATATTTGTCAGTCCTAAAATTCATTATTATGTGGTGATAAGCCTTTTTTATTTAAATCAATGATCTTGAAATTTTTGGGAAGTACAGATAGTAGATAATTTTAAAATAATTTAAAAAAATCACCATATAGTCCCAATTCCCAAACTAGTCTTGATAAAATTACGTGCAGTGGAAATGATTTTAAAATTTAAAAAGAAAAAACAAAAAATCCTTATCTAAGTTATCAAACTCAGCCTTAATAAATTCTATTTAATGGATTTATTTTAAAACAAAGTCTTAATTTTCCTATCTATACTGTTATATATATTTTTCTTTTTAAAAAATTTTTTTTAAAATATATTTTTCCTTTGGCATAAGTAGTTTTCCTTGTTGCATAGCTTTTAAAAATATTTTTTATCAGAAAGGTATTAATGGGGCCATTAGGGGCAAGCCTACTAGTGATGGAGTCTTAACTTCTTTGGCTCGAGGTGTAAGATAGAATATTGGTCTGGGAATAGAAGTCCAGGGCTTGCCTTCCAGCACCTTTGCTACCAAGCTTTATAGTTTTAGGGAAGTTATTCATGCTCTGAGCTTCACTTGCTTTCTCTTTGAAATAAGTGTGATTAGATGGTTTCTTAGACCCTTTATAGCTGAGATCTTTAGAGAAAATATGAAATATTTGACACTTTTGACATGTTCTGGAGTAAAGTGGGAGGAATGAAAAGCCTAGCATGGCTATCACATTGGACTGTTTTATTGTTACTGTAACATTTGTGTCTTTCCATAGTGGGAAGTTGCTGAGGTTGTTTTGGAGGTGTTTTATAAATTGCTCAGAGATTATGAGCCTCAACTTGAAGATTTTGTAGACCAGTTTGTGGAATTACAAGGTAATTCTGAAAAAACAAAAAAAAAACAAAAAAAAAACAAGGTAATTCTGTCACTTTCAAATAAGCTGTCAGCTATTTATAAAGCTACTTATAATTTAGATATATATATATATATGATACAAATTATTTCTAAGTTTATAAATTAGAGTGTAATCTTTTTAATTACATTATTTATTTTAATTGTTCTGAACAAGAGAAAATAAAGTAAAATTTTGTGGAGTGAAAGACAACACTGCCTTACAGATTATTTGACAAGTTAACATGTTATAGATAACTAACTGCTGTGAGCAAAACAGCCCATTTGGGAATTACCACTGTATACAATTTGTATCCTTGTCTCTAAATTGAAACTTGCCCATTCAGATGCCATTTAATTTTCAAGTCTCATACATTTCATATAAACCAAGGGTGTGACAAAAGTACTAACTGTCTTTTGGACTATGTTGTGTTCTATTTAGGAGAAGAAATCATAGCCTACAAGCCACCAGGATTTAGTCTCATGTATCATCTTCTGAATGAGTCACCAATGTTGGAGCTTGCTCTTAGTTTATTGGAAGAAGGCGTTAAGCAGCTGGATACCTATGCCCCTTTCCCTGGTATGTGCCCGAATGTCTTACTGTCTTGAAAACAGTTCTCATATTTTCATTTTTTATAACTGGAAGGTTAAAATAGATGATTTCTGAAGTCCTTTTCCATGTGAGGTTCTCCATATTTACGTAAAGTTTTCATTGAGTCAAGCAGTGAAAGTATATTAAAAGTGAAAGAGGGATCCCTGGGTGGCTCAGTGGTTTAGCACCTGCCTTCGGCCCAGGGCGTGATCCTGGAGTCCTGGGATCGAGTCCCACATTGGGCTCCCTGTGTGGAGCTTGCTTCTCCCGCTGCCTGTGTCACTGCCTCTCTCTCTTTATCTCTCTCTGTGTCTCTCATGAATAAATAAATAAAATCTTTAAAAAAAAAAAAAGTGAAAGAGTAAAGTACAGTGTCTCTCACTATAACTGTGTCTCATTGCATGGTTTTTTTAATGGGTAATTATAGTTATTTTTCTTTCATTTTAATGTCTTTAACCTGCCTATATTTAAATCTAATGTATTTTTTGTTTTCTTGTCTCTATAGTCTTCGTAGAGGCACTTAACTATATATTGCCTGCTACATAGTGTTCAATAGATATTATTTAATATCATTACTACTGTGGGCAGCCCCAGTGGCTTAGCGGTTTAGCACTGCCCTCAGCTCGGCGTGATCCTGGAGACCCGGGATTGAGTCCCACGTCGGGCTCCCTACATGGAGCCTGCTTCTCCCTCTGCCTCTCTCTCTCTCTCTCTCTCTCTCTCTCTCTCTGTCTCTAATAAATAAATAAAATCTTTAAGAAAAAATATCATTACTACTGCTAATTATGATTTATTGAGAGCTTACTATACATTTGGTGCTTTTAAAAGCACTTTTAACACATTTAATCTGTATAAAAGCCTTATATTATTAGATATCATTTCCAGTTTATAAATAAGGAAATTGATGTAACAAAGAGATTTCATATCTTTTGGTGGTAACTTTTGGCTCTGTGATTTGAACGTAGACAATTTGGCTCCAGAGTTCATGTATTTTAAATTTGAATGGTGGGATTATAGATAATCTTTGTTCAAATTCTCAATTTCTTTATTTGCAAATTTTCTGCAGTGAGTATATATTACTCTAAATCAGTTTCTCAGTCTTGGAGCCAGTGACATTTCAGGCCATGTAATTCTTTGCTGTGGAGACCGTTCTGTGCATTGTAGGCCCCCACCCACTAGATGCCTATAGTGCTTTCCCAGTTGTGACAACCAAAAGTATCTCTAGGCCTTGCCAAGTGTCCTCCAGGACCTAAATTACCCTCAATCTGAAAACCATTGCTCTAAATAATGAAGGAAGAGATAAGGGAAAATGAGAAGCCATTGCATACAAGTAATCTTAAATTACAGAAATTATGGTGAATTGACATTGATGAGTAGTTTTATGAAGTTGCTGCTGTAAGTGGACATTTGAGGGCTTTTTGAGTCCACAACTTGTCCTTTGGCTTGTTTTCCTAAGAACTGTGCATTTTTAAGATTCATGTAGAACTTTCTAACTTTATGTTTTTTTGTAGGGAAGAAACACTTGGAGAAAGCAGTGCAGCATTGCCTTGCACTTCTCAATCTGACTCTGCAAAAGGAAAATCTCTTTATGGACCTTCTAAGAGAGAGTCAGCTGGCTCTAATAGTTTCTCCTCTAGAACAGTTGTTACAGGGAATCAATCCCAGAACCAAGAAGGCTGATAATGTGGTGAATATTGCCAGGTAAGTTATATTTGTAGATAGAAAAATGACGAAATAAATCATGCGGGCTTGCTTTCCACCTTTGATTTCTAAATCTGGTCAGATCCTCATTCATTACTTTGGGGGTTGGGAGGCTCATTTTGTTCTTGCCTTCTTTAGTCCTTCTGATTTTAATTACTCTGACCTTTACAATTTTTTTTCTCTTTCTAATGAATTTGTATCTTAAGCATTTCTTAGTATAAAACGACATTGTCTTAGTATTGTTTGTCTCCTGAAGGGAGACAATATTATACTGTTAGTGGGAATACAAACTGGTGCAGCCACTCTGGAAAACAGTATGGAAGTTCCTTATAAAAGTTAAAGGTAGAATTACCCTATGACCCAGCAATTGCCCTAGTAGGTATTTATCTAAAGGATACAAACATAGTGATTCAGAAGGGCCCCTTGCACCCCAATGTTTATGGCAGCGATGTCCACAATAGCCAAAATATGGAAGGAACCCAGATGTCCATCTACAGCTGAATGGATAAAGAAGGGATTTGGGACAAGGACACACACAAACACACACAGAGAGAGAGAGAGAGAGAGAGAGGAATATTACTTGGCCATCAAAAAGGATGAAATCTTGCCATTTGCAGTGATGTGGCTGGAACTAGAGAGTATTATCCTAAGCAAAAGAAGTCAGAGAAAGACAAATACCTTATGATTTCACTCGTGGAATTTAAGAAACAAGATAGATAAACTTAGGTGAAGGGAAGGAAAAATAAAATAAAATGAAAATTGAGAGGGAAGAAAACCAAAAGTGATTCCAAAGTCTAGGAAATAAACTGAGGATTGCTGAAGGGGAGGTGGGTGGGGAGATGGGGTAACTGGGTGATGGGCATTTAAGGAGGGTACATGATGTATTGGGCACTGGGTATTATATACAACAGATGAATCACTGAATTTTATCTCTGAAACTAATAAAATGTATAAATATATATATATTAAGGAAACTAGAAGTTTGTTGGTTAGGGCTAAGGAGCAAACTTTTCATTGTATATATCCTAGCTTCCTGTAACTTGCTTAGCAGTGTTTGGTGTTTTGTAACTTGTAGAGGTGTCACCCTGATTGATTACTTCAGCTTCACATGGCATTCTCTGTGTGTGTGTGTGTGTGTGTGTGTGTGTGTCCATCCCAAATCCCTCCTTTGAATAAGGATAGCAGTCATTGGACTAGGGCTGTCTGTAATGACTTCATCTTAACTTGATTGCCTGTGTCTACAAAGACCCTATTTCCAAACAAGGTTACTGTGGGTTCAGATATAAACGATCAAATTTTGGAGGAATGCAATTCTTAACCAATAACAGACTGTATCTAGTTAGGATGGAAGCCTTTGTCATTTACCCAAGATGTTGAGAAGAGTAAAAAGCCAAAAGTTTCATCACATCGCTCCTCAAATGTTTTCTTGTTTTAAAGATACCTGTATCATGGCAACACTAATTCAGAATTGGCTTTTGAAAGTGCCAAGATCCTCTGCTGTATCTCTTGCAACTCTAATATTCAGATAAAATTGGTTGGAGATTTCACACATGACCAGGTAACTGATTTTGTTGTTGTTATTTCATTTGGTACGTTCTGAGCACATATGAAAGTCACAGTGTCTGTGGAGGAATCTTATTTTTGTTTATGAAAAAGTTGTATGAGAGTAAGTGTATTTATATATGATGGTGAAAACCTATCTGTGTACTGGGCTGTGATTTGTGTTTGAAAAGAATACCATCCACAGTGATACCATAGGCACTGTAGCGTGTGCCTGGCAAGCAGAGTGAGACTCTTGCTCTTCTGAGTACAATAAGGTGATGAGGCTTGTCAGTGCAGCTTCTGCTTGTGTCCTACATCCTTTGTCTCACTCTGTCAGTCACTCAGACTCTGGTCTTAATTTTTTTTTTAACTTTAAATATTTATTCATGAGAGACAGAGAGAGAAGCAGAGACATAGGCAGAGGGAGAAGCAGGCTCCTCACAGGGAGCCTGATGCGGGACTTGATCCTGGGACTCCAGGACCATGTCCTGAGCTGAAGGCAGGCGCTCAACTGCTGAGTCACCCAGGTATCTCGAGCCTGTGCAATTCTGAATGTGTCTCATTGTTGAGTTGGCTTTCTGGTGACTTCCATTTGTGTCAATATGTTTGATATTGCCCTATAGACAGTTTTCAGATGTTCTGTTAATCCAATTTATACTCTCTTTCTATTTTGAACAGCTCTATTCTATGCTGAAGAGCTACTTTTGGGGAATCTGCTACTTTTTCCCCTCTTTCATTCATGTTAGAAATCACTGCTTTAGCTAGTTGGATTTTGTTGTGTACTCCTTTACATCAGAATCTTCCTTTGTTGGGCTGGCAATATATCGCCCACAGATTGACTTAAAGTTCCATTAATCAGTTGTAACAACAACAACAAAAAAATCCACAAAAAACCACATGATAGGGGATGTGGAAAGTGAGAGTTCTCAGATCACTCATAAACATTTGAGTATGAATTATTATTACCAATTTTAACATCCTGCTAGATTCCTCGAGGAGATTGAAGTAGTGTCTAATCTCTCAGCCCAGAAACATAAAACTGGTGATAAGCAATATATTTCTAAAGAGAAAAGATAAGAATTTTATTTTATATTTTAGTTAAGATCCCATAGCATTGGGTTTATGATGAAGAGGTCATGAGATGGCAATTTAATGTTATTTTTTTTAAACTGATTTGATTCTTTGAGAAAGAAAATTTGGAGAAGCAAGTTTTGAAATCAATAAACTTTAAAATTTTTTGCGTCTTCAGTTATTTCTAAAGAGAGCGTATGGCATTTTAAGGAACTGAGTTTCCTATTAAAAGCAAAACTAAAACCTAAATACTTTAGAGATTTGCCTTTTTTCTTTATAGACAAGTGTATAGTTTCTCTAATATTTAAGAAGTTTATAATTTGTCTTTTAAAAAATCTGTGAACCCAGAGTGTAAGTCAGAAGCTGATGGCTGGATTTGTGGAGTGTTTGGATAGTGAAGATACAGAAGAATTTGTACGCCTAGAAGAGGGTAGGTCTTCCACTAACATGTTTATTTTTTACTTTATATAAATAATATAACAAGAACTTTAATTGTTGGTGATGAAACAGAAGTTTGAGAATTTGCTAGCACAAACATGTAAGGCTTTGTGGAATCCTCTTAAACAAATCTGAACTTACTGTAATGGCTGGTGAAGTGAACTTAAAGAGAACGTGATGGTTTGGAATATAAGCTTTATATATTTAAACTTGACTTATCTTGACTTTTTTAGTTTTGTAATTTTGTTTTGTGGATTTCCACATTAAGGATCAGAGCTTGAGAAGAAGTTAGCTGGAATCCGTCATGAAACAAGAATCCACATCCTGAATCTTCTCATCACCTCTCTGGAACGCAACCCACCCAATCTTGCTCTCTACCTGCTGGGATTTGAACTGAAGAAACCTGTCAGTACCACAAACCTACAAGATCCAGGTACAGCCATTGTACACATAGATGTTGTTTTTCTTTCGTATTTATGTAGCTAAATGGTCATTCATTGAATTCTGGGCTCATGGGATAATTCATTGAAAGTGAGAGGTCACATGGTAGGTAACTCTTTAGAACTTGGATCCAGTCCACAAATTAAGCCTTGGAAAATTGGCACTTACTAATTTTTCATGTCAGTATTTACAAGTGTGTTTACAGTGGAGCATATGTTTTTGGAATTTAACTTTTCTCAAGGTATCTTAGGGTTTTTAATGCAGAAATTTTAAAAGTTAAATTTCTTTTTGGTTTCACATAGGAGTGTTAGGTTGCCCTCGGACGTGCCTTCATGCCATTTTAAACATCTTGGAGAAAGGAACCGAAGGGAGAACAGGCCCGGTGGCAGTGAGAGAGTCTCCTCAACTCGCTGAACTATGTTACCAGGTATACAGAAGGCTGTACTTAATAGCACTTAGTAGAAGAAATTTAACTAGGTGCTTGAACACATCACAGATACGGAAGTGCAACAGACTTGAGTTGAAATGAGTTCATTTGATAGTTTGGCTTGTTTTTCATTTATAGATAAAATCCATGGAGCACAAGCCCCAAGATCCTATAAATCTGTAGAGCTATATGTTGCTCCCTTGAAAAATGAGATTAGATTTCTGAGATGGATTTTGACTTGGTAGTGTAGAAAGTTTCCAGTGGTTCTATTTCAGTTTGTTTCTTTTTGGTGAAGACAGTAGAAGACCTCTGATTTTCATCTCCTCCCCTTAACCAGCTTGAGCTTAATCAGCTTGAGCATGCCATGAAATTTCCCTGAGTTTTTAAATTAAATAGCAGTGGGCTTTTGTGAGACTTAACTGAATGTCAGACTGTGGATGAAAGCACTTTTTAAGAACCATGTGAATCCTGCGGTCCTGGAGCTACATGTCAGGTGGCGGAAAGTCACATTAGCGTGAAGTTTAAACTGTAGTGAGAACTTTTGTTTTGCCTGTGTTCACTTGTGATTCTTTTTTGTCTTACTCATTTGTAAGTGTAAATGTCCAAAAATCTAGCCTTTTATAGGATGTGACTAATTTCTCAATTTCAGTAGTACCTGTGATTTATATTTTCATAATAAAAAAGGCATCATTGACTTCTAGTGCCCTGGAGATTTTTCTTTATTATTCTCCTATTTTTCTTTTTTTAATTCTTTACTATTTCCTTCTGGCCCCTGGCTGTCCAAACAGCCCTTCATTGTAAATACTCTAAGGAAAGCCTGTAAGCTAAGTCTTCCTTAGAATGAAAATGAACTCTTCCTTAATGAGGGAACAAACCTGATGTACATTTCAGCAGCGTTCTAGAATTCAACATACTTAGTAGAAGTAGTTGATAATCTTAATCACGGAGGCTAAAGGAGTTAGGTGAAGTAAGCAAATGGAGCCAGATTTAAGAGAAAAGGGTGGGGAGAGGGCAGAGGAGGAGGATTTGACAGACCCGAAATCACATGCACTTCTCCTCAGCTCTGCTAATTGTTAATCGCGTCAGAATGCAGACTCTGGTTTACCAGATTCTCCGATTTGTGATACACTATACTGGCCAAAGAAAACATGTCTGTCCCAGCAGACTACCAGCAATATTACATATGCTCTGTGACTTTTCTCGATTCAAAATGGGGTCAAAAAAAAAAAAAAATGGGGTCCAGCCTAATCAGCTGCCCTCCTGGGAGCGTGTTAGTGCGGAATCTCAGGCTCTGCTCCAGAATCTGCATTTAGTCAGCAGCACTGCTCCATTTTTAATGAAAGGTACTTCATTCACCTGTAGGTTTATACTTTACTCTGCTTCAGAAAAAAGTCTTTAGACCCTTATTGACCCTTCATCTTCCAGCAGTATAAGGCCTTCTGGTCAGGAAGCTGACACTGAGCCTGTACCTTTGCTCTCACCTCTCTGACATGGATTAACAGTTGATTGTTATTATTGGTTTTAAAAATTCATAGTGAATACTGAATTGGCGAATATTGAACCATTGCTCCTAGGGAAGACATAGTGTTAGGACCTTTTAAGCCTCCCAGTATTTTTCTCAACTGATAATTAAATAACCTTCTATGTGTTTCTGTTAAAAGACACTTTATTTAATATATACTGTTAATTCATTAGCATTGAACTCATGGCCAGTAGCACTATATACTATATATTATACTATAGCTTGTCTCCCTGAGTGAAGCTTACCAAACACCTGTATTTTCTCTGTAAGGCATGTCCTTGCACTTAGGTGCACTTACTTCAGCATTATACTTGGCCGTTTTAAATAGCAAAATCACTAACAAAATGCACGAAGTATGAAAAACGGATCACATACGAAATATGGAAAGGATAGCTGTTACAACATTAGAGCTGAAACCAGGACAAAGAGCCTTGCCTTCTTCAGCCTCAGCTGAGAGCATGCAAGGTGGGCAACTCAAAATGTTTTGCTGCTCCTTACCTTTCCATGAGCAACTACAAGAGCATGCTTGTATTAATTGTGAAATTACAAATAAGTTTAGCATGTAGATGAATTTACAAATTCAGAATCTATAGATGATGATAGACTATTGGGTCAAAGACTATGAATAGTTTTATGACTTGAGATTTTAATTTGTAAGTAAGCATGAGTTATGATAGGTATTAAATAGAGCTAATAACAGATGAATTTAAAATGCCTGTTACAAAGCATCTAATAAATATTTATAGAATATTCACAAGTAAAATTTTTCGCTACCACTTTGCCAAATACTAGGATTTGCTTTCTACAGTTAAAAATTTTGCTGTTTAAAATAAGGGACCTTCCTTATTGTTGCCTTAATTTTTTTTTTTATTACTGAAAAAGATGGACATTTTTCTTGGATGATCTATATTTTTTTCCTCATGTAAAATGTTTTTTGCCAGTTTATCTGTTTGAATCTTTATGATACTCGTACCTAATGGAGAGCTTTATGTATATTATAGGTATTCACTTTTTCTTATATTTGTTATAAAAGCTTTTATCTTCAATTCTGTTATTTTCTGTTATATTTTTATTTAATTTAGAATTTATATTTGTTTAGTTGAATCTTTGGATCGTCTTTGTATTTTTTTTTTTTTTTTTATTACTTCAGTCCTTGTAAGTTACCATCTTCCTGAGGTTCAGATAAATTAAGTACAGGTTTTAGAAGTTACTTCTGAGTAATTTGCTATTACTGATAGTCAAAATAGTAAAACTTATTAACTGCATATATTAATAAGTATACTTAGGCTGACTTAAAGGTTAGTTCTATAATAATGTCATTAGCACTCTCAATTAAATTCCATTGCATTTTCTTGTGTTGGGGTGCCAACAACAGCTTGTAATTGAGCATCTGTGTAATATGTGTGTTTATCCATTTTGCTTGAGTTATTGATAGGTCTTAGTTTCCATTTAGTAAACCTAAGTTTACCTTTTATCTTAAAATTTATAACACAGAAAATGATTTGAGGATTTTCTTATTTCATTTTAACTCTTTAGGTGATATATCAGTTGTGTGCATGCGCAGATACATCTGGTCCTACTATGAGGTACTTGAGAACCAGCCAGGATTTCTTATTTTCTCAGTTACAACATTTACCTTTTTCTAACAAAGGTAGGATGTCATTTTCTCTTACTATTAAAAATAATTTGTGAAGTTCATGTTGAGTGATTTTATTTGTACAGCATTCAGGGATTGCAGTTACAGTATTTGTAGAATTCTGCAAATTCATTTTGTTACTTTGCTTTGTTATTTTGAGTTGCTTATGTAATTTGTTCTTGAGAAGCCTAATGTTCTAGCCGCTGACATAAAATTATTTAAAAATGGCTTATCGAGGATGGAATTTGATCCTTGTACTACCAAATAAAATTTTCAAACTGTGTTGAAGAGATAAGAAAATATTTATGTAAGAAAATTACAGATATTTAGATTTTTGAGTGAAGGTGTTTAATTAAAATCTCTTGTTTTACTTTTATTTCTTGTATATGTAATGAAACCTATTCAGATCTTGAAATAAAAAATGGAAAACTAAGTGCAGTGGAAATTATAGCTGAGTTTGCTGACCTGATCAATACAATCCCAGGCTACCTGTGTTTTACAGGATTCTGCTTTATATAAGTTTCTTTTTGATCAATTTGGACAATTTTTTTAATTCATACTATATCTGGACAGCTGTAGTCTATGAAGTTTTTTTATTGGAGTTTATGTAGTATCATCTTTTACGTTTTGGGAAATATAAGAACACAGATTTCATAATACGTTTTTATTACTAGTAATTATCAGCTTCTAAACTACTTTTTAGAGTGGTGGTGTGAGAGATCCTTGGGAATTATTTAATGGCAAAAAATTTTTCACTTCATTTTCATAATAAGCATGTCTTACTTTTGGCCTAAGATTCTGTTGATCAAACAAGGTTTTTAAGAAACCCTCCTTTATACCTAATTGGAAAGAAAAGTTAACGTCTCGTCCATTACTGTATCTGTCTTTTAAAAGTCACTCTCGTTTTGCCTTTTAGCAGTGGTGGTGGTGGGGGTAGTATTTGGTGTATTTTATGTTTTATGCTATTAGAATTTGGACTTCAGATGAGGCATGCTGAAAATATTGGATTCAAAAACATAAGTGATTCCCAATCCTAATTATAGGTTTCATTTTTGGCTTTGGTTTTGTTTCTGGAAAGGTTTTAGTCTGCACAGAGTGGGGAGGGGCTCAGTCCTTCTCTGCAGCCACCTTCCTCATGGCTGCCAGGACTTTGCTAAATTCCTCTTATCTTCTTGGTGCTGATGTGTTTCCCCACCCTTTTCTTGATGAACTTGAGAGTGCCTTGCCCTTGGAGACTCTGAGCACAGCACACTGTTTACATGGTGTGAAGCCATACCTCTTGGATCTTATCCCACATGAATCTGGTGTGCTTCGTGAGGAGCCCGTGGTGGCTCTGCTTCAGCTTTCTCAAGTTCTTGGTCACTGTGGCCCTTGTTGAGATCCACAGCTGTAGGGTAGCCGAGGGCCATGGCTGTAGCTCTTCAGTGGCTTCTGGGGTATAAAGACTAACCCTAGTTATATGTTAAGTCAAGTGTCCTTGGTTATCTTAAGAGATATCTTAAAATATAAAATTATGCATTGTATATTTGTTTCAGGAAATAAAAGTTAAACTGTATGTTAGGTTCTTTTTTTTTTTTTTTTACAAGTTACATATTTGAGAATTTATTAAGTATGAAATTCTATGTTAATATCAAAATAGGACAGATTTAGAATTCTGTAGATATGTATGAAATTATCCTGGTAATGGAAACTTGATTCTCTTTTGTTCTTCGTTTACTTTGGCTCATCTTTTATAGACATATGTTTGCTTATTTTTTCTCTCTTAGCATCTGTTTTTGATTTTTAAGTTTTCTTACAGAGTGATAAATTATTTTGATGACAAGTTTCATAAATTATTGAGTGTGTTACATGGGAAAATATCTGATGAGTTATGGAATTTACATCTGTTATGATTCTGTATTATTACTCTGTGAAACTAAGCTTATGTATTTAACTTGCAGAATATGAAATGTCTATGCTGAACCAGATGTCATGGCTAATGAAGACTGCCTCAATAGAACTAAGGGTAACTTCTCTGAATCGTCAACGCTCACATACCCAGAGGCTCCTACACCTCCTACTGGATGACATGCCTGTGAAACCATATTCAGGTCAGCATGCTGGCGTTTGTTTTATTGTGCTGCTGACTGGTCTGTGTGAATGCATGCACAACAATCTTGTGCTTAGTATGTGATTATAGACCAAATAGGTTCTTTCTCTCTTTAGAATTTTTTCCTTAAAACACAAAATGTCTAAATCACCCCATAATTGCCATTTTATTATTGTTTGAAGCATCCACATTCTGCTATAGTCATATACACAAAAATTCAGTGGAGTTTGTCACACTGAGCCAGCATGACCCAAGATATTTTATTTTATTTTTTATTTTTTAAAGATTTTATTTATTCAGAGAAACGCACAGAGAGAGGCAGAGACACAGGCAGGGGGAGAAGCAGGCTCCATGGAGGGAGCCAGACGTGGGACTTGATCCCAGGTCTCCAGGATTATCATGCCCTGGGCCGAAGGCAGCGCTAAACCACCAGGCCACTGGGGCTGCCTGACCCAAGATATTTTATTTATTTATTTATTTATTTTTCCAAGATATTTTAATGTGTATTATACATAAGCTTTCCTAATCATCTCATGGGTATGATTGGGTCCTGCCTCTTTGGGAGTTCTGATTATCCTCTTTACAATTGTGAAGTGGATCTCCTAAGGACAGAAAGAATTAGATGACTGTTGTTGGTAAGTCCTCACCATCTTTGCATTTCAGTTATCCATTTGCAGAGGGTTTGTTGACCTAGAAAAAGAAATACTTTATGTTTGTAATTTCCAAATAATTTTGACAAGTGTGTTCTTTTCCTGATCTGTTATTATTGATGCTCTAACAGATGGTGAAGGAGGAATAGAAGATGAAAACAGGTCTGTCTCAGGATTCCTTCACTTTGATACTGCTACAAAAGGTAAAGCCCTTTGAACCTATAATGACTTTATAGGTATATATTAAATTGTTTAAAATTTCAAGAGGTAATTATTATACCTGTATCTGCAAATTCTCAACTGGTATGGAAAAGCTATAGAAAGGATTATTTGTCATTCATAAATTTTTTTTTTGTAACTAGGATGAATGAATGGGAAAAAAATGTTATTGCAAATGGATATATTAGAAATAAAGTCAAATTTATATTTCAATACAGTCTTCTGTTGCTGGACTCTTTTGAACATAGCATTACCTTTGGGAGGGGGCTGAGTACAGTGATTTGCTCTTTTCACTGTACCAAGTTAGATTGAACTACTTTTTTTTTTTTTTTAGTACGCCGAAAAATTCTAAGTATTCTGGACTCGATTGACTTCAGTCAGGAGATCCCTGAGCCTTTGCAGTTGGATTTCTTTGATCGGACCCAGATCGAGCAAGTTATTGCTAACTGTGAACACAAGAATTTACGGGGACAGACAGTCTGCAATGTCAAGGTAAGGATTGTTTTGAAGTGTGTGCTTTATCAGGTACTTCTAACTTTGAGTCATCGAACAAAAATTAGAACCATACAGTTGTTTTCTGCTAAGGATACTGTTTTATTGAGCTGTAGTTTTCATTTTCAAATAGCTGGGAAATGAAACCGAATAGGCCACACTAACTTTACCTCTTATGAAGTTTCCCTATCACCTTCCTGAGAGCAGTCGTGCTGCCCAGCTATGGAATGGTTTTAGGTATTTAACTCTCTACCAGGTAAATGGTAATGGCCTCACTAATAGGAAGAAGATATCCAAGGCCACTTGTACCAGAGGCTTTTTGGTACCACTTTAGTGATGTGAAGGATACCTTAAGTTTTTGACTAGAAACTGGACAGTGCCACTTGAAGATTATACATAAAGGCATCCAAAACTTTTCCCAGTTTATAGTAATTGCTAGAGTTTATTATTCTGTCAGTGTCTGCAATGGTCTGATTTTTTTCCTCTCTTTTCTCAATTATTTAGCTTCTTCATAGGGTTCTTGTAGCTGAAGTAAATGCTCTTCAGGGTATGGCAGCCATAGGACAGAGACCGCTATTAATGGAGGTAAGCCCTATTGAGCATATGTTAGTTTTAACCTTTTAACTATTTAACTGCCAGTTAGTAGACAAAAACAAAAAATTGACTTATAGTTAGTTCATTGATTAGTAAACTACTTAAAATTAAACTTTAATGGAATCTTTTCATTTTGACTTTAAAACTTTTATAAACTAAACTGAAGTTAACGTCTAGATGCCAGAAGTAACTTCTTTTTCTGCTTGGCTGGTTAAGGATTTGCAACCTCTTCATGTTGTGTATTCTCTCATTCTCTGTCAGCGAGAGAAGACAGTCATTTGTCATCACAGGTGGGGAGTAATGGGTAAGAAGTCAGGTGGGAAGAACCACATACATGGAAACAGCTGGCTAGGCCACAGCAAGAGGCAAAGAAATAAAGGATGTGTCAGGGAGACATCCCCTTGACCTTGAGGTTTAGGTAACTGTAGTGCTCTAGAGTAAGTGTAAGTAGACAGTACCAAGAAAAGATGGAGTTAAAGAGCTCATTTATACCCTTACCACCTCTGCTTCTTGGCATGCATGTGGAAGGTTTCCAAAGTATACTATAAATGTATTCAGATTAACAGAGAGTGTTAAAAATATGACTCTGTTGGGGTGCCTGGCTGGCTTAGCTGGAGGAGCGTGCTATTCTTGATCTCAGGGTTGTGAGTTTGAGCCCTATGTTGGGTATAGAGATTACTGAAAAAAAAAAAATAAACTTTTATTTATTTTTTGAAGCTTTTGTTTATTTATTTGAGAAAGATCACTCTCACGCACGAGTTGGTAGTGGCAGAGGGAGAGGGAAGAAGCAGACCTCCCCTCTGAGCAGGGAGACTGATGTAGGGCCTGATCCCAGGACCCCAAGATCATGACCTGAGCCAAAGTCAAGACGTTTAGCCAACTGAGCCATCCAGGTACCCCAATAAACTTAAAAAAAATAGGACTCTGTTGATAAAAAAATATTATTTGCCCATGTCTTAACCTTGTGATTTAATTTCTGTGGCTTTAGGAAATTAGCACCATACTTCAGTATGTGGTAGGAAGAAACAAATTGCTGCAGTGTCTTCATGCAAAACGGCATGTGCTAGAGTCATGGAGGCAGCTGGTGGAAATTATACTGACAGCTTGTCCTCAGGACCTCATTCAGGCAGAGGATCGACAACTGATTATTCGTGATATTTTACAAGATGTGCATGATAAGGTGACATACTTCTTAAATTGCTTCCTAAACTTCCTTACTTCCTAATTACTCCTATATTGCTGTACAAATATTTATATACCATTTAAACAGTTTGCCACCATCCTTTCTTTTCCCTTTTATTTTAGGAATAAATAGAGTTGTGCACTGTCAGTGTTACTAAGACTTTTCTTGAGAAGGGCTTCTGTACAGTAGTGGCTCTCAATCAGAGTGTGTATCAGAATTATCTAAGGAGCTTTTTTAAAATACATAGGGATAGATCCTACTCCAGACATACTGGATGGGACACTCTGGTGGTGAGCCATTTATGTGAATTTACATTAAAAATCTCTAAGGAATTTTGTGATAGGAATTCCTTCTGGTTAAGAACACGTGTTACCAGTGTCATGTTTAAATTTCTTTCTACATATTAGCTTTTATTTTCAGTGAACAGTGCCATTCCATTCTTACACTCTTATGGTAGTTGAAAAGCTAAATGCATATAAAACCTGTTAATGACTGTAGCTGAAAGTGGAGTCCTCATTCTGATTTGTCTTTCTGCTTTAAGATACTGGATGATGAAGCAGCACAAGAGTTAATGCCGGTGGTGGCAGGTGCTGTGTTCACCCTGACTGCTCACCTAAGCCAAGCCGTTCGCACAGAACAGAAGCAACCATTAGTTTTGGGACCCGGAGAGACCCATTATGCTTTTATGCTTGATAGTTCTTTCACCTCCCCTCCTCCAGCAGAGAACCCAATGGTGGGTTTTGCTTCTATTGGAGATTCTTCGCTTCACATCATATTGAAGAAGCTCTTGGACTTCATTTTGAAGACAGGTTTTTCATCTAAGTGTCTTACAAATTACACATTTTGTATTTGTTTTAACTTTAATTTGAAAAAAGCTTTTTGCTATATATCTCCCTAGGTGGCGGATTCCAACGAGTGAGGACACACCTGTACGGCTCTCTGTTGTATTACTTACAGATTGCCCAGAGACCAGATGAACCAGATACACTAGAAGCAGGTAGAACTAGATAGATTTCTAGTCTTTCTGTTTTAGAGATTGGTTACTTTCAATTTTTAAAAAATCCCTTTTCCCATCTTTTGGCTAAGCAAAGCTGTAATAAATGAGTCTTTATGGAATCATTAAAAGCACCTACTCACAAGTCAAAGAAGAATGTTTAATTTTCTAAAATTAAGAAGATAGTACATGAGTACTATAAAAACAAACCCTCAGATACCACTTTAGCTTATATATATTTTTTAATTGCCTCTATTATCTCTGGTCCCACTGAACAATATGCTGTACTTAGTGTGTCCATGTCTTTCTTCGCTTTGAGTACAGCACAGAGCGTATCTAATTGAATCTTTTCAAATGACTCTTATTCCATAATACGGAAGTGTTTATTTCCCTACTTGCATTATTCATAGGCACTTCCATTGTTTACAGTTTTTTATTGTCACAAAGGTGCTGTATCAAATATTCTTTTATATGCCTGTGTATTTTTCAAGAAAAATCTTTCATGGTGAAATTTCCATCTGAAAGAGTATGCACATTTTTATTTTGGTAGGTTCTACCAAATGGCTTTCTCCCAGTTTAAAGTTTCATCAATAGTGTACATGTGTCTTTTTGGAGTAATGTGAGATTTTTCTTGGATAAATCCCAAGTAGAATTTCTCAGTCAAGGTAATACCTATTTAAAATACTGGCAAATTCCACTAAAATATAATTAGCATTTTTAATTAAGAGTAATAACCTGGACTCTTTGGTCTCTGGATATGAAAAATGTTTTTAGCCATTTAGTGGATGAGTCTATAATACTCTACAGTAGAGTTACTCTGTTATTTAAGAACTTGTCATAAGCCCCTTTTGGTAATGGACTCCTAGTACATTTCTGAGAACCTTTAAAGTATTTGCTATTTTGTACAGATTCTTAAAAACCACTCTGTGTGTAAGACCCAGATTATCTCATACTACTCTTTACTGGCTATATATTTTTACATATCTTTTTTAGAAGATAGTAATAGCCAAATGATCAGAGAAATTTTAGAAATGTCCTACCTACTTAAATGCACAAAAATATTTTTTAGAGTTATTAAATAATAGTTAAGAAAAGTTTTTTAAACAAATAGGAGTCTTTATAAGGCTAATGGTAATGGGAGATTCCATTCCCCTCCCCCCTTATTTTTCTCTTGGCTAAAATTTGGTAACATTCTATTTGCTAGAACTATGGCACAATCACCACTCAGCCACTAGGTGACACTCTACAACATGCTTTTTATAAGGCATTATCAAGATGTGATTAGTGTAGCGTGACCACAAATGAAAATTATCCTTTTTTTAAAATTTTCAAGTGATCTGTTTTTAGAGTTATTTCCTCCCTTAATTAGTTTTTTTAATCACTTAATTGCCTTTTTTTAAAGATTTTATTTAAAAAAAATTTTTTTAAAGATTTTATTTATTTATTCATGAGAGACACACAGAGAGAGAGGCAGAGACACAGGCAGAGGGAGAAGCAGGCTCCATGCAGGGAGCCCGACGTGGGACTTGATCCCGGCCCCCAGAATCACACCCCAGGCTGAAGGCTGTGCTAAACCGCTGGGTCACTGGGGCTGCCCTTTAAGATTTTATTTATTTATTCACGAGGGACACAGAGAGAGGCAGAGATACAAGCAGAGGGAGAAGCAGGCTCCCTGTGGGAGCCTGATGTGGGACTCAATCCCAGGACCCCGGGAGCAGGACCTGAGCCAAAGGCAGCTACTCAACCACTGAGCCACCCAGGTGCCCCAATTGCTGGTTGTTTTGACTCATTTTAAATAGCAAAGTACTTTATTCCCTAGATGCTAGTGTTTTTAAGTTTCAAATTAGAAGTATTAAATTCCAGGGGGCCTGAATGGCTCCATTGGTTCAGCATTGACTCTCTATCTTCATTTCAAGCTCCACGCTGAGCATGGAGCATACTTTAAAAAGAAATACATTAAAAAAAAAAAAAAAGAAAAAGAAATATTAAATTCAATAGATACTTATCGAGGACCTACTTTAAAAAAGAAAGAAAAAGGGATCCCTGGGTGGCGCAGCGGTTTGGCGCCTGCCTTTGGCCCAGGGCGCGATCCTGGAGACCTGGGATCGAATCCCACATCAGGCTCCCAGTGCATGGAGCCTGCTTCTCCCTCTGCCTGTGTCTCTGCCTCTCTCTCTCTCTCTCTGTGACTATCATAAATAAATAAATAAAAATTAAAAAAAAAAAAAGAAAGAAAAAAATATTAAATTCAATAGATACTTATCGAGGACCTACTTTTATATGTGTATGTGTATATTTTGACACTGTACCTACTATTTTGTTTTAAAACAGAAACTGAATTTTTAATGTTTATGTGCTTATTTTTCCATACCATTTTTCCTTTATTTTTTAAAGAGTTTATTTGGGGGTGCCTGGGTGGCTCAGTTGGTTAAGCATCTGCCTTTAGCTCAGATCATGATCCCAGGGTCCTGGGATTGAGCCCCACATCAAGCTCCCTACTCAGTGAGGAGTCTGCTTCTTCCTCTGCCTCTCCCCCCAGTTCATGCTCTCTCTCTCTCTCTCTCTCTCTCTCTCTCTCAAATCTTTTAAAAAAGAGTTTATTTGGGGGAGAGAGAGAGAGAGTACACATAAGCGGGAGGGGCACAGGGAGAGAGAGAATATCAAGCAGATTCCCCACTGACCACAGAGTCTGATGTGGGGCTCAATCCCAGGACCCTGGGATCATGACCTGAGCAGAAAACCAAAAGTTGGATGCCTAACCAACTGAGCCACTCACACACCCTTACTTTATTTTTAACATAACTATATATACTGGATAGTGGGCAGCCATTTTCCTTGTTTTGTATAAAAAGAATCTGACTTACAGAGATGAAATGACTTGCTTGTCTGTGACAGATCAGAATTTAGAATTCAGTTTTCTCAGGACACCTGGGTGGCTCAGTGGTTGAGCATCTGCCTTTGGCTCAGGGCATGATCCTGGGGTCCTGGGATCAAGTCTTGCATCGGGCTCTCTGCAGGGAGCCCGTTTCTCCCTCTGCCTATGTCTGCCTGTCTCTGTGTCTCTCATGAATAAATAAATAAAATTTAAAAAAAGAATTCAGTTTTTTCAATTTGTAATAGAATGTTGCTTTTCCTGACCAGAGCACCTCACATCTTCATCTATTTTGTTGTTTTCTTTTGCAATTTGTAGTTTTTTCCTTTTAATTTGATAGATAATACCTACCAGCAATATATTTGTAGCTCATGTGATAAAGGACTATTTTCTAGTATGTAAAGAGCACCTACAAATCAATAACCCAGTAAAAAAAATGGGCAAAGGATATGAGCAAACAGTTTAGGGAAATTCAAATGACTCTTAAGCATATAGTTAGCTTTCTGGAAATCGCTATAGGTAGATTCCATTGCCTCCAAGTGGCAATGCAGATCTGGGGAGGAACAAAAGCATATGTTCTTTGAGTAAAATTCTTCGAAGATTCTTAAATGTCTTTCCAGTTAAGACCAGTATAATTAAAATCTGACATTGCCTTTGCATATGTAATCCCTAGGGGTTAGTTGACAAGCGTTGACACTGTGAATATCTCTTTGTCTATATTCTTTTCACCTTTTCTACCAGTGATCACTAAGAGAAAATATGGATAATTTGACCAGAACCTATAAATGTTTAATATGAAGCACCAGTATTCTTTTTTTTTTTTTTAAAGACTTTATTTATTTATTCATGAAACACAGAGAGAGATACAGAGATAGCAGAGGGAGAAGCAGGCTCCATGCAGGGAGCCCAATGTGGGACTCGATTCCTGGACTCCAGGATCATGTCCTGGGCTGAAGGCAGGCACTAAACCATTGAGCCACCTAGGCATCCATATATTCTTAATTTCTTTTTTGGCTTCTTAAACTCTAGTATTATAAAAATGCTTCACATTTAAAGACAAATTGATACTTACAAATATATACATTTTCAGCATATTTTTTATCAGGTAAGTGTTTTCAATAGAAGTTTATTTTATTTTATTTATTTTTTATTTTTTATTTTTTTAAATTTTTTATTTATTTATGATAGTCACACACAGAGAGAGGCAGAGACATAGGCAGAGGGAGAAGCAGGCTCCATGCACCGGGAGCCCGACGTGGGACTCGATCCCAGGTCTCCAGGATTGCGCCCTGGGCCAAAGGCAGGCGCCAAACCACTGCGCCACCCAGGGATCCCTAGAAGTTTATTTATAAAGCTAATTTATAAAGTTACTCTAACACTTTGGAGCAGAGGGGTGTAGTTCCTTTTCCTTTTATTTCTATGAGATTAGCTTTGTTTGAATGTTCTATTATAATCTCAGTTAAATGGATTATATTGCTTTTAAAAGTTTCATTAATATCTTTTCATTTTCTAGAAGCTTATTTAATTTATACCTGATATAGCTATATAGAAGGTATTGTTAAAATACTTAATTTTAAAATTGTTTAAATTCTTGGGATTTTAAGCACTATTATACAAAGTTTTCTCATATGTTCTAAATCTTTATTAGGATTTGAGAGAGGGCAGCCCGGGGGGCTCAGCGGTTTAGTGCCGCCTTCAGCCCAGGGCCTGATCCTGGAGACCCGGGATCGAGTCCCATGTCAGGCTCCCTGCGTGGAGCCTGCTTCTCCCTCTGCCTGTCTGTCTCTCTCTGTCTCTCTCTGTCTCTCTCTGCCTCTCATAAATAAATAAAATCTTAAAAAAAAAAAAAGCTCACATGTGTGTGCCCATGCATAAGTTGGAGGAAGGGCAGAGGGAGGGAGTCTTTAAGCAGACTCCCTGCTGAGTGCAGAGCCCAACACAGGGTTTGATCTCAGGACCCATGAGATCATAACCTGATCTGAAAGCAAGAGTCTGATGCTCAACCAACCGAACCACTCAGGTGCTCCATGTTCTAATTCTTTTAAATTGGCTTTTCTTTTCTCTTAAATTTGGCAAGTTAATGATAGTTTTATACTTTATTTATAAGTAAACATTAAAAATTGTCCTAACAAGGAATGTTTTTCTCTGCTCATAGTTCTTTTGGGTTCTTGTGACCTTTGAGCAAAAATATTCTTGTTCTTTGTGAAACCATAATATCCATTCATCTTTTTTAAGAAGGAGGTTAGAAAAGACAATCTATTGCCATTATTAAATTTTGAGAATCCTGTTATGAGATTTTCAGTTTTTATGGTCTAGGCATTAGTGTGAGGTCTAGGCATTAGTGTGATCTGGCATTATAAATACACTTATAAGGCATAAAGTAGTGGGACTAAAAGGACTTCACAGAGCATCTTGCCTGTTGTTTACTCTTCTTTTGAGTCTGATTCCAATAAGTGACTTAAAAACACTAGTTATAGTTATGTGTGTGTGTATGTAATTAAGTGTAGGCTTTTTGCTCGATATGAATTTAGATGTACATTTCTTATCACTTCTTATCACCTGAGAACCTGGGGCTCCTGGGTGACTCAACTGGTTAAGCAACTCACTCAATTTGGTTCAGGTCATGATCTGAGGGTCATGAAATGAAGGCCCTGTATTGTGCCCCAAGCTGGGCATGGAATCTTAAGATTCTCTCTTCCCTCTGCCTCCCCCGACAACTCACACACATACATATGCACTTTCTGTCTCTCTCTCTCTCTCTCTTTCTCTCTCAAAAAAAAAAAAAACCCCCTGAGAACCTGAGTAAAGTTAATAATGAGTTATTTAAAAAATATATTTAGCTTTTATTTTTTTTTATTTCAAAATACATACTGATTGTGGAGATTTAGAACATACTAATAAACAAAGGGAGGAATTTAGACATTTTACCCTACTAAGAACTATCACAACATTTTGGTTATAGCCAGCCATCATTTTATATTGATTTATAATCTCCTTTTTCCCTCCACTCAGTATTTTATGAGCTTTTTTTCTTCATTAAATAATATTTTTAATAGCTCTATACATTTTGTCACTTTTGGAACACCATAATTTAGTTAGCCTACCCGTTTTTGGAAATTTAGATTCCAGTTTTTCATAATACAAATAAAAATCAGTAATCCTTTGGTGGTTGATTATTTTCACTTATTCTAAAAAGCAGAAAGTATTAATTGGATTCTTGTTTTCATAAGGGTTATATTCTAATAGAAATGACAACATATGTATTTATAAAACAGGAAATGTTAAATTGGATGATACAGACCAGATGTCAACTCACTTTTTCTGTAAAGGGTCAGATAGTAAGTATTTCAGGCTTTGCAAGCCAGATCCTCTCTGATGCAACTATTCATTCCTGCCATTATAGTACAAAAGCAGCCAGAGACTCCAAGTGAATGGCCATTGGTATGTCGCATTAAAGCTTTATAAAAACAGGTCAGATTTTGCCTCCGTTTTCACATCCCAAGTATAAATCATAAGAGGTAAGAGAAAAAGGGGGATCAAGACTTTCACTGGACTTTGCAGATAAAGATGTATTTAGGTAGAAATAAGTAAAGGAGGGCTTTTCAGGCAAGGCCCACACTAGGAGGGGGTAAAGAATAAGGACAATGTCCTGGATATAAGCAAGGGAGGAGGCTGATGGCAAATATAGTCAAGTAGAGAGAGTAGACCATATTGTTAATGACCTTGAAAATGAAATTGCAGTGTTAGAGGTGGTTGGATTAAGCAATCAGTAACCATTTTAAGTTACTGAGAAAAGTGATCTGAAGATGTTGATATTTAGAAAAGTTTGTATGGCAGTGATTTATAAGGTATGTTGGAAGAAGGGACAGTTTGGTGTTTTTAAGAAACTAGGTGGTTTCTAATGAACCAATTTACCCTTCAAAAATGAAGATTTAAAGTTCTAATTAAATTTCAGACTTAGAATTTTCTTATTTCTAGGTGGTACTGTTAATAAATAGTGTGTGGACTTGATCTGTTCACAGTTTGAAAACAAAAATCCAGCTATTTCTTTGATACCTAGCCTGGTTGTCTGCAAACCACTGCTTTCATTTTTCACTGTGAGACCTTAGGGATTCTTGAGGGGTATCTCAGGGGTATTGAGTCTGGAGTGATTTTTCTAGCTGCCCTCTGCCCTCATTTCAACCATGTTTGAAATAGGGAATTTGTGGCTAATGCAAACTATGAAGTGATGGCTTTCAGACTTTCACTCAGAACCTTTATTTGAACAGAATTTTGTGGCAATCCTAGGTGTAAAATAGAAAAGATGCCATAGCTCCTCACACTTTTTTTTGAAAACCCATCCAGAGGACATGTGATGGCATCCCTGGGGCAAGTTTCTGAGCTTTCTTGAAGTTGTCAGTCTGTCAATAATATTGGTGCTACTTTGCTAGATTCTTGGAGACTAGTGGTAGACAAAAGATAATCTGACTGTAACATAACCTGAGGTACTGGTAACTACTATGCAGAAAATATGATAGTACTGGGATGTGATGTATAGGGAGTGTTGGATGTGTTGAGAAAAATGATATTAGAAGCTGGAATGATGAAGAGGAGGCAGCCATGCTAAGACCTGAGGAAAACCATGAAAAAATCAAAGTGCAAACAAAGATCCTGAGACCAAAGTGGTAAGTTTCAGGGAAAGGCTCATGTGGTGGCAGCTAGTGGGAGAGGTGAAGAGTGGAAGATGAGGCTGAGAAGTAGATGGGACCAGATGGCCTAAGGGAGTGACATATTGAGAAAAGGAAAACCAGACCTTCCTTTGACACTATTTGAAATTAAAAATAAGTATAACTGAAATAAAATTATAGTAATAAAAATATTTTAGGGGAAAAATATTAAAACTCTGGAAGTTTGCCTGCTGCAAACTTTATAATGGAATGTCGGTCACAATGTGGATTAACTTTTGTTTTTCATAATTAAGCCTGTATCGTATTTACTTTCCATTCTGATCACTTCATCTCGAGAACTTTTCCCTGATTTTAAAACAGCTGCTATGTAGTAGTTGGGGAAAAAAAAGTCATGAGATTGGTTTCAATACAGGTTATAGCTTTATGTAATACATTTTTTAAACTTTCCTAGAAGATTTACATGATTATATCTTTAATTATCTTTGTTTTTTTTGTTTGTTTTGTTTTTTTTTCCTCTAGGGAAGATTTATTAGTCATACTCTTAAAAAAAAAACAAGAAAAATTTATCTTTCCATGCAAGGAGAGGATTAGTTTTTTCTTTTTTTCTTTTTTGTTTTTTTGGTGATGACTTAGAGCTGTGGAATGTCTTTTTTTTTTTTTTTATTGGAGTTCGATTTGTCAACATATAACACCCAGTGCTCAGCCCATCAAGTGCTCCCCTAAGTGCCCATCACCCAGTCACCCCGTTCCCCCACCCACTCCCCTTCCACTTTAATTATCTTTGTATATTTAATTATCATCATACAGGATATACTTTTTCTTTTAATAAGTAATTCAATTAAAAATATAAATAAGATTGATTTTTTTTTGTAAGCGGATATTTATCGACTTTGTACCTGATTTTTTTTTTTTTTTTAAGATTTTATTTATTTACTCATGAGAGGCAGAGACAAGGCAGAAGGAGAAGTAGGCTCCATACAGGGAGCCCAACTTGGGACTCCATCCTGGGTGTCCAGGATTATGCCCTGGACCGAAGGTAGCGCTAAACTGCTGAGCCACCCAGGCTGCCCCTGATTTTTTTTTTAAGCCAGATTTCTCTTATATCTCAATAAAGGATGAAAACGATTTATTAGCAGAATAAATATAGGATATTGGTTCTCTTATAGTCTTATAATTCATCTTGATTTCTTTAAGAATAGCTAATTTGTCCTTTTTCTATTACCATTGTTATCTTAGTATACATACATAGAATGTGTGCATTGGGTCCTTAAGTTCACTGGCCTGGACCCCATTGGTTGGTGGGCCTTTGGGTATAAACGGGAATGGAGGGATTTTTTTTCTTGTATGTATGAGGTGTAATTACTCAGTTACCAAACTTTTTTATTGGAGTGTTTTAAATATTTTCTTTTATAATCCTTTTAGCCAAGAAAACCATGTGGGAAAGGCTGACAGCCCCTGAAGATGTATTTAGTAAATTACAGCGAGAAAACATAGCCATCATTGAGAGCTATGGCGCTGCCCTCATGGAAGTGGTCTGTCGAGATGCTTGTGATGGTCACGAGATTGGAAGGGTATAGTAACTCCAATTAGTATAATAATTGAATTAAAATTTTGGCTTTTAAGGTATAAACTGAATTAGCTTTTCAAATTCATGTTGCGTATTGAGAATTACTTTCTGTAATATAAGTGTAGTTCCTTATTTGCTATGATTTGGAACTTCTATTATATTTATTCATGTTTTGTTTAATTCTATTTAGAATCTCAGTTCAGAATTTCCCTCAGAATAATTTTTCTGCTGATGGTGAGGTTGGCCTTACAGTGGTAGAAATGCTGCTTAATGAAGATCTTTGGTTAAGAGAATGCTGGATACATAGCTTTTATACTGAATATGTCTTTCTCTGTTTTCTGGAGGGGAATTTACATTTATATATCTTTAAAATACTGTGTCAGACTGGTGATAATGCAGTGAGAAGATAACTTCCTGCTACTGGAATATTTCATAGCATTTGAATCATACACAGCTGATCCTTGAACAACATGGGTTTGAACTGTGTGGGTCCACTTATATGCAGATTTGTTTTGACAGAGTACAGCACTGTAAATGTATTTTCTCTTCTTATGATTTTCTTAGTAACATTTTCTTTTCTCTAGATTACTTTATTGGAAGAATACAGTATATAGTACGTATAACAGAAAATCTGTATTACTCTACTCTTTGTTACCAGAAGCCTTTTCTGGTCAACAGTACGCTGTTAATAATTAAGATTGTGGGGACTGTAAAGTTATATGTGGATTTTCCTTACCCCCATGTTGTTCAAAGGTCAGCTGTATTTGAAGACCATGGGAAACAGGAGTTTAAGAAATAGGATAAAATATAAACTGTGTAGTAAGTTCTCAGTTATGTTAAAAAAAGTTTAAGTGTTTTTATGCATTGAAAAAATACTGGGAGGAGAGAGACCAAAATGGATTAACAGTGTTGTCAGACCACATATTTTCTGTATGCTTTTCTAGGTTTCCTGTAATGAGCATGTAAAACTTCACAGTTAGGAAAAGAAAAGGAAAAACTATTTTAAAGAAGTCCCTTTCCTCCTTTTACTAATAAATCGAGATTCTGTATACATAGTTCTTAGTTTCTCAGAAAAACAAAATAAGAAAATGTTATTGCAAGCCACCATTCCCCTTGTCAGAAAAATCCTAAGTATTTTCATATAAAGGCAGTTTCTGTCAATGATTTTGGTAGCTGTCTCTATGTTTTGAACTTTGGTTTTGTTCTTCCTTCAGATGCTGGCACTGGCTCTACTTGATCGGATTGTCTCCGTAGATAAGCAGCAGCAGTGGCTTTTGTATCTTTCTAACAGTGGCTATTTGAAGGTGCTTGTGGACAGCTTGGTAGAAGATGACCATACTTTGCAGAGCTTACTAACTCCACAACCTCCCCTTTTAAAAGCTCTTTATACGTACGAATCCAAAATGGTAAGGCTTTGCATTCATTACAAGTTAGAGCAGCAGCTCAGTTCCTCTTAGAGCTATAGATATGTTAAAGAATATTAATGTGGCCAGCATTTTGGATATTTCTATCGTGTAAGCTGTAATCATCTTTGGGAATTTTAAATTTGGAACATGTGTTAGAAACGTGTCTTCTAAGCATACCAAAGTTGAGTTGAAGTGATCCTGAGAGGGTTGGTAAGTTAACGGAACTGCTACTTACTCAGGTTGCTAATGGTGGCAAATGCAAATGATAGGACATTCAGTCTTCTGAGGACAGCAGTGGACAAAATTGTCTCTTCACAAGAAATTCAGACTGTATTAGTTGCTTGTTAACACAGAATTTTTCAATATAATATATAATCTATCATTTCCTTTCCTCCAAATGTGTTTTCTCTGTTACCCCTTGGTTGAAAATACTACATTGTCACAATAATTGGAACCTTGAAATCTTAGATTTCTTACTAACTTCTTTTCCCTCCTTTGTTTATTCAGTAAGTATTTATTAAATACCTATTATATGCCAGGCATGGCGCTAGGTACTAGAGGCAAGGTGTAGGCAAAACAATCTTCCCTGCCCTCCATATGCCCACATGATGATAAGAGAAACTACAGTTGAGTTGAATACTTATTTCATGGAAGGCATTGTGTGCAGCACTTCAGATATGCGGTGCCAATCTTCAGTGTATATGAGAAACAGAGTATAATGTGCCCCTGCATAGCTAGCTCAGAATTTCTCTTCAGTATGATTTTTTTTTTAAGATTTTTTTTTAAAAATTTATTCATGAGAGACACACACACACAGAGTGAGAGAGAGAGAGAGAGAGAGAGAGGGAGGCAGAGACACAGGCCGAGGGAGAAGCAGGTCCCACGCAGGGAGCCCAATGTGGGACTCGATCCCAGGACTCCAGGATTATGCCCTGGGCTGAAGGCAGGCACTCAACCGCTGAGCCACCCAGGGATCCCCTCTCTTCAGTATGATTAAAGATCAGAAATGTACTGTGAGAGAGTCTCATTTTTATCTGAGGCCCTGGGATATGATTTCTGTACTGACGATTTTCCTTTTGTAATTTCTTAGGCATTTCTTACAAGAGTGGCTAAGATACAGCAGGGTGCACTAGAGCTGCTGAGGTCTGGGGTGATAGTGAGACTGGCACAATGTCAGGTCTATGACATGCGCCCAGAGATGGACCCACAGGGGTAAGTGTCCATATACACTGGTGTTGCTTCCTTACTAGTTCCTCACTGTAAAGGATCAGTGAGGAAAAAAAGAAGTTCCAAACATAATTTTGCCATTGGTTTATCATGCTGTTTGAGCAATACTCTCTTTCCTCTTGATGACTCTTTTTGGGTCCTACATTCCTGCCATTTACTAATGAATGGAAGTTGCTAGTCAGGGTAAAAGTAGGAAAGACCTAATGCTTTCCATTTTAGAGCAGTAATGTAAGAAGGAAATAGAACATTTTGTTAGTAAATGTTTTTCTTCCCAACTTTAGTGTTCTGTTCAAGAGAATATATATTTTTAGGGGCGCCTGAGTGGCTTAGTCGGTTGAGTGTCCGGCTTTTGATTTTGGTTGGGGTCATGATCTCAGGGTCATAAAATCAAACCCCTTGTTGGGCTCTGAGCTCAGTGTGGAGTCTTACCAAATACTTGCATATTTGAAATCTTTTAGTCAAATTATTTTAAGTTTCAAGCTTTTTAACAGATTCCTTGGTTGGGTTCAAATTTGGGTGGTTGTTTTTTTTTTTTTTTCTTGTCTACCTGGTTGCAACATTGTTAACCTACCTTCTTAGCAGTAAATAACACTTAGGTCAGTTTCACTAAGTTTCTTCAAAAGATCCATTGCCAAAGTGAATATTTGAGTGTTTCAGGATTAACTGATTAACAGGATTAATTTTACCTTCAGAAAAATATTTTTTTAAATATTACTCTCTAAAATTTTAAACATGAGAGTTATTATTTTCCCTTAGGTAAAGAGAGGATTGAGTTAATTACATTCCTCAGCCCTTGGTGTATAATCACTTTGTGCAAAGCCTTTCTCTTATGTATCTCCATATTTTGTATCCATTCCCTTCTTGACAGGCAATCATTTTCTTTTGTCTAAAAATTTAAATATAAACATTTACAGTAAATGATAGTTTATTAATACCTTATCTTTAATTTTTTTAAATCTTAATTTTTTTCTTTAATATAACAGGCAATGTTGACTCCTTTCTGGCTTTGCATATAGGAGAGGGAAATTTAGAGAAAATAACTTTTGTTTTTACCTGTTTCTTTTTTATAGTTTTTATGGCCCACAGAAGCATTTAGAGTAGAATAAATATATTGAATAAATTCTAAGCATTGTCTTCAAATTATGCAGATTTTCTTTACTAAGATTTTTCAGAATTGAAATAACTGTTTTTGTTGATTTGGGACACAGAATTTTCCTTAGTAGCTTTTTTTTTTTTTTTTTTTTTTTAAGATTTTATTTATTCATGAGAGACACAGAGAGAGGCAGAGACATAGGCAGAAGGAGAAGCAGGCTCCATTCAAGGAGCCCAATGTGGGACCCAATCCCTGATCCTGGGATCAGGCCCTAAGCCAAAGGCAGATGCTCAACTGCTGAGCCACCCAGGCGTCCCTCCTTAGTAGCTTCATATCTTAATCAGGCACCTGTGACTATTTGCCATGGGGATGGTTGGTGTCCATTAACTCTTGGACTGTCGCTCTCTCTTTGTTGGGTGGGAATGAATGAAGCATGTTCGGCATGAGAGACCCGCCAGTGTTCATCCCTGCCCCTGTGGACCGCTACCGGCAGATTCTGCTCCCGGCTCTCCGCTTGTGCCAGGTCATCCTCACATCCAGCACTGCCCAGCACTTACAGGCAGCAGGGCAGGTAAGAAGAGTCCATAGTGTGGAAGAGTCCTAGTGCAGAGTCCTCATTTTCCCTTGTAGAAACCCAAGGCTTAGACCACATCTGTGATTTTACCTTAGCTGTACTGTTTGTGGCAAACCTGGGCATCAAAAGCCAGCCCCTTGTACTTTGCTGTGAGCTTCATTGGCCCATTCTTTACTTTTACTTGAATGAAACCCTATAGCAAAGAACAGATAGAATAGTGAGATGGAAAGCAAGATCTCTAAATCTGTTCTTCTGCAAAAGGAAGCAGTTATCATGATAGGAATAAACTGGCTTCCAAGATGTAATTTAACCAGGGCTTTATTGAGAGGCCATACACTATGTTAGGCCCTGCAGAACCTATGAAAGGTGATAATGGCCCATTGGGTTGTGATGTTTAGAGCATGAAGTAATTGAAATAAGTGAATTTTCTAAAAGAAGGAAATAAGTGTTTTCATTGAGCACCAGAAATTTTATTTTCATCCCCTTTCAATGAAACCTTCAAAAAACCTTCACTCTTTAGATATCACTATGACTCCACAGTTTTTTATTGTATTACTCTGTTATTGTGACAGCTTCAGGAACTGTGTCCTAATACGTTACAGTGATTTTAGGTGCTCTTCCTGCCATCAGTCTTCAGGCATATGACACCAAGATAGAATGCTGTTGTTTCTAACATGGCACCTGTTTTATACTGCGTTAGTACATCCTAACACTTTCATATGTGGACTTTGAGTCAGTTCTAATGCCACTCTTGTACTGCCTATAGCAGAATTCCTCCAAGGAGCTTGTTTTAAAAATATAGATTACTTAGGGGCGTCTGGGTGGCTCAGTTGGTTAAGCATCTGACTCCTGATCTCAGCTCAGGTTTGGATCTCAGAGTCATGAGTTCAGTCCCTGCATTGGGCTCCATGCTCAGAGTTCCACATCTGACAATTATGGGCTGAAGGCCAGGAATCTGAATTAAAAATAAAAGGGGACACAGTTTCTGAGTAATTCCAATGTTCGGCTTGTTTTGGCAAAGTCTCAACCTTCAAGGCATTTGTGATTTGGTGAGGAGACATCACATGTGTAATAATTGTATTTCTCCATGAAAGTACGCTAGAAAATGTCAGGGTGGAAGGGCAGAGTTTGGAGGTCAGGATTTTTATCTCGTTGGTATTTATCATATCAAAAGGAGAATTTAGCAAAAGCTTTTATGTGATTGTCCCCATGTTAGGCTAGCCAGATTTTCCTAGAACAACTTAAATTCAGTAAGTCATTTTTATGCCCACTCATTTTAAACTCCTGTTCTAGTTTCATTTGGACAAAAATAAAATAAAAGGAGGGTCAATGGTTTTCATAATGGTTTTCATACAGTAGTTTTAAGGTATATTATACCTTTCTACCCTAGCCTCTAAATATAGTAATTTCTAAAATTTGAAATCATCTTTAGCTTTCTTAGGAATTTTAGGTAAATGTTTGCTTCTTGAAGAAATAAACTATATAAATGCAAAAGACAGTTGCTTATACTACGTTCAGTGTGATTCATTACATCAAATTTTGTGCTTCATTATTATTGACAAGGTAAGTTTCAGATGTAGAATACAATTTGCTACTCTTGACCTCTTTTTTTTTCCGTTTTCCCTCCTTTTCATCGGCTCAGGTGTTGCAGTTTCTCATTTCACATTCTGATACCATACAAGCAATCCTGCGCTGTCAGGATGTGAGTGCTGGGTCTTTGCAGGAACTGGCTCTGCTGACGGGAATTATAAGTAAAGCAGCACTTCCTGGTGAGTTGATTATGTTGAATGGACTTTGAATAATTCTTTACAGATTGACGTACACTTAATAGAATGAGGCTTTTACAGCTTTGCAGTACATATGACTTACTTGAAATTAACAAGTTTAACTGCTTTTTTTTTTAATTAGTAAGTATATATACGTATGACATACAAAAAAATTCAATGAGTTCAAGAAAATAATACTCAAAACCTCACTACCTAGAAATTACCCAGTGCTTTTTTTAGTGTTTGTGCTGCCAAAGCAAGCATGAAATCACCACAAGTTAACATTTGGTGAGTAGCTTTTCAGATGTTGTTTTCTGTATATGCACACACAGGAGAGTTGGAGACATACTGAGGTGAATTATGAGAACGAGATTACCTTTTACGTGCAGTTTTAGAAAACTACTTAATTTTACATGAACTTAACAGATTAAAAAATTAATGGAAGAGAAATCAGAGAGCTTGCTGAATTCCAGAGATATGTTTCTTCGCTGCCAGAGCATAAGAATTATTAGTTATTAAATGATCGCTGTGATTAAGAAGGGAAAAAAAGATCATGAATCATTATTAACATATTTTGGTTACTTTTTTGCATTTTGATTTCTTTAGTACATGTATATTTTAGACAGAATCAACTCCTGATGTGAGAGGTGAAGTCGTGTTCTTTTATACTTTTTCTTCCACTTTTAGATTAATTTTGCTTATGTTATTTTTACTTTGTCAAGTTTTATTTGCATTCAGTCCTGCATCCATGAAACCCTCAGTTATTTAGTTTTACTTGTATATATATTTTTTTTTTAAAGTAGATTGCTTTTATTTTTTTTTTTTATTTTTTTTTTAATTTTCATTTATTTATGATAGTCACAGAGAGAGAGAGAGAGGCAGAGACACAGGCAGAGGGAGAAGCAGGCTCCATGCACTGGGAGCCCGATGTGGGATTCGATCCCGGGTCCCCAGGATCGCGCCCTAGGCCGAAGGCAGGCGCCAAACCGCTGCGCCACCTAGGGATCCCTACTTGTATATTTTTACATGCATTCATTGAAAAACAGCAGTACCTTTTTTCTCCCATGGCTTCACCAGTCCTAGTTCTTCCTTTTGATTTATCTCTTGGTTTTATTATTTTATTTTATTTTTTAAGATTTTTAAATTTATTTGAAAGGAGAGAGAGCACGCATGCACCCTTGTGAGCAGCGGGAGGGGCAGAGGGAGGGAGAGAAGGTACAAGTAGACTCTGTGCTGAGCACAGAGCCCGGTGCCAGGCTAGGCCTTAGGACCCTGAGTTGAACACTTAACCAACCGAGCCACAGGTGTCCCCATTTCTTGCTATTTTTGATTTATACTGTGGTCCTGTCCCCTAAGAAAAAGTATATTGTAGTCCCTGAGTTCCCTGATGTTTATGAACGTTTAAAGGTTGCTTCTAGTCTTAAACAATGGCATAGCTGATTACGATTTCCCTCAGAACTTGTAGCTCATGATAATAGCTCATATTTATTAAGCATAGTGTACCAAGTACTTATTTTAAACACTTAACATATTTATTTAATTCTCACAACAGTCTTATGAGGTAGAACTATAATTTTCCTCCTACAGATGAGGGAACTGAAGCACAGAGAGGTTGCCTTGTCCAAAGTCACATAGATAATACTGGTAGTGTAGTTTCCCAGCCAGTATGGCTTCTGAGCCTGTGCAGTTAACTTGTAGGCTATACTACCTCCATTTTTATGTTGCTACAGAGAAATCTAAGGCCAGCCCATGATTCCACCCCACCAACCCCAATATGTTTTCCTCTCCAGGGCTGTCAGTGCTTGAGTCCTTCATATTGGGAGTGTTTGGCAGGGCTGAGTGCAGTGCCTCTTGAAACACTTGGATCCCATGCTGCTACGGAGGAGAGCACAGCCTCTACTCCATCCAGTCGTGGTGTATCTCAGTCCTGTAGGCTTAGCTCTGCTCATTTCCTCAACTCATTCCAGTGTTTTTAGATGATACCAGTCAGGCCCTCCTTCTTACCTCTCCTTAAGGTCCCATGATGCTTTGTAGTGGCTCTCCTTTTCTCAGTTTTCCCTTGATTTCTTGAGGCCTTACCCAGTTACTCTAAAAGGCTTCTCTGCAAATTGAAGAGTCTTTGGTTTATCTCGTATATTTGCAAGAGTTTTGGTTTATCTTCTTTCCTTCACACTGCGTCTAAGAGTGGAATAAGGGCCATGAGCTGAAACATGCTGTTTACTTCACCAGGATTTTCTTTGTTTTTTTTTTTCCTTTGCCATCACCATTTTTTAGTATTTATGGCATAAATCCTCCCACCTCTTTTGGTGAATGTCATTCATTTTGTAGGTTGATGACAGGAGGGACATTGTATGATGCTACTTCATTCTGCCATCTTCACCCAAAAGTGCTGAGAATAGGTATAAAGAGAATTTGCCTTTTATCAAAACCTCTGGTAAGGTGGTTTTATTCATGAAGTCTCCTGTCATTAATTTTTTTAAATGCCTAAAATTTTTGTATTTTGCTAATAGCATCATTTGACCAGCATATTAAGATTGTATTCAGCATATTAAGATTGTTTGTAGAAGAGCACAGTTGAACATGCTCATGATAAATTCAAACAAAATAAACAGAGTAATCCGCATATTAAGATTGTATTTAGAAAAGCAGTTTATTTTTACATGATCATGATAAATTCAAACAAAGGAACAGAGTAAAAGTACCATGACCAGCAGTTCCTGCTCTCTAAAAGGAATCAGTTATCAGTTTATTTTTCTAGAAATCTCTATGCATGTGGTGTAAAGTTGTCCCCTCCCTACACAAATGAAATCATACCATACACACTGCTTTGTGACTTTTTTCCAGATCTTTTCTCATTATCACATAGAGCTCCTACCTCATTCTTTTAAATTGGCTACATAATTTTCCACTTGTGAAGAGTTAACCAGATCTTTGTTGTTTACCCAGACCCCTGTAACATGTTGACTGTTTCCAGTCTTTTTTAAAATTTCCAATAGTATGGCATTTAGTAACAGTGTGTGTGTTTATATACATATGTGTTTTTATAGGTTTGAGCTGGTAGGCTTGGTAAATTCCTGACAGTTTTTGGTCAGAAAACATATACTTAAATTTTTTTAAAAGATAATGCCAAGTACCCTCCCAAATTTTTTAAACTTTTAACAGTTTTGACTCCTGTCAACCCTACTCTGTGCAGTTCAGCCCTTGATGACATATTGTTTTGTATTCTCCCATAATTTTACTGTATATTTTTTATCTTAAATGCTCCCATTAAACTACAAGCCCGTTTTTAACTGTGTCCCCCATATTGCCTAGCCTTATACTGGTTATGTTTTACCTCTTCAAATACTGAAACAGCAGGTTAATTTTTTTCTGTGACCCACAAATATTCTGGAAAGTGTTTTGGAGTTGAGAGCGATCTGAGTGGTACACAGAGGACTCAGTTGACACTTAACAGAAGGGTCTTACAGAAACTGAGAATTGGTATATATTTTTTTTAAGATTTTATTTTTAAGTAATCTCTATACCCAGTGTGGGGCTCCGTCTCACAACCTCAAAATCAAGAGTTTGCGTGCTCCACTGACTGAGCCAGCCAGGTGCTCCAACTAGTCTTTTTAAGAAGAGGCAGCAGGTGGGGATAAAAAAGAACTGGGGAATAGCAACGCATGTTGCAGAGATCAGGAAGTTTGAGGACAAAGAGGAAAAGGTCTGAATTCCATGATAGTGTTAGGTACATGATCCAGCTTTCAAGGGGTAGGTTGGGAAAGAAGGGCTTAAAATTACAAGCAGCAAGTGTAGAAAAAAATATTTCAAGAATTTGATATTAACTAGGTTTTTGTTTGTTTGGTTTTGGGAGTATAAGGGAGAACTGAACATATTTTCAAATGATGAGGAAAAATCCTCTCTGGCAAGGTAGATTTTGGTAAAATGGAATAGAAGGTGATTCTGGGTACAGACTCCCAAAGGAGGTGGAGGTGGGAAGGGATGGAGTAATGAGGCACAGGTGAGTTATAGCAAGCCAGTATGTGCCAAATGGTAGGAGTATCTTCTGTAGGTTTGTGTGAGGTCATGGGCTGAGAAACCTACAAAGAGGAGGTCTTGTCATTATGAGGAGCAAAGGATAAGTAAGGTTCCAGTACATGCTCTGGAGTGTATGCTTAGAAATAAGGAATTAAATGGATTGCAAAAACAAAGTTAGGGTACTAAGACAGGTGCAGGTGGATCCTCAGCATGACTATAACCTCAGAACAAAGGAAGGATGCCCTGTGGATTTGCTTGGAGGGCTCCATAGAAATAAAGGGTGGGGTTTTTTTCTGGTATTATAAGAAATTGATCAGTTTCAGAATTTTGTAATAAATCTAAACAGAAGTTGAATGGGAGCTTTTCTGTGTATGTGCAAACTGTACTTTGCTTAAGGGAAAAGAAAAAAAAAATCAAATGGTATAGTATAGAGAGTTAAATGAGAAAAGAAATGTATTTCGTTATAAGGGTTTAATATCCTGAACTCTTTCATGAGAAAGTTATTTATTGTCGAGTTTAGAAAATTTTAACTTTTATGCTTATAAATAAAAGGATTTATCTCAAAAACTTCATTTAAAAAATTAAAAAATTTTTAAATGTATTTATTCATGAGAGACACAGAGGCAGAGAGATGTAGGCAGGGGGAGAAGCAGGCTCCCTGCGGGGAGCCCAGTGTGGGGCTCAATCCCAGGACCCAGGGATGACAACCTGAGCCAAAGGCAGATGCTCAACCACTGAGCTACCCAGTTGCCCCCATCTCAAAAACTTTAAGAAATACCTTTTAAAGTTATTAATTCAATCTAGATTTAGATTGCTTATAAATGAACATGTAATGGTACGTTTATAATCTTTGCAAAGTTGTATTTCCCAAAACTTTCCCACAGACTCCTAAGTCTGTGTCCAGTTTTAGTAGAGTATAAAATGCTAGCATTACTCTTCTAATTTTTTTAATGTTTTTATTTTGTTGATTATAAAACTATATTTAAAAGCATTCCAAATTTTATAGGTATATTAAGTGAACTTGATGTTGATGTAAATGAAGGATCTCTAATGGAACTACAGGGACATATTGGAAGATTCCAGGTAATTGATTCTTATTTCTTTACAGAGTAGCTGTTCTAAGACTTAACAGCAAAATACAACAGTCCACTCACCCATGCTCTTGTTCTGCTTCCTAGATTTGGACAAAACCCTCTTGATGGTTTTTAATTGATTTTTTTGGTATTTCGAAAAAATACGCTTGTTTTTGAATTTTAGGAATCATCTGTTGATTTTCCATCAAGGAGGATGAGAACTTAGATCTTTTTTTCTCCTTTTCTTCTGCCATATTATATGGACATTTCTCATGCCTCCCCTAAACTCAATATAATTATATCATAGTTTTGATTAGATCAGTATTGTTATTTATGATTAAGTTTGTGCAGCTCCATTATGTCATTCCATGTGATACGTTACTTTTATATGCAACCTTGTATTTTCCCTAGAGTGAGTAATTGTTTCTTTATTTGCTTGGTTTTTATGTGCTTATTTCTAATTTATTCCCAAGCTCTCTCGCAGTTGTGTAATCTCCTTTTAATATATTCAGACATACTAGATAACTTGTCAACTAGATATTTATCACATTCTTTCTGGGAGCCTCGTGGCCTGCTTTGATCTGAGCAGCTTCACTTTTGTTTAGCTGCACAATATTAATTTATATATTAGAATTTATATTTTATTGTTTTTGATATAGTAGTTTTCTCTTTTTTAAAAGATTTTATTTATTTGAGAGAGAGAGAGCACAAGTGGGGGAGTAACAAAGGGAGAGGGAGAAACAGGTTCCCCACTGAGCAGGGAGCCCAAAGTGTGGCTCCACCCCAGGACCCTGAGCTGAAGGCAGATGCTTAACTGACTGAGCCACCCAGAGGCCCCAATACAGTAGTTTTCTTAACCAGTTCTCTTCGTGAACTGTTTTTTCAAGTTTCCAAAATAAAACTGCTGTCATCAATTTTGTGTACACATTTTTGAGCTATAGGTTAGAAAACATAACTGGTCTCACTAGGCCCAAATATACATACAGAGTACATGGTGAGTCATTATCAAACAGCACTCCAGAAAGAGTTGCACTGTTACCAGCCGAACTCAGATACTCTTTTATTTTTTTCTTCTTTTTTTTTTCTTCTAATTTTTCTTGTTTGGTAGGGAGAAAAAGATATTTTTGAGGCTATTTCACAAGGTGACCTCTAGAAATGTGTTAGTGCATCTTGTATTATCTGTAAGGGTAGCAAACAGCAGGTAATATTTTAAAAATAGATACAACTATTTTGGCAAAATACATTTATATTGTCTTATTTTTTTTTTAAGATTTTATTTATTCATGAGAGACACAGAGAGAGAAGCAGAGACAGGCAGAGGGAGAAACAGGCTCCATGTAGGAAGCCCGATGTAGGACTCGATCCTGGGACTCTGGGATCATGCCCTGGGCCAAAGGCAGACGCTCAACTGCTGAGCCACCCAGGCGTCCCATATATTGTCTTCTTAATATGTTTTGGCTTACCAATCTTATTATGTAAACTAACATCAGTTTACATAAGCTGTTTTATATTATATCTGTTTGTGTCTGTATGTGTATGTAGGTGTGTGTGTGTGTGCCATGCTAGTTTTAAAGTACGTTTTTATGGTCCACTTTCTATGTGCAGAGCACTGTATTACTAATATAAATATGATTCATTCATTGTCTCAGATAATCTTGACCACAATCTGATAAGGTAGTAATCACTATTTGTATCCTAGGAATGTGAGCGTTGAGACTTGTGGAGGTTAAGTAACCTGTTTCAGGTCTCATAACAAGAGGTCAGGTACCTCCTGTTGGAACCCATGTCTCTGATTTCAACCATTTAGATATATTGTGCAAAGCTTATTCTTTCCCTCCAAGAACCTTAGGAAGAACTGTATTGTCAGGGGAAAAGTACCAACATTTCAAGCAGATGACATTTTCATTTTATCTGCCAAGGCTCCCTGTGTGTTCCCACCCCCTTTCTGAAGTCCCAGAAGCGGCCCTCAGTGAAACAGCCTTTAAAGTTGAGCCTTCATAGACAAAATTATGGATGTGCTTGTTACAAAGTGTCTTCTGTTTGCCATCTCATTTTGCTTCTCAGTGTTTATCAACTTGTGTTTATTTAATGGGTATCTACCCAGGAATTATTTGGTGTGAAACAGAATGTTCTTGGCTAATGCTTACAATGTAATGGGGATTAACTGCTTAAAAGAAAAAAAGAGTGATGTTCTTTTAATGAGTTGACTGTCAAGCAAATAATATTTGCAAATAGGTGAATTTTAATAGGGCTAACTTTATTTGCCTCAGTTGGAAGTAAGAAATTAGACCCTTTAAAAGGTGATTCCACTCCCGAATGAGGTTTTCTTTATGTCTCGCCAAGAGAGGTCACTGATTTTAGACCTAGCCAATTAAATATGAACAAAATATCTTTCTCTTTCTTAGCGCCAGTGTTTAGGACTACTAAGCCGCTTTGGAGGCTCTGACAGACTGCGCCAGTTTAAATTTCAAGATGAAAACGTGGAGGGAGATAGAGTGAGCAAGAAAGATGAACTCGAACTGGCCATGCAGCAGGTGAGAGGGGTGGGCATTGTATATACGTTCTTGAACATGTGGTTTTATATTTTTGGAAGCATATGATAAAGATACCAGATGTGAATGATTTTACACATTGATTTATAATGTTGTAATTTTAGAAATTGATTTAGTAACTTGGTTCTCCTTCAAATCTGGAGTTCCATGATATTTGGGCATTTGGGGAATTAATATTTTTGTTACTGTTTTTCCTTGTAGATCTGTGCCAATGTCATGGAATATTGCCAGTCACTCATGTTACAGAGCTCCCCCACATTCCAGCATGCCATGTGTCTCTTCACCCCGAGCCTGTCAGAAACCATTAACAGAGACGGACCTCGGCAAGGTGAGTGGACTTCTTTCTTGCTGTAATTGAGGATTAAGTTGCTGTGATTAAAATAAGCTCTAGATGGCTCCAGTGAAATGCAGCTCTTTTCTTTATGTGTAATTAGTGGGAAAATTTGTCAATGACTTTAAGAAAGATCAGTAAGGAGGTACTGGTGTCAGTCCTGTGGATAGGTTAGAGAGCTCAAGAGGACAGAGAAATTCAAGATTTTCTAAGGATAAATTTCAAAGAGCTTTGGGTTTGAATAGTATTTGAGACCCCAAAGAAAGTATCTAAGATGGGCAAGTAAACTAGCTGGGTGAAAAATGTACAAACATAACAGACGGTTTATGCGCAAGATCATGTTAAGCTGAAGGTAGTGTCTGAATTGGGTCTCGTAGTATAGCTCCAAATTTCTGTATCACAGCAAAGTAAAGTGTGGATGCTAAGTAAACTGACATAGTCTGTGATTTCCTAAGGACCCAGTAGGTGAGATCTGGAATGTGAGGGTTGTGGGTTGATGAAAGCTGTTATCCCATGGGACCCTCAGAAGACAGTCTATTCGGATGTTAGTGGTGCTTGCTCTGTGATTTTTCTGCAAATCATTTTGTCACATTTTCATCTTCAAGATCTTATTTTCCCTGAAAATTGCTTAATCACATAAAAGATTTAGTAGGATGGTGTTATTAAAGTATATTAGTTTAACAGTATCTAACCACTGTTTCATGTAAATGGTGCCAGGAACTAACAACTCTGTGCAACTCCATTATAAAGTGTCCAAGGGGCTCCGTTCTTCCCCCTTGAATCTTTTTTTTTTTTTTTTTAAGATTTTATTTATTTATTCATGAGAGACAGAGAGAGAGAGGCAGAGACACAGGCAGAGGGAGAAGCAGGCTCCATGCCAGGAGCCTGATATGGGAGTTGATCCCGGGTCTCCAGGATCATGCCCTGGGCTGAAGGCAGCGCTAAAGCGCTGAGCCACTGGGGCTGCCCCGAATCTAACATTTTAAAACAAGTTAAGTTGAGCCTGATCATAACATTTTCAAATGAAATTATAGTTTTGTCATTTATTCTTCAAAAACATTAATAATCATCACTAACAATTAAAATTTCACTTGCTTTCTTTTCACTTTGAGCCTGTCTTTCACATACTAGGCCATTCTCCGATCTTTAATACTTGATGAACTTTATGAAGCCTAATATATATTGGTCTTTATTCTTCCTTAGACTCTTTAAAGATTTAATCAGCAAACTTAACCTTTGCCAGTCGTAGACACAGGAGGGGGTGGGTTTGTGGTAGATTCAGGAATATTCATTTGTAGAGAAGCAGTTTAAGCTAGCAGTTAAGAACAGAGACTGATGATGAACTGCCTAGATTTGAGTCCCAGATCACCATGGCACTTCACCACTCCTCTGAACTGTCAGAAGTATTTAAAAGTAGTTGTGGGTTGGTTTTAATAATAGTTTACATGCCCTTCAGTTCTGGGCATCCCTTGTTTTAAAACAGGTCATTTGAAATTCATTTAATATTCTTGTAAGTGGAACATTCTGTTTTTATTATCAACTCTATTAGATACCCAAGCTCCAGTGATTCCATATTGGCGCCTGCCAGGTTTGGGCATTATTGTCTACCTGCTGAAACAGAGCGCTAATGATTTCTTCAGCTATTATGACAGTCACCGACGGAGTGTCAACAAGCTACAGAATGTAGAGCAGCTTCCACCAGATGAGATAAAAGAGGTATGAATCTTATAATGAGCCATGGAGATTTTGGAGAATCCTTGCTTTTCCTAATGACCAAAATATTGGTGTCCGACTTGTGTGTAAAGATGATGTATGCAGTGATAAAAGGGCTTGAAATGATGCCTCTGTGTGGTTTGAAGAAGAGTCCTCCCCGTAGCACCACACCTGGTAATCAGGGCAACACTTGAATGGAAGATGGTGAAGTGCATCTGTTCAGGAACACCACCTGCTACCCTTCAGTAGAACGGCAGCTGGCTTTTGAAGTAGAGTTTTGGTAATTCATACTCTGAAATCTGTGCTGAGAAACCTGGGTTTCTGTTGCAGATGCTTATTCAGTAGAAGTGATCCCTTAAGTAAGAGGTCTCTGTGTCTTCAGCATCTTCAGTATCTGTTTAGAGAATTTTTCAGACAAATGGGATAGCATATAAGACTTGACTGCCTGCCCTCAGTGACCCAGAATCATTCACCGATATTGTAGCTAAAGATACTGAGTCGCTAGGCTTACATCCTAAGTAGCCACTTTCTCTCCCATCCGGCACAGCTGAATGACACAAGGCATACCCTGGCCGGTGCTGAAGCTCCCTGGTGGCCCGTGGCAGCCTAGATGTGGAGCCATTTTGCCATTCCTCCTTTGCACCAACTGTCCTGAAAAGCTCCACATTACTCTTCAGAGTAGTCAAAACCTCCTCCCTCTTGCCTGCTTCCAGCAATCATAGGGAGCAGTTGGTGGGTGTTTCTGATGTGCCAGACAAGTTCTGTTGCAATACATGAGGCAGATAGTGTAGCCACTCCTATTTTCTCAGATGAGGAAGTGGAGGCCCTGGAAGTTTGAATAATTTACCCAAAGCCACACAGCTAGCAGGTCCTGAGGCGGGAGTTACTGATGAGGTTCTAGTAATCCCTGAAGTGGGGGGCTTTACATCTGGCAGCCCTTCCCCAACACACGTAGCTTACGGGTGACACCAGCACTCGCCAGAGAAACGGCAGCCTTCCTGGCAAGTGTGCGGTGCCCTCCCAGCCCCACTTCAGTTTGCCTTCTGTCCAACCCAGCAGCTGAATTTTGAATCGGACCGCAGTGCTTATGCCAAACAGAGGTGTGATGAAAGGAGGTTCTGGTTGATGAGCCTATTTTAGTTAATGCTGTAGAAATCGGCTTTTACATTTTCTTCAGAAGATACATGACAGCTGTTACAGAAAATCTCCATGGCGTTGTTAGACCCACGGCCTGAAAAACCTACTGTTGAATTTTGTTTTAGTTTGACAAGAGATTCAGGGTTGGTCGGCCCCTCAGCAGATTGGAAACATCTGTTACAGAGATAAGACCTTTTGCAGAAATCGGCAGAGGAGTCTTCATTTGTGAATTCCACTACTTTGGCTCTCGGTTTTATAAAGTTACCAGCTTCCTAACCAGATGATAACTCTCATCTGCAGGAATGTTTAAACTTCTTTGTTTTTTTGCAGGGCCTGTCATAAGTGACCCTCTCTTCATGAAGTTTCTGTTAGTTTATGTAATCGCTAATCCTGCGTTTGTTTCTGATTCTCAGTTGTGTCAGTCTGTGATGCCTGTTGGTGTTGAGAAAATCTCTACTGCCCAGAAATATGTTCTAGCAAGACGGCGTTTGGTGAAGTTGATCAATAATCGAGCCAAACTGCTTTCCCTCTGTTCTTGTATCCTTAATGAAGTCACAGTGGGAACTTGAGTGGTGGTGACCTTTAAGAAAATCTTTAAATGCGGGAACTGTTTACTGATTCTCACACAGCAAAACTGTATAAAAGGGACATATTGGGACATGATTTTTTTTTCCCCAGTAAGTGCCAGTGCCTGATCTATTTCCAAATTGAAATTTTTGTTCAGAGTAGCTAATAATCCTGATAATGTCTACAGTCACTCTGGACGGGAGGCAGGGACAATTGTTGACTGTGCTGGTGCAGCACCCCATGGTCCCTGACTCCTTCCTCTGACCACAGTTTGCTGCCTTCTGGGGAGACACCTTCAGTGGAAGGTGGTGGGTATGTCACGAGGTAGATCCAGCTCTCCTCTGTTTTCCTCCTCAGAAACTGGTTTGATGAGATTGTTTTCCTTTAGTCAGAGCTCTCTGTAGTTATCATAGAGACCTGCCTATTTATTCTTTGGCGCCATCTGGAGTACTACTTGTTACACTGCACGCCCACAGATTCTCAAGATTCCTTGTTTGCCTCCAGAACCTTATTTAAAAGCAGAAGACTACAAGGTAAATTTTATTATGAAAATTAGTGAACCATACACACCTACAGATTTCAGTGCCTTGAAGAACTAGTTACATTTTTATTTACTTCTTCTGTTTCCAAGTTACTGAGAGTGGTTGGGCAATGGAGAGCTACTTACTTATTAGATAGAGCTGTTTCTTGTATTTTACGTCTATTCATGGAAGATTGGGTGGAGCATAAGAACATCTGAGATACCGCTCTTCAGCTTCTTGCAGTTAAGGGCTGGCCAGCTCCAGAATTCCCTGGTCACAAATAATTTTCCTAAAGAATGGAAGTGGGTCAGCCTAAGCTGTGATTCTTATTGCTACATTGAGCCTCTTTGAGCCATGAGCATATATTGGATCCCTTAGTGGGAAAGAAATGGAAGAAAAGCTTATGAATCCTGGCCTAGACCAGTGAAATGCTCCCCAAGGGCTTATACTTACTGGAAGTTGAGATAGATTTCTCAGCCTTGACCCATGTGTTTCATGATATTGGTTCATTATCTTCAGGTTCTTCTACTGTATGGTAGATACATAGTTGTAAAGCTGGTTTGACTGTGTCTTTTATCTCCAGATTCCTTCACTTCAGAAACCAACCTAGATTTTAGAAGTGGACTGACAGGAGTGAGCCAACATGACTTAGACCAGGTGAGGTTCTGTTCTCATACTCTTTTTCTTTTTTGAAAGGAAAAAGGAAAAGCCTAGTATGTTAGTAAGATGATGATTTTCAAGAGTTGTGTACAAAGACCTGATTTTATTTCTAGCCTGGCCACCTAACAGCTACGGGACTTCAAACAAGTTACTTTTGAGCCTCCATTTCCTCACTGAAGGGAAGGATAGTTCAGCCTCAAAGTGTTTTTGTCAGAATGAAATGAAGTTTCATATGTGAGGCTCCTAGGGCTGTAGTGCCTGGAAGGACCATTATGAGAGTTCAGTCGTTAGTAGGTATTGTGTTCTGGAAACTCCCAGTTTCTAGACTTTGCAGACTTCTTAGGCACAACGTGTCACTTAGCACTTAATTTTTCAGAAAATAATTTTAATGGAGAGATTATGAATAGCCATTAAAAGTTCCATTGCAGGAGACTATAATACTATATATTATGTACTTAGTAACCTCTTGACCAATAATGTTGGAATGATGAAGAGCATTCCAAAAACAAAGTGAAAACCTCATATGAATCTAATAGGAATGTTAGGAACAAAGCAGTTAGCAGGGTAGGCATGTTAGATAAACTGAATTGCAACTAGATTTGCTGCTAGGCATCTGAGTGTCCGTAGCCCTAATGAGATAAAGCCTGTGCTTTTCCCTAGTCCCTCTTGGTCACTGCCTTTCTTAAAGCTGAGGGTTGAGTTTATCCAGGAAAGAGTATTCTCCAGACCATACCTACCCAGACGTCATACATAGCGTGCTCTCATCCCAGCCCTGACTACTATCTGCCCCTTAGTTGACTTCATAATGTAATTCATATTTTGGCTAGGTTTGTTTAGGGAAGTCAATGTTCAATGAGGCCATGGGCAGAATTAGCCAAATAGATCTTTCAGAAGATGTTTAATAAATATGTGTTGAATTAATGACTAGACTAATTCTGTTTCATTAGACTGTTCTATTATAAAGTTAAACTATAGGGTTAATAAATAACTTTCTCCCTCTGTGCTTTGATTTTACTGCAAAACTGAAGGCAGGTAGATTCATCTAATTTTTTACTCAATTTTAGTGTTTCAGGATAATGCCAAAAGAATCCATCTGAAACTACTTATGCATTCTAAAATACATGAATTCTAAAGTGTATACCAGGCTCTTCTCCTCTCTTTATATTCTTTGAAAATATACACAAGCAATTTTTCTTTCTAGTTGAAAAATCAAGTAAAAGTAAGAGCTTCTTTCCACCTTACCTGTTTCTTTCCCTAAAGGCATCCACTCCTAACAGCTTCTTGTATCACCCTTCAGGAAGTGTTTTTGTGTATATGACTATATATCAACAGCATCCACATTTGTTCCTATTTAAAATTTTACACATTTATATAAGACAGGAAAGGGGGGAGAAACAATTTCATACCAATAAATTCTAACATGGAAATGTAAATGTTTAATTAGCTACATGAGGGAGAAAGGACCACATTACAAAAATTCCAAGGTATTTTAAATAGGAAGACATAGAATAAAAGAAATAATTGAGACTGTAATTTTAATAATAACATCATCTGTATTACCTCTAGCTTCAGGCTGATGCCATCAACGCTTTTGGAGAATCACTACAAAAGAAACTTCTGGACATTGAAGGATTGTACTCAAAAGTTCGATCTCGCTATAGTTTCATACAAGCTCTAGTCAGACGTATCCGAGGCCTGCTGAGGATATCAAGGAACTGAGGGCCTGTGCTTATACTCTTCTAGGGAAGAGATGAATTGGGGGAAACTGTCCCCTTTTTATAGATTTGTTTCTAAATTATGACCAAAAAATATTTTGCTATTTCTTTCTTTATATATGGACATCTTTTCTGTAAATTTCTTTGCCTGGTTCCAAGCTCACTAGTAAAAAAATAAATACTTTTTAAAAAACAAAATATCTGGTTAGTCTTTTGAAATTTGACCTAGAAAATGATCAACATTAACGGGAACCTAACAAACTTTTCACAGTGGTGTTTTCTCATTAGGGATATAATTCTGAATGTTCTATTAAAGGCATAATCTGAAAATTCCAATTTTTTATCTTTTTGTTATCTATATTCCACTTCTGTGATAATCAGGGTTACTCCCTGGGGTAGAGTGGACAATAAACTATGGCTGTGCTCTTTCACAGAACAGTGTATGTAAGGAGCATCTGGGTGGCTCAGTCCATTAAGCATATAGGTCATGATCCTATCATGCTGCTATAGCATGCTTCAGCTATAGGTCATGATCCCCCGGGTCCTGGGATCAAGCCCTTCTTCGGGCTCCCTGCTCGGTGGGGAGTCTGCTTCTCCTTCTCTTTCTGCCTGCCACTCCCCCTGCTTCTCTTTCTCTGTCAAATAAATAAACTATTTTTAAATAAATAAGTAAATAAATAAATAAAAGAATAGTGTACTCAGTACTGTGAATGTGTTATAGAAATGTCCCAAGAAATGAAGCCATCTCTTTCCTAATTTTTTTCTTTTCTGCATGTAAATGACTATAATAATTTGCATTCGTTCCTTAGAAATGATTGTTAAATTTCCCAAACTAATCACCTACCAATATTTCTCATGTAATTAATATGATGGCTACAGTTAGGGCAAAAGAATGTATACAATGATCACTCTACCTCTTGCCCAGTTGTATTTATGTTCAAGTGACTACATCATCTCAAAGTCCATTTTCTCCCTTTCTAGCCAATAAGTATTTCAGCCCAATATGTAGGAGAGGTTGCAGAAAGGGAGAGTCTTGATTCAGGCAGTAGCAGAAAATTTATATGTAGTTATACAGTGTTGGTTTTTTAAAACAAACTTTTATCATTTCCATGACCTTTTAACAACTTTTAAAAGGGCTCTGCCATTGTTATATTTTGAAGTGAATTAACTGCCCACCATTTATAAACATTAGTCTTTAGCTGGAAAGCATCCTGCTAATAAACAGAAATCATAGAGGAGTGTGAATGCATGAATAAGTGGGCCCACCATGGAGTAGTAACTATAACCCTGTTTGGGCATATGGTGACCTGTACCATCTGAACACAGACAGGAGCCCAGAAAGAATCAGAAAGGAGCCTGGAGCACAGAATCAAAGCATTTTTTAAGCCTTGGGAATGTGAAGGTAAATGGAAGGTTAAGATTTTTAAATTCACTAAACTGTTTTCTTGTTTTCCCATCATTTCTTCAAAACTACAGCAGAGTGGAACGGAAATTGGACACTGGAAAATGTGTGGGGAGGGAGGGCATTGAAGGATTGCAGCTGCAGGTGTGTTGCCTAGAAGACTGGCCAGAGATGCTATTTGTATAACAAATCCGGAGGGAGAAGCTCTCAGGGCCTGACTGGCATGGTTACCTGGGATGTAGAAAGGGGCTGTTAGGTGCAGCTTGTGCTCTGCAGCAAAGCAGAGGGGGTCAAAACACTGTAGAACTTTGGTTTTTAAGTTTTAGCATTTAAAGCGTAGGTTCATCTATTCCTAAAAAATACTAAATAAGCAAGGGATCGTAATACAGCCTCTTCGCTGAGTTACTGTGTTTGGTGGGATAAGAAAAAAAGGTGAGTTTATTATTGTATTTTTCATAAAATAGTGTTGTATAAAAATGTCTGAATTTTATCTTGAGCTATAAAAGCTATTCATACACAATTGAGCCTTTTCTAAATATTTGTTTTCCCAAGTTATTTTGAAAAATGTCTCTTCACAAGAGTTGAAAGAAAAGTACAGTGAACCTGTAGCTTCACCAACCGTTAACATTTTGCTCATTTGCTTTATTTTTTTTGTATGTGTATATATACTGGCTTTTTCCCCTTAACTGTTTGAAAGTAGATTGTAGACATCATGACACTTTATCCATAATATTTCAGCAAGTATTTCCTTCCAAATCATAATACCATTATCACACGTAAGATGTTTGCTAATAAAGTGCCATAAAATTTTCTAATATTCAGTCCGTATTCAAATTTCAGTTGCCCCCAAAATGTGCTTCTAGAACTTTTTTTTTTTTTTTTTACCCAAAATTAAATCAAGAATCACATTACATTTAGTTCTCTCTTGTTTCCTTGATTCAGAAATGGTTCCCCTACCTTTTCAGGGGAGAGGTGTTTAACGTGACATGTTAGCTGTTTTGGAGAAGGTCCCCCGGTTTTTGTTTTTTCTAATTCAGGTTAAACATTTTTGGCAAGAATACAATTCTGTGGGTGATATGCCTTCAGTATATCATATTAGGAGGTACATATGAGTTTGTCCCATTATTTTAAGTTTGCTCAATTAAGGTAGTGCTTGACACACCTCTCCATTGCAAAAGCTGTCTTTTTTCCTCTTGTAATGAATAATTTGTGGATTGATACTTTGAGACTGAATTTGTTTCCATAAACCTTTTCAGCCATTGATTTTACTATGTATTCAAATTTTTTAAATTGTGTATGGCTTCAATCATACAAATAATATAATCAATATAATAAACATGCTGATACCAACTCTACCCTCATACCATATAAATTAATCAAATCTTAAAATTAGCCATATTTGCTCAGAATTATTTTTTAAAGGAAATCTATTAGTAGATACATTTGGGCTCCTGTGACTCCCTAATCCCAATGTCCCTACTGCCCTCCCATAGATAACCTTTGTCAATAATTCATTGTTGAATTTACCATTTATGTTTTATGCTTCCACTACATGTGTGTTCATAGGCATTAAAAATAATTGTTTTGGGCAGCCCCGGTAGCACAGTGGTTCAGCGCCGCCTGCAGCCCGGGGTGTAATCCTGGAGACCCGGGATCAAGTCCCACATCGGGCTCCCTGCATGGAGCCTGCTTCTCCCTCTGCCTGTGTCTCTGCCTCTCTCTTCGCTCTCTCTGAATGAATAAATAAATAAATAAATCTTTAAAAAAAATAATTGTTTTACAGGGTTTTTTCAAGTAATTCCAGTTAACAGCATGTTATAGTAATTTCAGGTGTACAATATAGTAATTCAGCACTTCCATACATCACTTGATGCTCATCACAACTGCACTCCTTAATCCCCATCACCTATTTAACCCATCCCTTGTTTTATAGGTTGTTAATATTTATATGTATGATAGCATACTATGGAACAGTTTGCAGTTTGCTTTTTTTGGTTCAACATAGTTTTTTAAAAATAATTCCTCGTACTCTATTATAAATAGTGGTAGTTATTGTATTTTACAAAGACACTAATTTATGCATTCTGTTGTTGGTGGGTTGGCATACATTTAAATTCCCAGTATTTTGCTATTACAAACATCGCTGCAATGATTATCACACATGTCTTCTTGGATGAGACATATGATGGGTAAGAAGGTCTCTGGATTACATAGGGGTACGTTTTTACCAGGGATGATCCTACATTAACACATCATAATTGCCCTAGGGTTCACTCTTGGTGCAGATTCTTTGGGTTTGGACAAATGTATGACATATATCCATCACCATAATATAGAGTATTTTCACTGCCCTAAAAAAAATCTTACGTTCTGCACTCTGCTGCTCATTTCTCCATTCCCGCTTAATCCCCACCCTCATAAGCAATTATCTTTTTTATTGTCCCCTTATGTTTGCCTTTTCCAGAATTTCATGGACTTGGGATCATATGGTATGCAGGCTTTTCAGATAAGGTTCTTTCACTTAGTAATATGCATTTAAGCTTCCAAGTTTTCATGGCTTGATAGCCCTTTTTTTTTAAGCACCGAATTATATTCCATTATCTGGATGTACCACAGTTTGTTTAATCCACTTACCTACTGAAGGGCATCTGGTTGTTTCCACTGATTGAAGTTCAGATCTCGTGGAGTTTAGACCAGCTAGCTAGAAAGGGAGTGAAGCCAGAGGGGAGCTCACAGCTTGTAAGAATATGCAATAGCTGAGAGACTGGAGATCTGGCTAAGGTTAAAGAATTGGATTCGGCAGCGACCGCAGCGCAGACCGGATCCCTCTCCTCTCTCCAGCTCGCTCGTGCACCGCGCTCCGCTTCCTCTGCAACCATGTCTGACAAACCCGATATGGCTGAGATTGAGAAATTCGATAAGTCGGAATTGAAGAAAACAGAAATGCAAGAGAAAAATCCACTGCCTTCGAAAGAAACGATTGAACAGGAGAAGCAAGCAGGCGAATCGTAATGAGGCGTGCGCCGCCAATATGCACTGTACATTCCACAAGCATTGCCTTCTTATTTTACTTCTTTTAGCTGTTTAACTTTGTAAGATGCAAAGCGGTTGGATCAAGTTTAAATGACTGTGCTGCCCCTTTTCACATCAAAGAATGGAGAACTACTGACAACGAAGGCGCCTGCCTTTCCCATCTGCCTGTCTGGCTGGCTGGCAGGGAAGGAAAAGAACTTGCATGTTGGTGAAGGAAGAAGCTGGGTGGGAGGACAGTGAGATCTAGAGTAAAAAACCACGCTGGCCCAAGGTATCTTGCAGGCTGTTAAAATGCAGTTTAATCAGAGTGCCATTTTTTTGTTCAAATGATTTTAATTATTGGAATGCACAAATTTTTTAATATGCAAATAAAGTTTTAAAACGTGAAAAAAAAAAAAAGAATTGGTAAAACCGGGGATAAGATTTGGGAATATGATACTTCAGAGGTGGAGCAGGTCCAGTAAATGACGAAATGTGAGTATGAACATGGCGGTGGATTGCTGAAGTGGTGTGAGGATGAAGGTCACTGGAGGTAAGGATTCTGGAAAATACAAGTGTTATGTGGCCTTGGGAGTCACCCATGATTGTGATAGCTTGGCAAGGCTGAAAGGAAGGCTGTTAGATGCCAAAGCCTTTAGTAAATGAGGGGACCATTTGGGAAGTCAATAGATGAAGGTATGAAGGGATAAGGGGAAGGCATGAATCTTGAAGTGTTTTCATCTGAGGACATTTAAGTAATAATCTCAAAAGTAGCAAAAAGAATTCTGCCCTTTGCCCCCCTTCTCCTTGTAGTTATTTGGGGGTATAAGAGAAAGAACCTTAGGAAAGACCTTAGAAGAAAAGGCTTCCTTTCAGGCTTTATCTGTGAGAAGGGGTTAAGGTTTTATGCAAGAACTTCAATAAATATTAGGTTCAGAGGCTGCACCAAGTCCTTGCTGGACACTGAGGATGGAGTCATGAGTGGAATGGAGTCCTCATCCTTACGTAGCTCACAGTATGGTGTCTTGCAACACAAAATGTTTCACAGGCCGCTGCTAGCATCACCTGGGAGCAATGTAGAAATGCATAATGTCAGGCCCCAACTCAGGCAACTGAGTCAGAATCTACAGTTTAACAAGATTTCCAGGTGACTTGAATGCACATTAATGTTTGAGAAGGGGGGGGATCCCTGGGTGGCTCAGCGGTTTGGTGCCTGCCTTTGGCCCAGGGCACGATCCTGGAGTCTCAGGATTGAGTCCCGCATCAGGCTCCTGGCATGGAGCCTGCTTCTGTCTCTGCCCACCCCCCCCCCCATGTCTATCATGAATAAATAAATAAAATCTTTAAAAAAAAAAAAAAGTTTGAGAAGGGGCGGCCTGGATGGCTTAGCAGTTTAGCGCTGCCTTCAGTCCCGGGCGTGATCCTCAGGCTCCCTGCTGAAGCCTGCTTCTCCCTCTGCCTGTGTCTCTGCCTCTCTCTCTCCTCTCTGTATATTCTAATGAATAAATAAAATCTTAAAAAAAAAAAAAAGTTTGAGAAGCACTGGTCAAGATTTAACCAAGTCACATTTTAATCTAGAAATGTTGGAAAATGAAGTGTGTTAGAGCCTCCTACCAGTACCTCTTACATCTTGGCAGTCACTTTAATTCAAAGAGATCCTACTCCTCTAGTTACAATGATCAGAGAGCACCTGACACTAACTTGGCCAATCAGCATTGCTTTCCCAGGTATTTGAAAGTGGTAGGGAAAGAGTGATCTGGTTTTTCTATTGTTGGATCATTTAATGAGTAAACTCCAGAAAGTTACAATGATCATATTCTGGAAGCGGGTGGGGGGGGTGGGGGGGGATTAGGCAAAATGAGAACAATGAAGCAGATCTGGGGGGGGGCGGGGAAGAAAATGCTGCTTAATTCCAGGTAGCCTCCTTATTCCCCATCGTTGCCCGTTGTACCTTTATAATAGACTCCCATATGGCTTAGGTTAATATGATTTGGCTGTTGCAGCCTGGAACCAGTTTCTACTTAGTGTAACGAGTAAGGGTGAATTCCGAAGTCTGAGAGCAAGGAGAAAAGGTGTTCTTGCTTTCTAAGGGTGTCAGTGGAGGCTGTTGAGGGTGAAGACCAGGAGCAGGTGGTGGTCCCTCTGTGTGGAGACGGGATGGAGAGAGGTCTTCTAGAGCTCACTGTCCACCCCTGACCCCTCACGTTGTCTCCTTTGATTCCCACAACAGTTCAACAGGGAGCTGGAATCAGTCTCATTTACAGACAAGGAGAACAAACTTGAGAGAGGTTAAGTCACCAGGAAGCAAAGGCAGCCAGGAACTGGAGGAGACTGCGCCTGACTCCTAAGGCCTCTAGCCTACCTACTTAGGCACCTGTCCCCTACCAAAAGTGTTCACTGCAGTTTACACAGCACACCTGGGGCACTTTTGAGCCGTACAGCCCTCCTCCCCGTAGATTCTGCATGGGGGCCCGGGGTAGTTGATGTTGCAGAAGCGCCCCGGAGGAGTCCGCTTTGCAGCCCTTCCAGGCCAAGGAGCCCTAACCCCGTCTGTGCATCGGAATCGCTGGGGGTGCTGGTGGTCCTCTGGATCCCGGAGGCCGACGCAGGTCTGCAGAAGCTGGGCTTGGGGACCGCGGGCCTGGAATGTGCAGGTCAGGCTTGCTTTTCGCGCTTCTCCTCGAGGCGCCCAGCTCGGGCGGTAATCCCGGGGCGCTCCTGCAGGGGGCGCCAGGTCGCCGCGAGCGGCGCGGGGCGGGGCGCACCGCGAGGGGCGTGACGCAGCGCGGGGTGGGGCGGGGCGGGGCGCGTGGCGTGACGTGACGTGACGCGGGGTGGGGCGGGGCGGGGCGCGGGGCGGGGCGTGACCCGGAAGCGCACGGCGGGTTCCGCCCCTCGCTCGGAGCGGCAGGGTCCGACCCGCCCGCCGAGCTGCGCCGCCCTCCGCGCCGACGCCATGCTCCAGTTCCTGGTGAGCGGGGACTCGGGGCTCCGGGGGCGGGCGTGCGTGGGGCCCGCGTCCGCCGTCGCCCGTGGGGGGGGCGGGGGCTGCGCCCGGGCCGGTGGTGCCGCCGTGTGCAGTCGTCGGGTCGCCCGGGGGCCGTGCCGGCCTTTGCGGGGCCCCTCGTGTGCCGCCCCGCCCTCGCGTCGCAGCCTTGGGGGGGCTCGGCCCCGCCCCCACTCCCCGTGCCGGCCTTAGAGCCCGGCGGCGGGTTTCCTGAGGTGCGCGGGCGGGCGGGGCCGGCGGGTGGCTCGGTCAGGCCTGGGGGCCTGGGGGCCTGGGGGAGCGGCTCCCGGACTTGGGCGTGCACCTGACTCCTCCAGGGTGCTGGGGGTGGGTGGGGGGCGAGGGGGGCGGGTGTTAACCGTGAGGAAACAAATTCGATCGCATGGCTCTTTATTTCGGTCAAAACCCGGCTTTCTGGCACGGCTGAGTGTGTTTCAGGGATTGCCCGCTGGCGGTTTGCGGAGGGCTCGCCGGACGTCATCCCCAAGTCAGTCTTGTCTTGCACGTTGCTGTGCCTTCGGAACGCGACGCTGCCTTCCCTTCCTACCTCTGATTCCGGCCAGGACGCAGGCGTGCCGCTTCGCTTCCAGGTGGCCACACGGAGCGCTCGGGGACGAAATGCCTTCCCAAATGTTAGATTCTTTATCAAACAGGATTGTGGGGTCGCCCGGGCGGGGCTCAGCGGTGGAGCACCTGCCTTCAGCCCAGGATGTGATCCTGGAGTCCCACATCGGGCTCCCTGCAGGGAGCCTGCTTCTGCCTCTGCCTGTGTCTCTGCCTCTCTCTCTCTCTCTCTCTCTCTCTCTCTCTCTCTCTCTCTCTCTCTCTCTCTCTCTCCCCCGTGTCTTTCATGAATAAATAAAATCTTAAAAAAAAAAAATCAATTACCACCTTAGAAAAAAAAAAAAAGACAGAGGGGGCACTCTTAACAATCCTCTTTCTCCTTTTTTTTTTTTTTTTAAAGATTTTATTTATTCATGAGAGACAGGGAAAAATTAATGTTTTAATTAATTAATTAATCAATGGAACATGAGTGTTCTCTTGTCGCCCCCATCTCCTCACTGCATCTGTTGAAAAGATATGAATGGTATTCTTTTCCACCTCGATTCCCCCTCTGTCGGATGTTGGGCTAACCCTTTCTCTTCGTTTTAGCCTTTTGATTAATAAAACAATGAGTTGAAGGTGGTCCCTATGTTGCCCTCGAGCTTTTGACCTGGGACCAGCCATCCTGTCCTAGTGCTGAAGAGGTCAGCTGTCTGGGTTCCAACCCCAGCTCCCTTGTTTTTAAGCACTGGGAACTTGAGTAGGCCACTTAAATTCTGTGTGCTTCAGTTTCCACATAGGAAAATGGGAACCTACAGGCCTCGGAGTTGGGAGGATTGAAAATGAGTTATTACGTGAAGGTACTTAGAGAACAGTGACACCTAGTAAGGACTCAGACGTTGCTCAGTGTCTCTCTTACGAGACAGCAGCTGAACTCTGATATGGTTTTTTCTCTAAAATGGGGATTCATTTATCCTCAGAAAGGTAGGTGGTGGGACAAGTTTGGAAAATGACGAAAATGGTTACTAGGTAAACCTGTGCCCTCTCCACCCACATTTTGGAACCCTCCAGGACGCTTCCTACACTTGTCACTTCCTGGAACACTGTTGGAAAACCACTGCACCCGAGTAGGGGACTTCTCTCTGCCTTCCATCCTTCCTTCCTCCGTGGATTCAAATACTCGCCCATCATTCCAGTCTCAAAACCTTGTTCCCGTGGTCCTGTTGCCCTTTCCTTTTGCTGCAGTAACTTCCTTAAAGTTTGGCTACAGTTGTCGTAAGGAAATTTGGGAAGTTTTTGAGGGAAACCTGACAGGGAGGACCGGCGCCGCTGGGAGCTGCGTGTCCACTGCCTGTTGTAGTGTCGCGAGGGCTAAGTATTGCTCTTGTGACCTGAAGTGGCAGCGCTTGGTACTCCTAATCACCTCTGCCTCAGTTCCCCCCTCCCTCAGCTTTTGGATCCTTCTCGTCTCAGTATCTTCTGACATTCTTTAACATTATGATACGCACGGCTTTACTTTCATGGAAGAACCTGCGGAGTGAAGGTGACGGGCTAGGAGTGCTGGCCCCTCAGGAGCTGAGTGGGTCAGTATCTTGGTGCAGCAGCTGGGAGATGGCCCTATCTAATCTCGCCTGCCCGTGCTGGCTGCCTTTTTCCTTCATTGGGTTTCTAGATGTTTCTCAAGGCCTAGTCCTTGACTATGATCTTCTCTTCAAAACTGCCCTCTGGGAGTGTGTTCCTTGTCATGCTGTCACCTTCTCTTTGCTGCTGCCAAGACCACCTTGCATCCGTGTCTCTGAGTTCCAGTTTGCTGTCATCAGCTGTTTGCTGAACATCTCTTGTCACCCCCTCTGTTCCAGATCCAACACATCTGGACCCATTACCTCCCCTATTCCCCACCCTGTAGCACACGCCTCACAATTAACTTCTTTCTGTCTTCTCTAGCCCCGGCTTTCTCAAATTTGAAATACTGACATGATCTCTGATTTATTTCTCCCTTTCGTTCTCCATAGCATTTAGCTGCTATGCCCAACACATAGATTTCCCTCTGTACTCTTGGGCAACTTACTTAACTGCTCTGTGCCTCAGTTTCCCCAACATAAACTGGGCAATAACAATACCTGCTTATGAGACTGTGAAGACCCTGAGTTAATTCTTGAAAAAGAGTTAGAACGCGACTTTGCACACAGTACTCCGTAAATGTTAGCTATCGTTTTAAGCCATCGGGTCTTCATTACTTTAGGAAAGTTCCATCTTTATGTTCCCACTGCCAGGTTCATAGTCTCTTTTACTCCATCCTTGCCCTTGCTACACCAACCTAGCTGGTGTAGGAATGTGGGTTTTGAGTTGGAAGAGTTGTATGAGGTTCTGCAGTCCAGCTAACATGCTGACACATCAGTTTCCACTACTTGGGGAGGGGGGCATCTGGTTTATTTTTTGTCCCTTCCCTTAAAAATAGGCTCATCTCCATCATGGATGATGTCTATCATTTTTGATCAGTGTCTCCCTGACGAATTCTTGGTGTTAAAGAGCAGTTCTAATCCACATGACAACCCTTTACATTTTTGAGAAGCATTACCTTTGTACCTCTCTCTATCCCCTTGACCCCACCAGTCTTTTCTTTAGACTAAGCATCTCTCATTCTTCCATCCATTGTTTATGGCTTCAAGTTCATGCTGGTTAGCCGTCTCTGAATATTCTAGTTTTTCTATTCTTTTTCCCCCCCTTTTTGAAACATGGCACTCCCGATCCAGTCTGATCAGTAAGGCTGTTGTCTCCAGTTCTCTGTTTCTCTTGAGCCCTTGGTGGTCTGTCCTCTCTTGAACTACCAGAGGCATTATTTCACTCCTGTGCTCAGAAACTGTCAGTGGTCTTTATGACCCTGCACATCACCTAGTAACCATTTGCAACTTGGTTTTTGAAGATTTGCTCATCTGACTCCACTTTCCCTTCCTGCTGCCCTTCAACGTATCTCTGTTTTAGAATGATTAAGCTAGCTTACCGACCTGGACCACCTGTGGACCTTGCTTCCTGCAGACCTTCCCATGTGGTTTTCCTCTTTTTTGCCTTCCCAACTACTCTTAATGGCTCAACTACTGTCTTTCCCTATGAGGTTTCTTTGTGACCCTACACTCCTAAAATCTTCGTACTGTTAGGATCCATCTTTCTGTTAATTTATGTCTTAAGTGTCTTTCATCAATGTTTTATTATTTTCTCAGTAATAGTCTTTCACCTTGTTTTTCATATTTATATTTCCAGGTACTTTTTAGTTGTTGTGAGTGGCATCCTTTTTAAAATTACATTTTCAAATTCATTGCTGATGTATAGAAATGCTGATTTTGGTCTATTGATTTTTTTTTTTTTTAATCTAACGTCTTGGCTATCTTTTAGCTCCCATAGTTTGTAGATTCACTTGGAAGTGAATCAATGATAGGGCACCTGGCTGGCTCAGTTGGTAGAGCATGCGACTCTTAATCTCGGGGTTGTGAATTTGAGCCCTATGTTGGGTGTAGAGCTTTTTTTTTTTTTTTTTTTTTTAATAAAAGTGGGGCATCTGCTCAGTCAGAGACGTTGTGTGGCTCTTGATCTTGGGGTCATGAGTTTGAGTCCCACATGGAGTATAGAGATTACTTAAGTAAAAAACTTTTTAAAAAAATTTAAAAAGGTAGTAAATAAATGAATGCAATACTGTGAAAGCGGTCATAATCTCCAGTGAAGGCAAAAGTGACAGTTTTGTGTTCTTTTCCAAGTTCTGTCTCTGTGTCTTGAGTTCGGACTTCCAATGATAGTGAGAGTGGATATCCTAGTTTTTTCTTCTGCTTTAGTGGAAATGCTTCTCAGATTTTAGTATAATGTTTGTGTTTCTGATTTTCTAAACAGATTAAGAAATTCTATTGCTAGTTTAAGAGTTTTCATTGAGATTGGCAATTGGATTTTATTATACTATTTCCCCATCTGGTGAAGAAGTGCTTTTTCTCCTTTAAAAAAAAAATTTTTTTTTAAGATTTTATTTATTCATGAGAGGCAGAGAGAGAGAGGCAGAGGGAGAAGCAGATTCCATGCAGTGAGCCCGACGTGGGACTCGATCCCGGGACTCCAGGATCACGCCCTCGGCCAAAGGCAGGCACTAAACCACTGAGCCACCCAGGGATCCCCTTTTTCTCCTTTAATATGTTCATACAGATTCCATTAGATTTCTAACACGAAGCACTTGACCTGTGTGGCCCACTCACACCATCATTTGGAGATGCACTCTCACTGTTGTATTCACTGCACCTTCACTTATTCTAATAGTCTTGTCTTTCTAGAATAGATCATAAATTCCAGAAGAAGCAACATAACTTCCCTAAGCACATGACATTTAGTCAATACTATGTGATTTATTTCATGTATTTAATTAGATACTACTCTTTTGCCTGATTACTACTCTCCGATACTCCTAAGATAGAATATTTGAATCAGGTTCTTTGAGACCAGACTGGTTCTACCTGATGGACCTCTTTCCGAAGTGTGACAGCTATCTTTCATGAATGTCCCTATTTAATTGACTGGCTCAGTTGAAGAATTAACAGCTCCCCCTCTCCCCACTTCATTGTCTAAGGAAAATGATAGGATACAAAACCTAGCTTATATTTAAAAAATGCACATCTCTTTGGTGGTAGTAGAACAGATTTAGGCTATATTCTCAGCAGATTTTTGTTTTATTGAATAAGATGTGGGTTTTGTTATTACTCGAAACAGATGTTTTTGTTTAAAATTTTTATTTATTCATGAGAGGCAGAGAGGGAGAAGCAGGCTCCCTGCATGGACTCAATCCCAGGACCCCAGGATCACGACCTGAGCCAAAGGCAGATGCTCAACCCCTGAGCCACCCAGGTGCCCCTCAAAGCAGACGTGTAACACAGTTGATGATTTCTCCACAAGTCTTTTTTTTTTTTTTTTTTTTAATTTATTTGAGAGAGAGAAAGAGCCCGAGCAGGGAAGGGGCAGAAAGAGAGGGAGAAGCAGACTCCCTGCTGAGTGAGGAGCCTGATGGGGGGGGGGTCGGTCCCAGGACCCCACGATGATGACCTGAGCCCGGAGGCAGACACCTAACCGACTGAGCCACCCAGGTGCCTTCACAACAAGTCTTAAATGTTTAAAGACTAAAAGTGAATTTTTTTCTTACCTCCTTGGAATGGAGCAGTCTTCAGCCAGCTTCTATAGGTCTCTAGATTTAAGTGGAGACAGACAAAATCAGCAGTTTATCTTTTATTAATGTTAGATAATGTATACTTCTGATTTTCTTGTCAGTGTGTAGTTTTCTCACCTAAGACCACAAAACATTTTTAGGTATCCTTCTGAATGCTAGTCATAGCAATATTGGCTAAGTAAAATGAGATTATTTTTATTATTTATTTTTAAGGAGATTATTTTTAGATTTCTAAAATCCCTTGTCAGTAAATATGAGATGGTTCAGATTCTGTGTCAGAACTTGGGTTTGAGTGTGTACTCTTTGAAAATGTAATTTGATGAGTCCTATTTCAGACTAGTTAAGTAGCATTTAGTCGGGGTTATTGCCAGGAGCCATCCCCAGGTAAAAATTGTAGCTTTATTGACAGACATAACTTTTTGAACGAGGAAGGGGTTAAACAGCAAATGAGAAGAGTCAGATTGTTTTGGAGTTGACTTTCTTAAGACTTGGTGCTTGTGTATGTTGATACAGTGTTGTAATTAACCTGCTCATGTATCCTTACATAGAGTTGATTTTCTGTGGTGTTTATACATAAAGCCAGCTATTTATCTCAGTGGTCATCATTTTGTTTTTCACTCTAACATTTCCATTCTTTTTAAACATCTGTCCAATCTGGAAATCATGAAGTTGTCTTTGATTTCTAGTTTTAGCCCATATAGCTACTAATATTTTCCCAAATCTGACTGATTTTTTAAAATATTTTAAGATAATTTATATCATACAATTCAACCATTTGCAATGTAGAATTCCATGGTTTTTTTGTATGTTCACAGAGTTATGCAACCATCACCACTATAATTTTATATCCAATATTTCATTGTCCCCAAAAGAAAATCCATATCCACTAGCATTCATTTCTCATTCCTCTCTTCCCAAATTCTGGACAACCACTAATTTATTTTGTGTCTTTATGGATTGATCTGGACATTTCCTTTAAGTGGAATCCTATAATATTGGTCTTTTCTGACTGCTTTTCACTCAGAACAATATTCTCAAGGTTCATTCATGCTATAGCATGAATCAGTACTTTTATGGCTGAATAATATTACATTGTATGGATATTCCACATTTTGTTAATCCATTCACCAGTTTATAGGCATTTGGGTTGTTTGCACTTTTTGGCTATTATGAATAATCTTGCTGTGAACATATGTGAACAAGTTTTTGTGTGGATGTATGTTTCAGTTCTCTTCAGTGTATGCCCTAAAGTAAAATTGCTGCATCATATGCTGCATCACATTTCTGTGCTCAACTTTTTGAGGGATTGCCAGACCATTTTTCAGAGTGGCAGTATCATTTTACATCCCATCAGCAATGGGTTTTACTTTCTCCACATCCTTTTCAACACTTGTCTATCTTTTTAAAGTCCTTCCTAGTAGGTGTGATATGGCACCTTATTGTGGTTTTTTTTTTTGCATTTCCTTTCACTAGTGATATTGAGCATCTTTTCATGTGCTCATAGGCCATGTATAACTTATTTGGAGAAATGTCTATCAAATCCTTTGCTCATTTTTATTTATTTAATTTTTAAAAAAGATTTATTATTTATTTGACAGTGTAAGAGCACAGCGGGGGCGGGTGGTGTTGGGCAGGAGTGGAAGAAGGAGAAGCAGGTTCCCCACCAAGCAGGGAACTCAGTGCAGGGTGGTATTCTTAATGGTATTCTTTGAAACACAAACATTTTTAATTTTGATGAACACCAGTTTTTCTTTTATGGGGGGAGATCATTTGTGCTTTTGATGTCATATTTAAGAAAACTGTTGCCTAATGCAAAGTTGTGAAGATTCATTCCTTTGTGTTCTTTTTTAAAAAAAAAAAAAATTATTTATTCATGAGAGAGACAGAGAGGCAGAGACATGAGCAGGCTCCCTGTGGGGAGCCCAGTGCAGGACTTATCCATGGACCCCAGGATCTAGCCTGAGCCAAAGGCAGCCACTCAGCTACTGAGCCACCCAGGCATCCCTACTCCTTTGTGTTCTTACAAGAATTTTCCTTTTTTTTTTTTTTTAAACACTTTCATTTTATTTATTTATTTATTTATTTATTTATTTATTTATTTATTTATTTATTTATAAATAATAGTCACACACAGAGAGAGAGAGGCAGAGACACAGGCAGAGACAGAAGCAGGCTCCATGCACCGGGAGCCCGACGTGGGATTCGATCCCGAATTTCCAGGATCGCGCCCTGGGCCAAAGGCAGGCGCCAAACCGCTGCGCCCTTACAAGAGTCATTCAAGTTTTCTAGTTCTAGCTTTTGCATTTAGGTCTTGATCCATTTTGAATTACTTGCTTATGATGTGAGATAAGGGTCCATATTCACTCTTTGGCATGAGGATATCCAGTTGTCCTAGCATCGTTTCTTGAAAAGACTATTCTTTTTCCGTTGACTGTATTAGCACCCTTGTTAAAAATCACTTGACCAGGGGCACCTGGGTGGCTCAGTTGGTTAATTGACAGACTCTTGGTTTAGGCTCAGGTCATGAATCTCCAGTTCATGAGATCGAGCCCCATATCGGGCTCTGAGCTTGGTGGTGGGGAGTCTGCTTCGGATTCTCCCTCGCTTAGTCCTCCTTCATTTCATTTCATCTGTATTTCATTGATCATCATTGATTTTTATTTTATTTTTAAAGTTTTTAATTCTAATGTAGTTAACATAGTGTTACATTAGTTTCAGGTGTACAGTATAATGATTCAGCACTTCTGTATATTACTCAGTGCCCACCAGAGATCAGTATACTCTTCCTCTCCTTCACCAATTTTCCCCATTCCCCTACCCACCTCCTCTCTGATAACCATCAGTTCTCTATAGATTAGAGCCTATTTAGGAATCATCATTGACTTTTAAGAAGAGAAATGAGGGATCCCTGGGTGGCGCAGCGGTTTGGCGCCTGCCTTTGGCTCAGGGCGTGGTCCTGGAGACCGGGGATCGAATCCCACATCGGGCTCCCGGTGCATGGAGCCTGCTTCTCCCTCTGCCTGTGTCTCTGCCTCTCTCTCTCTCTGTGACTATCATAAATAAATAAAAAAAAAAAAAAAAAAGGAAGAAAAGTGAGTCAGTCATGTTTGCTTGATTCTGGGTGTTGCCTGATGGGTACTTACTCATTATTCAGCCTTTTTTTGAGTAGAGCTGCTAGGTGAATACTTCCAGAGCAGTGCTTTCATCCTGTTGGTGGTGGTAAAGAGTAGCCATTGGCTCCCTACCAAGATTGCATGTGAACTAAACTCCTTTGCCTGCTTCCTGAGGTCCCTCAGCCAGCCCTGCCCAGGGCGCCAGACTTCATTCTCTCCATTTCAAAATTCACATCCTCTTCTGATCAGTCCAGTTTTAGTCAACTCATCCCCTCTGCTTTCATACCTTATGCCTTGATTCTTCTCCACGTTCAGTTCCCTTCTCAGTTTAAATTTAAACTCTTCCTTGGCATAGAGGCTTTAATAACATACTGAGGTACACTGCTCTCTTTCAGATATGGTTTCTTAGAAGAAATCACTTCTGTTTCGTCCATTTGGAAACATAATGCATGACCCTTTTCTGATTTTTCCCACATCTGTTACATTCAGGGTCCTGTACTGGCTGCTGCCTTCATTTGTTAAATAACTATTTTATTTATATGTAGCTTTCTTCCTATACATTGTATAAACTTAAGATGTGTAGACGCTGTTCTATAATCCTTTCACAGGGCTGAATATGAATTTATTTTTAGTATATAAGGAAGGGTCTTCAGTCTTTTAATCAAAGCCTTTGGGGCCCAGAGGTATTTGAGGGTTTTTTTTGTTTGTTTTTTTGTTAGTTTTTTTTTTTTTTTAAGATTTTAGAAAGATCTCAGCTGCATATACCTGTTATTTAACCCAGTAGCACTCTGGGATAGCACTCTGTAATGACATACATTAAAATATTTGTTGCATGTACTCTCCAATAGGGTAGGATCCTATTTTTAAAGATTGCTTTTTCTGGGGATCCCTGGATGGCTCAGCAGTTTAGTGCCTGCCTTTGGCCCAGGGCGTGGTCCTGGAGACCTGGGATCGAGTCCCATATCAGGCTCCCTGTGTGGGGCCTGCTTTTCCCTCTGCCTGTGTCTCTGCTTCTCTCTCTCTGTGTGTGTCTCTCATGAATAACTAAATCAAATCTTAAATCTTTTTTTTTTAAGATTATTTATTTATGTATTCATGAGAGACAGAGAGAGAGAGAGAGAGAGAAAGAGAGGCAGAGACACAGGCAGAGGGAGAAGCAGGCTCCATGCAGGGAGCCTGATGCGGGACTCAATCCTGAGTCTCCAGGATCATGCCCTGGGCTGAAGGCAGGCGCTAAACCACTGAGCCACCCGGGCTGCCCAATAAATCAAATCTTTTAAAAAAATAAAGATTGTTTTTAAAAAATAAAGATTGCTTTTTCTATAACAAAAAGTGAGTATTCATGCTGAAATGTGATAGAATATAAATAGCATATCAGTTCAAGTCAGGTGTGATTGTGCTGCCAATTAAATTATAGCGAAACAGTTTGAATAGAGTTTTGGGTTTCAGAATTGTAGATAATGGATGGAGGAGCTTCACTGATTCTAAGTGTATGGTGTGACTGTAGAGCTGGAAAATGCTATCTCTTCTGTGCGCTGCCCTGGGCCAGTTCAGACTTTCCTCCCATGGCTTGTAGCTGCAGCCTCCTCCTCCCACCCATTTGTCCTCTAACCACTTTGCTCATATCACTCCTCAGTCCCCACATTCCTGGTGTTTTACTGTTGATTGTCCCCCCTTTGCTTGTGAGAAGCAGCTGCATATTCCTAAAGTCTCAAAATGACTGCAGAAAGAATGTGATAGTAATTTATTTAGTGTTGAGCTTGCGAAGCAGTCATTTTTCTTTTTTCTGCACTACCTCCTCTGCAGGGAATCCTATGGGGGAATCAGTGATGTCGACGGGGCACTGTGAAGGTGGCATACAGCCATCTGGATGGACTCCTCGTCAGGTCTTGGCCTGAAAAAAAAAATGAAACAGTCTTGGCCTGCAGAGAGGTGCAGAGTCATTCAAGACCTATAATCTGGCTCCAGTCTAACTTGTCAGACTAATGAGTCACCATTCCTCAGATTTAGATTTTATAGGTTTTTTTCTGTGTAAACTTGCCTAGTGAGCATCCCATGAATAACCCATAAATGCTTTTCTGGCCTCATGCATTCTCTTCAATATTTCACTTAATATGTGACATTTCTCTTATGTTGTATATTTAATTTTACAAAATCCCAGTGGTAGACCTGGAAGTGTTCTGAAACTAGAATTGGATATGACTTGTCTAGAGGCCTGTAGTTTTGTGGTTTTTGTGGTTTTTTTTTTTTTTTTAAAGATTTTATTTGTTTATTCATGAGAGAGAGAGGCAGAGACACAGGCAGAGGGAGAAGCGGCTCCATGCAGGGAGCCTGATGTGGGACTCGATCCCAGAACTCCAGGATCACATCCTGGGCTGAAGGCAGGTGCTAAACTGCTGAGCCACCCAGGGATCCCCTGTGGGGAGTTTTTAAAAAAGATTTTATTTATTCATGAGAGACACACACAGAGAGAGAGAGGCAGAGACACAGGCAGAGGGAGAAGCAGGCCGTGCAGGGAGCCCGATGTGGGACTCGAGCTGGGACTCCAGGATAATGACCTGAGTGGAAGGCAGATGCTCAACCCCTGAGCCACCCAGGTGCCTTTGTTTGTTTGTTTGTTTGTTTGTTTTTTAAAATAACTGTTTTGTATTTTAAAATAACGACTGTTTTTTTCATGTGCTGGTGAAATTGCCAAAGTGAAGCCACATGAGATACTCCATATTTATGTTGAGACACACGTGGTAAGAACAAGGAATCTTAGATTGTTGGAGCAGGAAGGAACATTGTATGTTTTATAGATCAGGAAACTCAAATCAGCTACCGCTACATAGCTAGATGGTGAGCGGTAGAATCCGAAATCTCTTTTTCTTGAAAATTTTCACCCTTATGTTTTCTGTGCTTAGTGTTAGAGCTCAAATTCTCAGGGTTTTTTTTCCCCCCTCTTCTTACAAGTAAATTTAATACTCTTTCTGGATTTGGAAAACCTCTGTCTACCTAGTTTCAACTGACTGGAGTGAAAAAAAATCCTTTTGCTTCTTGGTGCCACATTGGTAAAACTGTTATTTCACAAAATGTGCCTGATTAATCAAATGATTAGAAAATGGACTCTGAGTAGAGACTCTTTTATGCTCTTTAACAACCAATTTATTTTTTTTAATTGTTTCATTTATTTATTCATTCATGAGAGACACAGAGAGAGGTAGGGACACAGGCAGAGGGAGAAGCAGGCTCCATGCAGGGAGCCTGACTTTTGGGACTCCGATCCCTGGTCTCCAGGATCCGACCCCAGGCTGAAGGCGGTGCCAAACCGCTGAGCCACCCGCTGCCCCTAACAACCAATTTAAATTGTGCTTTTGGTGTTTTTTTTTTTTTTTTTTAATTTTTTTTTTAAATTTATTTATGATAGTTACAGAGAGAGAGAGAGAGGCAGAGACACAGGCAGAGGGAGAAGCAGGCTCCATGCACCGGGAGCCCGATGTGGGATTCGATCCCGGGTCTCCAGGATCGCGCCCTGGGCCAAAGGCAGGCGCCAAACCGCTGCGCCACCCAGGGATCCCCGGTGTTTAAGGCTCAGGAAGGCTGCGTTTTGTTTCTCCATGTATCTCTGACCTGAAGAGACAGACCACATCACGTAGAATTGATGGTGTTAAGTGCCACCCTTTTTTGGTAACATCTGCTGTGTATTCAATAAGAACAGTGCTGATTAGAGAAAAAAACTTACACGCAGTATACTCTATACACCTACTATAACTCTTCTGATTTTTTAAAAAAAGGAACAGATGCAAGTTTGAATTTATGAAATTAGAAATTAGGCATCCCATTGGAGATTCTTAATTATTGGAGGAAAAAACTCCAGGGAATCACAGGTCATCATTAGAACTCAAAGTTTAATGAGCTTTGGTTCTTTTATTTTGAGTGGAGAGCTTTAAATTTCCATGAAACCGTTTTTGTTCAGGAAAATAGTCACCCAATGGGATAAGCATTTATAGTTCTCTAAAAATCATCCCTGAGTGGCTCAGTGTGTTAAGGGTCCGCCTTCGGCTCAGGTCGTGACCCCGGGGTCCTGGGATCCAGCCCCACATCAGGCTCCCTGCTCAGCGGGGAGCCTGCTTCTCCCTCTGCCTCTGCTTGTCGCTCCTCTTGCCTGTGTGCCTGCTTGCTCTCTCAGATAAATAAAAATCTTTCAAGAAAAATTTATGCCTATCTGTCCTCACTGAGTAAGTGCTGGTTGGGGAATCTGTGAGACCCACGGGTCTCAAGTGTTCTGCTCCTTAGGTTCCACCCCTGCCTGAGCGCTGAACCGTATGCCATCTCAGATGTGTCAGAGGTTCCTATGCTTTTCCGTCGTGACACATCTTCGTTTTTGAGTGTGAATCTAATTGAGGTTGTTCTGTGTTCCTTTGTTGTGAATGACCCTGAAAAAGTCACCTCATTACTGTGGGCCTCAGGTCTGAAGAGATTAAACTGTGAAAAATCTCTTCATTTTCCAAGATAATACAGTATAGAGAAGTACATTTTTTAGTCGGATGTCTTTTACTTGATGTAGCAAGAAGTAAACAATACTTAAAAACTAAAAAAGAAAGAAAGACCAAAACCAAGTTGCTTTTAACAACAAAATCATCACTCTGGCTTGGGTTTCTAGAACTGACAGTTAAGTATTTATGGAGGTTGTGGGGACAAGGAGAATCTAGGGTAGATTTGTTGAGTGCTGCCGTTCATGTATTCTCACTTTTGTATGCCCTTCAACCTTTTGGGAGAGTATTTCTGTTTATTTTACAGAAGAAAACTGAATCTCATGCTGCCTAGCCCTAGACTGGACCCTGGGGTCTTGAACTGTCCTGAACACCTTAGACTGTTGTCTGTATAGTTTGGTATCGGATGGCACAGAACTTGGTATCTAGTATAACTCTTCTGTTCTACTCTTTCAGCTTGGATTTACTTTTGGCAACGTGGTTGGAATGTATCTGGCTCAGAACTATGACGTAAGTGACCATATCCATGTCCTCCCTGATTCCGTGTCACTAATTTGTAGTGACTTGTCTTTGTTAAAGTCAGTTATGTGTCCAGCATAAATGACGTCCATAGATCTGAGGAAAATGTCCTGAATGTTGTAGAAAGATTTTCCATTGTTCAAAAATACACCTCATAGAAGCATCTGTCCTCCCTGTCACCACAAGAGGGCAAAATCCCATCAGTTTAGATGGTCTTGTGATCCTGAGCTGGTGCTTGTTAGCCTAAAGGAATTACTAAGTTAGTCTTCTTACAGTTCTATGGAAAATTATGTGTAAGTGGGAATGTAAAGACTAATTAGATAATCTGATTTTCAGCCCCCGCTACCCAGTAGTAATGACTGAGAATTTTAGTGATGGATCTTTATCACGCAGCTCAGTTAAGGACAGAGTTTTGCGAGTGTTGAGTTATAGTAGCCTCATTTTATAGATGGGGAGTTGAAAACCCCATGACAAAACCACCCATGAATGGGGATTCCTGAAGGTTGTTGTAAAGAGAGGGAAAGGAAGGAAGGGAGGAAAGAGGGAAAGAAGGGAAACAAGATACTAACTTTTGATTTGTTTGTGGTGAAGGTTTTAGTGTGACAAAAGAAATTCTTTACCAACCTTCACTTGAGTTATGTGGTTTTCTAGGCAGGAGCTTTATTAATTTATATCACCTTTATGATTTATAAGTACAGCTTCTACTTAGCACTAGATTGAGGTGCTGAGTGAGTAGGTAAAAGTAGAAGTCAGAATCGGGCTTCCTTGGCTTCCAGGAAGGGAGCGTATGTCAATTTACAACTGCTGAGATCCTTCTTCTGTGGTTAGGAGCCTAAGAAATTCTATTTAGTAGGTCCCTTTCAGAGGAAAATAAAGACTTGTACCACAACCCTTTATAAGTGAAAGACTATTGATGAGGTAGATGTAAAATTACAATAATTTTTTTTCTCTTTAAAGATACCAAACGTGGCTAAAAAACTAGAAGAAATTAAAAAGGACTTGGATGCCAAGAAGAAACCCCCTAGTTCATGAGGCGAATTCCAGCACTGCCTTTTGGATACATTGATTCTGCTGTTCTTGAGGGCTTCCTTATCATCTGAACCAGAAGCTTTTGTTTTAAATTCCAGCCTCAACCATTTTCCTCTCTGCTAGATCCTGCCTTGCCTGAGAGCACAGATGGGGCCAGAAGTTAAGAACCACCCTTTCCATCTTCCTCACCTCATCCCTTCTTCCTCCCAGCCACTTGAGAAGGCCTGACTGGAATTATGGTGCTAGATTAGTAAACGTGACCTTTAATTAGTAGTCTCTTCTTTATTCTTTGGAATTTCTACTCTTTTCTAAAGAAAAATTGATGAGTTTTGTATAGCCGATCAGACATAAATAATGCTAATTTCACAGTTTAGCAATTATAATGGCTGTTTAAACATTTGGTACTAAATTATGTTGTTTTTTTTTGGGGGGGAGGGAGTTAACTTTTTAAAATTGTATTTGAATTCAGTTTGCCAACATACAGTATAACACCCAGAAATTAGATTGTTTTAAAGTCCTTAAAATTTTTTTTTATTTAAATTTATTTTTGATTGGTGTTCAATTTGCCAAAATATAGAACAACACCCAGTGCTCATCCCGTCAAGTGTCCACCTCAATGCCCGTCACCCAGTCACCCCAACCCCCGCCCACCTCCCCTTCCACCACCCCTAGTTCGTGTCCCAGAGTTAGGAGTCTTTCATGTTCTGTCTCCCTTTCTGATACTTCCCACTCATTTTTTCTCCTTTTCCCTTTATTCCCTTTCACTATTTTTTATATTCCCCAAATGAATGAGACCACATAATGTTTGTCCTTCTCCAATTGTAAAGTCCTTAAAATTAAAGCCCAGAAACCAGTTACTCTGGAATTATCCCATTTATTTTATGCTGTTATCAGGCAGCTCCATAGTTGCTAATTTAATCAGTAAATTGATTTACTATTCATTAACTGGGGAACTATATTCTGAGGGACCTGTCAGGAACTAGGGAGTTTAAAAATATGTAAAATAATGGCCTTTATCCTCTGAAGAATTCAGTCTAGTATGCATATCTTTCCCTGAATCATGTCTTTGATTTGGCTCTTCTCCCTCCAAAGAATCATACTCACCTTAAGGGATTACAGGTGCATTTGACATTACATGATGGATAAACGATACGTTGTAAAGGAAATTTTATGCCTCTTCACATTAAAAAATGTATTTACATTGTAACTTTATAGCAATTCTCATAAGAAACTTTGAGGGGTTTTGTTTTGTTTCCTGTATTCAGAAATCACCATGTATGTTGACCCTATGTATGTTGACCCATACATAGGGATATCTCTACATCCCTCATTTAGGAAGAAGCTACTGAAGATGAGACCTCCACTCAAATGCCAAAGATTTGTCATTGTCGATAAATCAGGATGGAACATAGAGGCCACTTTTAGGCAACAGGCTTGAGCAATAGAGACCTGAGCAAGGCAAAAGGGCCCACAGTGACCACTGAGCTGATGCAGTGTCATTAAGCCATAGGCCCTAACTGACCAATGGGCCACTTAAAACCAGTTACTGTTCCTAAGATTGCCAAAAAAGGGAGAATTCCATCCGGCCCCATAGTCTCTTATTTCGTCCTGTAAATATAGCCCCTCACCATTGCCTCTTGGCAGACAGTCCTTCCTTTGTTGTGGTGCCCACTGCTTCCTTTCAGTGTATTCAGTAAACTTCTACTAAAGCTTTAAAAAAAAAAAAAAAAAAAAAAAAGGCAAGAATCACCATTGTAATTTGTCAAGTGTATAATTAGTCCATTTTTTTAAGTTAAAAAAATGTTTGTATACATCACTTTTTCCATGGGTCAGGATATAAAAGTGATCAGAATAAAGGGCCCCTCATACTCTGTCCCTGAGCAGCTAGTTCTTCTTCCTGGACGCATGCACTGTCAACAACAGTCCCCTGTATACATTGAGAAGGATTCTGTGCCTGACCAAATACATGTGTGTAAAGGGGGTGTTCACACAGATCATAAACTACTCAGTTTATGCCTGGCCCCTTTTTTTTTTTTTAATGGAGGTCATTCCATATCAGTATGTAAGGAACAAGAAACCTCTTTCTCTTTCTTGGCTACATGAGATTCTGTTGAATGGATATACCATAACTTATTTAATCTGTTACTGATGAATGTTAGGTTTCCTGTCTTTTGCTGTTACAGTGATAGCCTTGAGCCTAAAGTTATACATATCTGTGCAGGGTATAGCTATAAGCTAAATCCTAAAAGTGAAATTTGCACTAACTAGATAAAATCCCATTTGTGTATTTTGTGTTAGGGGACTTAGGCAGGTCTTTGATAATGCCATTTCTGAAAACATTTTAGAATCGGTGAACTGGAAGAGTAATTTAGAGATGCTTTTTTCAGACAGTGATGACATTGGTACTATGTGATTCTAAAACAAAGGGGTTCTGTTTCTCTTTGGAAACAAGGATCTCTCCTACATGGGTATAGGTTTTATCCCTGGCAGCTTATGCTGGTGTGTGATACAGATTAGCAGCATATTGTGGTTTGCCTTCACCCTAGAAGTGAGATCACTGGCAAGGGTCTTCTTTTTCTGATGCTGTTGTATTTTCTAAGGTGTGGATGCAGTATCTACCTCATACAGCTCCCCTGAGAAACGGTTGAGGTAATCCATGTGATGTGTTGCACAGTGCTTTGCAAATTGCCAATAAATAATAGATATTGGTCCGAACATGCTGCTTTTGGTCAGAATACTTTATTTTTCTGCAGTCGCTTTTGGAACCAGTTTATGAACCATACAAAATGTGTCACTCGGTGGTCACTGTCTTGGTTGCTGATGAAAATCTAGAGTATCTACCTTGATTATACCTCCTGGCTCACAAGATTTGATCTTGAATGACTGAATTGTTAGCAGAACGAACTACATACAGCCTTGAAGGATAAAGTTTTATTACCTTTGAGGATATATTTAAAAATGCTACAAGCTTAGAGGGATTCCTTATCACAGGGTAGCAGGATTGTTTGTGTGTCGTCTCCCAGAGTGGCCTTTTTAGGGATGAAGACAACTTAGATGTTCGATTAGGAATCTCTATATTATACTTCATAAACAAAGCTCATTTGGATGTAGGGCTTCCCTCAGGAGTGACTCTTGCCCTTGCTAATGGGCTCCTTTCTACCAGTAGGAGCCATCCAGCAAATCCTGTTCTTGCATTCACCTTCATGTGACCTATGACACAGTGAACACAGGCTGCTTTAATGGTCACTGTTCAGATACCCTCTTCTAATGTTAAGTTCTTGCAGCAGTGAAAGGGGGCTCAGTTCTCAGGCGAGATTATCCTCACTAAGATGTAGGAGGAGCTCAGCACCATCACAAATTTTAGGGTTAGTTGAAACTTTGTAATGTGGGTGAGGGTTGCAGCGATTGTGGTTGTGGCACTAGAATTACATCCCCCTGGTGTTTTGTTGGGACTTTTGTCTCACAAACCATCGGGGGGATGGCAAGAATCACCGCAGCACATACTCCTCTTCTTTTAAAATTGTTTGAAAACCCCTGTCAATGTAATTTAAGGAAACTTTTTTCCAAACCTGATCATAAAAGGAAGATTACCCACAGGTGCAAAAGACTTTAGGATTGATGCTAGCTAGGAACTTCATAAACACTATGAACTTGAAAAGTTTGTCCTTAACCTGTAATCCACCCAAAAAAAGAGAAAAACCCAAACAACCTTATTTAAAATCATCAGAAGGGGCTATATTTTAGGACTTGAAGTTACCAGGTGATGCCATTAGACATTTCTTCTGATTTGGTGTTTTTTTGCTTTCTGTTTAAGATTTTATTTATTTATTCATGAGAGACACATAGAGAGAGAGAGAGAGAGGCAGAGACACAGGCAGAGGGAGAAGCAGGCTCCATGCAGGGAGCCCGACATGGAACTTGATCCTGAGTCTCCAGGATCATGCCCCAGGCCGAAGGCGGCGCTAAACCACTGAGCCACCCGGGCTGCCCTGATTTGGTGTTTAATGCTATTAGGCAATGACCTTTTCTGATTTAGAGGAACAATTTCATTTTTTCTAACCCATTTACTCAATTTTCATTTGTATGAGTTTAGAGAAAGTGACAGTGTATTTTTTTTTGTAATTGTGCATATGGGTTCATAGAACATATGTACACATGCATATTTCATTTCCACTAAGCAGTTCACTCCCTAGATACTATGCTGGTGTTTGTTTTTCTGCTGAGGTCTCTTGCCTTTTTAATGCTTTTTCTGTTATTCCCCCGGAAGGAACACCATGGACTGTACTGGAACAAATGAGACTTTTCTTAAACTTCCCATCTTGGACTTTGCACATAGTATTTCCATTTCTTACTCATGAATGAGTTCTTTTTTCCCTAGTGACTCTTAAGGCTCTGTGGAAGGCAACAGGGTGGTGAAGGGAACATACTTTGAGATCTTGCCTGGTCTTAATCGGGGAGCTTGTGACACAGATTTTCATGTTTAGTTTTTACCTTTCCTAAATCTCCATGCAGCATATTTAGTAAAATACATTTTTTTGCAAGGCACTGGGAAACCACAGAACAGTGGAGTTTTATGGAAAGTGAGCAGGGTGGGGCATTGCAAAACCTGATTCGTGGGTGTGTTTGGATCATTGCCCCTGTGGCAAGGTCTTATGAAAGGTGCAGTGTGGCTGCATTATTTCTGTATGTACAGTTGTACAGGATCAGGACAAGAAAGAGTCACCAGGTAAGTAGCCAGGCAGTTATGCTCAGAATTCAGTTAGTGAGGGCAGCCGCAGAGTGGGTTACCTGCGTACTTGGGTGCTGATAGTTTGAACATGTTGCTATACTGAGGATGACGCTTAGGTTTAGATGGGCTTTTTCAGACCTCTCTAAGCGTGAAGCCAACTAAGTTATTTGGTATTCAGCTGAAGAAACAGATTTATTCTGACATTGGAGGGAACACTAGCTATAGTTTATTTAACAAAAGATGGTTCATGAATCTTTGCCATGTAAATGCTAATATAAAAGATTATATACCATGTACTTCATGGGTGACTTAAAGGAATTTCAAAGGCAATTAAGCAACTTTGGTGCATAATTGACTTGAAAATAAGGTGCAACTATACTTAATGTCGTTTCTCAGTCATCTATAAAATGAGGTGGTATAAGATGATCCTTACTGCTTTCCATCCATATAGTGTTGTGCTATTAGAAGATAAAAATCAAATAATATTTGCCAGGAATCTGAGACTACTAAGAAGAGCCATTAGTTCTTGTCCACCCATGGAGTGGAGTATTTTAGATGACAAGGAATTGTTAGTCATATCTGACATTTCCTGTCCCCGGAATGAGCAGTCTTGGTTAGCTTAAACTCTGGCTTTGGGAAAGAATACAGCTGCTCTTTAGGGCAGCCAGTAGACCATACTGAAATAAATGCTCCTTCTAAATTGGCCGGTTGAATACACTAGCTCCTTGGGGCATCTGGCAAGCAACTGCTGAGGGGAGTTTTAGGCTTTCCCTTTAGCAGTGAATGAGGTTCTCAAATGCTGAACAATGGCCCATAATTCTAAGTTATATCACCTTTTCTTTTTTTTACTTATTTATACTCCCAGAGCCTTATTATTATTTTTTTTATAGACTTCTATGTCCCAGTTTCTTTCCTTTTTTTTTTTTTTTTTTAATTTATGATAGTCACAGAGGGGGGGGGGGGGGGGGCAGAGACACAGGTAGAAGGAGAAGCAGGCTCCATGCACCGGGAGCCCGAAATGGGATTTGATGCCGGGTCTCCAGGATCGCGCCCTGGGCCAAAGGCAGGCGCCAAACCGCTGCGCCACCCAGGGATCCCCCAGAGCCTTATTATGTGCATCTTTGTCTTCATGTGACTAGAGGCTTGGTGTCTAGTTCCATAATGGGTCAGACATTTGACAGCTCGGCAGCTGTGACAAGATGATCATGATCTGAACATTTTATAGTAAAATAACTATAGAGATGCTGACTCGATCCAATGAGCTATAGTGTATATAACACTAGTATTTTATTTGGGCTCAGTCGTTCTTTATTTTTATAAGTAGTCCAATAATGCGGCTTAACCCAACTGATAGGGCGGCAGCAGTACTATCTATGGTTAAATCTGGTCATTGTGCTGTGATCAGAGCATGCAGATGTTGGGTGGCACAAAAGAAATTTTATAATTCACAGGTACTTGATAAACTAAGGGAATGACTTTATTGATAAGTTGTGGGAAGACTGCCCATGCTATCAATAGTAACTTAAAATCAATTACAAGAATGTAGTAACTGTGGGGTATTCCTTTTCCAATAAGACCTATTTAGCAAGGAACTGGTGGTGGAAATCAGAAATATGTATTGCTTACAAGCCAGGGTTGTTGGGAGCTACATCCAGTCATATAGCGAGGACACCTGCTGTGGAGAAAATGCAGGGTTTTCAGGAGGCCTTAATTTCCAGAGTGATTTTTCTCACGGGCAACATTTAGTTAGTTTATTGTATAAGTTGCTGGAAACTTTAAGGAACAGAAGACATCTTCTCTCCCCTCAAGGGGTTACTGACTTGTAGAAAGCGACTGATGTGTTTGGAACCTTCTGTACTTGTCTTCTCAGGCATGAACTCCTCATTACATCCGGAAGAAAGCTAGTCGGACACCATGAATAGTACTGTGGTCCGAATCCTAGCTTTGGCCTCATGAGTAAGACAGGTACGACAGTTCTTTTCTCCCTCCGGACAGAACCAATGCAGTGGTATCGATGATGAGTGGTAGGTGATGAGAGAGACAGGTGTCCCCCCCCCCCCCCCCCCGCCCCAGCTACGCAAAGGTAGAGCATTCCTATGAAACCTTCCGTAAGCTGAAATGGCATTGAGCAAAGAGCATTCCCAGACCCAAAGAGGAACCTCTCTCTGGCTTCTCTAATACCTTGGGGCACATCTCGCTAACCCTGCACAAAATCAACAAAGCACCGCTCCCAGGCAGAGTTGATGGCTCTGGTAGGTTGCCTCTGGGATGCTGGGTGTGGCTTCCCAGGAGGGGGCGTGGTGGCACCACGCTGGCACTCAGGCTGTGCACTGCTCTTCTACCAGCTCGCTGCAAAATCAGCGCTGAATGCTATGCAGACTTTTCTCAGAAACCTGGAGATCCTCCTGAGATTTCTTTCCGTTGGCAAAAACAGGTACTAACGTGGGTGGTGCTAAGGACGGAGGGCAGGGAAGAGGGCACTAACATCCAAGCATGTGTTCAGGTTGTCGGAGGCTTGCTGCACTTGAGGCGACGGACAGCAGGATCTTCCAGGATCTTCTGGTGTCAGTTGGTCGCTCGTCCTGGCGGCTCTCGGCCTGTTGGTCAGCCTCTGTTAGGTGCTTGGCAGCTCCTTCGCTCGGGCCGTTTGCCCACTTGTGTTAGGCCTGGTCAGTGATATTACTGACCCTCACCCAGGCTGGAAAAGTGTCCAAGTGGAAGAGGCTAACTCCCCATGTGTTGATGGCCACCATCACGATTACTAGGCCAATGACATTGACCCCTAGGCCAGCTTTCACCTGTAGGACACAAACCAGTGCACCCTAGTCACTAACAGTTAACAGCACAGATCCCTCCTCTGTGCCTCCCCACCCAAGCCCTGGTCCTGGTCTGCTCCAGCCACTGTATGGGATCTGTAGTGGGGCCTCCAGGGGTGACTCAGGACTGCGGCAGGAGGAGAGAGGCTATGAGAACCATCTCCACTTGTGTTCTCACTCCCGAGTGGAAGCCTGGAAGGTGGGTGCTTGAAGCACAGGTCTTAGAATGTCCAGGGTTAGACTACGCAAGGATTCTGTAGCTACATGATAGGGGACTGCTTTAAGGCAGGCGCTTCTTGGAGCCTTTAATGTCCTGACCCATGTGGGGACCGATAGGAGAGGCCATATTCCACAAAGACTTTGCCACTGTTCAGTATTTGTTCCTTCCCAAAGGAACAGCTTATGGAAGAAGGTGGTGTACCTTGGGTTCCCCTGGAGAACCAGGTCAGCTGCCTCTGCTCAGCCCTTCTTGGGGGCGGGTGACGGGTGACAGATGTGCTAGCTTTGCTGCCTTCTGCCGAGGGAATGTCCCGTCAACAGCTCTAAGCCCTCCCACGTCTGCCATGGAATTGACACAGGCTGAGAGGGGTGTGAGGGTTGATGGATGGCAGGGCCAGGGCCAGATGGAAAAATGTACAGTAAGGATAGCTGGCACCCCACCAGGGAGGGACCAAGCACACCGTGTGTGGCCGCCACTAGCTGCCATTGAGTTAGTTGGGAAAGCTGTGAGGGAAGATGAATGCTAGGAAATCGTTCCCAAGCAAGTGACTAGATGTGGTGTTCTCTGCTTTCTGGCCAGAGCCCTGGGCTTATTAGTCGTTCTTGCTCCCTGGGCTTTGGGTGCGGAGAACTGCCCATGTCGCCTAGCAGAGGAGGCAGGTTCTAAAGGGGCTGAAAGGAACCGCACAGAGCATCTGGTCGGACCCTCCATCTTTAGCAGATGAGGAAATGCAGGTCTCAGGTCAGTGCCTGGGCTGAGAATAGACCCGCGATTGGCTCACTTCTTGTCACCCGGTATCTCTGAAAGGCACTGTCTCTGATCACTTTTTTGGGTCCAGAAAAGACTGTGGGGGTGGGGGATGAGTGGTGGGGGCACCCAGAAGAGGAACTAGGGGGGACAGGAGAGTTGGAACCGAGCCCAACTCTCTTGAGCAGACAGGGTTGTGCAGTAAGAGATGAGGGCGAGGGGGATGGCTGTGACCTCCCTTCCCTGAAGTATTACAGGTGACTTAGATGAGCAGTTCGAATGGTAGAAAGGGCCTGAATATCTGCTACCAGCCCGAAGCTCTCCCTTTCCTCCATTTGGCATTTACAGGGCTGCTGAGAATGCGTCTGGACGTCCGTGAACAAGAACGTGTGAGACCCTCAGCAAGGGGGACTGGTCCCTATTTCAGACCACCCAGCCCCAGTAATTATGAGTTGTTTTTATCTTTTCCCCAGCCCCCCAGGAGCCTGGATACCCAGGAGCACAGCAGGGGGTATAGGCTGAGGGGTCGAGGGTAAATATGCCCAACACTACAGTCTGACCATCTGCCTCCATCTTGTGGGAGTCCAGCTGAGAACCGAGCAATGAGCTGTGGGTGCTTCGCTTGGCCATTGCTGCTTCAAGGGCTGCCTGTGTTGGGGAGAGCTCAATGGGAGGGGCCTGTCCCATCATACCTTCCACCCTAGGTTCCTACAGTTTCTCCTGCTTCACGTCTCTAAGTAAACAGCACCTTTTGCAATGAACATCCCCACTGGTCCAGTGAAGAAACTGAGGGAAACCCTCGTGCCTCTCACCCTGGGCTGCATCTCGTGACTATTCCAGCTTTCTCTGTGTACCCCCTTTCTCCCAGATAAGGCTGGGAGAGCACGTTATTGGGCCTCATGGACCAACCAACAGCCTTTTTATTATTTTTTTTAATAATTATTTTTTATTGGTGTTCAATTTGCCAACATACAGAATAACACCCAGTGCTCATCCCGTCAAGTGCCCACCTCAGTGCCTGCCACCCAGTCACCCCCACCCCCCCCACCCACCTCCCCTTCCACCACCCCTAGTTTGTTTCCCAGAGTTAGGAGTCTTCCATGTTCTGTCTCCCTTTCTGATATTTCTCACTTTTTTTTCTCCTTTCCCCCCAACAGCCTTTTTGCCAGCACCATTCTTTCTACCACACTAGACTGAGTGCTGACAGACTATAGAGCCTGCTATAAAATAATAAACTTCAGGAGGAGGCTGGGGACCACTGGTCCCTGTCCTCATGGCAGGAAGAGGGCATCCACGACTTACCATATCTTTGATCTGGCAATGCCCATAGCTGAAGACGATGGCGTTGGGGGGATTGCCCACAGGCAGCATCACTGCAAAGGAGATGCACATGGTGACTGGGATCAGAGTGTAGAGTGGATTAATGTGCAGCGTTTCAGACTAGGAGAAGAGAGAATTCACAGAAACATGAGCATTGACATTAGGCTTGCATTTCTTGGGCTTAACATCGCAAACATGCTCAAAATGGCAGCTCGGCGTTGGCTAATTTCTGCTGGATGCCATGTGCTACAAGTAGTTAAATCACTACCCTTAAGGGCACACGGTGCTGGGCAACCCAGGTGGGCTCCTACTGCTCACTCACTCCCTGTGGAAACATGGGTTTGGGATTCCTTCCTAGAAGGGATGTGTCATTTCCTGGTGCTGGTCTAATTTTATTCTTTAGTCAGGAGATTCATTCTTCAAACTCAAGTCTCTTGGATAAGTTACTTTGGTTGAGGTGAGGGGTCCCTCTAGGTAAGATGCTTGCATTGTATGGGATTTGAACCCATGGTCTTGCCCTCAGTGTTGCAGAGTCTTAACCAAGTGTATCCCGGTGCTCACACAGACGATGGAGGGAGCAGTTGGAAGGAGACATCTGAGCAAAGAGCAAAGACAGTGGCTGGGGGTAGTTTGGGGTTAAAAAGAGCAGAAGTATATCATTTTGTTGGGGATGAGGAGGAGGTGGCTTCATTTTATAGGTTCCACCTTGCTAATGGGACAGACGCAGCATTGTGTGTAGCGCAGTACCTTGGGGGCTGCTTAGCCAGGCTGAGATCCGGTGGTGGCTCCCCTCCCCTCACTCATGAATAAAAGATTGTTCTGAGACCATGGGATGAGGGTGGCATTGATTGCCTCAATTCTCAGGACCTCCCCTACCCCTACCCCCACCCCCGACAGTGAAACTCGGGGGAGGTGGTGATGACAGAGTTGTGGTCTTGGGCTTGACAGCTGAGTGTACTTCTGGGAGCATTTTGTCCCCATTTTCCATAGTTCTTCCTCTGGCCCTACTATTAGGTCTTAGGAGAGATAGAAATGATGATTGTGAGGAATTGGAATCCTAGGGTTATTTATTCACTTATCATATTTGAAACACTTCATTTCCAAACTATGGCTGGAGCACCAATCAGTGGAGGCTGTGGCAATAACCAGACGAGAGAGTACAGCCGTGGACCTGCTCCTCGGGCCCAAGGCAGCCCGTCCTGACACGTGGGAGCCCTTCCCTACTCACCAGGCTGCATAGGATGGGCAGGAAGATGGTGATGGTGGCTGGGTTGCTCACAAACTCTGTGACAATGGACACCAGGATGCATGCCAACAGGGTGACAGCCCACGGTGGGAGGCCACTCAGAGACAACATCTGGTGTCCAATCCATGTGGAGAGGCCAGAGCTCTGCAGGAAGATGGGTGATAGAGTAAGAAGAAAGGAGAAAAAGCACATTCCCCATGGAAGTTTTAGACTCCAGAAGGTCAGGGATGTTGGGGGGCTGGAAGGAACCACTAGGAGTCATCTAATTTGCCTTCCTATTTTCAAGCAGACTGGACCCAGAGGCATTACTGATTTGATGATGGGATCATTTTTACAGCCCGGAAAATTCTTTATGGTTCTATCACATTCAATTTTGGGATTTCCTAGGCATTCATCACAGGGTATAGAGAGCAACCCATCCTAATTGCTGTGATTCTTCTTACGATTTTGCTGATGGTTTGGCAGGGGCTGAAGATCTTCGGGGCAATGGGCCCCTCAACTTCAATCTCCTTACTCTCTCCAGCCTGTGACATTTTCACTCTGTCATCCAGCCAATGGTGCTTTTTACACAGACCACCCCCGCCAGTGTAATCGTTATTCTGTTTTTGAAGTGTGGCTCTCTCAGGTGCCTGGGTGGCTCAGTCAGTTAAGCATCTGCCTTCAGCTCAGGTCATGATCCCAGGCTCCTGGGATCGAGTCCTTCAGGGCTCTGGGATCAAGTCACCCATGGAGTTCCCTGCTCAGCGGCGAGTCTGCTTCTCCCTCTCCCTCTGCTGCTCCCCCTTGCTCATGTGCGCGCATGCTCGAGTTCTCTCTCTCTCTCTCTCTATCACATGCACTTTCTCAAATAAAATCTTAAGAAATCTAGCTCTCTTATCACCTGTGGAAGGGGGAAGATTATCAATATCTTTGGATAGTCCCCTTCCTTGCGGTTTGTGCAGAGTCGGGGGGCAGGCCTAAACCCTGGAAGCTTTACATAGAGGGATTACCTGTCTATCTGAGCTTAGTGGGAAGATGCCACCCCCCTAGGCCACAAATCTTGTCATGCAGCCCCGGCCTGTTTCAGGTTCAATCTCATCATGGCTGACATCAGGATCTACAATCCACCAGTGCTTTTTCACGACACAAGATACGAAGGCATGTTGCCACTCTCAAACCCTTTTCCATTAGCAAAATTTATATAGATCTACTCCAATAAATGAGTATCTCCCACTTGGAATAACATATTTGGTTAGAAGTTGTTCATTTGCCAGTGGTGAAGATTCCCTCCCTCCCTTAAAAAATAAAGGACGCTGTTGAGGTTTATACTAAAACCCTAGGTTACCATATGCATTCTCCTGCCCTCGCTCCTTCCTCCTCTCTCTTCTATGGTTGGTGTGCTCTAACTTTTTGTACCTACCCTAGAGACTGCAAATGCACTGAAGAAAGGAGAGTAGAGCCCAAAGCAAGGTGAGATTTTATGATTCCTCAAGCTATGACTCCTACTCATATTAAAGACAGCCTCACCGCATTGTCAGCAGGCTGCTTTATCTCCCCTTTCCAAATTCCTCAAAGGCTATTTGATCTCTACAGCACCCTGACCACCTCAAGGCAAGCTCGTAGATAGCTGGTGGTAAAAGGCCTTCAGAATTCTCTCTGCTGTGGCCATTTTACCTGGGAGCACATTTTTCTTTTTGCTCTACTGCCTATGGGCTGCAAATCCAACATGGGACTACAGCAATTCATGACTGGTACCTCTTCTAGCATATTAAGCCTTACCCACTGGATAAACAGGAGGAAGAACATTTAGCTGAGTGGGAATAGTACTTCTTATAAAGAAACAGAGCTCCATTTATCACATTATACAGATAGTACTCAGAGCTAAAGTAAAAATAGCAATTTTTTTCCAGAAGCTTTTTTATACTGTAATTTGAAAGAAATCCACAAATTAGATTGCCAATTTAGAGAAAAGCACAACAAAGGACGTCTTATTTATTTACTCTTTTAAACCTTGGTACAAAAAAATTTTACATTGGATTTAACCTCGTGTCAAGACTGAAATTATCTCAAACTTGATAGGAATCACCTATGTCATACTTGACATATTAAAATTAGTAGACTCAGTAGATTTTACAGAAATATCAACTATGCTATCTGTAGCACAGACACATTTGTAGTTAAAATCTTTCCGGGCTAGATGCAGTGGCCCAAACTATCAATAAAGAAAAGTATGATATTCTGAACTTGGAAATACCAATAGCACATATACAGGATTGCTTGAAAGATGGGACACGTAGTAGTGGCTAGCAATGAAAAGAATGAGGATTTTAGTTTCAATAAAGATGTTGATATGAATGTCAAGGAAGCCTTATAAAAGCTTTCATAAAAATACAGATTGGTGCTTGGATCGGAGGTGAGAGATGGGGCTCCAGTAATACGACTTTTACTCTGTAGGAGACTGGCCACCTCTGGACCATGTTGGAATAAGGCCAAGGGCAGAGTGTAGTGAGTCCTAAGGAGCAACCAGCACAGTAAGGGGTCACTACTTCTTGAAGAATGGTGGAGGAACTAGGGAGTTTTAGTTTGGGGGGGGTGATCTAAGGGGATCTAATAACTTTATTACTTTAATCATTATTACCTAGGTTAGGGTTCGAGAGAACAGAGCCAAACAGTGGAAGACATACGGAAGACCAGAGCTAAAAGTAAAGACCACCTCTCTGTTCCCTGCTCAGGGAGTGCCCTGCCACTGGTGGTGTTCGAGCCCAGGGGTGTCCTGCAGGGAATTCTCTCACTGGGTAGGAGACGGGACGCAGTGTCCTTCAGGGTTCCTTCCACCTGGGGGATTCTGTGATCTTAGATGCAGATAGCATCGGCCGTCAGTGAATGGGCAGCCAAAAAGCAAGCCAGGTTAATATAGCAAAGGTCGAGGGAAAAACTGTGTGAACCTGATTAATTTGGGGGAGTCCTTTTCTATTTCAGGAAGGGCTAACATTTTAGGAAATTCAACTATTTCCCACCAGCCCCTTCTATAAGATCTTATCCCAATTCCTCCCAATCAGGAAAGCGAGGCACCTGTGTAGCATTTACATCAGCGTTAGCATGCATTCTCCAAAGGGGCTCAATGTATGCATGTGGGAGGATTGAAGGAGTTTGCTGTGTGTCAATTTGGGGTGTCTCTGGACCCCTACAGCCTCTTACTACCACTGTCAAATGCCCAGAAGGAGATGGCTATAGAAACCAACCTTTTGCCAGTGGCATTGTGGGCTGGTGAGTGAGGTGGGAGTGCCCACATGCCCTGACTCCCCAGCACGGCTGGTCTCTAACTCCCCATCCTCAGTAGTGCTAGCCTAGAGGTTCAGGGCAGGACAGGATACCCACGCCTGGCCATACTCTTCCCCTGGGTGAATGTTCATGTCTCCCTCAGCACCTTGGAGTCTTCCTCCCAGAATAGAAATGACTCATTAGGTAAAGCTGCTTAAAACAAACTGTTGGCCCAATAAGAATAGAAATCAAGAGTTACCTTGCTGCCAGAGGCCAGAGCATAGCCTCCTCCCACCAGAATGACAATCTCCCAGGGCATGGTCTTCTGGAAGTCCTTCCATGTAATGATGGGCTCTGTCCCCAGGGAGGGCTCCTGGCTCTGCCCTGGATCACAGGTAGAGGAAGAGCAGGATGAGGGTTTGTGGAGACAAGGACCTAATTGGTGAACTGATGGCTGGGGAGGCTGCTCTGCTATTGGGGGGCAGAAGGGGAGCCTCAGAACAGCCTTGGTGAGGCTCTTCTGAAAATTCTGACTTGGGTATGGTTGACCAGAGCCAGCCCTGACTTCTTCCCTTGAACCTCTCTCACCATCACTCTTCTTCCCAAAGCAAGGCTTCTTTGCTGGAATCAGGAAGAGGAGGAAGCCGAGGAAAACAGAGACCGTGGCATCGGTGCGGTAGCCCTTCCTAGCAAAGAAATGAGCAGGGCTGGGGGCAGAGGGCCAGGAGGGAGGGGAACACCAGGTCTCAGGACGGTCTGTGGGAACACAGTGCCTCTCTTTAGGGCCCAATCTAGAGGGTCCTCCGCCTGCCTTCCTGCATCAGCTGCCATACTGATTTAATGGGCAAGGGTTGGAGGCCGGAGGCCGGGCCCCACTAGTGTAGACGTCTCGGTGTGGATCATGGGCCCATTAGAAGGAGAGATCAGGGGTTATTTCGATAGAGGAGACTATGGAAGGATAACTTCTCTTTCCTACAAGGGTCACACTTCTGTGTGTGTCTTTGCTCAGTTGAGAAGCTGAACAGAGAGAGCTGTGGCCCTGGTCCTCGGGGGTCCTGTGGGGGTGGCCCTGGGGCCTCTGCCTGCCACTGCCTGCCTCAGCCTGCCAAGGCCTCGGCCACCTCCGGCCACACTCTCTCACAGCTGGCCTTTGACCTTAAGCCTCAGAGCCACCTGCAAGACAACTGAGGTTTCAAGAGCTTAGGAAACAAAACCAAGGTCACATGGCTGGTCAGGGGGCAGCATGAAATCCCAACCCCAGACTCAGATGCCACATGCTCTGTTTTCTTCCTGCCTCCACACTTTGGCTTCCCTCAAGAGAGGCCACTTGCAAGGGGATGTTGTGCTTCCTGGGCTCATGGCTGCCCCTGCGAGCCAAGGAGGGACACCCTGCCTGAAGGATCTGCATCAGGGGGTGATTCTTAAAGGAGGAGACAAGACCACTTACTTCTCAAAGAAAGAATCCCAGCCAGGAACAAAGCCAGGCTCCCGGGTAAACCACAGCACGGTCATCAGGATGAAGAAAAATCCAGTTACCATTTCAGGGTAGCTATGAAATACAACAGGAAGAGCTGCTCCGGGATCTGGGAGGTCTCTGCTGGCTTCTTCACTCCTCCCGGCGGGGGGGGGGGGGGGGGGGGGGGGGGGGGAGGGGGGGGCTGCTGCTGTGTCCAGAGCCCCCATCCTGGAGACAGAACAGCCACTGCCCCGCTGCTCTGAGCAGCCCGACTGAAGTGGGAAGAGGGCCAAGAAGATGCCAGAAAACAGGATGTCGCCCGTGTCTCCGGGAGCAGCTGAGGTAGGAAGGGAGGAGGGGGCACAGCCGCAGACATTGAGGCAACAATAGAGAGCAGGGCCTCCTACGAGGACACAGTGACACAGGCCCCCACACTCGGCTAGTGGGCCTGGAGCGGCCACAACCCTTCGGAGGGAATTTGACGATGCTACCAGGAGCCTTAAATTTGGTCCTTCCTTTTGTGTAAGGGAATAACCAGAGATGCACAGTGATATGTTACCTACTTAAAGATTAAACACTGAAAGTGGAAACAACCTACATATTCAGTGATATCCCGTGACATCAGATACATTTTGGTCTAACTGTAGGTTCAAATGTGATGCATCTGATCATTATGTTTGCACTGCAGAGCTAATGGCCTGGGAATAAGAGGACAGTCTAGCGCTGAGTGAAAAAAGACCATGTTCAGTTTGGACTGAGTTTTAGCAAAAATGCATATAATTTTGCACAAAAAAACAGAAGGAAGAGTAATTACGGTAACAGTTGGGAACAGTTAACACTGAATAAAAGGAAAGTCCGTTTTAGTTCTCTCTTTCTATTTTCCGTATTTTCTGAATGCTCTACAATGAACATGCACTCCTTTTATAAATCAAACCATTTAAAAATACTGCTTATACCAGGATCCTTTTGCCTAAAGCCATCTGCCTACACCATGAAAGGAGAAAAACCCCACCAAGTAGGATCTGTGGTCACTGGAGAAAGCCGATGATGGCTGAGGGGGTGGTGATTCCTTGGGCCCTCTGGCTTTAAGTCTGCATTTGATGATGCTCGATGCCCCCCAGCTTCCTAGGAGTGGCCCTGGGACTGGCAGTGGTCCGTTCAGAGCAGTGTGGGGCGCTGACTTCACAGGACATTGGGTCTGTCCCAAGAGGGTGCTGTGTTGTCTCACACTTCCTTCCCCGGCCCCCCATCTGCGCCATCCACCCCACACCATGGCTATACCTTGGACTTGGAACACGACAAAGGGGGAGGGCGGCCTCCTGCAATCTGGGCCAGCTGGCCTTGGGCATTCAGCAGCATCTCTAAGTGCCAGGATTCGTAGCTGTGGAAAGCCCCCCAGCGCAAGGGACTGCCGAGAACAAGGCTGCTTGTGTGCTCACTTTACCTGCCATGCTTTCTCTCCTGGAGGAGGAGAGAGGATGAAGGGCTGATTTTTACCTAATGGCTCCCAGCTTTTCATATTCCTCTTGGATTCTCTTCTCTGACAGCTCTTCCCTTTTGGTCTTCTTCTTCTTGCTTAGAGAGCAGGTCTCTCTAAAGCTGAGAAAGAAGAAGAGCAGAAGGATAAAGAAAGCGTGCTTCTGAGGCCTAGAGGAGTCAAGGAGTAAGCAAATACTAAACTGCTGGCTGGCTGTAATCACTCACCCCCTCTTCCACACTCTGCCCCTCCAACCCCTGCTGTCCTACGACTCAGCCCCCCCTCAAACTCTCCCCTTGGCTTCCAGGACTATCCATCTGGGTGTATCTCTGGTGTATCGATGTGAAGGATCATGTTTGACAGACTTGTGTGAGTGTATGGATGGGGGGTAGTTTTTACATACAGAAGTATACAGCTGTCACTGATATTTGATAGTTGCCTCTGAGTTCTTGAAAAAAAAAAAAAAATCCAATGGGAGTCTTGGATCCCGTGAACCAAGACATCCTATTTATCTTCCCTTTATGTGTTTGAGGATCATCAAAATATGGTTATGAAGAAAAGCTTGCTAAGCAGATTAATATCAGAAATAATATTGCAAGAGGAATATCTAACTTGTGATTTGGAGAGATATGTGAATATTTCATGTAACTACTATGCATGAATCACTCATGTCTAGAAGATTCGATAGGAATCTATCGAAGCCTAAGGAATTCTTCTACTTGGAGTCACATTTCTTTAGAAGTTAGTTCAAATTACTCTGTCTGCTTTGAAAGAGATGAAACTACATTGACCACAGTCCCATTCAGACTTTTTATAAATCTGATACTTCCTTTAACCAGGTAGTTGGTGGGGGGGGGGGGTTTGGAGTGGGGGTTACCAGTTAGCTGGTGTTAAGAACATTCCATTGTAGAGCTTATAGTGAAGTGCCAAGGCCATGTATATTTAGTTCCTAGAACCGGTGATGCCTGACTCCCCGTCTAGTCCAGCGCCTTCTCCTCGCACATCCTCCGTGGTCACTTGGCAGCTCCCCCTTGGATAGTGCTCCCCAGGGCTCCCGCCATGACTCTGGAGGGATGGGAGAGCCTCGCTACCTCACTGGCAGGGCCCTGGGACTCACTTGCAGCCCAGGAACAGCCAGTGCATCCAGAACCAGCTGACCACCAGCATGATGAGGGAGATGGGAAAGCTGAAGAGGAACCAGGTGCCAAAGTTGACCACCTCTGCAGCTGGATACTGGCTGGAGGGGAAAGAACCAAGTCAGCGACTGGAAATGGATTCTCACGTGGTTTCTGGGGGGTGATAAGCTAAACGCTCCTTAAGAACACATACATCACAGCTAATGGTAGAGAGGACGGTAATGATACAGTGAAACATTATCTAGAACTCACGTATTTGACAGTTGTAACTGTACAGGACCCAGCCAAGAATGATGAAGTAAGCCAAAAAGGACACCTAAGCAACCAAACTTGATAAATCACTGAAGTGTATATATTTTGCACTCAGGAGAACCACTCAGGATCTGTTTGCTCTTCATTTATGGAAAGATCCTGGAAAGTTACTCATCTGGTTTTTAGGTCAACAGAGAATGGAAAGAGCAGTCTGGTATACTTTGTTTATAAGGAAACCAAAGGAATGTGAGCTTTGATTAGGGGATGCAAGGCACTGATTCTGGAGAAGTTGGACTCTAGAGCATCACGAAGGTTCCAGGTATTAACTGTGCCCATAGGGAACCGTGGCTTGGAATCCCCAAATATTTGATCAACATCCACTGCTATCCTAGGGGCTCAGGGAGGTTACCCAGAGGACTCTTCATTCCTCAGGAAGGGCTGTGGCCTCCAGCCCTGATGTTGTTTTCCTGGGGAGCTGGGATGGGCCACAGGTGAGCCATGACTTTAGCCAAGACAACGTCTGTGTTCCTTTCCTCTGGGATTGCTACCTCTAAGGTGGGAGGAGATTGCCCCTCTTTTCACACTAGGCACTGCGTGGAAAAAGAGACCAAGAGCAGATTCTCCTCTCCCCCCAAGAGAGAATGCAATGGAGAATGCAACGTCATCCCAGGGACATCCACTTTTTTGCACCGTGGTCTGGTCAGGGACTTACCTTTACCATCCACCTGCTTCTTGGGAAATTGTGACAGCTTGTGCCTCCCCTAAGGGCCAGAGTGGCTCACTGATAGCGGGTGGCGGGAAGAAGGACTTTTGGAGCTAGAAGGATACCAGAGGGCGTAAATCACTGGGTGACTCACTCTGGCCTGCGCAGGCTAACCGGCCTAAGGTCTGTTGCGTCATCTCTTCTCTGTACATAGAAATCTAGGCCCTGCTCCTGGACTCAGGAAAAAGGAATGGGCTTTTAGAATAGATTAAATAAACTTTTGTGGGTGAATATGAGGGCCTACTACCATTTACGGCACTTTAGAAAGTGTAGCAACTAACTTGTAGATTTTTGCAACACGGCCAGGCTGAACCCGGGGGGTGGTCTGTTCACCAACGCCAAGAGAAACAGTGTGGCGGCACTTTCAGACAGTGGAGATCCAGAGAGCCCACCGTCCTTTCACAGGATCCCTATCGTCCACGTAAGCCACGGTTGTGACTAAAGGTACCATGACAGCCCAGGAAGGAGGCTAAGAGAATATGAATTGGCCCGACCACAGGGTGAATCAGGAATTAAAGAGCAGAGACTCAGAGTCTGGACAGAGTAATATGATGTGAGGATTCTCACAGCTCAGATCCTGGGGACTTGGGTCTTAACATTTCATTGGCCCTTCCTCCTCCCGTCTCTTCCCCCCTCCCTCTCCTTCCTTGCTTCCTTCCTTCCTTTTCCTGCCAAAGTGAAAGGAGTGCTTCTGCTCTTGTCTGATCTCTTTCTCTCCTGTCTGCTCTAGAACCCTTCCTGCGTTCTCAGGGACATCAGGCTATCAGTCGTCCCCTCTCTCCCAAATCTTTCATCTTCCTCTCACCTGGATGTCCCTATCTACATTCAAATGTCCTCCATCTTAAAAGTCCCTCTTGACCCCACTTGACTCTTCCGTTATCATTATCCCATACCTCTCCTTCTCATCACAGACAACTTTGTCCACTCACCCCCAGCTTACTCCTCAACTCATGGAAATTTGGCTTCACTTTTCAGTCACTTGACCGAATTGCTCTTGCCTAGGTCACCAGTGACCTTCATGTCATGGAATTGAATCTTTTTGTCCTTTTGCTTAGTCATTCAGCCACTTTAGACAGTATGGCTCATGCCTTCCTCCTTGAACGCTTTCTTCCCTTGGATAGAATGACACCAGATTTTCCTCTTCCCTGTGTGATACCCTATTGTCCTCTCATTTATAGTCTACTTTAAAAAATTGAGCTTAATATTTATGGCCCCTGCTCTACTTACTCCATATATTCTCCCAGAGTGATGGATCTCCTTCACTCTCTTGGCTTCACTTGCCACATGCCTCCCACCAGGACCCACTACTATCTAATTAGTGGGCCCCAGTACAAAATGCAAATGTGGGGCTGCTTGTTCAAAAATGATTAAGAATTCCCAGATGGTGACAGTGGACCATCAAGCTAAGTGTGGGGTCCTTCTCAGCATCGTGGTCCAGTGGGACCATACAGGTCATGTGCTCAGGAAGACAGCTCTGCAGGCCGCTGACTTTAAATCTATGCCTTTCACTTAAAAATGTTTAGGAGATTCAGAGCTGTGTATCCCTCTGGCCATCTCAACCTCTACATCAACATCTCCTTATTTTTCTGCTCCTTTAGGTCAAGGGCAACTCTGTTCTCCCAGCTGCGGAGACCATGAGTCTGACAATCAGACTTGGCCCTTCCCTCCCTCAGGCTCTTTCTAATCCTATTGAGGCTGGTCAAGCCTACCTCTGCCTTTCTCTCAAATCTGACCACTTCTCCTCACTGCTGCCTGGGTTTGCAGGCCACCACCAGCTCTCTCCTGGGCATCTGCAGTGGTGTCCAAAGTTGTCCACCTGCTGCCTACTTTCTCTCTTCCATGTTTTCAATCCTGAATCAGTTTTCAAAACTATAAATCTGATCACCTTGCTCCCTGCCTATAATTCCTCAAAGGCTACTCACAGCCTTCCAGATGAAGTCCAAGTTCCTGAGTGGGCCACAGGAGGCCCTTTGCGATCTCTGTGTCTACCTCTGGCCTCCCTTTACCCTCTACCGTTCTCTCCTATGTGCTCTGCTCACTGGCCACTGAGTCCTTCCACTCACTGTTGTGTTGGTCTGGAAAACCTCCTTTTCTCCAGGGTATGCCCACTGTGCTTCCAGTATTGTTTCTGTAGCTGTGTCCTTGGGGAGCCGTGTCCTCCCTGTAGACTGGGCGGCCCCCGTGGGCTCTCCCAGAAGAACCACCCCCCCTCCAGTCACACCGAGCTATCATGCTCCATAGTCTCTTTTCCCTCTGGGTATGGAAACGGTTCCAGTTCCATTTTCTGCCCTATCCTTATCATCTCATTCTGCTCCCGACATGTACTGGGTGGTTGGTAGATATTTGTGGATCTGGTGAGTTCCTTACTTGTTGAAGTGTTCCAAGAAAATGAGGCTGGTAGACGTGCCAATGATGGTGGTCAGGCCCCCAATGGTAGCAGCATAAGATATGCTCAGAGACAGGCACTTGCAGATCATCTGGTCATGCTGGGACTTGTACTTTCTGTTGAGCTCCTGGTTCCTGGGGCCGGGGATCAGGACTAGTGGCTTTTCCTATCAGAGAAAAATTAGTGAATCTTTCCAACCCAGTGTGGGCTGTCCAGCACACAAAGCATGAAAGCAGGGGCACCACGGTGCCATGGAAGGTTTGATGCTTGGGGGTCAGAAGGATAAATCCCCATCCTAGCTCTATCATTTACCAATTTGGGCAGCTCCTCTGAGTCACCTATTCTTCTGCAAAATGAAGAAAAGCCTATTTTCTCCACCAGATTGTTGTGAAGAGTAATTGAGGTAATATATGGAAAGCACTGAGAATACTTCCTGGCATTTAACAAATGGTAAGCGATAATTACTTTTGTTGTTAGTAACAGCATGTTCTATTTTCACCTGAACTCCAGCAGACCTGGTCGCTCTCCGCTTTGTGTGTCAGTGACACATGGGAGCTGGTGGTTCTCTCTCTGGATTTGGAGTAAAAGTCCTGCCTGGGAGAGGACTGAGAAATACGCCTTGGGAGGCAGAGGGAGTCCAATGTGTGATTCTCTCCTCACCCTTTTCTCCTTCTAGCCTCTTGGTTTTGAATCCCCACTCTCTCCCTTCCCTTGCATATGAGGCTGGCCTTCTGTGCTCCTACAAGGCCCTGCTTAGCCTGATGGTGTGGCCTTTCAGGGTCAGAGGTTGCTGACCTCTGGCCTTAAGTGTAGATAAAGAAGCAAGTGGGGCACTTGGCTGGCTCAGTCAGTTAAGTGTCTAACTCTTGTTTCAGATTAGGTCGTGGTCTCAGCATCCTGGGATGGATGGAGCCGCGCATTGGACTCCATGCTTGGCATGGAGCCAGCTTATGACTCTCTCTCCCTCTCCCTTTGCTTCTCCTCAGTGCACTCTCTTTCTCTCAAATAATAAATAAATAAATCTTAAAAAAAGAAAGAAAAAGAAAAGAAGCAGCAGCAAGTACCCTCTGCCCCTCCAGGCCTGGTGTCCTGCCAACTGAGTCTTCGTAAGACCCAGAGCCGCCTGATGCAAACATCAGGAGGCCAAATCCTGGGAAAGCCCTGGGAAAGAGGCCGCCTTGCCTCCTTTCTCAAAGCCTTTAACCAGTGCCCCACCTCCCAGGAGGGCCTGAGTTGGTCTGGACCCTTGCAAGCCTTCCCGAGAGATTCATTATTCGAGCTGTAAGAGAATTCAGATTCTCTGGTCTGGTGGTTTTCTAAATTTTCCATGAAAATTTTCATGGACCTCCAATATATAAAGCATAATGTAGCATTTACTAAGCATACATCTGTTTTATAACTGAAAGTAGACACGTGTGGTGAGGGAGACGTGGATTTGAATCGAGATATTCCTCAAATTACTGACTCTGAGGCCTTGGACACGCGATGTCACCTCCTTCCATTTCATCTGCAGAAATGGAGTTCAAGACTTGCTACCTCCCCGAGCCAAAACTAGGGAGAAAACGCTCAGCACACTGCACTTGGTACATAATCGGTGTTTCATAAATGGTGGCAGTTACTGATGTTGATGGTGGATGTTAAAGAATTGAGATTTAAAAAAAAAAGAATTGAGATTATTTGGATGGACACAAAAATTTGAAATCAAGGATTGTCAGTGATAACCGCAAGTTCATGCCAGCTTCAATATCCATTTTGTTTCTGTATGTTGTTTCAGTGGGATAGTAAGTAGCAGGAAAATACTCATTCACACAAAAAAGGTAGTTTTCTTGCAATCTTAGAATACTCAAATATAATTTGCATTGTCCCCGAAGCACCCTTGGGAAAAAAATGTGAATACCTATGATCTAGTCCAACCCCCAGCTTTTATAGTTGAAGGAAAAAATAGGGCCTTAGATGGTACAATGACTTGCCAAAATCAACGGTGAGTTAGGTGTTTTATCTCCATGGCGCACGCAGGCCAGACATGTATGCGGATGGAGTGCCTGGTGACAGCACACTAGCCTGCCACCCTCATAACCTCAAGGTCAGTGCCCCTTGGGAAGCTCGAGAGGAATTCCATGTAGGAAACAGGGTCAGGGGGTGAGTTCCATTACCTGGGATCGGTGCTGCTTCTTGCCCTGGGGATTTGCTGTTTTGACTGGGTTGGTGACTGTGGGCACACCATTCAGGTTCTGTGAGGACAAAGACCATCCCTCTGTCAGGAAGGGGATGTGCTGGGCCTCCAGAGGTGCCACATAATCACCCCACGGCATCCCATGCCTCAGCACTGTGGCCATTGGAGACCAGAAGCCAGGGAGAGCATGCAGTGGGGAGCCACCCCACTGTGCCTCCGAGACACAGATTCCCATCCAGGTGGTGCCAAGCTGCCCACTTGCAGAGGCTTTCAAAACTTGGTAGAACATGGCTCTGTCCTTGTAGAAGAGCTTGACTTTCTGGAACTTCATTAGCTAATGAAGAATCCTTCATTTTTCTTTAACACGAAGAAAATGAAGAAAAAAAATCTCACCATAACAAAGTCCAGAGTTTGGTGATCAGAATTTGGGCTGATGTCAGAAGAGGTAGAACCAGTTCTGGGGGAAGGGGCGAGGCCATAGACTGAGTTTTCCTCTATAAATACAACCCTTTGGGGGGCAGCTGAGTGGCTCAATCGGTTAAGCATCCGACTGTAGGGTTCAGCTCAGGTCATGATCTCATGATCCATGATCCTTGCATCAGGCTCCATGCTCAGCAGGAGCCCAGCACATGTGTGTTCTCTTTCTCTAAAATAAATACATCTTTAAATATGGCCCTTTTTATACTACAGTTTTTGTATGGCATCCCCACCACAAGGAATCCCAAGGGTGAACCTGTGACTCTTGGAAATCTGGATGGCTGAGTATTGGGTTTCTTTTCTTTTTCTTTTTTTAAAATAAATTTATTTTTTATTGGTGTTCAATTTGCCAACATATAGAATTGAGTATTGGGTTTCCATGCAAATGTCTAACCTGCACTTTATGAGAGGGCTTATAACCTAAGCCCTCTCAGGGCCGGGATTCGGAGGCAGGCAACCCCTCACCCAGAGCCCATCCAGCCCTTCTCCTGTCCAGGCTCTTGGGAGCACCTCTCTGCTCCCACACCAGTGGCTGCCGCTGAGCCCCAGGACCAGCTGCCGGCCACCTCTGTCCCTGAGTTATCTTGAGGGGCCTCCAAGTGATCTTAAAGCACCGAAGAAACCCAAAGCCTTACCTTGTTCTGCATCAGAGAGGCGAAGTCTGCAGTCGACGGGCTGGAAGAAAGCAAAGAAAATGGGACAACGACATAGGACCAGAGTTCACGAGATAGGAATGCTGTCCCTCAGCCAACAGTGGTGTTTGGTGTAAGTGACCTCTGTAGGGTCTGGTTTCCTTGGCTACCCAGAAGACTAATCTCACATGGGTCTTCCTGGCCTTACAGAGATGCTGTCAGCATTTCCTCGGAAGCAGCGCTGACCCTCCTAGTAACTAAGATGGAGTGCTTTTTAGGGGCCAAGTCCACTTACATATGGACTTTAGTTCTCACGACAGTGCTATCCTCATAACAGACGGATGGCACAGGTACCATTGCCTGCATTTTTTTTTTTTTTAAGATTTTATTCATTTCAGTGCAGCCAGGTGGCTGAGTGGTTTAGCACCACCTTCGGCCTGGGGCATGACCTCACATCGGGCTCCTACAGGAAGCCTGTTTTTCCCTCTGCCTGGGTCTCTACCTCTCTCTCTGTGTCTCTCTCATGAATAAATAAATAAAATATTTATTAAAAAAAGATTTTATTCATTTCAGAGAGAGGAGAGCATGAAGAGGTGGGGGAGACAGAAGGAGAGGAAGAAGCAGACTCCCCGACATGGGCCTCAATCTCAGGACCCTGGGATCAGGATTTGAGCTGAAGGCAGGTGCTTAACCATCTGAATCACCCAGGCGCCCCCATAACTACATGTGTTTCCCACGTAGACGGTGGGCCCAGAGAGGAGCTGCTGTCTGTCTGTCTGTCTGCCTGGAGCCCCGGGGCCCCTGAGCACGTTCTCACAGCTGACTCGGCAAAGGTCACTGACTCTAAGGGACACCTGCAGAATGCTTATCTTTTTTTTTTTTTAATTTTTATTTATTTATGATAGGCACACAGTGAGAGAGAGAGAGGCAGAGACACAGGCAGAGGGAGAAGCAGGCTCCATGCACCGGGAGCCCGACGTGGGATTCGATCCCGGGTCTCCAGGATCGCGCCCTGGGCCAAAGGCAGGCGCCAAACCGCTGCGCCACCCAGGGATCCCCAGAAGGCTTATCTGAGGCTGGAGGGGCGGGGGGGCCTGGGCTGTGTGTGGAGAGGGACAGATGAGAGCAAGGGGCTGGGATAGCGTCCGATCGCTGCTGCACCGCACGACTGGTGGCCTCCGCTCCTGCGCCCGCCCCACGGGTCCCCCCACCCCAGACAGGGGGGTGGCCCTGGACTGCAACGCTGCTTGGTGCTAGGTGCACGCTTCAGTTTGTCTTGGCTCGGGGACAGTGGTGCCGTGAGGACAGGCGGTGGCCGGGTGTGCAGGGCTGTCAGCGTCAGGGCTACCTTTGGGGAGGGTCAGGAGCTGATGGGGTTTGGGGGGAGGCGTTCTTTGAAGAGGGTTGGTAGCCTGGAAGGCTTAGAGTGGGCCAATGTTTCCTGTCCCTCCTTCCCGAAGCGGGGGAGAAGGCCAGCCCGGAGCCCCTCAGACAACCTGGGGGCTGGCCCCCCGGGGACCCTGGTGTCCTCACCCGGCTCACAGCCTGGCTCCCACCAGCACCCCGCTAGGGATTTCGAGGGGCTACTTGAGCTTTAGCTTTGGAGTCTGGGGACACATGTTTAGGTCCGCAGAAGAACGAAAGCAGGGCATGACGCTGGGTGTCATCTCAGGTGGCGCACAAGGACGGTGGCAGAGCCAGAGCTGCATGAAGAGTCCCTACCCCAGAGGCAGAGGCAACCCCAGAAAGAAGAGGCTCGGGGGGGGGGGTGTGTGGTGGCAGATCCGGGAGGGCCTCGCCACCGCCATCAGCCCGGCGCCATGCAGAAGCTCACCCGGAGGATGCTCCAGGGACGCTGAAGGGGGGCCCCTGCAAGTGAGAGGGCCAGGGGGTCTCAGAGAGGGGAGGATGCCCGCAGAGGTCAGAAGCAGCAGAGGGAGAGCAGGGCCCAGAGGTTGGGAGGAGGGAAGCTGAGAGAGGAGTCTGTCCCCATGCACTCTGACCTCTGACCCTGCAGGCCTGGGGGATAGGCAGCAGGTGCTGCAGCCGAGAGGCCAAAGTTTTGATGAGTGGGGACCAGACTGTGGACTATCTGTGAAGGAGCTCAATGTGTTCCAACACCGAAAGGAACCAGAGAGAAGCGAGGTTTGCCTGAGATTTCATCAGGGCCGTGGACTGGGACGGGGTGGCCGTGACGGAAGGCAGCGGTGCGGGGGAGGAGCCGAGCTCGTCCCCACCCTTGGGGCTCTCCCAGTTCCGCTCGGGGCAGCTCTCGTTGCCCATGAAGACACCAGACTGCAGAACTCAGCTCTGCTGCACACCCAGCTTTTCCAGGCACTATTCCTCACAGTACCCCTTGAAGGCCACATGTTGATATACAATTTCTGGAAGAAGTGAGCTGTTAATGGATCTGGTTCCCACGAATGTTTGGGGGTGTGTTTCTCCTGTTTTAGCTTCTCTCGGCCCCCACACAGCTCTTTCATCAACTGTCCTCAGCTCCACTGCCTGTCACCTCATCTTTCCCTGTCGTATCTGGCAAGGCCCAATCTAATAAGACCACATCTAGTATCTAGAAGATACTTTGTGATTCTCCGAGCGTCTCCGGTGACATTTATTATGCTTTTTCCATTAATTAAATGTATGATTTTCCTAAGGATGCAGTTCTGATGAAATTCTACTTGGCAGATGTGCGGACAATCAGATTGAGCCCGCCTGTCTCTTCCCGCATGACTGCAACACCCTGTGGTTGAGGAGTTGCCCTCTGGATCTTGGCAGGTGGTTCCCAGGTACAGAGAGGAAATTGAGGCAGAGGAAAGTGATGGTGTTGCAAGATGTGAGCTTGGCTCTTACACCTAAAAGAGCTCTCTAAGGACGCCTGGGGGGCTCAATGGTGGGGCGTCTGCCTTCGGCCCAGGGCATGATCCTGGAGTCCCGGGATTGAGTCCCGCAGCGTGTCTCTGCCTCTCTCTGTGTGTCTCTCATGAATAAATAAATGAAATCTTAAAAAAAAAAAAATGAAAGAGCTCTCTAGGAACTCAGGTACCGGCTTTCCTGACCTCTGGGATAGGCCTGGCGAGACTCTGAGAGGAGGGCAGTCATACTCACTCTTCATTGACAAAGATGAGTTCCAGAGAGGGTTGGCTGTTGTTTACATCAAGACCTGCAGTAGCAAAGGAAAGCAGACGTGAGACGTGGAGGCGGAGCAAACTGTGTAAGGCCTGGGCTCAGGGCTGGGGCTGAATGGGGAGGGCATATCTTGCTGGAGGCATGCATGGCAACTCCCCTTCCCTCTGCTCTGAAAGCATGGCAGGGCTTGCAGACACACAGGCAGCCCAGGGTGTTGTCAGAACCCTTGAGTGTTGGGGTGAGGGGTGCATGGAAAGGAGCAGTGGTGGCTGCTGTGAGAGGGGAGGAAGGAAAGGCCAGGAATGCAGGGTTACAAGGGAGCTTGAGGTTCAAGGGCTGGTCTGGAACGGAGGGGAGGAGAGGGGCATAGGTGAGGGGTCTGAGCTGGGCAGTGTCACAAGAGGAGGGGCCAGGGGCAAAGGGGAGGTGAACTCCAGCAAACTGTACTGATGGGCTCGGCCTCTTCGGCGCTGGAGTTGCCAGCCACGAGCTGCTCCTCCTCGGCACTGACCAGCTCCTGCAGCACGGCCTCCACGATGGGCATCACCATGGCGGTGGTGGACGTGTTGGAGAGCCACATGGAGAGCATTGTGGTGCAGCACATGAAGCAGAGCAGCAGCCTGCAAGGCAGCGGCGCTGGGGCATGGTTCCACGGCATGGCCATCTCCCAGGGGCCACCCCGCTCACTTCACAGGGCTACTTTGGGGCCTCCTAACAAACCCGATGGAGCCGGCCTAGAGAAGGGTGGGGTGCTGGTGTGTATCCAGAAGATCGGGGTCTTATGTGGTGCGTTCAGCTTTGTACTCCCAGGACTTGGCACAGAGTAAACATTAAATTAATGTTTGTTGAATGGATAAATCACACTTCACGGGCTCATGGCCTCAGCTAGAGAAAGCCCTTCCTTAAGCGAAGACTAGCTTTGCTCGTGGGTGCACAGGGCAGAGACCTACTGATTGCTCGACTCTGCAGACTTTAACTTGGTAAAGATGTGTGTTTTATGTATAATGGAATTCTTCTTTTGCCCTGCAGCCAGCCATTCTTCAGGCACAATTACAGTCCTTGCTTCGCAGCCACGTGGCCGGAGTTACTAGTGACCAAATAGAGACTAACGTATGGAGTTCACAGTTTCGCCCACCCCCTGCCCCACTGCCAGCTTGCTGAAAGCACAGCCCCCACCAAGCCACACAAGTGTCCCATATCACTGTGTGCACTTTTCCAGCAGATCTTGAGGAGTCAACACTTGGAGGAAAACACTAACAAAAATAACTTTCAGGTTATTTTGCTTTGCCTTTAAGGACATACAATGTGTCGGAGCAGACATGATTCTCACATCTATAAGACAAGCCAACGTAAAGACTTATCGACATTTATGACTTGGGATGGGGTCGCTGGCTTCACGCAATGTGGGGACAGCGCATCTATCGTGTGGATTATGTTAGGCAGGCCCACGTCCTGGTGATGTTTCTGTTTAGGTTGACGGTGACCTGAGCTTGCCTGGCCTGGCCCCCCAACAGCAGACAGAGAGCACCGCGGTGTGTGGGGTGTGTGTGGTGGAAACATGCTGGGGGATGGTTAAATGAGAAAGAGTGGGGATGCAATGGGGTAAGCATTCTTGAGTTGGACTCTGAGCTTGAGTACACAGAGGTTTCAAAGAGCTGTGGAGTCCCAACGCCATGTGTAGATGCCACTGTGTGCCTAGTAGGTGGAGTGTGGGGTGCACGTTTATTACTGAGCAAGGGGACAAGTTAACACCAAATTAAGCTGTAGTTAAATGGGAGATAGGAATCTCCTTTGAGGCATGGACCTGTGTCCATCAAAGTGACTACTGTTGAAAACTGGTACCGTATCATTTATTTATACTCTATTGGACTCCCAAAGGAGTCAGGGCAGCTTATATAAAGTGTCGCAGGGAAGCCGTAAACAGCAGGAGGTAAGACCTGTGTTCCAAAGGGAAGAGAGGAGCAGTGTTGTTCGATTGCAGTAGAGGTGAGGTTAACACAGAAGCCTCAATCCCGACTTGCCCACACGTTCCCCGAGGTTGGGAATGTCTCCACTGGCGCTCCTGGCCGCCGACAGACAAGAGGCCAGGGCCCAGCGCGCGCTGCAGCGCATCTCCGACGCCCGATCAGTGGCCACATGTCTGGGCGGGGACAGCGAGAGCTCAGGGTGGAGGGGAGGACTCCTCCACGGCTCCTTAAGCGACAGAGGAGAAGACACCCACTTCCTTGTCTGGCCGGGTCCCTGTTACACCCGCAAAGGTTGAGAAACAGTTTGTGGTCATCTGCCTCGTTTTACCCAACGAGGTAGGTTGTGACCTACCCCGGGTTTTGTGACTTGCTGCCCGTGAAGTCTAGGTTGCTCAGATAAGGTATTTAGAGTATGATCATAAATGACACCAGAGTCACACACTCAAGTCTCAGATCGGGGGCCTCTGGTGGAGGGGACAGGCAGGAGCCCAGCAGCCCTGATGTCATTCCATCCCCGTTAGTAGGGAAACAACCGGGATGTCACCCTGTGGCCTGGGAGCCTGGCCAGGTGGCCCCGGGGAGCTGCGGAGGCGCTGCGCTGGGCACCCCGGGGGCTACTCACATGCCCGGCTTGGCTCCGGCCATCAGGACCATGCGCAGAGCGATGCGCTTGTGCAGGTTCCACTTCTCCACGGCAGCCGCCACGCAGATGACGCCCACCAGCAGCAGCGTGGTGTTCTTGAAGTACTCAGCGGCCACCTGCGGGGACACGGCGGCTCAGCCCTCCCGCCGGCCGGGGCGCAGCCCAGCCCAACACAGCCCATCCTCTCTCTCTCTCAAGATCTCACCTACTTATTCCTGAGACACACGCAGAGAGCCCGATGGGGGACTCCATCCTGGATCCTGGATCCTGGATCACGCCCTGGGCCGAAGGCAGATGCCCAACCACTGAGCCACCCAGGCGTCCCCCCACTAAAAATTTAAAGCGTAAAATAACTCTGGGTTCATCCCCAAATCTCATCGTTTCCTTTAGCTTTTTAGAAAGTTATGTTCATTTTTTTTATTAGAAAATTAATACATGCTCATTATGGAAAACTTCATAGAAAAGTTTAAAGGTGAAACTACCCTTAATCCTACCACTGTCCTTACTTTGGTATATTTCTACTTTATGTCTACATGGGCACATAATCAGATTTATACAGTATGTAGTTTTATATTCTGCTCCTCCCACCTTAACATCAGACCCTGATCATTTTCTTATTTGACTTCACTGTTTTGGAAAAATTCATGTTAATAGAGGCATAACATACCACAGAATTTGGCTCATTTTCCTTTCATTGAATGTTTAGGCTGATTCCTTTTTTTAAGACTACAAATGGAACAAAGAATCTGTTTAAATCATCAACTTTATATAAATGTGATTATTTCCTTGAGGGTATCTTTGTAGCTTGCTTTAAATCCTTAAAAACTCTTAAAAATTTAAATAACTGCAAATAAGGGCACCTGGGTGGCTCAGTCAGTTAGGTGTCTGCCTTCGGCTCAGGTCATGATCTCAGGGTCCTGGGATCGAGTCCCGCACATCAGGCTCCCTGCTCAGGGGGGAGTCAGCTTCTCCCTCTGCCTCTGATGCTCCCTGCCCCTGCTTATGCCCACGTGCTCTCTCTCTCCAATAAATAAAATCTTAAAAATAAATAAATAACTCCAAATAATTCCCAAGTTGCAGAGTTCCAAAGTGATAACAGTATAAGGAATGCCCATACACTGTCTATATTTTTTTTCCCCTGAGCTGTTTGAGGGTAAGTTATGTATGTTTTAGCTTTTTCCCGAAAACACTTCAGTGACTGTTTTCTACGAACAATAATTTTTTTCCCGAAAACACTTCAGTGACTGTTTTCTACGAACAATAATTTTCTCTTCCACAACCAAGCACCAGTAATTAACTCCTTCCTGCCCCTTAACGACAAGGAAGTTAAAGCTGGGGCTGTTTAGATGCTTCTGTGTTTGAGGTCTGCAGATCAACCCTGCATTGATTTCTCCACTTGGAACATTCTCTTCTCTGTTTTATTTTTATTTTTTTTAAAAGATTTTATTTATTTCTTCATGAGAGACACAGAGAGAGAGAGAGGCAGAGACACAGGCAGAGGGAGAAGCAGGCTCCATGCAAGGAACCGGATGTGGGACTCAATCCTGGGGCTCCAGGATCACACCCTGGGCCAGAGGCGGCGCTAAACCACTGAGCCACCAGGGCTGCCCTTTTCTCATAATCAGATTTCAAATCCCAGTTGAGACCTTCCTCGTGAAAGAAGAAAACTCCTATGACTCTGGCCTCTGACTCTAGAACATTTCCTGTGGGCACCATAATTCCACCCCTCACAGAGCAGCCAGGGCGATGCTTGACTATGTTGCTTCATGCTTACACTGTTTTTGTTTTTTTTTTATGTGTACCTCTCTCGTCTCTCTCAACTTAATTTTAGGCTGCCAACAGGCCAAGGGCCATGCTTCTTTGAGTATCTCTTAACCTCTAGGAGTCCAAGATGCAAAAGTAGATGCTCAATAAATATTTCTCACACCCGGAGTTGTTCCCAACGAGGGAACCATGACAGAAACGGACAGGAAAAGATACAGAGGCGTTGAACTTCTAATGTAGAGACCCTCTGTAAAGGGGGAAAACAAGAACATTTCTCATTGCAGGAAAGCTGAAAATTGGAGGAAACGTAAATATAGTAAACTATGTGGTGTTGGAAATAAGCAAAAGCGACATAATCCTACTGGTAAACTTTGATTATTGAATTCACAGAAACCATGGTGTACCTTTACCAGGAGGAGAAGCGGGGGATGTAAGAGGACAAAATCCTCGTCTGCTGTCCTCACAAGTCAACTGAGAGTGTCTACAAGTGATAACCCAAGAATTAATATAAGAATATCAAGTAAGAGGGGAGCCCGGCTGGCTCAGTAGGTAGAGCACGCCACTCTTGATCTCTGGGTGGTGAGTCCCAGCCCCACATGGGTATAGAGATTATTAAAAATAAAATCTTAAAAAAAAAAGAAAGAAAATCTATATGGTGTTTAATTCCAGAAGAATCAGTTAATGAAGAAGAAAATTAGTGGCCCTGGGTGGGGGTGGGGGGCTCGGTGGGGGTGCAGAGGGCAAGGGGTGGGGAAGGCAGCTGCTGGTTTTGCGTTGTGGTTCAGTATTATTTGATTTTTTAAACACTGCTGACCCTTTGACAGCCTAGAAGCCACGACAAAGCAGCACGCTCCGTTTCTCCCTCCCGTCCCCTTCATGTCCCATGGAGAGGTCCTTGTGTTTCCTGGATGAGCTCTATGTAGGACAAGAAGGGTCACCTGCCCTCCCCGTGACCATTTCCTGGAAGAGCCCTCTGCTTCTGCTTAATCTAGTTCTTGTCCCCCAACCCAGTCGTCAGCTGGCACTGTCACTGGTGCTTCCTGCGGGCAGGGAAGACTCCCTGGCTCTGAGGGCTGGTGACTCTAGGGCACAGTCCCCTCTGGGAGCGGCCGGGAGGCCTCTGGGCTGCGGGAGCATCAGGGAAGACGGTGCCCTGGTGGGAGGGGGGGCACTGCGGGGATGCCTCAGGGCATCCGAGACCTGTCTTACTGCACCCGAACTTTCCTGGAAGTCTGGGGTGGGCAGCTCTGGGGCGGACTCGGTGTTTTCTTTTCCTCTATCTACTGAGGAAGGAAACCTATGGGAGACATGAGTAGAGGGAGTGGTCCCTTTACTGGCCCCATGACTCCCATGACTCCAGACCCCTGCAAAGCCTTTTTTTTTTTTTAAATGAGAGATACACTGGGTATTATACTATATGTTGGCAAATCGAACTCCAGTAAAAAAATACACATATAAAAAAAGAGAGAGACACAGAGAGAAGCAGAGACACAGGCAGAGGGAGAAATAGGCTCCCTTTGGGGAGCCCGATGCGGGACTCGGTCGCAGGACCCTGAGATCATGACCTGAGCCAAAGGCAGATGCTCAACTGCTGAGCCACCCAAGGGCCCCCCACCCCAACTGCAAAAAGCCTTTACAAAGTCTCGGGGTTACTTTCCCAGGGGACTGGCTGGCAACATTTTCATTTTCTGCCTCTTTAGCATGTAGCAGAATAGAATGCCGGGTGGTGGTGGCATTTGAGGAGCCCAGAGCCTACAGGACAGTGGGGCCACATTCTCGGGATTCCTCTCAAGGGGAAGGAGAAAGGAACCCACCTGCAGGGTGCCTTCTCTGTGCCAGGAGTTTTGCATCTCACATTCACTTTCTCGTTGGAGCGCCCCAACAGTCTAGGAGTCAGGGAATGTTAGCACCTCACCTTGCAGGTGAGGAAGGACCCAGAGGGGTTCAGGAAGTCCTCAAGGTCTGAGGGTGCGGGGTGGAGCATCTGAATCCGAAGCTGCTGCACCACACATCCTCAGGGTGGACCCCTGGGAAACCATGCAGCTAATGCAGCTCTGGCGGGGTGGGGAGGGGTCTTCTAGGTCTCCCTGACACACATCTGTCTCCATTCATGGTCACAGTCCTGACACTGGTCCTGCAGAGGCGGGCCTGGGCCACTGTAAGCCCGAGGCCCAGCTTTCCAGGGGTACTGGCTCTGGGCTGTTTTCATACTTGGTGTCTGGTGGGCCTAGGTCTATTGGGGTGTCCTCCCTGCCCCCTGGGAAGCCGTGCCAGGGGCTTGGGCCAGCCAGCCTGGGTGGAGGTTGTGATTGGGAGGCAGCACAGCCAAGCGGGGCAGAGCAAGGCCTCCAGAGTCAGCCAGGACTCAGCTGTGTGATCCCAGGCAAGCTATTCAACCTCTCTGGGCTTCATTTATACATCTAAAATTTAAGGAAGAAGAAGAAAAAAAAAAGATTATGTGAGTTCCCACCTTTTGTAAAGCTGTTGTCGGAGAGCAAGCGACGGAGGCAAATCAGCTAGCAGGGCCCGCCAGCTCGGCAGCCGGGACTGTGGGCAGCTCCCCCTGTCACTCTGCGCTCCGCACGAAGGCTGACCTGCTGAGGCCTTTCGTACCCAGAGCCGTCCCGGCACAAAGCCGCCCTGCCACATTTATACATTAAAATTCTATCCAATGGCGGTGCTTGTTAGTTATCCAGCCCACTGTTGTTGTTGTTGTTTTACAAGAAAACCTCGATTATTCAGAACCTCCCAGGGAACACCAGGCTTCCAGGATTCTTGAGGTTTATTTTCATTCATTGTTTTCTAAAATGCGTTGCTTGCTCCTGCTTGTTGGGGGCCCTCCTTTCCCCACTCCCTCATTTCTCAGACTAATATTCTCTGAGTTAGGAACCCAGGCAACGACACTTGTTGGAATTACTGGCAAGGAGAAGTAGGGTCCCCACAGAAGGGCTCCTCCCCTGGGGAGAGTCCTCACTTTCTGCCCTGTTGGTGGTGGTGGTTTTGGGGTGGTGGCTTTTCTGCTCTGCAGCTTTTCTCCATTGCCAGACCCCTGAGCCTAGAGAGCGGAGGGGTTCCTGGACTGTGTTCTAGAAGAGATGCATTCAAGGAGGCTGCTTGGAAAGGGGGGGCCCAGAAGGGCAATCGCATGGGTCCTGGGCCTAGGACTAGCTGGGAGTGAAGGGTCGTTGCTTCCCTGTAGGTGGGCTGGAGGCTCTTGGCAAGCTAGGCAGGCGGGGTCTTACAATGGTGCCTGGCATACAGGAAGTGCTCAATAAGTGTCCATGTTATTAAAGAAGTTTAAAAAAAAATAAAAAGCTTCACGATGAGATTGAGAGTGATGCCAGGTAGATCAGCATGATCCAAGGAGGGAATAAGAGAAAGAAATGAAATAAGGAGGAGCAAGGCGGACCTAAAAACCAGAGGTTCCTCCAAGGTTTCTTGGCCAAGTGTGAGCACACGGGAAGAGCGTAGTGCTCCAGGCTGGATAGAGAGGCCTGAGGACAGAGGGTTCGCAGTTAGTGAACTGCAGGCGACCTCCATTAGTTGATGAGCTTTTAAGACATTACTTTCTCTGAAGGTGGAATTATTTATTGATCTCAAGATTCGTTAGGTTTTAAATATTTAAAACAGCTTTTATTAAGGTTGTGGCTCTCTTTCTAGGCGCTGGAAGCAGGCTCAGCTCGGTGCTCTTCTCAGGAGGACTGTAAGTCAGCCTCCCTGGGGGCATCCCGGTGGAGGAGGCTCCTGCCTGCCGCCACATGCTCACCAGAACGGAAAAGTTTCACAGCCCCCTGGGAGGTTGCTATTTCTACGTCCTCATTTTTCAGATGAGTAAATGGCAGTTTGCAGAGATTATACAACTTGCTCAAAACTAGTTAGTGACAAAACTGGATCCAAACTCAGTTCTACTCTACTCCCAGCTTGGGTCCTGACCCTTTCCACGCTGCCAGTTTACTGGCTCATGGTGGCAGCAGCCAGAGACCCCATGATGTGTGGTGGATCGGGCGGTGTCCTGCTGCGGACATCTGGCGGCCCTGGGTGGGTGCCCCAGAAAGGTAGGCAGTCAGCACTCTGCAGGTCAGCTGTGGGAGCCCCTACAAGTGGTGGGAATGTGGTGGCCCCTCAGGATACCAGTGGGCGCCTCTGGCCATTTTGGACATTTTGAGGCGGTTTTGGACATCTGAACAATTTTGCAGTGAGGTCCTCTAGACCCCAGGAGGGGACACCTGGATTGGATCCCCCTCAGCCTGAAGCTAAGCCCCCAGCCAGAACTGGAGCTCACACTACTTCATTCCAGCCGGTGCCCCAGCAAGGCAGCCAAATCCAGTGTGGCTGACTCTAGGCCTTTCCCTGGGGAGAGGAATGCTGTTCCTGCTAGATAAATCTGTGCAGGCTCCAACACCCTCCTAATCACCTAACTGCACTCCCCAAGGCCAGAGGTTTGTGAACCACCCTCACTGCCTCAGAAATTTCAGGAGGCCTGTGGGGAGGGCCCAGGCAGTGGGGGCACTGTGCTTCCATGCCCAGTTTGAGTAGGACTTCCTCTTCCATCTTTTTTATGTATCGATGTGGTTTAAAGAAAAGGTTTTGTTGCTGCAACAGCATTCTTTGCCAACCGTACCCTAGAGAGGTCTAAAGCAGAGAGACTCAGATGAGTGCTGACCTGGCCCAGAAGTCGACTTAGCTCCTGGGGATGCTGACCCATAAAGCAACCCCCGTTTCTTCTCTGGGACCTTACGAACTGCCCCCAGTGGAGGAAACTAAAGCAGGGGGCTGGGCTCTGAGTCCAGAGGCAAAGGGGCTGGCTCCTATGCAGGGAGAAGCTCTTACCCCAGAAATGTTAACTTGGCCTCAAAAGGCTACAACATCTGTAGGTTCCTCCCTCAAAAGGCTGTGAAGCTCGGCTCTGGGCTGCATCTGGGTGGGTTCAGGCAGGTGGCCGTGTCCTGCTGCTCAGCCTACCTCCCCACAGGCCTGTACGCAGGGGGGTCAGCCTCTGTGGGGAGCAGAGGCCAGAAAGGCAGAGCAGTGAGTGGTATACAAAATGCTCCCAGGTTTAAAGAAACAGAGAAAGTCAGGGTCTAGGTGATGGTCAGGAATCTGGCAGGTCAGAAAGATCGGTACCAACAGGGAGGCAGATTCATGTGTCCTGCGGCTGCAGAGGCCGTTTTGTTACCCCAGCTGGAGCTGTCTTGCTGTCTTTCCTGCCCTGGCAGGGGCTAGAATGTGAAGGAGACTTGCCAGGGGCCTGCAGTGCAGGGTCATGGAGACAGCAGAGGGGGAGTGTGTGCGTGTGAGTGTGTGTTGGGAAGGGGAACATAGAAGCAGGTGTCATCTCTGCTGGAAGTGGTTCCTGACTTTGGACACCCCAGAGACTATTCCCAAGCCCTATCCTTCAAACCATGCCTTTTATTGCCCCGGACAGCACTCTCGCTCCGGCCCTCCTAGAAACAGTAAATCTGAGCTAACTTCATGGACACCGGTACTGTCCCTGGCTCGGCAGCACCTTAGAAGGGCATAGAGGGCTTCTGAGGCAGATATAATGATAGCAATGAGCGTCATGCTGGAGACCAAATAAAGAACAAACCTAACATCCAGGCCTGAGCTCTGGATACCAGTGGAGGGAAAGTAGTGGCAGGATGCTAACAAGGAGATCATAGAATATCAAAGTCAAAGGGCCCCTTGAATCCATCCCCTCTCTCAAGGCACAAAATCTACCTCTAATGTCCCTGACATGGTCACCTGGCTTGCATTCCCAGGGAGAGGAATACCCAGACCCCCCATGGCAGCCCCTTCTAGCACGGCAGCCCATTCCAGCATCTTCCCTCACATAGAGAGGGTGTCTCTTATGGCGCTTGGACTCTGGTTCTGGTTTGGCCCTCTGAGCCTCATGTGTTGAGCTGCAGAAGCCAGAAATCACGTCCCTCTGAGTTTTCCCTTCATTCCCCATGTGACTCACATTCTTGATTTTTGACATCTTGGCCACCCACCACTGCATGAGCTCCTTACCTAGAGTTTGAGGCTCTGGACACATACATTTATTAACTCAGTAGACTTCGGTACATATTGGCCAGTGGTTAAGGGCACAAGTTCTGGAATCACACACTCCTGGGTTCAAGTCCAAGCTCCACCCCTTAGTAAGTTCCTTAACCTCTCTGGACTTGAATTTCTGAACTCCTCTGTAAAGATAGAATAACTACTTTCCAGAGGATTAAGTGATGAAGAGCATGTAGAGGACCTCCCAGGGTGCCTGGCATATGGTAAATGCTCCAGATTTTGGCAGCCACATTGGGCTGATGGATGATTCATACTAGAATCCGTACTCAATTAAAAGCCAAGGGTCTTGGTCACACAAACTGTTAACATTCATCCCTATTAAACTTCATTTTGTCAGTTCCAGGCCATTGTCTCATCCTGTCAGCATTGATTCCGTCATCAGACATTAGTTGGTCCATCCAGCTTGGAGTCATCTGCAGATCTGATAACGTGCCATTTTATATTTTCATTTGGGCTCTCTCTCTAGTCTACTGTCAATATGTTACTCAAGATTCTTTAGGTTCAGCTGCTCAGCCAGCACTCAAGTTGCTCAGCTGCACTATCATCCAGCCCACACTGGCTCCTTTGATTGAGAATTTTTTTCCCCTCTGGAAATTTTGAAGGCTCCAAAGAAAAAGTTAATTTGTATTCAACAACTTCTGTTTAAAAAGGCTAGGGAAATTATAAAGCCTTCTAGAAAGGCGTCGATCAAAACGCAATCAACGCAAAGTTTGGATGCTTGGTGGGGTAAGTTTCATTTATCTAGAACATTCCCTCTAAGGGAATTGTGTGAATCCTCTGCAGTGGCAGAAAACGAGGCATTACCACATGGGTCTTCTGTGTTTTCCCATTTGGTTTGTGCCTTCTCTCTTTTGGAATAGAAGCTTCTCAAGGTCAGGAGGCATTTCTATCATTTTGTATCTCTTTGCAGCAAGACACAGAGAAGGAAGTCTAAGCTCTGCATGCAACAAACTCTTAACACCTGCTGACCGTCGCGTCATCGCCACACCACAAACATTAACCATTTGTACGCATACGTCCAAGCTGGCAGTGGGCGACTCCAGAGCATCAGCTGTGAGACTCCAGAGGGCAGAGATTGTGTGTTTCATTTTTGTCACCCTCAGGGTACCTGGAACATCCCACATGGCACATGGTAGAGACAGAACTCAGAAGATGCTTTTCTGAATGCCCAATGCGTTAACGTGAGGGACAAAAGCCATGGTCCCAGAGTCACACTGATCCTACACACAGCACCTACTTACTGTATACGGGCTCAGGTTTATAATGAGATTCCAAAGACCTGGGAAACCCGATTCCTGCCTCAGATTCCTGCCTTGTAGTTTAAGTGGACATATAAATGGCTAAGAAAAGTCAACAGCCATTGCCTGTATGTGCCAATCACACCGTTCCTAGAGGGTTTCAGACTGAAGGAGAGACTGGCTGTGACCAGTCAAATAAGCTTCCTGAAAGAGGCAGTTTGAGGGAGATGAGGGTCATGGGAGAGGAACTCAGGGTCTGGAACAGCAGGTGCAAAGGCTTAGTGCTAAGAGGCTGTTCCAGAGGGTGAAGAGAGCCCCCTCCTCAAGTGCTTGGTGACTCTCCCTTCAGCTCAAGCCCTCTTTCACTGGCCCAGCAGTGACCCGAGCGGGGGCCTGGGCCACACGTGGTCTCACCTCGCTGGATCGGAGGACTCCGAAGAACGGGTAGAGGAAGGCGGGCACCAGGGCTGCCGCTCCGAGAGGCACGGCCTCAGACACCCAGTACACGGCGGTCACGATCAGCACGTAAGCGCATGCAGCCTCCTGGAAGGGGGGGAAGGGGGGCCGTTAGCTACAGGGCAGCCACTGCCACTGAGAACCCGCGCGAGACCCAGGGTGGAGGCAGCAGGCACCCACACTCGAATGTGGGCACCAAGGCACGGCCGGCCCCGGGAGGTGCAAGGCTGGCCTTGGCAGGGGAATGTGGTGGCTACTTGGAGGGGCCTATACTTGGGTGTGCGAAGTGATGGCTGCTCCTCGCGTGGGCCGTGCCTGGCATGTGGTCTGCAGCCGGGCCTCGCCACCAGACTTAGGATAGCGCCGCTCTGCTGGCGCTTGAAACTGCGCAGGATGGGGACTGAAATCAGCTCAGGGTCCAGACTCCAGATCATGGTCTCCAAAGATGGAATTCCCAGCTTCAGCGTGCAGCAGAATGTTTTGGTGTCGAGTTGATTGGCCACTAGTTGTTCTTGGGGTGGTTGGAAGCTGGGATTAGTTCATGCAACTCATTCACGGGTGAGGTTGGCCCATTTGGGGGCTGGGTCATTCCACCTGTGGGAGGCTGTCCTGTGCAAGATGTTTAGCAGCATCCCCGGCCTCTACCCACTAGATGTCAGTAGCACCTCCCAATTGTGACCATCACGAATGTCTTTAGGCATTGCTAAATGTCCCTGGGTGGGGGAGAATTTGTCCCTGGTTGAGAACCCATGCCCTTATCAGCATCTGGTTCTCACTGCTCTGGGACTCCATTTCACTGGCCTGATGCACATGAAAACATCTTTTTTTTTTTTTTAATTATTTAAGATTTTATTTATTTAATCATGAAAGAGAGAGAGAGAGAGAGAGGCAGAGACACAGGCAGAGGAAGAAGCAGGTCCCGGGATCAGGAACTGAGCCAAAGGCATACACTCGACCCCTGAGCCAGCCACCCAGGCACCTAGACGCGCCCTTCTGATGAAGGGAGTAAAGAGTACTATCCACCTGCAAGGAAAGGCCTGGAGATTTACCAGAGTTCCCCCCAACACCCTCACTGTGCTGGCTGTGCAACCTTGGTGTGTACACAGTGAAAGAGCACAACCCTGTTATCAACAGCCAGTCCTCCCTAACCTCAGTCCCTAGCAATGCTGATTGCTGGGAGTCATGCTGATTAACGGTGCTGAGAAAGGTCACTGGCTTGCTGTCAGTGGGGGTCACTGTCCAAGGGCCTTCACAGTGGACTTGGAGAGCCACTGTATAGAAGGCCCGAGCTGGCTATGGGTCCCTCAATTTATACATCGTTCTAAGCCATCTGGGCTCAGGTCTGACCTGCCCCGAGGCTGGCTGGTGATCAAGGAACCTGACCAATCTTGTTCTGTTTATCTCTCCCTTGGGTTCAGAACAAGCGTCCTCAAACTCTTGCAGGAAAGTTACAAAAGGTCGCCAGGACCAGTGAGGGGCGTCAGGAGTGATTAACCCAGCTTGGCTGGATGGGCCCTTGCTCCCTCCTGATATGCATGGATCACCGCCTTGGGGTTTGAGAAATGGGAACGGGGCCCAACAGTTGTTGACTGTAGCTCCCACTGAGATTTCCTCTGGGGCCCAAAGATGAGAAAGAAGTTAAAACTTTTGGAGGTTGCTGATAAGATAACAGAGTCAGTCAGGGGTGGGGGATGGGGGTGGGGGGAACAAAGGCTCCATTGGAAAATAATGCAATTTAGAGACATGCCCCCTTTGTTGCAGAAATAAAACTACTTAAAGAAGTTCAAAGGCCTTGGCCACCTTCAGCCCACTTATTCCTATCTCTTCCCTGGGAAACAGAATGCGGGTCTTAACTCCAGCTGGAGACAAAGGGGCCAGGATATCTGGCCCTCACTGGGAGCCTTTATTCCTTCCTGAGAACCTTTAGCCTTTCTTGTCATTACAGGGCCACGAATTAAGAGAGAATGGAAGGGGAGACAGACTGAGAGAGAGAGAGAGAGAGAGAACCAACTTTCTACCAGGTACCATCTTAGTGGGAACGAGGAGGATCTGGGTAAGCCAAGGCACACCTTCTGACTGTAATTATTGTTATGAATTAGAATAGGTTGGCTTGGAAGAAGTCAGCAAGCCACCTTCATCCAGCATCATTAAGAATAGGACAAACTACCACCATCGTGTTTATCTGGACTTTCCTTAGAGCAGAAGAATGGCCAAGAGACCCCCTCCAAGGGCCTTTGCATAGTTCCCCCCCAGTCCACCCATGGAATTTATGTACACATCTTTTTGTTCCTTCTGAACCTTCTCAAAATTCAATAGGTAAGCTTATATCTAGATAACCCCCCAAAACCTTGGTGAGGTTTGAGTGCAGGCGTCCTGCGGCCCCATGTCTGGCCAGTGTCTGGTGGGTGAATGATGATGGAACTGGACTGGGTTCCTCGGCTGGCTATCAGGTTTCCCTTATGCATCTATTGGAGAGAATATTCTGGGAGCCCTAGACCCTTTACCACCGCCACTAGTCAGCAGGTGCCTAGGGGTTGATGAGGGTTCAGGCAGTGCCTTTAAAGGATTGTCACTTCTTGTCACTTCTCTTTTTGCTTCTGTTTACAAATAAAAGAGGGAGCTCAAAGGGGGCCTCCCTCCATATGGGATGTTTCCTGACCCCGCTACCTACTGATGTTTGTGTCTGTTCTTTCCCGTGCTGTCTAGTCACCTCCATTATGTTCCATTCAAAGTTCACTGGAAAGGGCTTGAGGGTCTGTTTATTTGCTGTCATAAGTGAATGTGAGGCCTTTCCGAAATTTAGCTTGGGGCTGTGGGTAGAACTTTTATCCCACCAGAGATACCAAAGCAGGGCTCAATTATGGAGGCCGCCCTCTTGTACCCTCCTCTTCTTTAACATGCTAAACCAAGTCTGGGCCCCTGGTTTTAGAGAGTTGGGCAGGAAAAGGGGAAAGGTCATTCTAATCCTTCCTAAAATGTCGCTATGGACTATCTTATTGAAGAACCCATCGGAACAGCAGCCTGGGAGTCACGTCTGTCCAGGTCACATCTCTCAGTGCCAGCCCAGAGCAAACAGGTCCATTTAGGAATCTTGGGGATTAAATATCAGACTCGAAAAGTCCCAGGCCCGGGAGTAAGAATGGGCAAGAGATGTTCTACGTGTTGGTTTGCGCTTACTGTGGGTGCTGGTGACCGCAAGGTGATTGTATGGCACCGTACAGGGTGAGCAGAACTCTTGCTGGCACTGTGGCACGCAGAGGAATCATCTTTGCAGGGCACACCAGGTAAGTGGCAAGCTAGCTGCATCCAGCTCTGAGGGCACTGGCCACCCCAGGCTCCATCTAGCTGCCCCCAGGGCTATGGGCGTCCAGATACCCACCCATGCGCACCAGCTGGGAAGCTCTGGCATAGTGTTATGTCGATTTTCCTAAAAGGGCACTTGTTCTTAGCAGGGGTGATTCTGCACCCCCCTTTGCCGTCCCTTTGCTGGCCCAGGGGACATTTGGTAATCTCTGGAAGCATTTTGACGGTCCTAGTTGGGGGCGGGGGGACACTGTGTGCTACTGGCATCTAATGGGTGAAGACCAGGGATGCTGCAAACATCCTACAAGGCAAAGGACAGCCCTCCCCACAACAAAGAGTTATGTGGCCCCGAATGCCACTGCTGTGGCTGTTGAGACACCACGTTTGAAGGTTGAAGCTGAGCCTGACAGAGAAAGTTAGGCCAAGAGAGGACGTAGGCTCTTGGTCTCAGTAAGCCCAGCCGACAAAATCTGTTCAAGGGTCATCGATAGATCCAAACAGAGCAGAGACTCACCACTTTTCTCTCCTCTTGTTTTAAGATTTTTTTCTCCTCTTTTTTTTTTTTTTATAACACCTGTCTTCCATCGAATTTATAGATTATTTTGCCTACTTCAATAACTTGTGACTTTACTTTTTTTCTTCTTGTGGATACTTCGGTCACTGGTGACCGAGAAGCTCAAAGCCAGGGCCCCAGGGTGAAAGGTAGACAACACCATAGCCTAGAGTCATGGTCCCCAGAGATGGGGCTGGCTTCGGGGGACACAGAGGTTCCTGATCCCACTGTGCAGAAGAGGCCCACGTGTCTGGAGAACATTCTCTTAAATGCGTCAGGCACTGAGTAACAACAACAACAACACACCATGAAACAAGGAAGAAAGAAAAAGAGGAAATCAGCCCATTCGGCTAAAGCAGAGAATTGACTAGCGTGAGGCCAGGAAAACTGTCAGCAGCAAACACTGTCTGCTAATCCCAGCCTGCTGTTAATCAGCATCTCCCTGGCACTCCGGGGTATTTATTCTAGTAAAGATTTAAGCCAGTTTGTTTTCAAGACGAGCCATTCTAATCCCCTCTATTTAACTTTATAACTCAGTGCTGGTTACCAAGTTACTCGGGGAGCTGCCTGGAAAATCTCTTCTCCGCTCACAAACATGATTAACTTCTCTCAGCTTGTTTTTCCTGAAGTCTCAAGGGTAGTGCCAGCGGGACTAGGGGTAAAGCCCCTGAAGAAGGGAGGAGGAGGGGGAGGAGAGGGGGGAGGAGGGGGAGGAGAGGGGGAGAAGGGAAGAGGAGGAGGAGGGGGAAGAGGAGAGGAGAGGGATGAGGAGGAGGAGGGGGAGGAAGGGGGAGGAGGGGGAGGAGGAGGAGGGAGACAGGAAGGGAAGGGGGAGGAGAAGGGTGGTCTGAGAAGCAAGCGCAAGGCAGAGCCAAAGCTTTGGCATCTCTGCTCACAAGGACCCAGTCAAAAATTAGGCCGTGGTCTAGAGTTGGGGGCTCTTATTTCTTTTTTTATTGTGTCATTGCATGTCTCTCCTTCAAGAGCACAGAGGAGAAACCACAGAGGCTACAAAGGATCAGAGGGCCATGTGCATGGGACTGGGGCACGATGCCAGGCTCTGCTCCCAATGTAAGGTTCAGGGTGACTTGGGCCATTGCATTTTATTTTTTTTTTAAGATTTTATTTATTTATTCACGAGAGACACATGCACACGCGCGCGCGCACACACACACACACACAGAGAGAGAGAGAGGGAGAGAGGCACAGACACAGGCAGAGGGAGAAGCAGGCTCCATGCAGGGAGCCCGACACAGGACTTGATCCTGGGACTCAAGGATCACTCCTTTAACCAAAGTCAGATGTTCAACTGCTGAGCCACCCAAGCGTCCTAGGCCATTGCATTTTAAAGTGTAGCTCTCAGCACCCAGCATGGCCTGCCCCCGGAGCCCGCTGGGTGCAGAGGGGCCTCCGGGCAACGCCCCCACGACCCTCCAGTCCTGCAGGGTGACCCCTTCCCCGGTACCCCCCCCTTACTGGGAGGCCTCCTTGCTCCCTCACAGAGCCATGGTCACAGAGTGACCTGGCCACGGGCCAGTCCTGGGGCACAGTGTGTGGCCCCCCCACACTGTGCAGGTGGCCCGATGACGGCATAGCACCCATGAGCCGGTTCAGCCACCCGCCACCCCTCACCCCTGGCTGGGACAAGTGGTCCGGGCCCTGGGAATGGGGGGAGGGAAGCACCCAGGCCTCCCCCGCGAAAGACCCCATCCAGGGCTCCCCCCGGCCCTGCACCTGCACCTGCACCTGCCCTCCCTGCGCGGCCCGGCGGTACTCACGCTGCTGGGGTGGAGCACGGGCAGTGGCAGCAGCAACAGCGGCACGAAGATGACGAGCAACAGGTTCCTGGCGCCGAGGAGGCCCCTGAGCAGGCCCATGGTGACCCTGCGCGCCCTCCCTCCGCCACTCACCACCTCGGCTCAGTCCAGAAAGACTTCTTCAACCCCTCTGGGCTTCCAAGCGTCCTCTCCTGTCTTGGGGGCAGAAGGGGAGGACAGTGACAGCTCCTCTCTTGTGCACGGAAGCCTGGACGCCGGGCCTCAGGTTTAGGTGGGGTTGCTGAGCATCGTTCTCGGCCCAGCAGAAAGGCACCGGGGGAGGGTGATGGATGGAGGCATAGTGGGGTCCCCCTTGGCTCGGTTAGCAGTACAGAAACTTCATCCTAGGGCTCAGGCAAAAGCCCCCCTAACCAATCAAAGTCGCACCTCTGCTGCTGCTGTTGAGCCTTGAAGAAATCACCGACAGGCTTTAGAAACTGAAGACTACCGAGCACATGTGATAAGTACCCTCCATCAGTTTTCCTCTGTCTGATGGCCCGTTTGGGGCAGTACCGATTTCTCCTCTACCTCTGCTTGCTGCACCCCCTTCCCTTAACACGGGCCCCTAAGTTTGGCGACGGCAGGTGCAGCCTCAAACAGGGCTGGTCTTCTCTCCCCAGGATCTGGCACCTGCACTCGGTTCCAATTTCTTTCCTTCAAACTGGTTTCCCACTTATAATTTGCCTGGAGCCTGGGCCTCCAAAGCAGAAAAAAAAAAAAAAATCCCCAAGACTTTCCTTGCTGTCACGGGACAAAGGGACAAAATCTTGCGGGAGGTCCACCTTAACTTTCCTTCACCTATGGGAAGCCGGAGGGAGCAGCAGCCCCGCCCAGGCCTCAGAGCCAATCGGTAGGTTGGAAAGATCCGGGCCGTATCTCTTCCAACTGCACTCCTTGGTTGGTCCCAGCAGGGGCTTGCTGAGTCTGCAGAACCCAGGCAACTTGCAGAGCTTATTTTTGTTTCTCAAACATCCTAGGGGCTGGAGTGATGATCATCACCGTAAGCATAATCCCACTCACGCAGAGCTTTCCCTGGGAGAGCCACTTCCTAATGCAGTCCTTAGGACCATGTGTTTGGTGGCAGGGAGAAAATGAAATCATAATTCTGGAGAAATTTGCCCCCCCGGTGTGTACAGTATTAAGCCTTTCAGACTTCGCTGATGACAAAGACCGTTTGCTTCAGTGTCTGAGTAAATACAAAGCATCTGGGTCAGCAGAGAGTGTTAGCCTGTAAGAAAAGACCACAGACCTTTTTTAGGGACATTGGGAAGGATAGCTACCTCTCTCGAAAAGTCTAGATGCCAGTCTCAACTCAAGACCCCTGGAGCCCAGACATCAGTGGTCTTTCTTGACTGGGGTAGGGGCTCAAGTGCTCCCCTCTGAGGCTCTTTACAAAAAAAGAAGCAGAAAGCTTCCTTTTGCTGGTATGCAAGGAGGAAGGACGTGGGAGGGCAGAGAAGAAGCTGAAGAGTTCAGGGTCAGGGCCCTAGCAGCTGTTGCACTCTGGAATTTCTGCTGCTTCGAGATCAGGAGAAGCTGTTAGCCTCTTTTTTTTTTTTTTTCCCCCAGAAGGGACACATGGCTGAGGTTACCTTTGTTTTCTTGAATTCGCAAAATGCAAGAATGGCACCCCCAGGTGTGCAGCTATACCAGTCAGAAATGATCCCCAGGCTAAAAGCAAAGTGACTGGAGAAGTGACTCCAGAAAACCAGTTCTTCTTGACTCCCAAGGCAGGTGCAATTATGGACAGTCCAGGTTCCCTTGAGGTTATCTTGCCATTGTAGGATGGGCGACAGCGACCCATCTCTCTAAACACGTCTTAAAGACCCGCCCCAGTGGAGACCCGCTCCATTCGGGCCTCATTCTCGTGATGATTTTGAAACTCAGAATGAACCAGACCACACTGTGTGATGTCTGGGTGGCAAATAGTAAAGAGGTTGAAAAATAATAAACAGCGGAGGAAATCAACATCCACCACTAAACCCCCAGACCACTTCAAATTCCTTGGTGAGATAATCTGACATGACAAAGATTCCACTGAGCCTAGTAAAGTCAATCATGACATTTTTATTACACCAAAAGTGATTAATTGTTAAATAAAATTAGGTAAGGTGAGCAACACAGTTAAGACCAGTAGTTCTCCCTCAGGACTTTATCCATTTTTCAGATGAAGAAAACATTTTCCAGAATACTGTGCTTGAGAAATACAAGGCAGGTTCCACTTAGATGAGGTATCTAAAGTAGTCAAACTCTTAGAAACAGAAAGGAGAAAGGCAGTTGCCAGGCACTGCGGGGCAGAGGGGAAGGGGGGATGGTTCCAGAAGTATTATTTTTCTTTTTTTTTTTTGCAAGATGAAAAGTTCTAGAGATCTGTCCGAGTGTTTCCATACCTCACACGTAGACATTCGGATGGAAAATCGCGCGTTGTGTTGGTGACCACAACTAAAAACACGTAAGACATTAAAAAGGGGTTAGGAGACTAAGGGACGCCATGTAGACATTTGACAAGCATTTCATTTGAGACCAGTTCACCTGTAGAAACATATTCTGGCTGATTTATCACTGAGGTGATTCTCTTTTAGACTCAAGATGATAGATGACAGAGCAATGGAAGTTTCAGAAAAACATTGATGTTTTTCAATGTCTCTTGAGTGACACCAGAGGTGGCCATGAGGATTCCAACCCTGGAAGAAGTTTCAGAATTTTTAGATCCTAAAAGTCCCCGGTGGTATAGAAATGGCAATGCCCGCCACAGACACCACACCCCCAATTATTCGGTCTATGAGTACATAGGGCAAAACGTGACCTGGTTGTGATCATGGTGTTTACAGTGTGGTATTAATGAGGCAAAAATGGGACAGTCCGTTTCTGTCTGGTCTATTACTTCACTGTTCCTTGAGCAAAAGGTCGGGTCGTGGGGTGGTCGTGGCGAGCGATATATTTGATTTTGCACTCAAATAAAGTTATTGTTATAAAATTTCTTGTGGGTAAACGATCACTTTGTGATCAGCCTAAAATAGTAATTAATAGTGTCATCCAGTTACTGAAAATGAAATTTTCATTTGCCTTTCAAAAGGTCATGCCCTTCTTGTTTCTTTTTTTTTTTTCAATCATTGACTGCCACGTAAATATGGGCCCCAATTTATGACTACACAAGTGCCTTTAATTTTTTGCTGCTGGGTGAATGAACTACCATCTGATCACTGGTCCTAGGGACCATCCTCCCATTCATGGATCTCCTACCTGTCAAAGCAGCCATGTATATCATAACATGGTAGCCAGGGACTACAGGGTGGTCTTCCCACCCAGTGACTGGAAGAAAGCGCTCAGATCTATCCTGATGGGGGTGGGGCCCTGGGGTGGGATACAAGTCTCTGATGTCAGGTTATTGCACAATGTCGAAGGTTGTGGCCTCTGCTCACCTACCTCCTCCCCATCCCACATCTAGGGAAAGTGCAAATAGTGAAGGCAGGCCATGAGGCTAATCTGCCTCTTGGGAAATCCTGACCCTGTACATTGACCTTTGTTTGAGTTACACAGTGATACCTAAAGGGGGTGGAAAGACAATGGGTGTCAGAGTGCAGGCAGGCAGAGTTCGAGTGAGCAAAAGTCAACCAACAGAGACTGGGAGATGCCTCGAAGAGGTGGATCCAAAGATAATCAGCAATGGGCTCCAAGAAAGAGCAGAAGAGACATCAAGTAAAACAAAAAGAGACCAGCTTAATGACCGTGTGTCAAAGAGAACACATACTATTAGAGAGAAATTGAACAGAAAGCCTGTATCAGAGACTAAATTTGAAGTTATTAATATACTGAGCCCAAGAACATCAGGATGTTATTTCTCCAAAGCGATCATGCAGCTTGGGCTGCTTGGCAATCATGTAGTTGAAGTTTTTAAGAAGTCCAGAGCAGCTTTAGGCATCACCAAGTGACAGTTGTTAAATACCCATTTCGGAATCAAATTTAGCCTGATAAGGTCTCATTCATTCAAAGGTTAGACCTCTTTCGGTGTTAGCCTCCCAAACCCAGCCATCAACCTAGGGGAGCCAGAAAGATCTCTGAGCTGGTGAGGAATCTGTATGAGAGCCCAGTGCTTCACTGCGAGCAGAGACCTTCATCTACTAACACTTATTTGACATCGGGTTGTAACAAGCCTAGCCATCCTGTTCTTCTACAAAAGAACAAATTGCAAAGGGCAGGCTATGTAGGCAAGAAAGAAAAAGTGCATTCTTACAGTCTCACAGTGAAGAAGGTGACAGAGGAGCTCCCATACACGCAGAGTTAGCAAAGCCTGGGGCCTTCCAGGGCTGGTTGGGACAGTCCAACAGACCCCTCGGTCCTGCTTTCCTCTCTGTAATAGCTCACGGTTCCCTCAGTGATCATGGACATTTCAGAAGCAGAGCCCTCTTAGAGGTGTTTTATCCAACTCCATCAGGATTCTTCAAGATAACTAAATAAAAGCTTAAGGTGTTTCGTATGTGTAGTTTAAAAAGGTACCAGGTCAATATTGCTAGAAGGAAAGTTTTGGCATTTGAGAGGGGAAATTCCATCATCCGAAATATCTTTATTTGGAGCATCTCATTTTCTGATGGTGCTAAATAATTTCAAGCGTTTGGCTAGGCATGGCCGTTGGTGCCACCTCCTCATTAGGGGGACCCTCTGTGCACTAGCTTGCTTTCTCTGTTGAGAAGACAAGAGCCAGGGCATGACTGTTGGCTTTCTGCTTCTCCCCAGGAAGGCAGCCCCCTTCCTGTTTCTCCTCTGTGTTAGCTCAGCTTTCAGAGAAGAAGAATCAAGACATATAGGTCATTAAATTACTGCTTTTCTAACTGATTCTTCTTGGTGACTTTTGGAAAAGTTGAGAAGCCTATCTTTGACCAACAACGTATTTATCTGGCTATAGTTCTAGGTTGGCTTTTTTTTTTTTTTTTAATATTTTACCATAGAATCTTTGGAAAGATGTTTAATCAACTCACACCCCAGAGGTCTGTCCTCCATCTTCCCGCTGTGCCCAAACCTCTGTGCTGGATCCTCTAGCTCTGGCCTTGCCCTAGGGTATTTGCGGCAGTCAGTGTTGAGGCATATCCTAGACTTCCACATGACACTCAGCAAATCATTTGGCCTTTGGAGGAATCTCGAATTCCCACCCTTGCCCTTTCTTCCAGTGCAGGTCACATGGTGACATGGGTAAACGTGCTTGTCAGGGATCTACAAAGGGCAAAGAACGTGGCGCCACTTGTTTTACCTCCGCTACTCTGAGTTGGTGGCATGTGCTTTGTTGCTGGGCTCTGTAAACGGAGTAGAGAAGGAAGAGTATTTGGATTACTGTGTGTGCTGGTCCCTGTCCCGTGGTCGGGTGTGGGCCGGTCTCTCAGGGAGACCCTCTGGGGCCCGAGGACCGCATCAAGTCATGCCGCAAGGCCTGGAAGAGGCTAAGGAGGGACTGGGCCCAGATGTCCTTCTGATGCCCTTGGGACAGGGCTGTGCGGTAGGCCGTGTAGGCCAGGGTCAGCGCTGTCCTTTCAAAGTCCTCCTTCTTGAGGATGCCAGGGTGGCTGGAGAGGCTGGCGCTCAGCCGGCGGATATCCGGGATGTGCTTGGGGATCACGTCATTGCAGATGATATGGAAGTCAGCGGCCTTCCTCAAGGAGGCCAGCTCCTCGTCCTTGATGGCGATCTTCAGGTCAGGGCTGATGTCAAGTTCAGCTAGCAGGAACTGGAGAGAGAGACACGGGACGGAGAAAGACATGAAGCATTCGGGCATCGTCGAGGGCATCACTGCGATCGTTATCACAGATGTTCATTTAGGGCGGCTGCTGCCTAAAAGGTTCCAGTTCTGACCTTTCCACTGGCTGTGTCACCCCCCGGACGAGTTACTCAACTTCTCTGAGCCTCATTTTCCTCCTCTGTGAAATGATTAGTGACCATACTTCCCTGGGATATTGAGAGAAGTAAGACAAGTACGGACGACGTCTAGTACCGTGCCAGGCACAAAGCCACTGTTTCAGTGACTGCTCATTGTCACCAGTGGTCTGGACCACCGCGCCAGCCCCTGCTTCCCTGCCTCCCTCCCTCACATCCACCAAAGATCTCCTAAAGCATGAACTGACTATTTTGGGTAATCCAAGATCAGAAGTTGAATTCGAAGGATGCAGAGAATGGTGCTAGGAATGAAGTGGGATTCAGAGATCTGGCCACATTTTTCACCTGTTCTTGAAGAGCAGCACAGAGCCTGCCACATGGGTCCCCCACTCCGTACCAGACTCATACCAGGAACTTAATAAATGCCTCTTGGATTCCGAGTTCTAACTTTCCTCCCTGTCTCTGACTCCTCCTGGCACTAATCCATCCTCCATGCTACTGTCTGTTATCTTTCTAGAACAGCTCTGTTCATGTGACTCCCAAGTTCAAGACTTGACAAAGTTGGTTCCCCGTGGCAGGATCTGAAATCTCCCCTCCTCCCCCTAGCTCACCGCTCGGCCGCAGTAGGCTGTCTCTTTCTGAGCCAGACAGTCCTGGTCCGTGGGGGATGTGAGAGGCCAGAGGGGAATTTCGGAGATGGCCATAGCTCCCCAGTTAACAGTTGAGGAGATTCAGGCCCAGAGAGCGATGGTAGCTTACGCAAGGTCACACAGCTGATGGGGGCCAGGGCTACAGCTCGGATCCTGAATCTGAAGCCTTATCGTGAACCAGTCCGAGCAGCTCTGGGGAGCTCCCCCGTGGTCTGCAGGCGGGGTGGGGTCTTTGCATGCAGTTATTGGGGACAGGGACACGGCTCTCCTCAGATGGTGGTGTGGCATCTCCTGACCCCCGCCCCCCCGACGGGTCCTGCCTCAAGGCCTGTGCTTGGGAATGTTGCCCTGCTCTGTTCCTTGGGTGCCTGTAGTGGCACCTCTGGGCCACATGGAAATCTCTAATTTTGCCTCCACTGAACTCCTGATGCCACCATGAGTGACCCTGTCATGGGAAGGAGGTGTGAGGACGACGTCATTCTGGGATGGACAGGATGGGATGAGCCCACCAAATCGTTTATTTTTTTTTAATTTTTTAATTTTTTTACCAATTCATTTAGACCAGGCCCTATGGCAAGAGGCTGCTCATCCTCCCACACTTAGGCTCCTTCTCCAAGAGACCACAGAGAGGGTGCAATGCCTTTGGCGGGACTTGACCACTGTCCCATCTGCCTACCTCGTAGAGCAGTTCTACGTCGTCCAGGGAGCTCTGCAGGACGGGGTTCAATGGCATCGATGAGGATCTCTTTGGCCGGTGGGCGGCAGGGAAGAGCACGGCTGCAAGAAACAAGAGTCAGCTCGGGGGGGCCACTGCGTGCACATGGCTTCCTTGCTCCCAGCCGGCCTGGGGAGCGACTGACTCCAGGTGGTGGCGGCTGTGAAGCGGGGAGAGGTGACAGCTCTGGTGTGTCCCCGAGGGCTCCCAGGCGTGTCAGATGTTACTAGCTCAGACCAGTGACTTCAAACCTGGCTCCTCATCAGAAGCGTCCCAGAAAGCCTTGAAAAATAGGATATGTATCCCCTAAGGCATTTATGTAAAGCAAACTAAAACAGAAGTGAGCAAACCGACAACCCCTTGCCCTCCCTAATTTAACAAAGGAGTTCTCTAATACGGTCCCGCTGATCAGTGTGAAGGGCCGGTTCGTGTTTATGGACAACCCTTTTAATCAGAGGAGCAGACTTGCGGCTATTCCCCAGGCATCTGCAAGAGCTGCCAGGAATCTGAATACAGGTGACAACGTTCAGGAAGAGAGCGGCCACCAGACCCTGACACTTGGCCCTCGGGGTGTGTGGAGCTAAACTCAGGGCTTCCCCCAAGGGCCGGCGGACTTAGAGATGCACTTGCTATGAAGTCAAGGACTTGCCAGTGTTATTCCTTGGTGACTGCATTTAGAAGTTGTAGCTGGAGGAAGATGGATGAGCCCCTGGAGGCCGGGGCCGGGGGGTGCAGGTGACGCGGGACAGGTGAAGGAGAAGACAAACTGTTACAGAGTATGGGAATGATCATGAGAAATGGCAGTCCTCTAGGATCGTGTTGGGTGGGAGCCTACAACCCCATGTACCCCATGGCCCCACCTCGTACCAGGGCACTGCGCAGAAGTGACTGGTGATCTTGCTGCCAGCTGATTTAAAAAAAAACAAAAACAAAACAAAAAAACGTGGATCTTCTTCAAGACACTTGATTGGGATCTACCAGAAGCCTGGACAGCTAGCTGTAAAAATCCACGAGAGACCTGGAGGTAAGTAGCGCCCCCCAAAGGTGTGTGAAGCACAAGCTGTGCAATCCTATGTGACAGTTCTCCTTCTCGATGATGGTGCCCTTGGAACCATCTAGAAAGAGTCCAGTGTGGTCCAGCATACTGCAGTTAAAGAAGGCAGGGCACTGCTCAAGTATTTGGGGTTTTCTATTGCAAGTGATAAAAATGCAACATCTTCGATGTAAAGGGCATTTCCTGAAAAGCTCACTGGTAGGCATCTCCCACCTCCTGGAAAAAACTGGTCAGCAAGGCGTCGTACTGCTGTAATACTGTTTACTGTGTAAGTCATTTATTATCTACACCGCGGGCTCCTCATGGGCGAGGATACAGATGGTTTCGTGTTTCTGCACCCCCAGCAGAGCCCCGCAGGCTTCCGGGGTAGTGTGCAGGTGTTGGCGACCAACAGCCAGGGAGCGGTGGGGTAACCAGCTCTGCTCCCCCAGAGCCCTTCGGGGCAAGGAGCCAATGAATCGCAGAGCAATATTTCCTAGCCCAGCAGTTTAGCAAAATTTGTTTTCTTTGCCAGAAAAGTGCCAACTTCCCATAGAACCATCGATTTTAGGGCTTGAGAAGGCCTTCGTTTCTGTTCGCTCATTGCCTCTCCCTATGGTGGCAGGTGGAGGAAGGAGGCCTCTCCTGCTCCCTGATTTGCAACCTAGATCGCACATTAGAATCACCCAAAGGGATGAAGCCTGGGTCCCAGCCGCAGAGGTTTGGGTTTAATGGAACCAGAGTGCAAATGCGACTGGAAGATTTTTTTTTTTGAAGTTTCCTAGACTTCTAACGGTGGCTTCTAGGGGCAGCCAGGGTTGAGAATCGGAGGGTGCTTGACCTGACGTCGTGCAGAAGGAGCTGCCCTGGCCGGATGCCGCTTGGAAGTTAACCCAGCGGTTCTCAATATTGACCCGGGAGCTTGGAGAATCCTGAAGGCCGAAGGCCAGCTCCCAGACCAATGCATGGGCATCTCTGGGGTGGGTGTAGGCAGCAGGACTTTTTACAGCTCCCAGGTCCTTGCAGTGGGCAGCCACTGGGTTATCCAGATCCAGGGTCATGCCACGAGGCACACCCCACACCCATCTGCAGGGGTCATCTAAGGAGACCAGGGCCATCATGTTCTTGGAGACAAATGAATAGAGGCACAAATAAGGTAGGTACTTTGACTCCACTTTCTCCTTGGTGGGAGAGGACACCAGGACCAGACCTGGTCCTAGACCAACACGTGGCCTGCTTCTTTCTGCATGCCCTTCTTTTCTTCTTACCATGAGAGGGTGGATGAAATCTCATTCTCGGGATAGGATCTGAGAGCAACTTTACTTCTTTAATTCTTCTCCTGGGATTCCATTCTTACTGTGAAATTACAGGCATTGTTCCTTTAAAAAAAAAAAATCCACACCCCAGCAGGTGAAGAGGCTAGGAGGGGATGAATGGCCTGTGCATGGAGCCCTTTCTGGGATGGCTGCCTTCTGGGAAGTTCTTCATGGTGAAATTGTCTCCCTGTGAACACCAACACTCCTTTAACACCCCGCCTCCCCGCCACCAAGTGGACCCTGACTCCTCAAAGAATGGGGAGGAAAATGGATGTGGATTCAAAGCTCAGCTGGATAATGAAAATGCTGTTGTTCCCAAGCGCCCTTATTCTGATTCTTTGAAAACTGGTAACACAGTTTGGGGACGATCGTAGGTGTCAGCCTCTAGACCAGGAGGCAGATCGTTGCCCCAGAAAGTGTGTGCAGGGAAGCACAGAAAGCTGACGGATGGATCCCTCCCTCCTGGTTCTCCGGCTCCACCTGCTTCCACCACCTTCTGCCGGAACTCGTCCCCATGCTGGGGCTGCTGGGACAGTGGGGCAGGCAGATGCTTTCGGACGGCGCTGGGTGTGCAAGTGCAGCCGGCCCTGGGCCCAACGTCGGAGAGGCCCGGGTCTGACTTTCTGTGAACAGGGGGAGGCCCGGAGAGTGTAAGTTCCCCTTTGCGGAGATGCTGGAGGCAGGGGTGGACACAAGGCATGTCCGGGCCACAGCGAAACATGTGGGTGAGAGGTTAAATACACAGTCCCTCCAGATGTTCTAGTCTCCGACAGCGGAGGCTGGACTCCCAGACATGCGAACGGCCCAGGCGGGAGCTGAGCAGCTCCCGGGAGCAGAGCCGTGCAGACTGGAACCAGCCCCGCTCCCCCGGGGGGCCCTTCCCTGCAACCCCGCCGCCGCTGCGGCCCCCTCTGCCCTCTGCGGCCAGGCCCCCCATTTCACATCTTGCCATCTGGCCCCCCGAAAACGTTCCTTGGGGTGGCCCGCTCCTGGGAGCAAGGGGGGACGTCTATGCTTCCCCTCCTTGACCTCGAAGTCTGCACGAGGCTGGGCTCCAAGGGAAGGCTCAGTGTATGGGTGGGGGTGGTTTTAAAGGATTTCAAAGCCAGGGACTTCTAAAAAGCCTAAAGAAAGCCAAACCAGCCACGGAGACCCTTCAGGCTTTGCTGAGCTTTCCCCTGGCCTGCTCTCTGCGGGGGTCCCTGCAAGTCCTGCTGCCTGTGCACTGTGGGCGATCAGTGACCTGCTCCGGGCAGCATGATCTTCAGCAGGCTGATGGCAGGGAGTCTTGAGTGCTCCCCACGGATGGCCATTAGCCACGCAGCTTCTCTGAGAGAAGGGGGGTAGTGGGGCGCAGTGTGCGAGGCCAGAGGCTGGAGAGGGACCCACTTGCTAAAAGTCATGCACATGCACTGAGATAGTCCGGGAACCGGATCCAGAGATTGCAGGGTCCTCTGCTATGGCAGGTCGTGTCCAGCTCTTCTGCTGGGACATGCATTCGGACCGCAGGCCGAAGTGGTCACAATGGGAAGCTCAGCTGCCATGGCAGCTCGTGAGCCCACTCCTAGCTGCACAGCGTGCTGTCAGGTGGGTACTAACGTGCCTTTTCATAGATGAAGAAACGTGGAGGTTAAGAAACTGGCCCTAGGCCACCCGATTTGTTTGCTGTAGCTCTGAGATTAAATCGAGACCTGTAGGCTCCCAAAGCCTATCTCCCTGATAGGGACGGAGGACAATGCTATCTTCCCGCAGGTGTGGCGCCTGAAGACTGGGCTCAGGGAAGATAATGTAGTTCATTATGGATGAAGGCATTTGGTATAAAACATATTCTGAAATGAATCACATGTGATTTTTTTTTTTTTTTGAGTGAAAGAGTGTGTGTGAGCGCAGGGAGGGGCAGGGCAGGGGCAGGGGCAGTCCTCAAGCAGACTCCCTGCTGAGCATGGAGCCCAATGCAGGGCTCGACCTCACGACCCTGAGATCTCGACCTGAGCTGCAATCAAGAGTCGAATGCTTAACCAACTGAGCCACCCAGGCGCCCCATCATTCTATTCTTTTTTTTTTAATATTTTATTTATGTATTCATGAGACACACACACACACACACACACACACACACACACAAACACAGAGGCAGAGACACAGGCAGAGGGAGAAGCAGGCTCCATGCAGGGAGCCCGACATGGGACTCGATCCCGGGACTCCGGAATCATGCCCTGGACCGAAGGCAGACACTTAACCACAGGGCCACCTGGGGATCCCCAATCATCCTATTCTTAATACAACTAAAGTGATTCTGTGAAAACATAGGTCAGATGCTTCACTCATTGTCCAGAACCTTCAATGGCTTTCCATCTCACTCAGTGTGAAAGCCAAAGATCTTCAAATGGCTACCAGGTGCTATGTGACTTGACTTCTTACTACCTCTCCGAGCCTGTTATTCCCCACCGGCTCCTGCCACCCTAGCCACAGGCCGCTTCCTTGAGCATTACCAGGCATGCTTCTGCTGCAGGGCCTTTGCACCTCTGTTTCTCCTGCCTGGACTACTTTCTCCAGCAGTCGCTTACTCCATGTCTCCTCCAGGCCATCAGTCACGCCCTCAGGGACACCCTCCCTGACTTCTCTATTTGAAAATATAATCCTGCATACTCTGTCTCTCATATAGTGTCATCCAGCACACCAGAGGTCTTACTTATATACGTGTTTATGTCAGTTTCCCTTACTAGGATGTCAGCTCCCTGAGGTCATGGGATCCTGTCTGTTTTTTTGTTTTTTTCTTAAAGATTTTATTTATTTATTCATGAGAGACACACAGAGACACAGGCAGAGGAAGAAGCAGGCTCCACGCATGGAGCCTGACGCAGGACTCGACCCTGGGACCCAGGATCAAACCCCGGGCCGAAGGCAGGAGCCAAACCGCTGAGCCACCCAGGGATCCCAGGATCCTGTCTGTTTTGCTCGATACTGTATTCCCGGCACATAGCATCCTGCCCATGACTATTGAAGGATTAGATGATCCCATAGAAACACATTAACTACCCTTGTCACTAAACTCCACCCTTTTCAAACAGAGTGCTTTACTAAATCCTTCTCTCCGGGGTGGGGGGGGGGGCTCCCTCCCTTTTTTTAAAAGCTGGGTGTGGAGCCCTATATGGGGCTTGAATTCGCAACCCTGAGATCAAGACCTGAGCTGAGATCAAGAGTTGGGGGCTTAACTGACTGGGCCACCCAGACGCCCCTCAATTCTTCTCTATCTAACAAGTTGATTCTAGAACTTATTTGCAGTTCCAAGTGCTGGCTAATTATCAAAATATAGATAAGGTCTGTCTCTGCCATCCCCTCCCTTTATCTCCCAGGAGCCTGTATTCCTCCCTAGGAGAAACTACTTTTTTTTTTTTTTAGAAGATTTTATTTATCTATTTATTCATGAGAGACACAGGGAAAGAGGCAGAGACACAGGCAGAGGGAGAGGCAGGCTCCATGCAGGGAGCCCCATGTGGGACTCGATCCCACACCCCTGGGCCAAAGGCAGACGCTCAACTGCTGAGCCACCCAGGTACCCCGAGAAGCTACTTTTAATGATCTCAATCAAAGGCCGGCAGCTGTCTCCCCTACACTTTAGCCATCCAAGTCTTCTTGCCCAGACATATGGACAAAAGTCTCCCTAAGTGGAAGGGCCTATCTTTGCTTTGCAGCCTGACCTTCTTGTCGACTTTCTGTAATCTGGGGATAAAAATCTTCCTCCCCCAAATCCTCCAAATATGTCTAATAGAACAGAATGGCATTAAGCCTAACCATGGCTCCCACGTAACTGTACACAGCATTTGTACCAAAGAGCTTGCTGGAAGGGATTCAGGCTGCACACCGTATCAGCCCAAACCCAATGATATTTTCAACGAATCCCTTGAAGCGACTCAATGGAAATGGCAATGGGCGTGGAAAGGAAAAACTTCCTTTATGAAAGATCTTGGGTGGGGATGCCCACCCTCTCCAGGGTGGTGAGGGAGGGCAGCCAGACCCTGATGCCCCAGACATGGGTTGGCTGCCAAAAATCCATCTGTCGCCTTCGAGTTGAGTGATCTGGGCTCATGGATTGCTTGCCCATCCTCTACCTTCCTACCTGCGGATGCTCAGAGGAGCGCCTGCCCCATGGAGGCACCGCGGCCGTGGAGGGGGGCGGGGGTGCGCTCAGCTACGTCCTGTTAGTCAGTCAATACCTGTTGAATACAGATCCACCAATCACAGGCCCTGCCCCTCGTGGAGTGTTCATGACTGGAAACACACACAGCACTAAAAGGGACTCCTGACAAAGACAATCCACCTGCTAACTGAAGGGCCATTCTTCCCTATGAACCTGCTTTTAAAAAGAACAATTTACATGTGTTTAATAAAAACGCTTATTTATAGTATTTAATACATATCTTTCTTTTTTCTTTCTCTTTCCTTCTTTCTTTCTTTCTTTCTTTCTTTCTTTCTTTCTTTCTTTCTTTCTTTCTTTCATTCTTTCTTTCTTTCAGACTGGTTAGTTCCCATCAGCCCCCCAAAGGGCACGCTGGCAGGACCTGGGGGCTTGGGCCAGATGTGTCCAGCTTCCGGGCTGGCCTCACTAACCACAGGTGAGTCATCTGGGTCTCGGTCCAGCTGGTGGGGCTGGCATGGAAAGCTGCCTCCCAGGGCGGAATCCTAGAGAGCACTTGTAGGGAGAGGCTGTCCTGACAGCAGGGTGTGTTCCTTTTGGGGTTATTTCTACATTTCCACTTGGGGCAGGGGGTGGGAGAGGGTGGAGGCCTGATTGCTGGTGCAGGGATGGGGTGGGTGGTGGTGGTGGTGCCGGAGAGGGGTCCAGGGCGGGGGGAGAGGGGGAGGTGTTGTAGGAAGAGGAGGAGGACCTCGCAGGGAGAGGTCGTCCTCAGGCTGTATGGACAGGGAATTCCGCTAAATTAGGCCTGGCGCTGGGGTGGGGGTGGGGGTAAGGATGAAGGCGAAAGGAACAGTTAAGTACATTTGGAAAAGTTGTTTTTTTACTTGGGTGTGACTCCCATTCCATCTTTCAAAAACGGCAGTTGGGTATTCCTTTTATAATTAGGAAAAAATGTCAAAAATGAAAAAAAAAGTCAACTACGTGGAAGACTTCTGATGATGGTTGGAGGGACTCTATCACTTGTTGACTCCAAACCCTGCGGGAACCGCTAATCCAGCGCTTAACAAAGCTGCCCCCTCATGGCCTCTGGTCCAGCTGTGCAGGCTTCCTGTCTCTAGATAGATTTGATATTATTATTTAGGAGCAGACCTTCCCCGGGGAGGGGGGCGGGTACAGCACTGGCTCCCAGGACGTTGCTGATAGAACCTTCTGTTGAAGGAGAGCCTCAAACTTTCTTCAAGGAAAACTTGCCATTGGTTTATGTGGTAGGTGATCACTCACATTTATCAGCTGCTTCACCACTTGCAAAGCGTGTTATTCACATTTTGGATATGACCTTCACCATGCGCAGCGAAGATAAGCTTTGATAGGTTAATATGTGACCTGTTAGTGAATCAAAGCTCAGAGAGGTTAAGAGACTTGCCAGACATCACACAGCTAATTAGAGGCAGGGCTTAAATCTGAGTTCCTTGCAGGATTGCCCATGACGTGGCTTTGGTATTTGCAAGCCTTGTTATAAAGCGAATTATCTCATTTGGCTTTCTAACGGCCTCTGCATTGGGGGGCGGGGGGGATATTATCCTCTTTTTCTAATAGACAGAATAGGAAAGGGCCCCAGTAGCACACAGGGTAAGTGGCCTAAGGTAATGCCAAGGTCTCGTTGCTTTCCCAAGTGTTGCCTCTAAAGTCTGTGCACATCACGAGCAGAGAAGGGATGTGTGGGTGATATGACCAGAAAAAAAGGAAAATGCTCCATTAATGATTTGCCTCTAAGTAGCAATCATTTCACAGCTCAGCTAAGAGAATTGGCAAGTCCCTGATCTCAAGCCTAAAAATGAGGGAATAGAATCCGAATCAATGCAGCGCCGTTTGCTCCCCACCCGTGTCAGATCCGTTTGCTCTGTGCTGCTCGGTTCCAGTTCCGCACTGGCTGCTCCTTCCTTCCCCAACACTCTCCTGGAGAACGTGGAGCCTCAGCCCCCCACCCCCACCCCTCCCGCCAGGCCAGTCCTCATCCTGTTTTGGATTTCTAGAAACACCTAGGAGCCTGACTTCTTTTTCGGGTGCTTTTGAGGAGAGAGACCTCAGTTGACTTTAGGCAGTGGGGAGGGTTGGTGAGCTCTGCACAGAGAGGTCCACACTCCTGCTCCCTCAGTCCCCAGCAGTGATCAAGTCTAATTGGCTGGACGTGCTAACTGGAGCCTGTATTCCAACTGGAGCCAGTCCGGGGCATAGGAAAAAGATGCCACATGGTCCCAAGGGAAAGGAAGTTGTCCATGAGGGAACAGCCTCGCCGGGCTCCCTCCTTTCCAGGTGGACCCAGGGGCCGGTGGGTGGCAGTAGCAGTCCGGTATGCACGTCAACGCCAAAGGGTTACTCTTCCTCTCCTGCCCCTGGGCCAGCTCTCCCCAGCTGGAAGGGTGTCGTCCACCCCAGCTCGGAAGCAGCATGGAGACCTCCATGTGGACAGCCAATGCCCAGCGTCCCTTGTTGGGGTCCCCCGGGTAGCAGGCCTTTTGCACTGCAGCACCCAGAGTCCCTCGATGCCAGCATCAGGTACCTGCCCTTGATATGCCCTGCCTGGCTGCAGCTGCTGGGTGAGGGGCGCGGGGGCTCGAGGGAGTCTGCTCAATCTTCTTTGAGGCAAAGAGGTCAGAAGGGGATGCCCTCTGCTTTCTTCACCTCGACCAGGTGCCCTCAGTGGCTTTGATATTTTGCAGTGTCCCATCCATCCTCATCAGCTTCTAGCACCTTCTAACACATCAGGAAGCATAAAGCAATTGGCAGAGGGGGGATAAAAGGGAGGAGGAGTGCAGGGCTTCTAATTTCCTTTTGCCAACTTACTCTTTCCCCCTCAAATTCCCAATTGTATTTAAGAAAAGAATAATGAACATCAAACAAACAAACAAACACAAAGCCACTTACCCCTGCTCCACCTGTGGGACACAGTGGCCTGGGCATCGTAACACAACAGCAGAAGCAGCAACGTCTTCCAACACATCTTTTCGTCCAAAAAGGTGAAAAACTGTCCGCAAACCCAATGGGACTTCCGGAGCTACAGGTATGCCCCTACTGGTCCTCCCAGTGTGAGGATACAGTTCTTACCCCCTTCCCTCTGCAGAGGTGCACAGATGCCCTCTCCTGCCCCAGAAGGGTGGGAGAATAATGAACATCAAACAAGGGGGGGTCGGGGGGTTGGGACAGGAATTGGGACCTCTGCTAATTCGACTCTCTCCGGGATTGGGGACTGGGCTTCCACAGAGAGACGCTGTTTTTGAGCACATCTGGAGTGACTCACGGGGCATGTGATCTCCTTGGCAGTGGGGTGGATAAATATAATTTCTGTACTTGAGTTCCATGTGTTGGATGGACCCACTGGAATTTTTCTTTAACAAACAGACTCGTGGAACTTGTTAGAGAGCCCGGCAGAGAGCTGGCTGCTGTCCCCGTCCACACACACACACACACACACACACACACAGCAGAGCCAGGGGCGAGGGCTGCAGGAAGAGCTGGGAGGCTTGGTTGGCAGACACTGGGGCTGCCGGGCCAGAGTTGCCTTCAGGACAGCAGAGTCATTGTGGTGTCTGGGCTGAGCGTCACTTGTGGCTCTTCCGTGGAGTTGGTGCCTCGGGTCAGCTCCGGGAGCCTTCCCCACCCAGCTGGTGGCTGGATGGGGAGTCAGCAGTGGTGAGGAGTAGAAGCAGAGCAGGGCTGTGGCGCCCAGGTATGGTGTATGCAGCCAATGACCCAGGGACCTACAGTGATCCATGACACATCCATGACAGCCCGATTTTTGGACTGTGTCTAGCTGGGCCCAGGACCAACCCCTTTGATTCCCCCAAGCAAAATGGTAGAGTTTTTCCATGATCTTTTTTTTTGGGGGGGTGGTGGTACTTAATTAATTAACTTTTATCGAGGTATAATTGACATGTAACACTGTGTACGGTGTTCAATTTGGCGCACTTACATATTGCAATATGATGACCACTGTAGTGTTAGCTAACGCCTCTCTCGTGTCACCTGATTATTATTTCTTTTTTGTGGCGAGAATATTGGAGCTCCATGGTCATTTTTAAAGTACTGCCATAGACAGACAGACATCGTGGTTTTTTGTCTCATGCCACTTCTTCACCTTCTCTGAAATTCTAGATGTGTAATGCTAGAGCTTCAAGGACATTTCTGGATGACTTGGCCATGTGGGTTTCCAACCTGGGGAGGAGGTGTCCGGTGTGAATGGGTCCTTGGGGGAGACCTCAAGGTCTCTCTGCTTTGATCAGAACATCATTTATGTTTTAAGATTTTATTTATTTGAGAAACAGAGAAAGAGCACGAGCAGTGTGGAGGAAGAAGCAAACTCCCCTCCGAGCAGGGAACCCCATATGGGGCTTGATCCCAGGACCCTAGGATCATGACTGAGCCAAAGGCAGACTCTCAACCAACTGAACCACCCAGGCACCCGCAGAGCTCCTTTTTAAAATTTGTTATAAAAAGTTGCCTGAAAAACAAACTTGGCTATAAGATGTGAAAACCCCTGATCTTACTAATATTAACAATAGCCTTTGGTTCTTAATTTGTTTCAGGCACTGTGCTAGGTCCTCTCCTTATCTTGATTGATTTAATGCTGGCAGCAAGCTATGAGGACAATACAGGACTGCACTCCTGTCCTGTAGACATATAATGTGAGTCCCAAATGTAATTTAACATTTTCTGGTAGGCCGGTTAAAAAAAGGAAAAAGAAACAGTATTGCAACCATCATAACAATACATTTTATTTGACCCAATATATCTAAAATATAAGCTCATATATGTCATCAATATAAATATCAACAGGATATTTTCTTTCAAACCAAGTCTTTGAAATCCAATGTGTATTCCCCACAGCACATGTTGGTTCAGACCAGCCACATTTTAAGTAGTCAACAGCCACATGTGACCAGCGGCTACTGGTCAGAGCAAAGCTAGAAGGCAAGAGGGCAGGTTCTGGAGCCAGATCAACACAATAAATTTAATTAGCATTTATTACCTCATAAAAGATTTATTGTCTTAGAACTGTCACATGTACAATCAAGTTCTATTAGTCGTACTAACCGTGATGTACATCACATCCCCAGGACACATTTATCTTATAACTGGAAGTTTGTACCTTTGACTCACCTCCACCCATTTCTTCTACCTCTGGCAACCACCAGTCTGCTCTCCGTTTCTTTAAGTTTGTTTTTTTTTTAGATTCCACATATAAATGAGACCATATGGTATTTGTCTTTCTCTATCTGGCTAATTTCATTTGGCATAGTGCCCTCAAGTTCCATCCATATTGTTGCAAATGGTGTGATTTCCTTCTTTCCTATGGCTGAAAATATTCCGGTGTGTGTGTGTGTGTGTGTGTTTGTGTTTGTGTATACACAAACCACATCTTCTTTTCCATTCATCTGCGGTGGACACTAGGTTGTTTCCATGTCTTGACTATTGTAAATAATGCTGCAATGCACATGGGATGCAGATGTCAGCTTTAGATAGGGATTTCATTTCCTATATACACCCAGAAATGGCATCATTGGGTCATATGATAATTCTATTATAAATTTTTTGAGAACCCCCTATACTATTTCCTACAGTGGCTGCACCAGTTTACATTCTCACCCACAGCGCTCAAGGGTTCCCTTTTCCCCACATCCTCACCCGCACTTGTAACTGCTCGTCATTTTGCTGATAGCCAGCCTAACAGGTGAGGTGATGTCTTATTGTGGTTTTGATTTGGTGGTGACATGTAACATTGTGTACAATGTGGTGATTCGATTTGGCGCACTTACATACTGCAATATGATGACCACTGTAGCGTTAGCTAACACCTCTATCATGTCACATGATTGTCGTTTCTTTCTTGTGACGAGAACACTGGATGTCCTTGATCATTTTTAAAGTACTGCCATAGACAGACACCGTGGTTTTTGTCTCGTATCACTTCTTCACCTTCTCTGAAATCTATAATTTCAGAGAAAGTAATGAGTGTAGTTGAGGGCCTTTTCGTATACGTGTTGGTATGTCTTCTTCAGAAAAATGTTCAGTTCCTCTGCCTGTTTTTTAAATCAGATTGTTTGTTTTTTTGCTGTTGGGTTGTATGAGTTCTTTTTTTGGGGGGTATGAGTTCTTTATATGTATTGGATACTAATCCCTTATCAGATATATGATTGGCAAGTAATTTCTCCCATTCTGTAGGTTGTCTTTTAATTTTGCTTTGGTTTCCTTTGCTATTCAATGTACTTCCTTTTTAAATCTACAAAGATAGCCCAAAGGACCTAGCACGGGACTGGGCACTCTAGCTTCCCATGGAATATTTGTTGACTGATGAGGAAACAGAGAAAGCTCCAGCTCCCCCTGTTCTCTTGCCAACACTTCCACGAGTGAGACAGTACTGGGGAGGGAAGATGGACATGACTGCCTGGCCACATGGAAACCAGGGCCAGAAATGATACTCTTGGCTTCTGGTCCTAGACTTTTTCATTTGTAGGCTCAAATCACCAAACTGTTACCTACTAATTCCTAAACTGGATTGAGGATTGGCTTTTGGATTTGGGTTGGGAATGAATGTATTTGTAACTAATTTCAGTTCATACGATGATGAACTAGGCCTTCTCTCCCACTGCTACAACTTGGCAGCAGGAGGGAAATGCTTCATTTCTTTGGGAGCCTCATTGAAGCCTGGCCAGGAAAACCCTGGCCTAATGCACTGATTCCCCCCCTCCCCCGCTCTCCTGATTTTTCTTGTTCATGCTGCAATTCTGCACATGCCAGGTAGGACTGGCAAGCAAATGGAAACATTGCCTTATGTGACAATACAGTAAACCCACAACAATGGAGCTTCACGGAGTTACTGCTTATGTAAAGAACACTTAGGGGTTGGGGAGGATGTGCTACTTAGGGTAACAGTTTTCAAGGACATTCTTGCCTCTGAACTCCCGGTGCATGTAACCTGTGTACCTCTTGTCAGCACCAGATGCTTTACAGCTTAGTTACCCTGACCATTTACTGAATTCTGATCACACATTTTATTTCATTCAGCTTTTATAGCAATTCTGTTCAGTGGAGACTATTATTAAAATAGAACCCATTTTACATATGACAAATAGAAATCTAGAAAAGATAAAGAGCTAGGGTCACACAACTATGAAGTGGTGAGTACTCCCATAGCCTACCTAGCAGGGGCTGAGATAAAAACATGGCACCAGTAAAGCAGCTTCTACACGTTGGAAGCATGTTGTGGCCGAGGGACTGCTGGGCTGGGCCCAGGTAATATGGAGTAATGGGTGGGGAGGATTCTGTTCATTTTGAGGGCTCCAGCACAGAAGCGACACGGTCAACACCCATTTGTTTTGTTGTTCACTCCTTCATCTGTGTAGTCTGTGTAGTCTTTTTTTTTTTTTTAAAGATTTTATTTATTTGTTCATGAGAGACACACAGAGAGAGGCAGAGACACGGGCAGAAGGAGAAGCAGGCTCCCTGAGGGGAACCTGACGTGGAAGGATCACACCCTGAGCCAAAAGCAGATGCCCAACCACTGAGCCACCCAGCTGTCCCATTTGTGTAGTCTTTGAACATCAACTCCATGCCAGGCAGTAGGCATACCAAACCAAAGGAGACATGGTCCCTGGCATCAAGGATCTTTATTCTAATCAGGGAAATAGACACCCCATAGGTATTTAGAACATGCGATGTTAGAGTTAATGAGGGACGATCCTATGGTAGTAAATGAGAGGGGAGGGTTATCTGGGAAGGCTTCTTGGAGGAGCTGACACCTGAAATAGTATGGGTTTGATTTACTTAGGTTGTGGGAGAAGCGACAGTGGGGAGTGGGGCAACCTGAAAAATGGCACAGAGGGGAGAAACAACTTGATGTGAATGTGGAACTAAAAGTGGTGGTCTTGTTGAAAGACCAAGGGTGAACCAGGCAGCAGCAGGAGGCAGGCTGGTAGGGAGGCAGGGCCCAATCTCGGAGAACCTTTTGCGTCACACCTGGATGGTACTCTGCCAGGAACAGGGAGTCCTGGAGGCCACCACCAAGGAGTGAGGTGGCTAGGCTGCTGAGGGTGGATTTGATAGGGTAGAGACCAGTCGAGGAAGGAGCAGATGCAAAGTTCAAGGGAAAGATGCTAAGGACCTGAATCAGGGCAGGGGCTAGTGGTGAAGGAGAGAAGGGCATGATTTGAGAAAGACTGAAGAGGTAAAATCGGGAACACACAGTGATTCCTCAGAGCAAGAGCTGAGAGAGGGAGAGAGGAGGCAGATAAGAAGTTCTGGGGTGTCCCCAGCTGAGACTCTGAGCACAGAAGGAGGTGGTGCTGGCTTCCGGGACACTGTGATTTCAGTGTGGAAGTGCTGAGCCTGCCTTCTGGGCCTGTGTTCCTTAGTTTCTAGGCGCTCACTTCCTGCTGTACCCTCTCTACTGTGCTGCTGTTGACTCCATATTACATCCTTTGCATTCTGGCTCAGTGTCCCTCTCCCTCGGAAGCCCTACCTGGCCTCCCTGACATGTTCCAGAGGGAGCGCGGCCTTGCTAACACCTTGATTTCAGACTTCTAGCCTCCAGAACTGGGAGACGATACACTTGTCCAACTGTCCAATTTGGGACGTTTTGTTACAGCAGCTCTGGGACACTGATACATCCCTCAGAGGCTTCAGGGACAAGGGGAGGAAATACACTGTTTGCAATGAACTGTGAGAGAGGCCACCTGCCAGGAGCTGTGGGCCAGGTAGAAGGATGCAACTGCTGTAGACCACGGCCTAGCGCGGAACAGGGGAGCGGATGCCTTGACTTCTCTCCTCTCCCACTTTCAAATTTCCATCTTCTGCTCCCATTAGTCTAGCCCAGCTGGCAGCCAGAGGGCAAGGGAGCAGGGTGATGTGGTCTGTAGGAAAGGGTGCATGTCAGTCTCTGAGGTACAAGGCCGAGTGACCAACAGGGAAGAGAGTGACGCGGAAGGCAAGGGGAGTAGTTCATATCTAGTAAGTAAGTAGATGAATGGGAGCACGACAGAGTTAGGACTCCAAGATGATTCTCGATTCTAGTTTGGGAACAGACAATTTCACGGCACTGCTCTGTTTCCATCATGGGGACAAAGGAGAGGTGACATAGGTATTCATGGTTAGGGCTTTTGTGTCTGGCTTCAAGCCCTGCCCCCCACCCTCCCCGGCTCAGCACCCAGGTTCTGAGTCCGGGGAAGCCTCCCTCCTTGTCTGTACAGCCAGCACCTTTAGGCTGGGTTCTATTTGAAGGCTGTAAGTGAGGTAATTGGGTATGACAACAGAAACACAGCTGTGATTATGAAGCGCCAGCCTGTAACGCAGAAAAATCTCCAGCCCTTAAGAGGTGCCAACATAAATGACTCAGTAGTACGTGCACACTTGTGCCGGGCCAGGCCGGGACACCCTCCTGCCACGCAGAGGTCCACTGTGCTTGGAGTAAAAGGAACATTAGGGTAATTGAGCTCGTGTGTCAATGTAAGGCCTCCACATCCAGTTGTTACCAGCTCTGCCAGCCGGAGCAATTATTTGGGGGAGTGAATGTGAGGTCACGAACTGATGGGCCAGTTGAACAAAATGGGTCAGATCTCCCATCTGGTGGAAACACCCTTAAGCTCAGGCTACATGGGCAAAGCCTCTGGAGCCGGGTGTCCACGTCCCCACAACATCTGAAATGCAGTCAGTTGGGCTGCCTGGCTTCTCTACAGCCCACGCGACTGCATGCTCTCCATTCTAGATGCAGGTGCCTTGCCCGGGGAGGCCAGAGAGAGGAGACTGTATTTTTGTTGGACTTCGTCCAGCCTGGGGTCTTTGTATTTCTCAGATTGAAAATAGCCAGTTACACCCTTTGCTTCTAGAGTATATGCATGTGAGTGTGTGTGTGTGTGTGTGTGTGTGTGTGTGTGTGTGTGTGGTTAGCTAAAACAGAGACATAGCATGTGTATAGATTTAGCTGAAACAAATTCTAGGTGTTCCCATCCATCCCTTAGGTTTTCGAACTATACTCACGATGCTACTAGTTCCTTTTAGAATTGTTCCAGTTGCCTTCACGTGACAAACACTCACTGGTGTCCACTGCTACAAGCTGCTGTGGGGGAAATATAGGTGGTCGCATGGTGTTTTGAAAGGTTATGATTTTTTTTCTTCTTCAGCAAAAGGAACTGCCAAACAGAATCCCCCCAGACAGAAGTTACCAGGGAGTTCAAGATAGGTAGATGATGATGATGATGATAGACAGATAGACAGATAGATGGATTGATATATCCATCTGACTGATGTGGGAGAGAAGGGGGTAGTGGTTCTGCTGGAGCCCATCCTGATCCAGTTCTCCTGGGGCTGTCTCACCTGAGGAAGCAGCTGAAGGAAACTTTGGTGGTGGTAGTGGTAGTGGTGGGGCGGCCTCAGACCTTCAATATAGCTTTCCTTTTTTTTTTTTTTTTCAGTTTTATTGAGAAATAATTGACACCGTAGAAGTTTAAGGTGTACAGAGTGATGGTTTGGTTTACATTTGTGAAATGCTGACCACGAGAGCTTCGGCCAATATCCACCGAAGTTCTCTTCGCAATGAGAACTCTGAGCATCTACTGTTCTGATACGTCACACAGTAGGGTTAGCTGTGGTCATCACGTCCTGCGTCATATCCATGGTACTTATGTATCTGATAGCTGGAGTTTTGTATCTTTTGACCACCTTCCTCCCACTCCCCTCCCCACTGGTATAGTTTTCTTTTTTTTTTTTTAATTTTTTTATTTATTATTTATGATAGTCACACACAGAGAGAGAGAGAGAGAGAGGCAGAGACATAGGCAGAAGGAGAAGCAGGCTCCATGCACCGGGAACCCGACGTGGGATTCGATCCCGGGTCTCCAGGATCGCGCCCTGGGCCAAAGGCAGGCGCCAAACCGCTGCGCCACCCAGGGATCCCTGGTATAGTTTTCTTGACTGGGCACAGTCCAGAGGGATTTTTGTTGTGTGGTTTCTAGGAAGGGCTGCTGATTGCGACTCCATACCCAGGCAAGTGAGAATCTTCTCCAGCCTTCGGCCCGCCGCTGCTGTTGGCACAGCTAGCGAGGACTAAAGACCATTTGATCCCTCCACAAGACTTCTCATTTCCTTCGCAATTTCTCCTCCAATGCCCTACCTACATACTAATAAGAACTCGGATATTTTTGGGTAGACGAAGGCAAAGCTGCTGGGGCTTTGGATAACATAAACTGGATCTGGAGCTACTACCAACTATGGGATGCGGTCGAGGTATGCTATTTTTACTGCAAACGATAAAGAGGGGCATCTCAGTTACATAAAAATGTATAAGTCATACTCCCTCAAGGAATTATGACCTAGAAGGCAAGAGATTTAATTAGAAAAAACTTATGATCAAGGCAATCTCTGATAAGAGCATCAGGCATTACGTGTGAGATGCAAGCCTTCAGCATGTCAATCCACTGGGATGTTGGGAATGTTTGTTACAGGAGTTAGGCCTACCCTGACCACTATACCCTGTGCGTGAGTGTGTGCGTGTGTGTGCATGTTGGGCGGAGGTGGGAGTGTCAGAGAGGTCGGAGGTGGTGATTGGGTGATTCCAGAATGCATTTCTCAGAACAGAAAGTTCTCTGGGGTGGGCATCTTGGCTGCTCTTTTGCTAGGATTCCGTAAAAGGCGAAGACACTGCTGAGACTTTAGAAAGGAGGAAGTAAGTACTGGCGTCTCTGCAGCGAAATTCCCATCTTCCATCCTGAATTCTTGCTTAGCAGGGACTTGATGAATGGATGTGAAAATATGCTAGAAAGCTGTCACTTACAGTAAATGGCTGGTGGGCTCTGCTCGGAGCCAGTGGGTGTCTGGGCTGGGAATGGGAAGAAGCGGCCAGGGAGGAGTTGGTGGTTCCTGATCCCAGCGGGCCTCGGGAAGAGAGGCTAGTTATGCAGGGAATTTCCTGCCTCTGCAAACCCCTAATGCCAATAACCACAGTCGAGCAAATTTACCTCCTGGCCACTTTTGGTAAACTTTCAAAACAATACCTCAGAAGCTCTTTCAGGTTTGTCCTTAAAATCCCAATCCAGTCCAGGGCCGGTTCATTCCTGAATCCAATTTTGGCAGATAACTGACAACGAATTTATTTTCATCAGCTATCAAAACGGGAGAAAGTCTCTTTCCTTTCTCTTTTCCTCTCTCTTTTTTACTTTTAAAGATTTTATTTATTTACTCGTGAGAGACACAAAGAGAGAGGCAGAGACACAGACAGAGGGGAGCCCGATGCAGGACTTGATCCCAGGACCCCGGGATCACGAACTGAGCTGAAGGCAGATGCTCAACCGCTGAGCCATCCAGGTGCCCCTTCTCTTTTCCTCTTAATGCAGAAATGCTGGGGAGAGAACTTGTTCCTGAAAGAAGAGGTGGGTGGAGAGGAGGGAATAAGTTAGCAAACACCTTGGTTTTTGGAAGGCATGATCAGGGCTGGTGCGCACGGGGCCTGGGATGGGGTTGTCACCCTTAAGCAAAGGGTGAGAGCAGCTTTGAGAGAGGAACAGGAAGGAGTCAAGTCACAGACAAGCACCACCCAGACCTGCCCTGCAAATGAACGAGAGGTAAGCACCCGGGACCTCCCCCTGACCAAGGCCCTGGGGAACAGTGTGGCTCCCTATCTTGGAAAAGCAAAGTGGGGGGGTGTGCACACAGGAAAGCATGTGTCTTGATTTGAAGGTATTGGGGAAACAGCAGTGTGTGAGGGCAGCTGGTGCACATGAGAAATTCCTGGGCCTAGGTGGGGGATCTGAGGGGCCGACAGTGGGGCAGGTAGTCCAGGCTGGGGGAGGTCTAGGAATCTGAATGGCTTGGGGAGAGGCCATTTTGTTGTGACACCCACACCTAGTTGTCCTTTTCTCTTTTTCTTGTGAGCCCATAGAGTGGAGATTAGGAGAGAGATGCAACTAATTAGTGGGATGAGGGAAAGGAGAGGAGGAGCTTGGAAGAAAGGAGAGATCCAGGGCTGAGCTTGGAGGGATGAGAGGAGACCAGAAGGGAATGGGTGAATTTGTGTCACCCCCCACCCCCCCACTGCTCTGCCTCTCGGATCTTCCCTGTGAGGACACTATGTGTGAGAAGGGAGGCTATCATTGGTTGAAAACCATGCATGGTGTGAGCACAACAGTAATAATTTTGACGATTTGGGCTTCAAGTCTTTGGGGTTCAATACATATCCATTGAATAAATCTTAAGACAAAGTGATTTTTTTTTAATGCACATCATCCAAATGACTGTTCCCAATTTTTCTTTGCATGTCGAGGAGTATAAAAGTCCTTTCCTGTGGTTAAATGGATGCTTGAAGTTGTGATGGAGATTGTGCACTGAAGTTAGACTCTCCAGGTAGATTACGGTTTTGTTAGACAAAATGAGAATCAGAAAGAATAATAATGAGTGGTAAGCATCCATTCAAGGGTCTGTAAACTCCATCTCATGGAAGTACTTTGGAGACAGGGTTCATGGCCCCATATAGGCCCATATTTTTCCCACATATCTCAGGGGAGAATGGTTGTTTTCCACGGAGGGCAGAGAAATTGGCTGAAGTAGATACGTTTATTTTACTGTATTTTTAAATGTATTTATTTGACAGAAAGAGAGAGAGTGAGCACAAGCAGGGGGAGGAGCAGAGGGAAAGGGAGAAGCAGACTCCTGGCTGAGGAGGGAGCCATCCAGGACCCCAAAATCATAACCTGAGCTGAAGGCAGATTCTTAACCGACTGAGCCACCCAGGCGCCCCAGATACATTTATTTATGTCTCACCGGGTCTGCTGGTCCCCCTCAGGTTGCTTCCAGTGGATAGAACAGGAGAGCACCTTTCCTCTGAGATAGCTGTCATCTGGTGAAGAAAAATGCATGCGTTTCCTATACTTCTTCTGGTCTTTGCTGGTGGATGCAGAGGTACAGAGTTGCATCCCTGTGAGGAAACAACCACTTTCTGCCCCATAGTTCAGAGAGGACATTGTTATAACCCATGTGCAAGTGGGTGCAAGCAGCTCTTAGAGAAGAAGTTGAGTTAGAGGGTCTCATGGCTGGAAGGACTTTAGATCAACTAATACCTCCTTCTTTCTCAACATACCGTGACCTGTGGAGGGTGACTTTCATTACACTTCATCTGAATAGAAAATTGAAATATGCATGTGAGACCAGTTACCACCCCCCACCCCAAAATCAAATAAACATAATAGCCCCAAACTAAAACCAGTGCAAATATCCATCAATAAAACAGTGGATAAGAAAATATGGTAAAAGGGGATCCCTGGGTGGCTCAGCGGTTTAACGCCTGCCTTTGGCGGGGCGTGATCCTAGAGTCCCAGGATCAAGTCCTACATCGGGCTCCCTTGATGGAGCCTGCTTCTCCCTCTGCCTGTGTCTCTGCGTCTCTCTCTCTCTCTTTCTCTCTCTGTGTGTGTGTCTCTCATGAATAAATAAATAAAATCTTAAAAAAAAGATTGTTTATTAAAAAAAAAGAAAATATGGTAAATTCATACAGTGGAATATTATCCAGCAATAAAAAAGAACAAATTACTGAAACATCATGGATAAACCGGAAAAGCATGTATAGAGCAAAGGAAGATGATGATACAATGTTGAAGAACAAGCAAAACTAGACTATGGCAATAGAAGTATTAAAAAAAAGAGTTACTGCCTGGAGTGAGGGAGGATATTGACTAGAGCAAAAGAGAACTTTCTGAAATGATGGAAATGTTTTATACTTTTATCCAAGTGAATGCCTTGTGGGTGTGTGTGTGTGCGCACGCGCGTGTGTGTGTGAGTGTGTGTGAGATTGAGTTGTATACTTAAGGTTTGCAAAAGGTTTACCGGATGTAAATCATACCAGAAAAACAAAACAAAACAACAACCTCAAAACCAAAACCCAAACAATGGACACACAGAGGATGGGAAATACGTGGTTAATGGACTTAGGACAGTTACTGTGACATGCTCACGAAGCGGATCTAGCGGTAAGCAGCACTAACAGAAGTCCCCTGGCCTAGCATTTTAAGTAACTTGGGCGTGTTACTTAATGTCTGAATTTTAGTATTTTTCCCTATTAAAAAAAAGGGGGGCGTTCATTTGCTCATTGCACACAGACTCCGCCACGTTAAATGGCACCAGGCTGGCAGTGGAGAGGACACTCCAATTACAGACCGTGATGCTATCCTGCCAGCACAGTGAGCCTAGTGACACAGAAATAAACGTAGCTGCCAACGCCAGCCCTGCCCTGTCTCCCGTTTCCTGCTGTTCTGTCTGCAGCCAGCACCACAGGAGCTCTGGATGGGCCTTATGTTTAGGCCCAGACTTCAGGGCCTGCTTCCCCTCTGCTCCAAAGCTCCTCTTGTCCCCCAGCCCACTGGCCCTGAAAGGGCCTTTCTTTTTGATGAAGGACTTTGAAGCCAGAGAGAGAAGAGTGAGAAAGAAGGAGACACATAGAGAGAAAGAGAGAGAGAGAGAGAGAATCTAAGGGCACTGGGCTCACACCCAGCCCCACTGCCTCAAATATGTGGCCAAAAATCTAAGTCTAACTTCCCCTCAGGGAGACCAATGACAGAGATTCTCCTTGAGGCAGTTCCAAAGACATATAAAGAGATACTAACCCTTCCCCAGCCCATCACCTGAGGCCACAGAGCTGGTCTCTTGTACCCGTTCATTGCCTCGGAGCCCTGTGGAAGGATAGAAGTAGACTGTAGCATTTGGGCTTAATCACTGGAGCAGATCCGGATAATTTTCCATCTTGCTTCATTGACTCATTCATTTCCTCCTGACACAGGGAGGAAGATGAATTAAGCGGTTCTTGTTTGCTGATGGGAAAACAGTCTCCGAAGATGGTGGTGTCCTAAGTGGAGGTTCTTGGGCAGAGGTCACACACACCCTCCATAATTTAGCCTTAGGATCAACCTAGGAGACAAGCTTATCTCCTCTACCTGGGTGGAGTAGATAGTCCTTGGCCAAGATATTCTCCTAACAGGAGCAGGGCTCCATGGAAGCACAAGTATTGGCCCAATAAAACCATAGATTCTCAGACAGGAAGGGAGTGGAGACCAGAGACTCCAACTCTATTTTATAGACAAGGAAAGTGAAGCTGAGTAGGGGAGTGACTCGCTTAGGGGCAAAAGCCAATCAATGACAGAGTCAGGGAAAGAGCCCTAGTGGCCATGTGGACTCAAGTACCTGAGCCAACGTGATAGGAATGACTCCCATCATATTCACTCAGTTACACCAGGGTTTTTCAACCTCCCCACCATCTCCATATGGGGCTGGGTAGTTTCTTGTCATGGGGGCGCTGGACAATGCATGGCAGGATGTTTAGGAATTTTCTTGGCCTCTACCCGCCAGATGCCAGTAGCACCCCTCACCCCCGTTGTTACAGCCCAGAATGCCCCCAGACGTTGCCAGATGTCCCCGGAGGGACAAACTCACCCACGGTTGAGAACCCTTGTGGCAGAGAGCCAGCTCTTACAGTTCAACACATAAAGATGTATGGTGATGCATTTATCATGTGTAGATCTGTCTCATGTACTAGTCTGAAAGTTCTCTAGGGTCGCAGACTGGGTCCCATTCACCTTGATGTTTTCTGTGGGCGGCATATCACTTGGCATATGAGAGATAGGCCAGAAATGGTTATGAATGAATGAATGAATGAATGAACTAGCTTACTGGGAGACCCTGAACTGTAAACTTTGGTTTGCTGGGTATCTAGTACTATATGAAACACCATTCCATGAGGCAGAGGAATGACCAATGCGACCTTCTTTCTATCTGGGGGAGGTGCGGGCCTCCCATTCATCTGCTTTGTCATCCATTGTCATAGCCCCACAGAGGCGTCTTTTCCTGGTGCTCCTTTTCTCATGCTCCAGGCTTAATTATGTGACTCCTTTTCATTCCTACAAAACAATAGCAATAGATACTATACCGAAGAGATTTTTCTCACTGGGATAAAACCAGCATTCTGGAATTTTAAGCCTCCAGGTTCTCATGTTTAAAGGAAAAAGCCCCCCCCCCCCCCCAATACTGCCATTAGCAGCCACGAGAGCCTCAGGAGGGTATTTGTTGTAGAGTCATACAATTTAGGCAAGGGGCAAGTCACAAGTAAAATATAAAAGGAAAAATCTACCACAAAAATCCCATCTTTTCATTTTTTTCTTAATCTCAGAAATTTTCATCAGTGTTGGCTTTAGGTAAGTGGTAACCTCTTCTGTGTCTATCTTCCAAACAATAACATGCTTGAGAGGGTAAAGTTGTTCTTTTGTTTTGTTTGGGTTTTTGTTTTGTTTTGTGGGGGGATGGGGGAGTGCTTTCAGAAGACCTTATATGCAAAGCTAGAAAATATAAGTTCCAGTGAATTTCAAGATTTATTTTGTGGTTTGCTTTGGGCAGAAAAAAATCTGGCAGAGACTGAGAGAAAAGACAAGTTGTTGGTTAGATAGGTCCCACAGGGGAGTTAATTTAACAAAAAAGATGGACTGACCTTTCCAAGGACTCTACTGGTCAATTAATTCAAATGGACAAATTGATTTCAGTGTGATTAGCAAAAGAGAACACAGTTAAAATCGAACAAAAAGACCAAAAAAGGGAACAAAGATACGGCAGCAAGACGGAAGGATGGGTGGTATTGGGCTAATATTACTTTAAAAGTGAGTTTTACCAGGCTGCTGCTGTGCATCAGAGACCACACCTTAGGACCCTCATTGTGTTAGAATTCCTGAGGCTGCTTTCAGCCTACATTTGGGGAGGTGCCTGTCTCTCCAGGATGATGACCATTGCTTTTTATTGACTGGTTGTTCTCAGGAAAGTGGGAGATACAGCAGGATCGGTGAGAGAGCCAAAAGGCTTGGGGTCCTAGCACAGATAAGGACCTCCAAACAGGACCCATGTTCAGGATGGGAGGGTGGAGAAGTGTCAGATGTGCCAGGAATAGTTGGGAGACAGTCTGTCGCTGGGACTGCCGGTGGGAGAAGGCTCTGGGTGCAGGAACTCGACCCCTGGGGAGCCTAGGACTGGAGCAAGTCTGGGCAGCACCAAAGGGAGGAAGCCTGGACCTCTCAGCCAGCCGGGGGTGGACAGACTCACGAATTTTGAGCAGGAAAGGAATTTTGGCATTTAGGCGAACCTCACAGTTTTCAGATAGGGCCGAGGGAGATTGACGTAGGCAAGCCTCCTAGACTTCACTGTCTCCTCTAGAGAAGTGGTCCCTGTATTTGCTGAGACCATTGCACATATTTATTGGTTTTTCAGGTGTTCAGCATGACCTTAGGCAAGCAAGTCAGAAGCAGCCAGACATGAAGCATTTCCCAGTGAGCTTGATTTTTGACACTGTTCAATGCTTAACACAGATCTACATCATTCTATATGCTTCTGGCGTGGACCCCCATAAATCCTCATCTGCAGCAAAGGAAGTCTGTTGCATTACCAGTGTCCAGTCTAGGACTGTGTGGTGGCCAGAGCCAGCTGGGGGAGAGGGTACAGGGGATGGGAGTGAGGAGTGAGAGATGATGTGGTTGGTCGCCATGTCTAGCACATCTGAAAAATGACTGATGTTTTTTAGTTTAAATATGTCCCAAATATTGCATGAGATACACTTAGATACTGAACATTTATTCACTGTTCATCTGAAATTCAAATCTAGCCAGGCATGCTGTGTTTCATCTGGCAATCCTTTCTGGAGACTGTTGGCAGCAAAGGAGACTGAAACCTTGCTGACGGTCGTGAGGCTGAGGGTGTGGTTTTGCCCCTGTTTCAGATGGAAGATGGCCACCCAAGTCCTCTTTTCTCATAGCTCCTCTCATTCGCCTGGGTTTCGGGAAGAGACAGGAAATCCTATTGCTTTGGAGACGTCTAGGCAGCAAGGGAAGGAGAGAGAAGCTTTCGTAGGTCACTGCGACAACAAATTTCTTTCTCCAGTTCTCTTTTGTCTTGCTCCAGAGAGAGGGACAGCACACTCTTTAAGGATTTGAGGACAGAAGGAAATGTGGCTAGATAAAGCTAGCAGGCACTGTAGCATATGTCCTGGGGAGATAATGGCTCTGAACCTGCTAAAATAAATGATCTGCTTTGTTCTTGAATAATAATCAGCTGGCAGCTTTGCGCTCTCTTCTTAGCAGCTGGATGAGGAGCTTCTGATTTCACAGGAGAAGCAGTGACCTAGGGCTGACCATAGTGGACAGATGGTGGGTGGGGTGGGTGGGAATTCACCACACCAGACAGCCCCCTATTGGCTGATACAGCCCCTTGCTGCAAAGTATTTCCCCACTGCCTGTCATAAATGCCCCAAGGTCAGCCTTTAAGTCTTCAGATAAATGACTTTCTCCTTAAAAAAATGCACATATACCTGAGAGACACAATGTATTAAGCTAATGTCCTTTAGAACGAATTAATTCTTTAGAGTCTTTCAAACTCCACATTTGGTTTGGAAGCAGGGTCTTGGGGTTGGTTATTGCATGCTAGGATAGGTAATTCTTGTAGGGACTGAGCGGCAGAGGGGTTGACCCATAGAGAATATGAAGAAAGGCCAGAAAATAAGGGCTCTGGACAGTTCAGGAGAACAGGGAACAGGTAGGGGGAAGAGGGAGAGAGAGGCTGGGTGAGGCGAAGCTATCTGCTTTAACACCATCTGTGTTCGAACGTTCCCATCTTTCCAGACCAATTGGGGTTGGGCACTGCCAAGGTCATGGCAACTGAATTCGCGTCCCACTCTTCTGCGGGAGAGGCTGGAGAGGAAGGCTTTGCTGGGTTTGCAGCAGGGAGAGAACCCACATCCAATAGCTTGAAACTCAAGGGGTCTTTTTGTTGCATGTGACAGTAGGTGCAGAGTAGTCAGGACAGGCTGACTTAGAGCTTGAGCATGCCACCTGGGATACAGACTATATCGACCGCCCCCACAGCAGAAGAGGGCAAGGGGTAAGGACTGGGAATCCTTGTTAAGTAAGTTGCAGTACCGTGGAAGAAAATCCCTAGAACATATTTGGGGTAGCCCTGGCATTCTGGGCCTTTTGGCCATTTGAAGGAAAGTTTACCATTCTGATGTTTTAGTTTCTGACACCATTCACTCTGATGGGTGGTTGAATGTTTTGTTTCCTGCCAGATACTTGACTGTGTCTAGCTTCCCCATGTGGCTTCCCCTCTATTTGAGAGGATACCAAGAATATTCAAGGATCGGGGGCAGGGGGTGCTGGCTCTCCAGGTAAGGATTTTTCCTAAGCCCTCTGACCGAAACCTTTACAGGCGAGCAGTGGTCAGAACTCTTGCTCGCCCTACACAAAGAATTCTTACCCTACAGTCAGTGCAGTTTCATTTCATTCCTGGAGACTGAAGCCTGAGAAGAGATAGAGTGTATGGCTTGAAGGTCAGAAAGCTTGCACCAGCTGGAGCAATAGACGCAATTTTCCCTCAAGAACAACTTGTTCTGGGCAGCCCGGGTGGCTCAGCGGTTTAGCGCCGCTTTCAGCCCAGGGCCTGATCCTGGAGACATGGGATCGAGTCCCACATCGGGCTCCCTGCATGGAGCCTGCTTCTCCCTCTGCCTGTGTCTCTGCCTCTCCCTCTTTCTCTCTCTCTCTTTCTCGCTCTCTCTCTCATGAATAAATAAATAAAATTAAAAAAAAATAAAAGCACAGCTCATTCTATCCTCCTCCCCCTAGAAGGCCTGTAGAGTCCCAGAGGTTTCCCTCTACTCAGGCTTAGCCAGCTGATGGAATAGTTCTAATTCAAGTAACAGCAGGATTTGGAATGTGATAAAGCCAGTTACAAAATTCCCTCATTGGGTGGATAGATCATGACATAAGTGAAGATTAGGGCCTCTAGGGCCATCATAGCCCATACCTGGACACCAGCCAGCTCTCCCAGAAGTGTGTTCTCTGGAATGCATTCCAAAGACTTTGCAGTGTGCCCCCTCCACGTGACAAAATCCATCTGATTTAGTGACGTAAGAGCTTTAGAATCAAAAGGCCAAAGGTAAATGGTGCTATACTTCAGTACGTAAGCTCCCAGGGAAATCGTTGCCTCTGAAAGACAAGAATCAAAATCCCGGATTGCCTCTGTCGCAGGGAGGCCATGGGTATGAATGTGTTATTTCCAATGCTGACCTATTATACAGCTGGGGGTAAGTAGAGTTCATGGAGCGTGAGCATGGCCGTGGACGGAGAGTAGGGATTTCAGAATCAGTGGGCCGCCCATTCAACGACTCTGCTCCTCCTGTCCCAGGTTTAGACAGTGATTTCCAGAGCAGTGCTTGAACATAGTAGCTGCTCATCAAAGTAAAAGTGACATGAAATAAATAAATAAACCAATGGCAAAGGCCTCTCACCTTGACTTCCATTCATCCCAGGATTCGGTACGCTGGCCTGCCCATGGTGAGGCATCGCAGGGCACTAACTGTGCCCCTGAGTGGAGTCTGGGCACCAATAAGGCAAAGTCCCATCAAATAAGCCCCTCTGCCTGAAAGGACATGAGAAGCCACATCCTGGCAGATAGGCTTGGGGTAGCTCCGGTCTCCCCTGGGAACTCTTCTTTGCTTCTAGAAAGTCTCTTCATTTTCTGGTTAAAACAAAAAACCCAAAAAACCCCAAAAAACCAAAAAACCAAAAAGCCCAAAAAAAACGACTAGTATAAAAAATTGTTGGCTATCTCCTAAATGATCCGATAAAGGCAGTTGTCCTGGTAATCCCTGGGGGGTTTGGGCATCCTGCGCGTTGACATGCGGGATGCAACCGGCCGCCAAAAAACAAGGGCTGATGTTTACTGAGCAGGTGCTACGTGCCAGATGCTGCAGGAAGCGCTTACGCGTATGACTGCATTTAATCTGTACAACGACCCACTGGGGTGAGTACTGACTGCTATTACACCCCGTTAGCAGATGGGGTAACAGGTTCGGGGAGATCCAGGAGCAGACCTCTACAGCTGGGATTTAGATCCAGCGCTATCTGATTCCAAAGCTCAGGCTCTTAATCATCGTGCAATTATTTTCACTCTTTGCCTTACTTTTCTCCTCAGTTTGTAGCTTCCAATCAATACAAGTGAAAAGATATCCCCTTCGCCCTCCCAACTACCCACGCCTGGAGGGGCAGCTCCCGTGAAGGTCCCGGCCGATCGGGGGCCCGCCCTCCCTGCGTTTGCACCCCTGGTGCATCTGTGCTCTTAGCATCCTTACTATGGGTTCACTTGCCATCCCCCGAGACTGGGCACCTGCGAGGGCAGCGCTGTTTCCCTGCACACAGCAGATGCTGACGCATGTTTGGGGCCCTGAGCCCTGAACCTGGACTGAAGGCAAGGCCAATACCCACCCCGAAGGTTGTTTGATTCGTTTGTTTAGGTTGTCCTGTTTGCATGTGTTTGCTTTTTAATTCCCGACCCTTCCGCCTCCCAGGCAGAGCGACTCTCTGGGATTTTTAGATCTCTTTGGAAGTTTACTTGCATCCTTCAGATCTCTGGGTCATAACTCAGCATTCCAGGGAATTCCAAGGGGGGAAAAATGACTTGCTTCTGGAAACCCTCATGTCCACTCTTCTGATAAGGGATCCCAGCTGTGACAAGGAGATTATTTACTTGAAACTAACAAGCAAAGCTAATTACCGCCATAGATTGGGACAGGAACAGAGTGTACCAGGGCAGGCTGCTGGCAAGTGTTCCCAACTCTCCAACTTGGCAGCTGGGCCAGTGAGCCCCACTAGACGTGCTGGTGCCTTTTGGTCTTTGAATCGCCTTTTCAATAGCAAACAGACTTTAGGACTGTGGTTTGGGACTCAGTTGTCTGATAGGAGCCAAGAACGAATTTCTGTGGCTTGTTCTTTTTTCTCCCTGGTTCCAATTTTTGTAGGATATATAATAAGACAATTAAAGTCTGACTTTTTTGAGGAAGTGGGATCCACCCACCACTTCCACAACTCCATTCCCCACGACTTCTGCATGGCTCCTTCCCTCTAGAACAGGAAACTTATTTCTTGTCCGTCCCCTTCTCTGCCTGCAGTCTGAGCCATGTCCCTCCTAAAGCAACTCGAGCTCACCTGCCAGGAAATCATTGCCATTGACCCCACCTGACGATGCTCATGCCTCTATTTGGCATTCTGAGCTGTGCTTGTACCAGATGCCAAATCCCATTATAATGAACCACATGGGACATTCCGATTCTTTCTGCTTTGCGGAATTTTGTTAAAATTAGACCTGAGAGAAGGTAATAGTGGGACAGGGTAAGAATTAAATATATGAATTAAATTAAATCACATAAAGTGCCTAGTCTAGTGCTTGGCACCATTTCCATACACTTCTTAGACATTTAACTTTGATATACGTCTTTAGAGCATGTGTTGGGAAGCCCAGTCCCGTTCTCTGTACCCAAAGGAAAAACACAACACACACACACACACACACACACACACACGTCAGCCAAGGTCTCTGCTCTCAAAGGGTTTGTGATTTAGTGGGGGTAATGTAAGATGGATGCGTGACGATCTAGAAGCAGTCTTCATGTGATGCATAGGCTACAGGGAGAGAGATGGCACAGAGGGCAGGCAGGGGAGCACTGGGATTTAAAATGAGGCAAGAACAGCCATGGGTGAAGCTAACTGGAAGAGGCTTAATGGGGATGGAGAGTCTGAAAGTGTAGGTACTCTTTTGCCAGCGCCTATTGGAGAAGGCCCCATGGGCATAGGGGGAGGGGATGTGGAAGCCCAGAAATGGTTACCATGGCAACCAAGGATGAGTAGACTCAGAGGGACAGGGTCTGCAGGAGCCCAGGGTATGATGGCACCTGGGGTTGGATCATTGGTGAAGCTGTCAGGGGTCCAAGCAATCATGGCTTCATGAGAGAGGAAGGTTGATGACGGGCATTTCAAAATCTGCAGAAGGAAAACCTTGGCTTTCATTGGAATTCTGGAGTGAGAAGCATTCCCCAGTTTAAGTTTGAAGCAGGCAGGGAAAGAGAGAGTCTGAGGGGACTGGGGCTGAGGTGGATTCTGGAAAGTGGCAAGTGTGGCCAAGGTGCTGGTGGAGACAAGAGGTGAAAGTGGCCCACAACAAAGGTGATAGAGCCCTAGATGTAGAAACTTCACATTATAAACCATAGGCACTGTGGCAGAAAGCTCTGGGGCAGAAAAAACTGTCGCTACTCCCTCCTCCTCCCCCCTCTTTAATTAGCAAACAATCTATGCTTGGTGCTTTGGACTCTGAAGGACAAATAAGCAATTGTGATGGATCTAAGTCCTTGAATTTTTTTAAAAAATTTACAATAGATTTTTATCTCATACAATTGGTCAAAATTAAAGAAAAAAAAAGATTGTGAAATCAATATAAAAACCGGACCCATATATCTTAAGCATTTTATTTTATTTTTATTTTTTAAAAAGGTTTTATTTATTCATGAGACACACACAGAGAGAGGCAGCGACACAGGCAGAGGGAGAAGCAGGCTCCATGCAGGGAGCCCGACGTGGGACTCGATCCTGGAACCGTGGGATCACTCCCTGAGCCAAAGGCAGATGCTCAACCACTGAGCCACCCAGGCGTCCCTTAAGCATTTTATTTTAACTTAAAATGTAAAATATACATTCATTTCCTAATATTTTAATGTTGAGTCTAGGCCTTCTCTTTGACCATGGGTATGCTGATTGGAGTTCCCTGTCGTCTTTCTTCTATGGACCACATTCATAGCAATCAGTCGCTTTGAGACTCCTTCCATTGAGAGGTGGAGTTCAATTTTCCTCTACTTCAATCTTAGCTTGTCTTAGTGATTTTCTTGACTTACAGAATGCAGCAGAAGTGACATTCTGGGATTCCCATAGCTAGACTTGGAACTCTCTGCTGGGCTCCTTGGAACATTCTTCTGAGAGCCCTGAGCTCCATGAGGCTTAAGGTTGCTGCCAGGTAAGAATTGACTTCCATGAGTTGTCCAGGCTTGAAAGGCCGCCCACAGGTGCTCCAGAGGATAGTCCCAGCTGGGCTCAGCCTTCCAGCCATCTCCATGAAGGCACAAGCATGTAAGTGAAGCCATCTTGGGTCCTCCCTCATTGATACCATGCGAAGCAGCAGAATCAAACGGCTGAGCCCTGTCTGAATTCCTAATCCATAAAATGGTGGGATATTTTAAAACGGTGGTCATTTTAAGCCACCAAGTTTTAGGATAGTTTGCTACATAATAGATAACTGGACCTTCATTGTGAAGAAGGCTGGGTTCATGTTCAAGTTGGCTTTCTGATTTGCACATTGGATTTCTAAATACTGTTAGAACCCTCCAGAAGCTGAGGCTGTGATCATACAGAAGGTGCCTGAGCCTCCTAATTTCAGCTTTACCTTGCCTGCCCTTGGAAGTGTAAGGTCTCCTGTGCTTACCTTTCCTAGATAACCTTGCTGGAAAAGTGCCAGCGAGTAGAATTAGGCATGTAAATGGTCAGCCATATCAATTCACCCACGTGAAGCTGTACAGAAGAACCTGTCCTTCAGTTGTTGGTGTCTGTCTGCCTTCCCAGGCCCTGGAGAGTCTCTGAGGTCAGAGACTTTGTTTCCTGTTTGACAGGAAACAAGGGGCCAGCAGCCCAGTCTAGGGAGAGCCTGGAGCTTTCTACCTTGATGCTAAGGCTCTTTTAGGTGACCCTATGGCCAGGTCTGGCCCCATGGTTGTGTGACTGGTGTGGTTGCCCAGAGCTACATACATAGAGGAGCTCCATGCTTGGTTTAATGCTCAGCTGTTGCCATCTTGAGATTCTTAATACTTTTGAACAAGGGGCCCTGCACTTTCATTTTATACTGGGCCCTGAAAATAACATGGTCCATGACTCATGCTACGTATGGCCAAGACCAGGAGCTGTGGCTGTTTTATCAGTATTGCCTGTAGTCTCTCCCTGGAAACCAGCGGAAGGTGGGGGTCAGTGGGAAGGATAAACGGAAACATGAATGTCATATTCTTGTTTTCCTTTCTAAAAGAGAAACTTAGGCCTCTTAAGAGCTTTGAGAGTTTACTGGAGCAAAAATCGATCTGAATCAGGCAACATCAAACCAGAAGGGCTTAGGCGCGCTCTGACCCAGAAGCCAGAAGAAAGACTCGTATGGAGACAGTGAGGAAGGAAAAAAAGAAAATTGCTTAATTAGCTGCAGTTTAAAGCCTAGTTGGCTGTTTGTGATTGGTCGTCCTTGGTGTCTTGATTTCTTAGTCTTGCATCATTACAAGCTTAGATTTTGGTTGAGTGGGCTGCATAGCAATAGAGCCTCCTCACTCGGAAGGCCTTCTCATTTAATTAATCTAACACCCTCTATACGACAGATTCCCTTCCCCAGCCACTGCAGTCCCCCCAAAATTGACAGAATGACCCACCTCTGGCAGGATGGAGTGTTTGGGAGGGATGCTTGGCTGGGGATGCAGTTAGAGGCAGTCTGTGCCCTACAGCTCGGGTCTGAAACAGTATAACCTAGAATGTGCTGACTCTCAGCCCTCCTTGCTAGAAACCAAGCTGAAGAAGCTCCTTTGTCCAGCAGCTGGGTTTTCCAACAAGGGGAGATACGGGGCAGTGGGGAGCAGGAGTGGGGTAACCACTGGGGGTCCGGACACCCACGGCTTCTAAGAGAGGGAAGAAACGCAGAACGAGACCCCGCCCAGGCTTCAGAAGACTCCAGGAAGCTGGGGCAGGGTGAAGAAGATGCACCCCCACCCCTGCAGCAAATGTGAAGCCCACTCTCTGCTAAGTACCCCTTCCTCCTCACAAACCCTCCCACACTTGAGAATCCTTTAAAAGCACCTTCTCCTTGCTCTCAGCTTGCCTTTCCACATACCTGCTCAGATCCTCAGCAGCTCTCTCTCCTTTGTCTACCAGCTATCTCTCTCTCAAAATACCCACAGGCCGGGTCGGAGGTCACCAAGCCCGTAATTCTTCACCTTTTCTCTTTCTCTTTATTGTCCTAGAACGGTAATTCTCAAAGCAAGGTCCACGAACCAGCAGCAGGGCCTTACCTGGTAAATTGTTCGAAATACTGATTCTCGGACTCTACCCCAGACCTATGGAATCAGAATCAGAAACTCCTGGGGTGAGGCTGCTAATCTGCATTGTAACAAGCCCTCCCAGGTGATTCTAATCATCTCCCAGATGTGAGAACCCCTCTCCTTGAGACACGTGGCTGAGATAAGGCTCCTTACCAGCACACCCCAAATTTCAGGGTCGACTCCTGTGTGATGGCATAGGACAGCATTTTTGCAAAGGGAAGCAATAGGAATTCTTTTATGTACAAAGAATTGCCACACACACACACACACACACACACACAGGCACACAACACACAAAACTACACATAAAGGGGGAAATGCTTTGCTTCTCATTCCTCCTCCATTTAACATCTGTTATCCGTGCTCTGAGTTATTTGAACAAGAGGATCGGCGTTAGAATAGACTTGCTTGGAGGGTGTCTGGAAGGCAGGTGCCACCTGCCACTTCTAGTGCAAGCTGAGAACAAACACAGCACCCCGAGCCCAGATCAGCCTTCCGCTGCTAGAGACAGAGGTGGAATTTCTGTTTTGCTGGGATGATACCTCCTGAAGCGCTGCCTCACCTTGGGGCCTTAATTAGAAGCAGCGGTGGCCCCTGGGCCTGCTGAGTTTCCATTTGATGTAACTGCACAAAAGAGCTGAGATGGAAAGCCAGGCCTTTTGTTATTTCACACGTTCTGAGAAGCTTTCCCATAAAAGCCCCTTTCCCCTTTCTTACTTGCTATCACACACACCAGGGTAATTTTAAAAAGGTCTATACAGGGTAAACAGTTGGTAATATCTGGCTTTCCCTTGTTTGCCACAAATTATCAGATTCAATTTCTGTTATCTCGGTCCCAGCTCGTCTCTCTCACGGGGGCCCATCCCTCCCCAGCCTTCTTCCTACCCACGCACCACTGGCCTTCCTGCTCCTACTCCCCGAATCTTGAACAGTTAAAAAAAAAAAAAAAAGAATTCAATATAGGGGAAACTACCCACCTGACATGTGGATATTCTGATTTCATGACGCACCCTCCAATCGGCCTGAGCAATCGAACTAAAGAGCTGTGGAGATTTTCTTATGTTTTTCTTTATACCAATACAGCAGCAGAGGATTTACTGCAGGTCGAGAGACACCAGCTGTAAGCCATCTGAGTGAATGATAAGAAGCTAGAAAGAAGGGAGGTGTGACTGTCTTCCCGGATCTGCCACATGTGTTGTGGGGATGAGCTCATGGGCTCAGCCCAGTGCAACTCGTGGCTCATGATAAGTCCCAACTGCCTGTCTTCCATGTGGCACTTAATTGCACAGCGGAGTACCCTTACCCTGGTTAACAGGAAATACATAAAAACTGATGTCTTCCGCTGGTTAACAGGAAATACATAAAAACTGATGTCTTCCGACATATCAAGGGGGTCTTTGAACTTGGACCTGTAGAGCTGCATTGATTGGACAGTCTCACATTGCTCTGTCTTGATTGTCTCATTCTCAATTTGTGGGCTAATCTTTTTTTTTTTTTTTTTTAAACCCACTTAACTCTGTTTAAGCACAAAAGGGAATTTGCTGGGGAATACTCAAGTATCTCAGAGCACCCAAGGCTAATAGCTATAGCTTAAGCTTCACGAAGGCCTGGAATCAGGAAGTAGATGGAAAGTCATCGGGATCTCGTTGGTTCTTTTATTCTGATTCTTCTCTCTCACTTGGGGTCACCTGAACTCTTTTGCTTCCTTCTCCATGTTTGATCTGTTCTTTATCACGTTCTTTTTCTCTGGAGACAAGCTTTAACTTCTTTGGCATGAGCATGGATAAACATGGCTGTCACAAAATGGTGAATGGTGGACTGCTCCCTAGTTCAAGGGGAAGCCCTGAGGATGCCCCAGTTCCCAATAGCTGGTAGAGAAGCTGAGCAACCTAGGTCGGGTCAGTTGTGATCAAGTCTGTGGCCAGGGACAGAGAGTTGTGTGATACCAACATTCGTGCTGTGGTTCATTTCATTAGGTAGGTAGAGATTTGTTCTGTGAAGAAAAATCAACTCAAATTTGAAAATAAGGCAAAAGGAGGACAGTAGGTCCTTCAATGTCATGTTGAAGCATTGTTTAACCAGCTAAAGTTTCTTTAATTATCTAGATGTGCCTTTGACTCACTTTCTGCTACTGATAAAAGACCCAGACTCTGAAGTCTACATGATAATTTATATTTGTCCAGTAGATATTCATTCTCTTTCTTTAATGATGATGTAACCCTTCATCCTGTGCTCCTCCTTTGAACCAGCCCCCACCAAATCCTGCTGATTTCCTCATACACACACTTACCAAACTTGACATATGTTTATTTGTATGAGAATCGTGTTAACTTTTTGAAAATTGTATTTCTGTTGTTCTTGACAAAAGGGGGAGGATTGGATTGACACCTCAGTATTATATTTTCCTTTCTGGTTCCTGTGAATCTCTTGTTCCCTGATGGCTGCCACAACGTTTTACCAATGATCTGGTCTTTTGCTTCAGTGAGAGTCTAACGTCAGTAAATGTTTTTCAGTCTTTGTTGGTCTGAAAGGTATTTATTTCATCTTTGCTCCTGAAAGAAACTATCATTGGATATCCATTCCAAGGTGACAGTCTGAGGTGACTCTTAGGCCTTTGAAAATATTATTCCCCTGTGTTCTGGCTTCATTTATTGCTGTTGGGAAGTCAGAAGTCAATGTAATAGTTATTCTATCATAGGTAATTTTTCTGTTCTCACCAGGTGCTTTTAAGATCCTCTCTTTCTCTTTAGTATTTTGTCTTTGTCAGAATGTTTTTTTTTTTAAGATTTTATTTATTTATTCATGAGAGAGACAGAGACACAGGAAGAGGGAGAAGCAGGCTCCATGCAGGGAGCCAGATATGGGACTCGATTCCAGGACCCCAGGATCACGTCCTGGGCCGAAGGCAGATGCTCTACCACTGAGCCACCCAGGTGCCCTGACTGTCAGAATCTGAATGCAGATTCTTTCTTATTTGTACTTCTTGGAATTCACTGGGCTTCCTGACTCTGAAGATCTGTACTTTTCATCAATTCTTGGAAATATTAAGTTAATATCTCCCTAAATATTATTTTCTTCCGTTATGTTATTTTATACCAGAATTCCAAGAAACAATAAATTAAATATTCTTACTCTGTCTTCCATTTCATAGAACCTCAATTTCATCATCTTTCTTTCCCTCTGTGCTATATGCTGGGTGAATTCTCTAAATCTATCTTGTAGTTTATAGTTCTTTCTTTAGCAGTGACTAATATTTTCTTCTGCTCAGTAAGCCTATGAAGCATTACAATCAGGCAAATGCAAGTAGAAAGTATTAGCCTTTCATCAGAACGGCTAGCATTGAAACCAAAGACAATTTCAAGTGTTAATGAGATTGTGGAGCAGTAGCTCCACTGCTGATGGTAATGTAATTTGGTATGACTCTCTTAGAGAATGATTGTCACATTACCAATGTTGAAGATTCTCATACCCTTGGAGCTAGCAATTCTGATAGGTGTTTAATTAACATGAGTACAGGCACATACGTGCTAAGAGACTTACAAGATTGTTCACAGCAATGTAGTGTGTAATAACTCCAAAGTGGAAACAGCTCAAGTGTTCATTAAGAGTAGAGTGTTAACTAACTCGTGATATATTCATACAATAAGAACTATAGCATTGAAGATGAACAAACTCTAGCTATAAACAAATGTGGATACATTTCACAAGTATAATGTTGAGGGAGAGGAACCAGATTCACAAGAATATACTCTAGATGAGCCCATTTATAACAAACAGAGAAACTATGAACATTGCAAAACAAAACTGTTGTATTAAGGGGTGAACACTTAAGAGGAAAAAATGACTTAAAAAGGCTAGGCTAGGGTCACTTGGGGGGCTCAGTGATTGAATGTCTGCCTTCGGCTCAGGTCGTGATCCCAGGGTCCTGGGATCGGGTCCCACATTGGGCTCCCCACAGGGAGCCTGCTTCTCCCTCTGCCTGTGTCTCTACCTCTCTCCCTCTGTCTCTCATGAATAAATAAATACAATCTTAAAAAAAGAAAAATTAAAAAATGGCTAGGATAACCAAAAATCAAGATAATGCTTAGCTTCAGGGAGGGTGGGAGAGTGTACTGGCTGAGAAGAGATGCTCAGGGGTTTTAGGGGGTACAAGTAATATTCTATTTTTCAGGTTGATTTTTGGTTAACTGTTCATTTTATAGCAAGTCATGGGGCTATGTGCTGTTTTGTGAAAAATAAAATGCTCTGATTGGAAAATAATGAAAATGTGACATCTCTAAATTTGTGAGATGCAGTTATAAGGAATTTTATAGCCTTAAACACTTATAAAATAAAAGTGGCTAAAAATCTAGGAGCTGAGTATTTAACTTAAGAAGCTAGAAAAAGAACATTAAAATAACCCAAAGACAGTGGAATAAAGAGAGCAATAAAGATTTGAGAAGAAATTGATGAAATAGTAAACACCTAGAGAATACAGTATAGAATAAAAATGATCAATACAAAGAGTTTGTTCTTTGATATTACTAACAAAGTTAACAGGCTCCTAGCAAGATTGATAGAGATAAAGAGAGAGGACGGAAATAATATTAGGAAATGAACAAGGGAACATCTAGCAGGAACAGCTTACAAATATAGTAAGAGACTATTAAGAACAAATAGATGCCAATAAAATAGAAACTTAGGTGAAATGGGCAAATTAATGGGAAAATATAACATTGATATTGACTGGAAAGTAAAAGAAAAATTGAGTACTTCCGTAATCATTGAATTGAATAAATTGAATTAGTACTGAAGAATCTTCCCATTAGGAAAATGCTAGATCTAGAAAGCTTCACAAGCAGGTTTCACAAACTTCAAGAAACAGATCCTCGAAATAGCACACAAACTCTTACAAAGAATAGAAAAAGAGACAACATTCCCCAGCTTGGTTTATGAAGCTCATAAAAAAAAAAAAAAAAAAACAAAAAAAACCCTCTTCCTTCCAAAAGCAGATGAGGGCAATATGAGAAAGGAAGATTATAGTCCGATTTCACTCAGGAACACAGAAACAAATATCCTAAACAGATTTTAGCAAACTGAATGAACAAGATATAAAAAGAGAGCCGATCACGACTAAATTGGAATGGGAGCATGTCCCAGAAATGCAAGACTGGCTCAACATTTGAAATTGACCACTATAGTTACCCTGTCATGGAACGAACGAGAAAATTCACGTGGCATTCTCTCAATAAAAGCAGAAAAATTGTTTGATAAAAACCAACATCAACTTAAAGTAGAGCCTTAGAAAACTGGCAATAGAAGAGAACTTTTTGGACCTGATAAGGGACATCTACTGATAAAAAGTAATTTACAGCAAAAGCTACATTTAATGATGAAACAGAAAAAGCCGGTCCTTTAGAAATTAGGAACAAGACAAGGATTCTTGCTTTCACCAGTTTTGAGCCAGTAAAAGAGGCCAAAAACAAAACAAAACGAAACAAAACAAAAAAAAGATTTATAAGGTTTAAGGATTAGGAAGGAAGAAACCTGTCATTCATACATAATATAATTGTTTGCAGAGTCACAGGCAATTTGTTAGAATTTATAAGAGAGTTTAACAAGATTGCCAATTATAAACTCAATATAAGCAAGTCAATTGTATTTTTATATATCAGTACCATTTGGAAAATTTAATTAGATAAAGCTGTCATTTACAATTGCAATAAAAGTATAGGGAAATTGTGTCCATTTCTTTCCAAATTTCAGCTCGGGATTCAAAACATTTCCAATAAAAATACCAACATGGTTCTCATTTAAGTTGGCAAGCTGATTCTAATATTTATATGGAAGAGTGAAAGTCCAAGAATAGCCAACATAGTCTAGAAGGAAAAAGGACAGGACAGAGGAATTTGCCCTACTAGCTATCAAGCCTCGTTATAAAGCAATAGGAACCAAGACAATGAGATGTTCGTGTAGCAAATGACAAATAGAGGACAAGCAAAATAGAGAGCCCAGAGATGGACCTCCACATATTTGGAAACTTGATAAACAACAGACGTGGCATTGCAGAAAAATAGGGAAGTGCTAGACTATTCAATAATCATCCGTACGGAAAATAAATGGAATCGAAGCCCTATATCTTTCCATGTACAAAAACCAATTCTGGATTAAGACCTCAAAGGTAAGAGGTAAAACTTGAAGCCTTTTAGAAAAAACACAGAATAGGACGCCCGGGTGGCTCAGTGGTTGAGCGTCTGCCTTTGGCCCAGAGTGTGACCCCGGGGTCCTGGGATTGAGTTCTGCTTCGGACTCCCTGCAGGGAGCCTGCTTCTCCCTCTGCCTGTGTCTCTGCCTCTCTCTCTGTCTCTCGTGAATGAATAATAAAATCTTAAAAACAACAACAACAAACACAGAACATTTTTAAGACCTTGGGGTGGAGAAGGATTTTTTAAGCATTACTCAAAAGTGTAAGCCATCAGGAAGAGACTGATAATCCTACTACCTTAATTAAGAACTATTATAAGACTGTATGAGAAGACAAGAGAATAGGGGCGTCTGGGTGGCTCAGTAGGTTAAGCATCTGCCTTTGGCTCAGGTCATGATCCCCTACTCAACAGGGTGCTTGCTCTTCCCTCTCCCCCTGCTTGTGCTCCCTCCCTCAAATAATTAAAATCTTTAAGAAAATGTTATTTTAAAAAAAAAGATGGACAATGGAAGCTCTGAGTGGGAAGACATCTTTAGCACACGGAAACAAGAAAAAGAGATTGTTATCCAGAATATATCAAAAAGTTCTAGAAATCATTAAGAAGCAGGTAAATCACACAATATGCAAGTAGGGAAGGCATGAGAGCAATACAAATAGAAAAAGATACATAGCTAAGAGCATATGAAAAAGGTTCAACTTCATTATTAATCATGGAGTGCAAATTAAACCAAGGAAGAGAGGCCATTTTATGCCACAGGACTGGCAAAAAAATCAATCATTTGGACAATACCATGGATGTGGAACAAATCACTCCTAGTGGGAGTGTAAATTAGTATTCTGGGAGCAAAAAGGCATTATCTAGAAAAGCTGAAGATGCACAATACCTCAATGGCCCAGAAAAATTCCAGTATGTAACCCCTGGAGAAATTCTCCCATAATGAGGATTGAGAGAGATGTACAAGAATTTTCATAGCAGAGCTGTTGCTAATAACAAAAAACCTGAAAATAACACAAATACCCACCCAGGGTTAAATGAATATACACATTGTACTACGTAAGTGGAAAAGAAATGAACGACTGCTCATACTTTAACCTGGGGGAAGAAATCTCAGCAGCGGTGTTGAGTGAAAGGAGCCATTCACAGATGAACACATTCCCAATGACTCCATTGACATAAGGTTTGCAAATGTGGAAAAACCAAACAAGGTTTCATTCAGGGATATGTACACTGAGTTTTTCTTTCTTTCTTTCTTTCTTTCTTTCTTTCTTTCTTTCTTTCTTTCTTTCTTTCTTTCTTTCTCTCTCTCTCTCTCTCTCTCTCTCTCTCTCTTCTTCTTCTTCTTCTTCTTCTTTTAAATTTTACTTATTTAGTAAACACACAGAGAGAGGCAGAGACACAGGCAGAGGGAGAAGTAGGCTCCTTGCAGAGAGCTCGAAGCAGGATTGGATCCCGAGACCCGGGGATCACACCCTGGGCCAAAGGCAGACACTCAACCACTGAGCCCCCCCGCGCATCCCACGTGCTGAGTTGTTTCTAAGGAGACCCTTATAACAGGCACCTTTTATAGGCTAGGCCATTGGCTGCCAACCGTTTTGGCAAGAGGACACTTCCCTGATTGTCCGAGAGATGAGGGGACTCCGAGTCAGGACCTCAGGCGTCCTCAGACCTGCCCACGTTGGTTGCTAGACTGACCCGGTTGGTTACCCCAAGTAGCCCCCTGGAGACCAGCCTGGCTGTCGGAACTGTCCCACCCCAGCAGAGGGGGCCAGTTAACTGTCTCCATTTAATTCTCACTTTACTGCTGGGCTCTGGGGAAGGGACAGGCCCAATTTTAGGCAGGGAGCTAGATGGGTTCCAGAATCTACTGCGAGGTGTGTTGACCTGAATTTAGCCTTATTCAAGTCAATCACCCTGGTTCTAGGGTTCTTTTATCTTGTGTGTAAACCCTATCAGCTGAAGTATCTTCGATTTCAAAGTTATTCATAGGGCATGAGCTAGGAAGTATACCCTGTGACATTTGGGTACAGCTGGAGGAGGCATCAGTAAACCCAGGTGGCTAAGCGGCTAAGCGTCTACCTTCAGCTCAGGTCATGATCCTGGGCTCCTGGAATCAAGTCCCGCACTAGGCTCCTGCTCCACAAGGAACCTGTTTCTCCCTCTGCCTCTCTTCCTCTCCCCCACTTCCCTGTCCCCGCTCTCTCATGAATATATAAATAAAAATCTTAAAAATAAAAAAGTACACTTGGTCTTGCCTGTCTGTAGCCATCGAAAACCCAGTTTCTGGAGTGAAATAAGTCAGTCGGAGAAGGACAAACATTATATCGTCTCATTCATTTGAGGAATATAAAAATTATTGAAAGGGAATAAAGGGAAAGGAGAGAAAATGAGTGAAAATATCAGTGCAGGTGACAAAACATGAGAGACACCTAACTCTGGGAAACAAACAAGGGGTAGAGGAAGGGGAAGTGGGCGGGGGGTGGGAGTGACTGGATGATGGGCAATGGGGGGGCACTTGGCAGGATGAGCATTGGATGTTATGCTATATGTTGGCAAATCGAACTCCAATAAAAAAATAAAAAAATTAATAATAATAAAAAAAAAGATTGTATTCATCTGGGCAGGGATCCTGGGGCCTGTGGGCTGCGGCTGCCCCTACCTCCTGTTGTGGGGCCCACGCACCCCTTCTTCGCTCCTTGCCAAGCAGCTGCCTGCTGGAATATTAAAGGGGAGGAGGGAGGTGACAAGGGAAGGCCCAGGAGGACAGGGAGGGAGGAAGGGAGGGAGAAGATGGGAGGCGACGGGAGCAGGCCTGGAAATGGAGCTCTGCGGTCGGTTGCTCAGCCAGGATTCCTTTTGAAATCCACCAATAGGTTTTCCAGCGAGGCCCCAGACAGACCCCCATTCATCTGGACAGCACATTTTTCTTTGCAGAAAATAACCATTCATCAGCCAGCAGCTCCTGGAATGTGGGCTGAGAAACACAGTCCTGGGGCCAGCCCTCCTTCCCTCCTTCGCCCACTGACACTCATGGCCCTTGGGAGGTGACATCATGGCCTAAAAATAGCTCCCCCACCCCTCCTCCCAGACCCTGTGCTTTTCAGGGACTCCCTCCCCCCTGTTGACAAGGTTTGGGACCTGGGGAGGGTGTTTCTGGAAGAATAACATTTCTGTCCTAAGCTGCTTTTTCAAACCTTTCAAGGACAGCACTTACCTCCAACAAGACGTTCAGTGAGAAAAGAGGTGATTTTTATGAAGTTTGAACGCTGGATTCAAAGCCAACCTCAGCCCGAGGCCAAGTTCCTATCCGTGGAGTGAAGGGAGACCGACCCCACAGGGTGAGGTGAGAGCCAAGAGGTAAAATCGGGCCTGTGGGGCACGAGCACAGCTGCCTGGGTCCATCCAGAGCCGTTGGACCCAGGGGTGCTCTGACTTCAGAAAGAGGGAGCCCCAGAGATGGGCCCCTCCTTAAATCTCTTTGGGCAGGGGACTTGCATAGCATACAGTATAAAAGTTGCCCTTGCGTCCACGTGCAGAGCCATGTGGGTGGCCTGGTCCAGGTCCAGGCTTGGCCCATCAGCTCAACACACTGCTCCCAGCACCTCACCAGGCTCGGAGTCCACCTCCTTAGTCATCTTCCTACCTGAGTCCCAGATCCTTCCCCACTAGGTGAGCTGCCCATCTTTCCACAAAGGCTGTAGAAGCCTTAGATTCTTCTTGAAGACCCATCCCTGCGCTTCGCACCTGATATTCAAACTGTCCTCAAGGCAGCAATTTTTTTTTTCCTTCCTTAGAAATGGACTGCTTGATTTTTCTCTCCATGTAGCTCTCATTGTCATCATAACAGCACATCGGGGCGACCCCTTGATTGGCCGGGCAGACCCCCACCCCCCAATGGTCCGGCTCTAACCACCCTGAATGTTTGTCAAATTGATGTTCTCAAAACATTGCCTTTGTCATATCCTTACTCAAGAGCTCACGATGGCTCCCTATTGCCACCTCCACCTGTTGGGTGGGGTTTTTGTTTTTTGTTTTTATTGGACGGCTCTGCTTTACCTGTTCAGCCTTTTTTTTTTTTTTTTTTTTTGTGCAGTTACTCATTGTGTGTTCTCTGTCCTCTCCACCTTTGCTCACACTATTTCTCTCTCTAGACTTGGGGTCTCATCGCTCTTCCTCTTTCTCCCTCCCTGTATCCTGACTGCCACTTTCCTACTTTGGGCTGTATGTTCCCCCACTAGCTCAGAGCCCGGCATTCTCAGGGGAGGAGGCGGGGAGGGTGGAAGGTAGGTGGTAGAGGAGGTGAGGAGCTCATCCTCACTTGTGTGGTTGGCTTGTCCTAGCCCCCCTGCCATTTGCCACTGTCTGCTTCAGCAATCCGGGTCTTGAACTTCCTTTCTTTGAGACTCTGCTCCCCACTGGGGTCTTCCCATCAGGAATCCCTTACTCTCTCCCCTCTGAGCTCCTAGAGCCCCTATGGGCTCAGTTTCTTGGACTTAGCTACTTTATGGGGACGCCTGCTGGTGCAGCTGTTGTCCCGCTGGTCATGCCCAGCTGTCCATGGAAGGCAGAATGACCCACTTAAAGATCTGCAACCGGAGATGAAATTTCGTGGACAGCTTAGGTCTCTGGGCCTTCCCCAGGGTTCCCAAATAATCCTCTTGTGTTTGTTAACTGGTGATAGAAGGAAAGACTTGACCTCTGCTGTCTCCTAACCCTTGGTAGGTGAAATTTCCTCTCTCCGAACCATTATTCATTTATCCAGTCTTTGCTGAGCACTTACAGCGTACCCGCTGATGCTCTTTAGTCTGACGGTTCAGATGAATAAGGTACACCTCTTGGCTTTAGAGAGTTCACAGTCTAGACGAAAGAAGACATATGGAGAGACTGTTGGAGTGTGATAGGATTAGGCTTTGATAAAAGATGGGCACAGGACACTGAGGAAGAAATAATGATGGGCATTCTGTGCAGCAGGAGAGTCAGAGAAGGCTTCTTGGAGGAGGCAATATCTTCTGTCTCGACGAACAAATAGGGCTTAAGCAGGCCAAGAAGGCAAGAATGCGCTGGCTGGAGCGCGGTGGACAGTGTCTCCAGGCACACAGAAACACTGCTTTCCTCATGCCCCTGCCCTCCTCTCCTCTGTCCCTGCTCCCTTGGGACATCTGGTTGAGAATACAGCAAATATTACAGTAGGAGTCTAGCCACTCAGAAGAAGAGCAAAACTCTGCTTTCCGAACATACTCTTGCTTTGCACCCAAGTCTAGGAAGGAGATGGGTTCAACGGTGGGCAACCATGCAGGGTCTCCACTTGCCCATCTCAACGCAGAGAGTGACAGCCCACATCAAGACGCTCCACTGCCTTCAACAGCCACGGTTCTCATGGAAAGAAAGAATTCATAGCTTTGCCTACGGCTGTGTTATCTAAGACATAAGAGCTAACATAAGCTCTCGTCAGGATAAAGGGTTGCTTCTGAGAGATCGGTGAACCACCACCATGTTGAAAAGCACACAGTATGGAGAGCCAGTGGGAGACATCCAGCACATCTCGGCTTTATGTTCTTTGGTAGTCTTGCTCCAAAAGGAACGTTTATCTTATAATGTCATTGCAGATTATTCAGTCGTTTTTCCATAATGAGTATTGAGAAGGCATCAACTCATTAAAATTTTACAATGTGGTGTGGGAAATAAGCTTTAGCTTCCCAAAGAAAGACTGTCTTGGGCCAGGTTGGCTGTTTTAGATCTTTTTACCGACCCAGGAATGCTTGGGGGTGGGATTGCAGAGCAGGGACTTCGGGCTGACAGTTGACTGGCCTTGTCCTGAGGACTGAGACTCATGGGGTGAGGCCTGGAATCTCAGCACCGTGGCCCCTCTGCGATAAGCAGACAGCAGCCCCACTTCTGTTTGTGACACGGTGTTTTGCACGAGTTAAGCAAGGGAAGTATCATTGAACCCCCTTGTTAGGCGCATTCTTTAAGAAATTAGCATTTTCTTTTAAAAATAAGTAATACACGCCCATAGGCTATTTTTAAAAAATACATTTCCATAGTTTTAAGATGAAAACTATAAATAGGTCCATTGGCTGTTGCCCCAATCTGTCTCTAGTCCTCCCAGTTTCTGTTCCTCCAGCAGGTGTCCAGTATGATTTAGTTCCTTCAGGTGTCCTTTAAGAGGCATCATGAAAGGTATGAACAAATGTGAATGTGAAAAACAACTAACAGTGTTCTTTATATTCTGTGCTTATTTTTCCCTTGTGACCTCTGATCTTGGAGACCTTTCTGTCTCCGTTCTTTACGAGCATTCTCGTCTCTTTTTAGAGCTGTGTGGTATTCCACTGTCTGGCTGGACCATGACTTCCCATCGGTGTACATCTAATTTGATGCCAATCTTTTGCTACCATATACAACACCTCAACTAGTAATTCTATATGATGGTCATTTCGCACGCATGAAAAAGTGACTGTTTAATTAAATCCCTGGAAGTGGAATTGTCTGGCCAAAAGGAACATGCCTTTGTGATTGTACAGACATTGCTGAATTGCTTCCAAACAGATTGTATCACTTCGCACTCCCACTAGCCATAAGGGAGAGGACCTGTTTCCTCTTCTGACTTCCGCCTTATTAAACATTGGGATTTTTGCCAATTTGTTAAGTAGAAAAATGAAATCTTGATGGCTTTAATTTGCATCTTTTATTGTGAATGAGGGAGAGCATTTATATTTCCTTTTTAGTGGGCTACCCTTTACCCATTTTTCTTTGGGTCATTGATCTTTTTACTTGTCGATGTGTAAGAACTTTTTGTATATATGGGTGTGAGTTGTATCTTTCTATTTGTCATTTGTCTTTGTTTATAATAATTCATTTGGCTGTTTTTCTTCATGCAGAAGTTTAATTTTTTTTTTTGAGAGAGAGAATCTTAAGCAGGCTCCATGTCTAGCACAGAGCTCGACATGGGACTTGATCTCATGACCCTGAGATGGTGACCTGAGCCCAAATCAAGAGCCGGACGCTTAACCAACTGAGCTACCCAGGCACCCCTATTTTTCTTGAAGAATTTTAGAATCCTCTTGTCCAGCTCCAGAAAATATTCTGCTGGCACTTACTATTGATGTAGTGTTAAATTTGTGAATTCATTTAGAGGAATGTTGACATCACAACGTGATTTGTCCAAATCTTATTTTGTTTCTTTCAGAACTATTTTCTTCCTGTAGGCCTTAAGCTATTTGGTTAAGTTTATTTTATGTTTTTCCTCTCTGGTTCCTATTGTAAATGGGGCTTCCCCCCCACATCATGTTGTCTGACCGGTTAGTGTTTCCTTATGAATTCGATAGCCTGCTACCTTACTAAATGTTCTTATTTTTTGAGGTAGTTTTTCTGTCAGTTTCCTTCGGTTGCCTGGTGTATCATCACAGAATCCTTCAATAACAACGCTTTACTTCTGCTGTTCCAAGTTTTGTGTCTCTACCTGCTTTCACTTGTTTCATTCTAGGAAAATTATTGATAAAATGGCTTTTTAGGGATAGACATGCAAAGCAAGTTCACTGTAATAGAGAGAGTGGCTATACCTTTGCATATGGAGCACAGGAATCTCTAGAGAGGGAACAGATTCAGATTTTAATCCTCTCTTCAGAAAACTCAGGTAAGAATGTAAATTGGTGCAGCCATGGTGGAAAACAGTATGGCGGTTCTGTAAAAAAGTTAAAAATAGAACTCCCACGTGACCCAGTAAATCCACCTCTGGGTCTTTATCCTAAGGAGATGCAATGACTCCTCCCAAAGAGACGTCTGTACCTCCACTGCACTATTTTTCTTTACAGCATTATTCACAATAGCCACAATATAGAAACAACCTTATAGTCCATAAAGAAAATGTGATACACACACACACACACACACACACACACACACGAATGTTATTCAGCTGTAAAAATGAAGGAAACCCTGCCATTTGGAACAACATGGATGGAATTCATACAGAAAACGACAACTACTATATGATCTCACTTACATGTGGAATCTAAAAAAACAAATTCATAGAAGCAGAAGATTTGTGGTTGCTGGAGGCAGAGAGTGCAGGATGAGGAAATGGGTGAAGGCGGTCAAAATGTATAAATTTCTATTTATAAGATAAATAAGTCTTGGGGCTATCATGCACAACATCGTGACTATGGTTAACAATATTGCATTGTATGTTTGGAGGTTGTTAAGATAGGAGATCTTAAGAGTTTTGCACCAGGATAAAGGAAAAAGTAGTAGTAAGGAAAAAAAAAATAGGAACTTTGCGAAGTGATGGATGTTAACTAAACTTATCATGGTGATCATTTTGCAATATGTACATATATCAAATCATTATGGTGTACACCTTAAGCTTTTACAATGTTATATGTCAATTTTATCTCAATAACAATGGGAAAAAAGAATATTCAATGTTTTTTCCACAAACATTGTATCCTGAGTTGCCCAACAGAGGTCAGATGGCAGGAAAGGATAAGAGGAGCTTCTCGGGGGTAAGCTCGCCATAGGGTAGGAGAGTCTGGTCCAGAACTGAGAGGGCTAATTTCGGCTGTGGTGTTTGGCAGATTCAGGACCTACTCTAGATCAATCATCTTGGAGCCATGAATGTAGCTTTGGGACAGGGAATGGCTGTGTGTGTGTGTGTTTGCGTGTGTATCTTCCCGCATGTTTTTTTAGGTTCCACGTATAAGTAAGATCATATAGTATTTGTCTTTTTCTGTATGAATTCCATCCGTGTTGTCACAAATGGCAGGGTTTCCTTCATTTTTATGGCTGAATAACATTCGTATGTGTGTGTGTGTGTGTGTGTGTATCACGTTTTCTTTATCCATCAATGGACTCTAAGGTTGTTTCTGTATTGTGGCTATTGTGAATAATGCTGTAAGGAAAAATATTGCAATGGGGGTGCAGACGTCTCTTTGGGAGGAGTCATTGCATCTCCCCACGAATGGGGAGGGTAGGTTATTGGACGTAACTTTTGAATTTCAAGTTCCTGCTCTCTTTCGTGGGATGCATGTGGCTGGACACCGTGCTGAGGGATGAGGAGCTCTGCGTGGTCTGCAGTTGCAGTGAGCATTAAGCCTTTTGTTGCCTTTATTTCTGTGGATCAGAGTCTCCACTATGTTGCCCTAGTCACTCCTGGGGTAAATGGGCATGTCCTGGGCTGCTGGGCTCCCGTGAATGGAAGTGACAACGTGTTTTAGGATCAAGGGAATCAGGATGGAGAAAACAGGGCTGTCGGGCAACTGAACAGAGCACAGAAGGCCTCTCCATCTCCAAACCTCCGACCACAGAGCCCTGCTCCAGAGCCAGAGGGCACCAACTTGCCCACCCCCAGCAGGTGGCTGCAGGAAAGCTCCTGCCAGGGGACCCTTTTCTGGCAGCCATACTATTTATTGGCTTACTCTGCACTTGCATATGCAGGGAGAATTATTATTAGGCAGTAAGGATGGTTAGAAGGACAAAGAGTAGATCAAGCAACACGGGAGATGTTTGTCAAGTCACAAGAAGACAAGGAAAAGTGGCTGATGAAATCAAAATTTGCTGCTATGATGAGACGTTGAGCACCATTGCTGGAAGTCTTGGCTTACTGTTGTTGGTTCAGGTGACACAGTTTGCTTAGGACATTAAAAGCCTGTAAATGGCAAAAATGTTGCTGCCAAACCATCACAAGCTGAATGTGGCCCAGAAGTTCAAAACCTATTCTTGAGAAATAAAGGCTTTGTTAAAGCAGAAGACCTTCCTACTACACATTTTGGGGTCTGTTGCATTGCCTCTGCTTCCTTTTTGCAACTGAGCATACAACCAGAAATACACGTGGAAGAGAGGGCAGGATATAACTGCTCTGTTCCATCTATGATCTGCTGCTTGGCATCAAAGAGTGTATTTGAGGGGGTGACTGCAGATACAGTGGCCTGGAGATCAGCTGCTAAAGAATTCCTTGAGACACTTGCAGAGATCATCCAGGAAGGGGGTTCCCTGCCTCAACAGGTGTTCAGCATAGGTGATATTGACCTATCCCATTATCAAGAATTAATTATTTTCCCATGTTTATTGAGATATAAGCAACATGTAATTTTAAGATTTTCACTTAGGATTTACTCCCCTAGTAACTTTCAAATATCTAACGTGGGACTATTAGCTATAATCACCATGCTGTTAGATCCCTAAACTTGTTAATCTTATATCTGAATGTTTGAATCCTTTGGCCAATTGCTTCCCATCCCCGGCCCTTAGTAACTGTCACTCTACTCTCTGGTTCTCCGAGTTTGGCTCTGTAGAGTCCACATATCAGTGATATACTATTTGTCTTTCTCTATCCAATTTATTTCACTTAGCATAATGCCCTCAAGATTCATTCAAGTTGTAGCAAATGGCAGGATTTCCCTGTATTTATGTATATACCACATCTTTATCCATCATTTTTTCATTGATGGACAGTTAGGTTGTTTTCATATCTTGGCTGTTGTGAGTAATGCTGCAATGAACATGGGGGTGAAGATCTCTTTAAGATCTTGTTTTCATTTCCTTTGGATGTATACCCAGAAGTGGGATAGATGGATCACATGGTTGTTCTATTTTTAATTTTTGAGGAACCTCTACACTGTTTTTCTTAGTGGCTGCACCAATTTACATTCCCACCAACAGTACCCAAGGGCTGCCTTTTCTCTACACCTTTGCCAACACTTGTTGTCTCTTGTCTTTTTGATGACAGCCACATTGGCCTATTCTAGAGGAGACCGCCCCCAAACACACATGCCATTCCCAAGTAGTGTGAAAGCTTCGCATGGTTGAATGGCAATCCTGTTGGTAAACCTAGAAATGGTTTGTTAACTTTAGCCCAATGGCTCTTTGGAATCTGATCTGCTTTAAGCAGGAAAGCTTATGTGTGGTGAGGCTAAGGTGGAGTGCCCTTTGGTCTGCATAAGCAGGCTTGGGGTTTTGTTGGATATTTTTTGAAAGAAAGTTCTAGAAATATGTCTTGGCTTCTTACTGTCTTAGGCAGCTGAGGGCTTGGAGACTGTGTTAGAACCATGGCTTTCTTTTGCCTTCCAGGCTAGTGAAGAGGAACAGAGCAGTTGTATCCTGCTCCTTCTTCCACATGTGTCTCTGGTTGTGTTCTCAGTTGTATGAATGATTCAGAGGCATGTTGTAGACCCCTAAATATGCAGTAGTGAGGTCTTCTGATTTTTTTCAAAACTTTATGTCTCAAGAGGGTGCTAAACCATGGCTGCTAAACCAACAAAATTGGCTGGAAGCTCTGCTGGTAGCAGCCCTCTCAAACAGCAGACACACGGTCCCCAGTTCTTAATTACAATCTGGTGTCCAATGCGTGAGTGTGAAAAGAACCAAAAGACTTTGTCAGGAGCTTCGACTCTGGCCAGAGGTCAAGATTTTGAGAGCTCGTGGAGCATTTACAAAACTCAATTGCTCAGGTCTCTCCCCCTAGAAATCCTGATTCAGTGGGTCTGGGTTGGGGCCCAGTGAGTGACTCAGATGTCCAGCCAGGGTTAGAAACCACCCACCTAGGCCTGTCCAAGCACAGTCACTAGGGAGCTGAGTGACCTTTGGCAAATCACTTTACCTCCTTGAATTGCAGTTTCTCATCTCTGGAATAAGAACTTGGTTGGTTTGGAGATATCCAAACTGGTTCAAATCAGCAATCCCCGGGGAGCTTTGGGATTCTTGAATCCCATTCCAGACTTAATGAATCTGAATCTTCGGGACCAGAGCCCAGGAACCTGTATTTTAAAAATTGTGGTAAAATACCTATGATGTAAATTTGACAAACTTGACTATTTTTAACAGTACATTTCAGCAGTGTTATGTATATTCCAACTGTTGAGCAGCCAATCTCCAAAACTTTTTCATCTTGCTAAACTGAAACTCTGTACCCATTAAACAACTCCCCCTTCTCTCCCTGCCCCCCATCCAGAGCAACTACCATTTTACTTTCCGTCTCTATGAATTTGACTACTCTATGTACTTCATAATAACTGGAATCATAAAGTATTTGTCTTTTTTACCACCAGCTTGTTTCACTTAACATAATGTCCTCAAGGTTCATCCATGTTATACTATACTACAGCATTTTCTTCCTTTTTAAGGTTGAATTAATTTTTTTTTTTTTGGCATATTTTACTTGCCTGTTAATCTGACCACAGTCACTTGGGTTGCTTTCACAATTTATTAATGCTGCTATATGAGGTATATAAGTATCTCTTGGGGGTCCCCCTTTCAATTCTTTTAGGTGGACACCCCGAAGTGGAATTGCTGGGTCTTATTGTACTTTTATTTTTAAATTTTTGAGGAGCTGCCATACTGCGTCCTATAGCCATTTTACATTCCCACCAATAATGCACAAGGGTTCCAATTTCTCTACCTCCTCTCCCATCCTGGTGGGTATGTGAGGAATTTGCGTGTTTAAGAAGCTCTCCAGGAGATTCTGATGAGCTAGTCACTGGGTAGGGAGCATTGGACTCAGTGGTCACTTGGGTCCCTTCTAGCTCCAAAGTGCCTGAATTTACATGATGATGAACACAAATGGCTAAACTTCTATCTTGTGTCACCAGTTGGTACGATTTGCCTACATGCTATGTCTGTTTGAGATTCTTCTCTATAGCTGATTTGGATAGGATACTTTTCCTCCCTATGTTGACTTCAAACTTCTAGCATCAGAGCCTGGCACATAATAGGTGGCTCAAAAAAAGAATCAGGGGCACCTGGGTGACTCAGTGTTTGAGCATCTTCCTTTGCCTCAGGTGGTGATCCCAGGGACCTGGGATCAAGTCCTGTATCTGGTTCCCTGCAGGGAGCCTGCTTTTCCCTCTGCCTATGTCTCTGCCTCCCTCTCGGCATCTCTCATGAATAAATAAATGAAATCTTAAAAAAGAAAACAACCAAAACACTGAATGAATCCATGAATAAACAAATTAAGTCCTTAGGTCAGAGAACTTGCCTTCTGTTTATTATGACCCTCTCGCTTTGCCAAATGGAAATGTTGGGAACATAGTTGACCCTAACAAATGTTGGGTGTGCAATAGACATACACATATCAGTTTTGCTAGAATAGAAGTTGGCACATTGTTGAGCAGGCAGGAAGACCCCAGGTGACCATGTTTTGGGTCTTTCCTTGTGTGAGTGTTTTTTTGGTCAAGGCAAAGCCCACGTAGACAGCATCAGGATGCACAAGGCCTGGGGGAATGCATTTAGATGAATCCGTATGCTTCTCTTCCTTGTGCACAGGGGCTCCCAGGGTTAGGTGGTTGTTGGCAGGCAAGACAGGGTGGCACCCTGGCGCAGGATCCATCATCCTGGGGGAGCCTCCCATCCAGCCATGGCCTGACTCGCCCTGCAGGCTTGCTTGTGCCAGCGTTGCTTGGCACTGCCTCGGGGGACCTGGAGTCCTTCCCTGCAGCATGGCCTGGAGGGCCAGGAGGGAAAATGTGGGCTTTGTCCTCTGGAAGGTGGAGCAGGATGGAACACCACGCCCCACATGCCCTGGAGACCACAGCATTCAGGATGTGTCTGTGGCTGTGTCCTTCTGGTCAAGAGAAAGCAGTCATGAGGCCCCCTCCCCATCATGGTCCTGACTTCGGGTGCTCCCTGGCAGGGGCGGGGTCTTGACTTGATTACAGCCAATGTGCTCAGCCAATTCTTGCCTCTTAGATGTTCCCATGGTTACAAATCAGCTCTTCCCCGGAGCAGACAAGCCTTAGAATTTACGAATCACATTTACATACAATGTCATATTTCATCCTATACTGTGGGCTATTTATGGACTTGGCAAGATGGTGAAGAAAAACGTATTTTCTTTAACAACATTGGCCAGAAGCCTGCTTTTGCTCCTCTAACTCCCGAATTGCTGGCTCTGCTTTGCCTTTCTCCTCCCCTCATGCAACACAGAATGTTTCTTAGAACAGTAGGCTCTTCTTCTGGCCTCTTGGCGCTGTTTTGTCTTAGAAGTTGGCTGTGATTGAACAAGCAAACATTTACGAACCGGGGTGCATCTAGGAGGTCATTAGAGAAGGTCATATAGATCCATAGCATTGATCATAGTAAATTCCGCACAGGAACTAACATCTGTAGAGTGTTTGCTGGGAGCTGGCTGTTGTAACAGAGGAGAGAACGAGGGTGAGTCACCCACAGTCACACAGCTGGATTCGGCAGAGGTGGTGTCTTTGTCACTTTGGTCCTTTCTCCACCACCCTGCTTTGCCCAATGTCTCTGCAGATCCCCTTCCTCCTCCATTCTCTATGCTCCTGGCCCTTAAAAAAAATGGAGGCAAAATTCATGTAATACAGAATTAACCATTTGAAAGCACACAGCTCAGGGACATTTGGTACTGTCACAATGCTGTGACCTCTTTCTCATTCCAGAACATTTTTATTTCCCCTAAAGGAACCGCTGAGCCCATTAAGCAATCACTCGGCATTCCCTTCACTTCCCAGTCCCTGGCAACCACTAATCTGTTTTCTGTCTCTATGGATTTGTATTCTGGACGTCTCCCGTAAGTAGAATCATGCAGTATGTGGCCTTTTGTGTCTGGCTTCTGTCACTGAGCGCATTTTTGAGGTTCATAGCTGTCGTAGTGTGAATCACCAGGTCATTCCTTTTGATGGCTGAATATTATTCCATCGTGTGGATAGACCACATTTTGTCTGTCTGTTCGTCTGTTGGCTGCCCTTGGGATGTTTTCCACCTTTTTGGCCATTATGAATAATGCTGCTGTGAACATTTGTGTACAAGTGTTTTTGTGGAGGCCCATTGGCGGTTCTTTGGGATACATACACAGAATAGCTGGGTCAGACGGTGATTATACGTTTAACTCTCTGAGGTACCTTCCAGTGCTTTTAAGTGGAGTAAATCTCTCTTTATTCTGAGACTGGAGCATGCTGGTGGTACAGAAAGGAGCCTCCCTCTTTCTCATCCAGAGCCAGTCCTCTGGCATCCCTGTCTTCAGGGGTGGCAGGAAAAGTGACCAGGTTGGGGGAAGAAAGCTGTGTGAATTTGCTGGCTGCAGAGCAGAGTTCCACAGACTGGGGAACAGACACGACAGAAATGTATTTTCTCACAGTTCTGAGGGCTGGAAGTCAAGGTGTCAGGAGGGTTGTCTTCTTCCGAGGCCTCTCTCCTTAATCTGCAGATGGCCGTCTTCTCCCTGCGTCTCCCGTGTCTTTGCTCCATGCTTGGCTGTGTCCTGGTCTCCTCCCCTCATTGGGCACCAGTCAGATGGGACCAGCCCCTGGCCATACGACCTTACTTTGCCTCTATTCTCTCTCTAATGGCGCTCTACTTCCAAATAGTCACACTCTGAGGTTCTGAGGATCCAGAGTTCAACAGAGGAATTTCGAGGAGACACAATTCAGCTCATAACCGCTTTCGTGAGGCGTGTCACAGGATTTTGAGTTAATGCCTGGTTCCAGCCCTGCCAGGTAACAGGTGCATAATGTGGGTTAGGGGCAAACTTTCTAACCCATGGTTTCTTAGCTGGAAAAGGAAGACAATTATACCAGTTCTAAAAATTGGTAAACATGAGGGATAGTGTGCATGTGTTTCTAGAACTGTTTCTGGCACAAAGCAGGCACAAATAAATAACTTGTGTTTTTGTTCCCTCACACCTCTAGGGCTTTCTATGTTTTCTTTCCCCCAGGAAATTCATTTGAAACATGGATCCTTCTCATGGGGCAGATGAAGGCATCATGAGGTGCTGGCTCTCTCAGGTCCCTCTGAATGCTCTCGCACGCACTCGCTAGCCCTAACCAAAGCGTTTTTATAGATTAGGAGAGATAGGGATTCGTAAGAGTACTTTTTGGTGTGAAATACAGGTAGGTAGTCCATAAAAACGGTCCTTTCAAGTTCTGCTTTAAGGACTGCACTTCTCCATATTTGAGGAGAAGTTAAAAGAGAATTCAGTCTGTGTCTATGTCATCCACTTTCCTGCTTCCATCACCCCCTGGACAGGCACCCGCCACCTGTCCCCTGAATACCCACTGTGGCATGCTAACCAGCAGCTCGCCCAGCCTTTAGCACCTCTGCCTTCCAAACCAAGCTACCCATAGTTTCATATTCCAGAGGTGTAGTTCTTTCTTTTTTTATTTTTTAAAGATTTTTATTTATTTGAGAGAGAGAGAGAGCATGAACAGGGGAGGAGTAGGGGGAGAAGTAGACTCCCTGCTGAGCAGGGCGCCAGATGTGGGGTTTGATCCCAGGATTCTAGGATCATGACCTGAGTTGAAGGCAGATGCTTAACCGACTGAGCCACCCAGGTGCCTCCAGACATACCATTCTTTTCACATGATTCCCTTGTGCAAACACTTCGTGAGCTTCTCCACCACTAAATGTAAACTTTCCCCCTGACACAAGGCCCTCCAGCTTGCACTTCTAGCCTGGTTTGCTATGTTCCCTCTTCCTCTGCTTGTGTTCCAACAAATCAGGGTAGACTCACCTTTCCTTGCAAGTGCTCTGTGTTTTCCAGCTTTGGTGTTTTTGCTCTCTCCTCCTCTGTATCCGTTAGGAATGCATTTAACTACAAGTCACATAAAATAGCAGTGACAAGAAGAACATTCAATCTTTCATGTAACGGGGAGTCCAGAGGTGGGCTTCCCAGAGCTGCTGCAGTGGCTCAGCCACGTCACCGAAGACCTCATTCCTGGGGATCCTTCTTTTCGGTCACCTCAACATGTTGGCTTGTTTCAGTATGGTCGCAAAGTGTCTGTTCTAGCTCCAAGCATCATGTCCATGTTCAGAGTAAGAAGAAGTGCAAGGGTGTCACTATTGATGCATTTCCCTTTTATCAAATACTAAGAACATTTTCAGAAGCTTTCATGATCTTCCTTTAACGTCTCATGTCCAGCCTTGTGTCACACGGCCACTCCTACTCTAGCTGCAAAGGAGGCTGGGAAAGTCAGTATCTAATCGGCAAGTGAGCAAGAGGGCACTGAGGTGGAAATGGCCATTGGGTGAGCCCACTGTCTGTGTCCGCCATGCCATTCCCTTTCCTGGAGGCTCCATGCTCTCATCCAGGAGGAGAGGAGCCCCTTTCCCTCCTTGCTCCTAATCCTCTTTGAATCTTGATTTCAGCACACATCTGCTCTCTTATATGGTAACTAGCAGTTATTTTTCTGTTCATCTGATCTTCCCTTTTAGACTAGAAACTTCTCAAGAGCAGAGACCATCTTTGCATTCTGGATATCCCCCAGGACTGTTCCTCAAACATACCCTGTAGACAAATGTTTGAATAGTTCATGACTAGTGACTTGAGTTTAAAAACTTGCCTTTTGGGGGCACCTGGGTGGCTCAGTCGGTCAAGTGGCTGACCTCTGATCTGAGTTCAGGTCTTGATTTCAGGGTTGTGAGTTCAAGTCCACATTGAGCTCCATACTTGGCATGGAGTATGCTTAAAAAAAAAAAAGAATAAAAACTTGCCTTTTGTGCTGCTTGGTTAAAAGTCTTTGTACTAATTTTAGAATATAGATGGTTATTATAGCGAACATTTGTGTTCTTACCATTTGACAAACATAACAATACATGTAAGATGCTCAACACCCTGTAAGGACTCAAGACACATCAGCTACTGCTATGCCCTTCAAACCTTATAGAATTTCAGGAGAGTGGGTGCCATTATTATTATGCTTTACTTTACAGATGGGGTAGCTGAGGTTTTAGGGAAGTTAGTCCTGTGTTCCCAAACACCTACTATGTTGCAGAGCTGGTGATCTGTAGGAATTCGAGGTCCATGATTATATTGTTACCTCTGCAATTTCCAGCCTAGACTACATTTCCTTCCTTACCTCCTCCAAGACCTGAAATTTACTGGGGGTTGTGTTTGTGGGCACCAGTTTCTGTTTTCATGCTCTCTCTATCCACCTGGTCAGGGATGTGGTGTATGAGCCTGCATGACACCAAAGGACACCATCTGTCCTTGTCAGGCTGAGATTGGCTAAGGATTTGTTCTGGAAGGGCTGTGGACTGTAACTCTCAGCGACTAGAAAAGTCTCCTGAGAAAGCTGTTCCTGAACAGACACTCCAAATCTATGCCCTATAAGACAGTCCTTGCCAACCTGCACCTTCAAACAAGCATTCAACATGAATGTGTGGAAAACAAGGCTCAGTCATGTCAGCCCCATTCAGAGAGATGGTCCTGGACCTCCTTCCTCATTTTTTTCTGGTCTTTAAATGATTATTATTTGATTCCTGACCCCCTTGGTTTTGTATCTGACAATAAAATTTGGCTTCTCTAACCTGGTCCAAAAAACTCCTTAGATCACAGTTTTATTTGTTCTTCATGTTCTTGGCTTGTGTAAAGCTTGAGTCCAGCTCAGCATCAGCAGCTGTGATCTCTTCCTAGCTGCATGGTGACCCCGTTTTGGCCCTCTGTGATGGTGGCGGGGGGCTCAGGCCAAGTAGAACTTCAGCCCAATAAAAATGTTCACTAGCGGGGACACCCAGCGGGCTCAGTAGGTGGAGCGCATGACTCTTGATCTCAGGGTCATGAGTTTAAGCCCCATGTTGGGTGTGGGGCTTACTTAAAAAAAAATGTTCGCTGGCTTTTAAAATACACAGTGCCCTAGAATGAAGCGGGATTCCCTCTTACTACTAGCCAGCACTGTCCATTCTTAGACGTTGTTATTGAAACTGAACTGTCTTTACACAATGCCCCCTGTCTGAACAAAAAGCCAGCCATGTGTATATTCTCAAGGTTTTGAAGTCCAAATGTTTGGCTCTACGGGAACCCTCGCATCTGTAGGCATGAAACGTACAAACACCCAAGCATTTGGACGAAGAATGAAAAAGTCAGCAAATACAGGGAACTTTGGCATCTGTAGAGATAAGTGGAAGAGCTGACCAGTCTTCTAGTTGTTTCAGGCAGGTGTAGACAAAGTCCTGGCATTTCTTACATCAGCACAGACTGCGATTAAAGACCAATCCAAGTCAAATGAAATCAAAGCGAGGGGCAGAGTCTAATAATCACCTCTCTGCCCCCTTTTTCCAGCTTCTGGACTCAGGGACATGTGTGGACTTGCATAGCCTTTGTAACCGGCTTTCTCGCTCTCGCCTGTCTCAGGAGGCAAAATAACTCCCTTATCCCGACATACCGCAGCTGCTTAGATATGGTGATTTAACCTTCTTAAGAGCAAAATCCCATTACTCTCCCTATCCACAACTACAGTAGGAAGAATATAGCCTAATAGATTGATATAAGTAGGCTAGCTAAAAATATCTCATCTATACCACATCTATTCTAAAAAAGCTGAGACCTTTATTAAGCTGAAGATTTCCGGGAGTAAGTGCATTTGGCTTAAGGTCAATTTTCGCACAAGCTCTACTGCTTTGTAATTTTCAGAGTCCTCACTGCCTTTGGGAAGCAGTGGGAAGACTTTGGTTTGTTTTTATTTGCTTATACGCTAGCTACCCTTTGTGCTGTTGTGACGATGGAATGTGGTATGTGTGCTGAGTTCTTTTCTGGGTCAAATATGTCAATTCCTCATGTACTCACCCCTCATCTCTACCCCAGTAACATTTATTCATCACGCTGCTTATGTTTTTGTGGACTGTGGGTCAGGGGGTAGAGGATGGAGGACACAGCACAACAGAATGGCATATCCATGGTCATATGCCATTATATACAAAAACTCACATGTTTTCATTCTATCAAGGTATTCCATGAGCCTTGCTTCCTTATGCCTCTTTGTTTCCTTTCCATTCTATTGTGAGATGATTTAGATCATCCTGAAAGCACATTCTTTAATGAAAACATCAACACACCCTATTTCCTTTGAAGAGCAGAATCAAAGGAAAGCAAACAAGCAAAGCAGAGAAACCCATCGTGCGGGCTGGGAAGATGTTGGTAGCCTCTGGAATGCTTGGATCCGAGCCCTTCACTGTAGTTTCTGCAAGCTAGAGGAGCTCCGGGCAAGGTCCATCCTCGGTGTCTGGCAGGACAGTGCCCTCTGCCTTCAAACCCCTTTACTTCCCATTCAGAATTCCAGAGCTTATGGTGGCTGTCTCGCTCAGCTGTGGAGACTGGCTCCTCTGTCCCACAGACATCTGCTGTGTGCCAACCATGTGCTACACCTGCAAGTGGGCAACTACTTGGAATTGCACCTCCAGGTCAATGGATCCAATGCTAGTTACACCAAAATTAAGCATTTATTAGCTTTAGGCAGAGGCATGTCTTAAAATATGTACAGTTAGACATTGGCAAAATAGTCAAGTTATTCCCATAACTTTCCCAAATTTAATTTAATTTAATTTAGTTTTAAATTTAATTTAATTCCCATAAATTCCCAAATTTCTGATCCCCAAGTATTCAAAATTTAAATAAGGGTTTTCCCTTCCTGTCAATTATACTTAGCCCTCTGGGCCTCTGCAATAGGTAGAGGTAGAAGGCAAACATGTCCAGCTGGTTTTTTTTGGGGGGAGGGAGGGAGTGGTTGGTAAAGGCTTTTCCTTTCCTTCACCCCACATTTCTCCCTGAGCTCTTCCACACTTTCAGAAGAAGCAGGGAGAAACCTGCCTTTCCTTTCCCCTGGCACTGCTCGGGCCACAGGAAGGAGGGTGGGGTGACGTACCTACTTGGTGAAATGATGGGAAGGGCCTCCGAGCATGTGCAATGCAGCATCTTCTTAGCTAGCAAAGCTCTACTGCTAAGTCTTGCTCTGCGAAGCATTCTCTGAACCCTCTCACGCTGGGAATTATGTTTTCTCCCTCCATCCTCTAAACTTACGTAAGCCAGATATCAGCTGGGGCCTCCCAATGTCGCACGGTATAGCTAAACTTGCTATTTAGGAAACCTGCTGTTTCTTCAAATTCTAGGGATGAAGAGGTTGTTGGAGTCAGGCCACCACCACAGCCTGCTGGTCCCTTAGTCTTTGTCTGTGTCCCAGGCCCACACCTTGGCAGCCCAGATATGACCGCAGATGCTTCTTCAGTGGCCAGAGTCCCATTCGCACCTGTTGAATGTTTCCTGGAGTGGGGTGCTTGAGGGAGGGGGCACCCCAGCCCTTCACACAGTGTTCTGCACCCTGCTGACTTCTCTTCTCCTGTCTTCCTGTTGGCCTCCCCCTCCCCCTCCTCTCGCTCCCCTCTCTTCCCCTCCCCCCACACCCAGCTGTACTTCCTCCCCAGCAGAGCTGCCCTGCCTTCCTTCTCCTTGGAAGCCCTTATGCCCAGGACATCATCTATGCCCCTCAGGGGTTCACTATTAGGCCCCAGCATTCACCAACTTTTCCAGACAGTCTCCCCTCAAAGAGAAATTCTGGAGGCAGTTATGCAAGGTGATAATTTTATCCCCAGCACTGCTTGCGCCGTTTGGGTGGTATGTGTACCCACAGTGGTGGGGTGTGCAGTACTTGTGAGGTGGTTGGGTGTTCTATGTTGCCCCTGCTTGCAGGGTTATGCCCCTCCCTGCTCCGATTTCTGTTCAGGTACCCCTTGGCCACAAAGCAGTTGTCCTTTGGTGCGCCCGCCCCAGGTTCCCTACCTGCAGGTCAGGGGGAATTACATATGTCTAGGATGTTCGTGGGAGAACTTGGCAGGGAATTTCCACTTGGGCAGCTCATTCTTACTGAGCTGACTGAAGGGTCTCCTTTCTTCCGTTTTAACTGCTCCTCATCCCTCCAGAGTCCAGACCATCCTCCACTCCTGTTTTCAGTGGCCACCATCTTTTCTCTCCCTTCCATCAGGTCTCTGAAAAGAAAATCTTCGTCTTTCACTTAAGTGGAAGTGGGCTTGTTTTTAATTTTTTTTAACTTTCTTTTTCTGCTTTAGTGTAACTAAGGAAGAGAAAATGGCCCTGTGGACAAGTAACAGGGAAGAGAGGAGGGAAATACATGCATGGCCACAGAAGGGTGCACAGGTTGTGCACTGCACAAACGCAGGGTTCCATTTCACATGAACAGTGATGTGATACGCAGAACGGGGTTTGCAAACTAGTGACAATGCTTTCTTTGATCTGACTTCTCTCATTCAAGGGTGGTGTGGATGCATGGTGAGAGTGATATACTTTGAGCCCAAAAAGTCCCAATTTGAACCACTCAGTTCAGGCACTATCTCACCAAACAGCTGTGGACTAATCTCTTAATATGTCAGAACCCCAGTTTCTTTATGAAAGGAAAGCCATAGCATCTTATTTATAGAGTTGCTACAAAAAAGAAATGAGATCTTCTATTAATTGCCTATTATGCATTAGGTACTCAATAAATGTCATTTTCCCAGTAGTGTTGTGCTGGTTGACGGTGTGGTTGCCAATCTCACTTGAAAGATGAAAACATTCAGGGCCTTTCAGAGAGGCTGAGTATATCTGTTGGAGGATGAAAAAGGTACAGTTATTCCTCTTAGAACTTAATTGAAGAAAATGACAGATTTGTCAAGATATGTGCCCCATTGAGGCAACTCAAAGAGTTGTAGTCTTAACGCCCACCACGACAACCTATTGAGCACACACTCTGTGTTAGGTGCCTCCATGTATTATTGTCCATCTGAACACTGCATCCAAGACCCCATCCCTGGAATTCTGTGTCCTTATAAAGCATGAAAGGCAACTTTTCTTTGCTTCCCATCCCTCTTCCTAGTGTTGCCTGGTGCTTTTGTAGATCTTTGGATTTCTTCTTCTTTTTTTTTTTTTTTTGGATCTTTGGATTTCCCAATCTGGTCTGTTTCCATCAGCTCTTCTGACCCTTTTGACTGTTTACTTACTTCTGAGCAGGGAGCGGGAGACATTCTCCACAGATGAGCCCAAGACGTGGGGCTGTGAGCCGGGTGGCGCCCTGGAGCGAGCTTGCACCTACTGCGAAGGGCCAGTGGTATGTGTCTCCCCACAGCTCAGGAGCAGTGATGTCATCATGCTGGTCCTTGAAATCAGCCCCGGTGGGAGTATCTGCAGTAAGGAAACCAGCAAATGGTGCAAAAGCAGGGCCACTCTTGCAAGAGAGCTGATTCACCAGCACGCTGCTGGCTTGCCCACGGCAGCACTGTGGCTGGCCCACACGCTCGTGCAGAAAGCCTACCGGGATGCTTCAGACTTGAATGGGGGAGCTTGTAGGAAGCCTGTACTTCACAGACATGCTTTAAATAGGGGAATTTCGGGTACACAGAGTTTCTACTTCTATGAAGCCCCAAATTGAAGAAGACGAGTAGTAGGTCCTCAAAAACTATGCTGAAGGGTACCTTCCAGGGACCAGGTACATCTTTAGCATCACCTCCTGGACCTGGCAAGAGCTTAACGTGCTCAGAGATACCTTATTTTGCTTATAATATGCTGTGTCAGTGTAGTCCAGCAATTAGACAGGAGGGCCCAGGTCTTCTAGAAACCTGGTGAGCTAAAATAAAATAATGGGTTGACCTATCCTGGACTTCAGGGCTTCCACACAAGGTGGCGCTCTCTTCTTAGGAGAAGGAGGCAATGAGCGCCATTCTAACTGCTGAACCAGCAGCCAGAGAGCCGGACTCCTCTGCAGGCTGTCGCCTATTGCATTAGGTCAACTTAAAAAAAAAAAAAAAAAAAAAAAAAAAAGTGTTTTTTTTTTTTTGTTTTGTTTTTTGTTTTTTGTTTTTAATTTTTAGGGCAGTTGGTTTGACCTGAGTGATATTCAGGGCAAAGTCACTGGCCTGCTGCCTTACTAACATGTATCTGGGATCTTATGACTCAGCGTTATTATTTTCATTCCTAGGGGAAGGGGAGTTTGAAGTTCCCAGATGAAGGAGAGGACGATATAACTGACCCCCTACTTCTAATAAGTGACCAATAGGTTCGTCCATCTCCAGACAGAAGACAGAGAAGGTATAAGAATTCTCTGTACAACCTGCTTCTGAATGCACGGTCCCTCCTGTTCCCATCACCTCCTCCTACGCTCTGCGGGTCAGCATTTCACATCTATGATTAGATTCTACTGCTGGTTGTAGGGATCTGAGGGAGCAAATGCTGCTCAGGTGAGGGAAGTGGCCCTCACAGTCCCTGTCACTGTCCCAGCCCCACATAGATGTGTGGGCACTGATCATCTACTTGAGGTGCTCCCCTCACCATCTCCGATGCTTGCCTGGGGCCTTGCTTTGGCCAACTGGCCAGCCCTGGAATTTTTATTTTTCTTGGCAGTCTGCTGCCCCCTGAGCACCCCAGTCTGAGGCTGTGCTTTTTGCTTTGGCCCATTTTGGTCACAGATGCCAGCTCTTGCTCCCTGACCTGGGCTGGAACACAGGCCACATGCCCTACTGGCTGGCTCTTGTTTCCCCCAGCTGTCACCTCCAGTATTGTTTGCAGAGCTTCCTGCTGATTATGGCTCCTCGGTCTGCCCCTCTGCTTCTCTGAGCTGAGCCCTGTTCTTGCATCCTCCCCAGAAGCCATTCCCATGCTATTGGCTCTCACTTTCCTCCAATGCCAGTTGCCCTGGCTCCTGGGCATGTCAAAGGGCTGTTCCCCAAGCCCTTTGCTTCAAATCTGCTCACCTCAGGTTGTTCCTCTGTCTCATCAGGAAGCCAGGAGCCTTCTTCAACTTTACAGGTCTGATCTCAGGATCTTTCTTGTAGGAGGAATCATCCTTGGGAAGTGGGGTCTTGGGAATTTTGTAAAGTGAATGTCTCATTTCTTTTCTGAAGTTTGAGGAGGCTGCCCACATCTTGCACAAGTTGGATTATTCCACCTCTCATGGTCAAGAGTAAAAGGCACGCCATGACCATGTTCTAACCTTTGCCGTCTTTCCAATGACATAAGCAGGTCAAGATCTGGTCTTCTTCTCCCCAGCTGGTCATGACCAGGACCTTCTGCTTCTAACTTACATCTTACTATACCAGTTTGATGGAATAGCCATAGAAGGTCACCATCTACTCCTTTTCCTCCTTATATTTCAAGAATGCCTGGCTGGAGAGGCATATGAAGTCAAGCGAGAGAGGTGAAGAGATTATATATGAATGCAGAAGGGAAGAATCCAGTTGGTAGGGAAAGCAAAAGTATTTGTGATCACCTGCAGTGAAGACCAAAATAGCCACTCATTGTCCATGCTCACACTGCCCATAGGTGCCAAGAGGTAAGAATGAGCCCTCATTCTTGGGGTGTGTTTGAAGCTCATCAGTCTTTTTTTATCTGTTTCTTTTTTTTTCTTTTAAGATTTATTTACCCATTTTGTAACTAGAGAGAGAGAGAGAGAGAGAACAAGCAAGGGGAGAGGGAGAGAGAGAATCATCAAGCAGATCCCTTGCCGAGCACAGAACGTGGCACGGGGCTCAATCCCAGATCATGACCTGAGCTAAAACCAAGAGTTGGATTGCTTAGCCAACTGAGCCACCCAGGTGCCCCAAGGCTCATCAGCCTTTCTAACACTAAAGGTTCACTTCTCCTGGTGGCCAGTTGTACCGTTTCCTTCCTAACATCACCGTGGAGATTTCCTTCCTCAATCCAGGTCTTGATCTGCTTTTGGAATTCAAATCTCTTCTGTGGTGCCTGGGTGGCTCAGTTGGTTAAGTGTCTGCCTTCAGCTCGGGTCATGATCCCGGAGTCCTCGGGTAGAGCCTTGCATGGGACTTACTGCTCTGTAGGGAATCTGCTTCTCCCTCTCTCTCTGCCCCTCCCCTTGCTTGTGTGTTCACTCTCTTTCTCAAATAAACAAATAAAATCTTAAAAGAAAAGGAATTCAAATTTCTTCTAGTCTTTTTCTGGCATGGTGATACAGTAATGTCATCAATGGTCCCCATTAATGAACTCTCTGTATCTCTGCCCTTTGTGTGTGGCTTTGCAGGATGTGTGACTTGCTGCGGCCAACGGGATGGGAGCAAATTAGACTGAAGTATAGACTTGTGAAAACTCGTTTGCTTTCTTCCTCATCTTCAACTTCTGCTACCTTATGTGAGCAAAACTGGGCTAGCTCCTGGAGACTGAGAGGCACATGGAGCTGAGTCATCCCAGCTGGGGCCATCTTAAACCAGCTGGCCCTCAGCTGATCTGCCAAACACATGAGTGAGCCTGCTCAGATTAGCAAGATGGTTCAGCCAATCCATCGACTCAAAAGCAAATAGAAATATCTATTTTTGTACTCCACTGGGGTTTTGTGGTTGTTTGTTCTACAACAACATTGTGGCACTAGATGGCTGATACTGGCATAGGATGGGAGTGCCATTGGAGTGTTCCTACCCCTGAGATTCTGGGAGTTATTGGGCTTGCCTCATATCTCTTTGTTGCTCTAGACTAGTGGGAGTAGACTGGGAAAATGCTGGGAGATTCTGGTGACATTTTTTAAATAAAAAAGAACACAGAAGATCATGGCTCTTTGAGCCAGACACGTGTAGGTCTGGTGTCCATCTAAACATAGTGGGAGACTTTGGTAGTCCTCACCCGGGTTCCATTACTGATACCTCCTGGTCACTAGGCTTTAGCCTATCTGAGTTGAAGAAGTGAGCTTCTCCTGTCTGAGAGGCACCACTTGTGGACTTCGGATCTATCATAGCGTGACCCAGCACTTGCCCATTTGGAACTAGAGTCAAACAATTTAGGCTTCATTACCTGAATTATTGCAGTAACTCCTTAACTTGTGTCCAGACCAATCCATCCTGTTCACCACTGTCAGATATATCTGTCCCAGATACCACTTTATTTCTAAATTCTCTCTTTTCTACTCACATAAATAGAGTGGTTCCCATGGCCTTTTGGACTCAGCCCAAACTGAGTCTGTTACATTAGTGGCCCTATAATCTGCCCACCTCAGTTATTTATTCCCATGTTCTTCTGTTTCCTCCTGTGCCAGTGTCCTCACACCCTCTGGCCCAGGGCAGGTTCTTTGCCTTCCTTGATGCCTTTATCTCACTCTTTCTTCTCCTTTCACCTGCCCCAACCCACACCTCCACTACATCTATGCTGAGCCTACTTGCTCTTCAAATGTCGACTCAGCCCTTCCCTTGTTCATGAAGCCTCCTTGATAACTCAGAAACTGTTGATATTTGCCCACTATTTTGAGAAGCTATAAACCTTATAACTAGAAGAGAACCTCACAGCCTTCCCTTCCCTCAATGGCCAGTCACCAAGAGGGCAAAAGCCATTGGCAAATAATTTAGATGAGTTCTCACTAGAAGGGTCAGCTCACAGCTTTTCTTGTTCTGAGGGACCAGCTACTAAGGAACGTGTGATCTTTTTCTCATTCTGTAAGCTGGCGAAGAAGAGAGAAAGAAAGTAAACACTGTTCTGTATAGTAATAGGATTTTCTGTCCTCATGGATGGAGATGGTGCCTAGGAGATTATTATCTTCCCAGTGGAAGCTACTGTCTTTGAGCATTGTTTGGGCTGTGCTGTGTGTGTGTGTGTGTGTGTGTGTGTGTGTAAATGGACCTGTTTCAACAGATCCAATGGTTAAAGAAACAGTACATAATCTTTCAGATGAGAGATCACAAAGGCAACTTAACCTAGAAGATTCTGCTGGACCCATTAGGAAAGTGGGAATTCCAAATCCATTGGGCTGCTCTTGGGAATTGAGGTGTTAGTGGCCATCAGTGGCAATCTAGGAAAGTTCTCAGGACCTGCCTCCAGACTACGTGAGGTAGACCTGAGAATAGTACTAACAGGGGTAGAGGAGGTTGTGGCGGACGTTGACGTCACTGTTGGTGCACAGGGCTCTGGTTTTCCCAGCAGATAATTGGAGATTCTGACTTGGGATGAAAGGAGATGCTTTGAGCAGAGATAGGGGGATTTCAGGTCTGAGGACTGGGTTAGGTATGAAGGCTGCACCTTATGTGGCGGGCTTAACACCTTAGATGCTTTCCCTTTGCAGTCTGACAAAGTCCTATTCATGTAATGCTCAGCTTTATCTCTTCCCCTTCAATGTCAAGTTCATATTTTTAATGAACCTGAGTTTTGAGTATGCTCCAGTGAAGCCTGGCATGGAGAAATGGGAACTGGGAGGTCGGAGTGAAGGGTAATGGGTGCATCTCAGCGTTCTCAGGGGTTTCTGAAATTTTTTTTAAGATTTTATTTTTTTTTATATGAGAGAAAAAGAGAGAGAGCACTAGCAGGGGGACGGGCAGAGGCGGAGGGAGAAGCTGACGCCCCGCTGAGCAGGAAGCCTGACTTGGGGTTCCAACCTAGGACCCCAGGATCATGAACTGAACCAAAGGCAGATGCTTAACCGGCTGAGCCACCCAGATGCCCCTTCTGATTGTTTTACAACACTTTTTTAACTTTATAATTTTAATTCAGTGAAAATGTAAAAATGTTAATCTAAGATTTCCTGGATGATCATTCGAAGCTGTCATAATATTTTCATGCTGGCATTTACAATTTTTGTACCCAATCCCATTTGTGCCAAGTGAAAGTCAAATGAAGTCACAGTGGTTGTATGAATGAAGCTTTGTAGCTTCAAATAAGGAAGTTTGAGTGGGGGAGAACTGTGTCCTCTTCCAACGTGGAGCTGGGGAAGCACGCTGGAGGCCAAAGAACTTGCACCTGTACCACTGCACTTTCACATCGGCATTAGCAGGGTTCTCCAGAGAAACAGAACCAATAGGATATGTAAAGATATATAGAAAGAAGTTTATTATGAGGGGCTGGCTCATATGATTATGGAGGCTGAGAAGTCACATGACTTGCCATCTCCAAGCTGGAGGCCCAGAGAAACTGGTTGTGTGGTTCCAGTCCAAACCCAGAAGCCTGAGAACCAGGGGAACCAATGATGTAAGTCTCACAGACTGAGATCTGATGCCTGAGAACTGAAGTGCGGATGCCCAAGGGCAGGAGAACCTGGATGTCCTAGCTCAAGGAGGGAGCAAATTCACTCTTCTTGCACATTTTTATTCTATTCAGGCCCTTGATTAATGGGATGATGCACTCCTGCATTGGTGAGAGCAATTTTTTCAAAAAAACTCATCTACTGATTCAAATGCTAATTTCTTCTGGAAACCTCATTACAGACACACCCAGAAATCATCTTTGTGTGTGTGTGTGTTTGTTGTTGTTTTTTTTTTTTTTTTTTTTTTTTTTTTTTTGTGTTTGTTTGTTTTTACCAGCTCTCTGGGTACCCCTTAGCCTAGTCAAGCTGACATGTAAAAGCCAGATATGCCATGGTTCAGCTGAGTTGCATACTTTGCAACTTGTAGCTTATTAAATGTAAGTAAAGTAGTAAATTTACAACAAAGAAGTTTTCTTCTGTGAATACAGACAATAGTAGGATTAAATTCAATGCAGATTCAAGAGTGTCATAATGATAATCTCATGTTCAACTGAATTAGACAGTTTTACAGTGTTATCAGATGATACATCACTAAAAGAGGCAGCTGAGAATTGCATGTGGCAAGTTTTGGTTAAGTGTGAGGTTTTATTATTCTGAACTAGGAGGCAAAACCTTATAATCATGAGTATCATTTTGAACAGCACTCTTCCATAAGTAAGCGCTCTCTGAATTAGTATTCTCAAAGTCAAAATACAAAGCCAGCAATTAAATAAGAACCAGTCCTGAGGCTCTCTCTTTCTATTATTAAAGAGCACTAATTCACTTTCAGCAAAAACAGTATCATTGAATTGGTGTTGCTAATTTGAAAATTATTTGGCTTTTCAGGAATTTTTTCGTGGCATGCAATTTAAAAATTTGCCTGGGTGTTTATAAATTTAAAGCATTTATACCAACTTTTATGTTTATGCATTTTTTTTAAAGATTTATTTATTTATTTGTTTATGATAGACAGAGAGAGAGAGAGAGACAGAGAGGCAGAGATGCGGGCAGAGGGAGAAGCAGGCTCCATGCCGGGAGCCTGACGTGGGACTCAATTCCGGGTCTCCAGGATCAGGCCCTGGGCCTAAGGCAAGCGCTAAACCGCTGAGCCACCCAGGGATCCCTGTTTATGCTTTTTTTTTTTTTTTTTTTAAAAAGGTTTTATTTATTCATTCATGGGAGACAGAGAGGAGAGAGGCAGAGACACAGACAGAAGGAGGAGAAGCAAGCTCCATGCAAGGGACCTGATGTGGGACTCAATCCTAGGATTCCAGGATCACGACCTGAGCTGGAGGCAGATGCTCAACCACTGAGCCACCCAGGCGTCCCTTTTATGTTTACACTTATTCAAGTAACCTTATAAAAATTTTAAGTCACCCTGGAAGGTCTCTGAAATTTTTTTCCTTTTAGGGGACTATTTGTTACTCTGGCTTGAGAAAAACTATGATTTGGAGGGAAGATACTTGTATTATGTACAAATTATTGGCACTACAAATTTGTCTTCTTTTCTCCTCTGATTAATTTTATGCCTTCTAAACTTAGCTCCCCAAGTATTTATCATGCTTTTTTGGTGTGCTCCATAGCACCTGGCACAATATCGGGCACATAATAGCTGGTCAGTAAATCCTGGCAAACGGGAATGGTCTGGGCTCTGTGAGTGCCATGAAACTGGGAATGGAGTCAAAAGAAGTCAAGTGATGTGCATCCCTATCTTGCAGAATTTTTTAGCTAGACTGTAAGTTCTGGTAGCCTAAGGGTGCCCACATACCGGGGAGGTGCTCCATCAAAGCTTAGAAAGTAAAAATGTCTTATCCTCGGTAAAAGGAAGGAAAAAATGAACAATGATCTTCAGAGACCTATGCCTGTACACCCAGGGCCTTACTGCTGCTGTACACCTATGAGGTGCCTTAACATCTGTACTTCCAAGTACATGTGTGCGCACACACGTGCACACACAGATACACGCTCTCTCTCTTTGCAAGGCAATATGACAGTCCAAAATAGAACACTGCAATGGGGTAGGCCATCTGAAGCCGTGTCCCCAGAAGGCCTTCCCTGCATCTGGAAATCTGACCTGAGCAGCTCAAAGGGGGTAACCCAATCCTGGTCACATTTTCAGTGACTTCTCAAGTATCAGCTGCCTTCCTGATGCATCCCCGGGGCTGAATTTCCCTATGGACCATTTCAGAACCAGAACCTGTCAGTATGGGATTAACTGTGACTGAAATTGTAGGCATCTGGGGCAGCTCGGCCCTCCAGGAGGTCGGCCTCACCGCCGCCAGTCAGGGGCCACGCGACTCTGAGCCGATGCACCTGCTGGGTGGAGGCCAAGAGTGGGATCTGTTTCCTAAGATGCGGAAATAGAGCAAGAGGGAGATGCCAGCTTCCCCCTGCCCACCGGAACTCCAGGGCTTAGGGTCAAGACTGGCGATAGGGCCAGGCCCTCTGTGGGTGGGCCCAGGAATCTGAATTTTAACAAGATTCTCCAGGAGAGTCTGGTGCCCACCACAGGTGGAAACCTGTGAGCTTATTAAGGCTGTTAATGCTGTTGGCCTTTCCAGCTGAGGTTCCAGTGTGATCTCCTCCGGTGGAGGGCTTCCCCCCGACCCGCCCCCCAGATTAGAATGGTCAGGAACTAAGCTGTGGCCTCCCTAACCTCCCTCCACCACCAAACCCCTACTTGTTGCTGCTGCTGCAGACCTTGGGGCCGTGGGGCTACGAGCTGCTCTGACATGTGTATACCAGTCTCCTGATTTAAAATGACCTCCTTGGGGATCCCTGAGTGGCTCAGCGGTTTAGCGCCTGCCTTTGGCCCAGGGTGTGATCTTGGAGTCCCAAGATCGAGGCCCGTATCGGGCTCCCGGCATGGAGCCTGCTTCTCCCTCCTCCTGTGTCTCTGCCTCTCTCTCTATGTCTATCATAAATAAATAAATAAATAAATCTTTAAATAAAATGACCTCCTCATGGCCAGGGCCTTGCCCTTCGTCCTGGCTGCCTCCGTCCCCTGCAGCTGGCAGCTGGCTCCCCTTCCTTTGCATGGGTCCCGCGCCAGCCAGTGGTGGAGGGAGGAAAGAGCTACAGTGGCTGCTGTCGAGTCCGTCTCTGGCCCGTGTTATGGGCCGCGAGGATCGTCTGGACCGAGGCAACCCCGATGGTGATCAGCAGGCCAAGGGCAGGTGCCCAGGATGACTCTTCTCCGGGATCGGCTCCGGGATCACCGAGGGAGGACAGGATCGGAATCCTCTCCCGCCTTTCCACTCGCCTTCCTGCCTCTGCCTTCCCTGCCGGCTTCCCCTTCTCCACGAGCCACTGCGTTCTGGAGCCGACCCGAGTCGAGACAGTGTAGCTGCGCCTTCTTATCCGTAGGCTTAAGAGGGCAGATCCCCTTCCCTGGACCTCAGGGCTGGCAGAGGAATTTGGCCTCATCACGTCCCTAATTCAGGGTGCTTGTCACCCCATAAATAACCCTTATGATCCTGAAGGGCAAGTATAGCCATTCCAGAAAAAACCAACCTGAGCACAGGAAGACTGGGCCTGGACAGCCAGACAGCGTCTCACTTTTGGCAGCGAGGAGCCTCCCTTTCTCCTTCTCTTTCCCATCACCATCAAGTCTACCAGATGTCTGGACTTCCGGGTGCTTTCGACAAATCCAGGACCCACTGTAAGCTGGCTTCTCAGTACAGTCACCCAGGGAACTTTTGAAAGGGACACTGGCCTGCTCCTCGAGACTGTCATTCAGGCAAGCTGGGACTGGGCCCTGACATCTGTATTATTTTCGGTCGTGATGAGCTTGGGAAGCACAGCCGTGGGTACAAAGGACGACGACACCACCCTGGCCTCCGGGAGCTTGCGGTCTCGTTGGGGTGGGCGCATTAGATACTGGAGCACAGTGTTCTAGCAAGTTAATTGAACTGCGAGAGCCCGTGTTGGGAAAAAGAAGCGGTAGGGCACAGGCCAGTCTTTCCACAGTGTGTCATTGTGGGGTATTTGTTTATTAAAGATTTTATTTATTTATTCATGAGACACACAGAGAGAGGCAAAGACACAGGCAGAGGGAGAAGCAGGCTCCCCATAGGAGCCCGATGCGGGACTCGATCCCGGGACCCCAGGATCACGCCCTGGGCCAAAGGCAGGTGCTCAACCCCTGAGCCATCCGGGCGTCCCTGATTGGGGCTTTAGATGTGAAATCCCCTTACTTCCCAGACCCTTCATAGGCCGCTTGTTTTGTCAAGGATCGGAGAAGGTGAGCTGCATGATAGGCTCAGAGGCTCACTGAGCTGGGAGGTGTCCTATCTAATCCCAAGCCCCTGGTTTATAGTTGAAGACACTGAGTTCCAGAGAGGTGAGGTGACCTGCCAGAGGCCACACAGCCAGCTGCCGGAATTGCTGGGTTAGCTCAACACCCCACCCACAACTTCATCTCCGGGCCCTTCCACAGAACCTGCTCTGACCACCCCCCAACCCTACTCGGCGGGTTCCACAGGACTCTAGTACTTTGGGCTCTGCCTCTCACGGCTGCCAAGTGATGGAAATCCACAGGAAGACCTAGACTTGGGCCCAAAATGACTGCTAAGTGTGTCTCTTACACTGGGGTTCTGAGCCATCCTGAGGGCATTGGGGGCAGAGCTGGCCGCACTGAACAGTATCCCTCCCCCACCCTAACCTGTAGTAATCCCGCTCTGGGAAAACCTAGTTAAAATAAACATCCACAGCAACACTGAAGCCAAGAGTCGACATTTGGCCTGGTCGTCAGTAGAACTGCTGGGGGAGAAGAGAGAAGCCAGATGGAAAAACAGCCTCAGAGATGAGGAAGTGAGTGGGAGTGGGGAGTACGGAAAAGAACAAGCACTATTGTTTGGAAGCTGAAACAATTGTCTCTCCTTTGTCTGTGGTGACGCAGGAGAGGGTGCTGGGAGATGAGGTTTCTCTTCTTTTTCTAGAAAGTCTGTTCTCTGAATCACCTCCTTCATCCTCCTGTTGGTGTCTTGGGTGATATGACCCCAAACAGTTACACCAAGGTGCTATGCTCTAGGGAGGGCTCTGCTGCCTCTAATCTTTCCCGTGGATTATAGATTTTTACATTTTTCACCTTTATAATGTAGAGCAGTATAATCAGCTTTTCATCAGGTCCAGAGACTGAAAGGGAGGGGCCTAACTTTACAAGTCAATGACACACACACACACACACACACACACACACACGAATCAAAGACCAAGAAAGCAAATGGGCATCTCCATGAACTAACTAGAAGATTTTTCTACCTCTTGGTATTTGAATACAGAAGGAAAATTGCTAGGACAAGGGCATTTGTGAATTATGTCTGCCATATTTCCTGCTGTCAGGACTTACCTTGTTTTCTCCCTTCAAACCAAAGTTCTTCCAGCCGGGGACACTGGGAGACAACTTGCAGGTTCTGAGCACCCTGTTCGCAGTCAGAAAATGCCAAGGGCTCCTAATGCAGGAGCCCTAAAGACCCAACATCTAGCCAACCTTGCGCTAGGCTGCTTTGATCTTGTGTGGTAGGGTAACTAGGCTTTTTCCTCTTCTTTTTTTCACTCCTTTTAAGTGAAGTGTAGTTGATGACGTTCTAGTACTTTCAGAGGTACAACACAGTGATTCGGCAAATCTGTATGTCATGCTCACAAGTGTAGCTACGGCAAAGCCGTTGGCTACCTCCCCTGGGCTGAGCCTTTTTTCCCCGTGACTTGTTCATCCCACACCTGGAAGGCCCACCTTCCCCTTTGCCCATTTTGCCCATCCTGTACCCCTTAGACTCACTAGGTTTCTGCCTTGTACCAGGAACTCTGCACCCACCATCCACCACTGCTCTTTCATGGAGCTGGTTTTCTGTCCTGTGGCCTCAGTCCAGAATTTCTGGCTGGCTCGCTTACCTTCTGGTCCTGCCCAGGGGCTCTGAGGTGTTCCTGTCATTTCTTCTCAGGCTCTGTGAATCCAAACCCTCTGGCTAGAACTCTTGGTTATAAAGCCCCGTTGACTGTCTAGGTTGTTCTATTACGAATCAGGAAAGTCGTGTTGCATCTGTGTTGGACTGAAGAATGGCCCCCAAAGATGTCCATGCCCTCATCCCTGGAGCCTCCGAATGAATAGTTTGGATTATGTGCAGGTGCAATTAAGATGACAGACTTCAAAACAGGGAGATTACCATGGAAGATTGGGCCCCGGTGAGCCCAGTGTAATCGTGGGAGCTCTTAAAAGCAGAACTATCTCTGGCTGAAAGGGAAGAGGTGAGAAGGAGGTGGGGGAGGAGGGGGAGGAGAGGAGGAGATAAATTCCAAGCCCGGGGAGGGTTTGCTGCACCACTGCTGTTCTGAGATGTAGCAAGGACCGGAGAAAGGCCTCCACGAGGCACGTGTGGTTCCAGCTTCCAGCCAGCAAGGAAATGGGGACCTCAGGCCCAGCACTGTGAGCAACTGATCTTATTTATCTAACAACTTGAGTGGGTTGGGAGTCGTTCTCCCCTAGAGCCTCCAGGGGGAACACAGCCCAGCCCATAGCTCGATGTTAGCCCAGTGGGACCCGTGTGGGGCTCGTAACCCACAGAAACTCTGAGATAATAAATTTGCATTCTCTTAAGCCACAAACTTTGTGATGGTTTGTTATGAAAGCAACAGAAAATGAACAGGACACCTCGCGGTGGTACTGATGCAACACAAACGCAGTTACAGGGGAGGCGAAAGATCCGCAGCAATCCTGTTGAAATCACCGGCCCCCACCGAGGTTAGGGAGGTGCTCACTCATCAGACTCCCGAGGTTCTGGAATCATCCCCCTCTCCCCCCATCTCCCAAACGTCTCAGTACTTCTTCTCGGGCCTCGTGTCTTCTCACCCAGGGGTTCCCTAGTGTCGCCACAGGTGGGCAAGGATCGTGAGGAGATGAGCAGCTTGCAGTAATACCTTCTATTTCATGATCACGTATCGTGGTTCCTTAGCTTTACAGTCGCCGTTTCATTTTCGGTCCACAGCAGCCACGTGGGAAAGTTACTATGGTCCTCGTTTTCCAGAGAAGGACGTGGATTTTAAGCTCAGGGAGGGCAAGTGACTTGCCTCAGGCTGTCCGCTCCTTGAGGGGCTGGGACCTGGGTTCGAACCCAAGGTTGTCTGTCATCGAGGCCCTGCCCTCCTTCCTTTCCAGCTTCCCCTTGTTCTGCTCCCCTCCTCGCCCCCTCCCTTGGGCCGCTCCAGGGAACTCTTGGTTTTCCCTAAGCCCGTGTGACACTGCCCACATCTGCTCTCCTGGCCGGTGGAGCCCTCGGCCCAGGTCCCTTGTCTGCCCATTCTGGTCTTGAGGTCTTGACCTTAAGAAATTTCTTCTTTTCTTCTTTTTTTTTTTTTTTTTTTAAGATTTTATTTATTTATTCATGAGAGACACAGAGAGAGAGGCAGAGACACAGGCAGAGGAAGAAACAGGCTCCATGCAGGGAGCCTGACATGGGACTCGATCCTGGGACCCCAGGGTCACACTCTGAGCAGAAGGCAGATGCTCAACCACTGAGCCCTCCAGGTGTCCTTGAGGTCTTGGTTTTAATGTCCCTTCTCAGGGGCTGCTCTGAGTGGTCCCTCCTCTGCTCCAGCATGGCATATCACTCGTCCCCAGCCCTTCCCAGGGGTCCTAATGATGTGTGCATCTGGCTGTCTGCTCTTGGGGTTGCTTGTGGCCCTCCACACTGAGGTGCTGAGGGCGCTGCTGGGCTCCGGATGGGGACTCTGAGGCCTGGCGCAGCACCTCAGCACGTGCTGTACACACGGACTGAGGGAATATTCTGTTCGGTCTTTTCATTGGGGTTGGGGGGCAGCTCAGCTTGCGAGGTGCGTGGGCCCAGGCGTGAGTGCACAGGAGACCTCGCAAGACAAAAAGAATACCCGGTGTATTTCTGGAAAGTAGGTATTGCATTCAGGTGTGTTTTCAGACCCTCTGGGTTTCCATGAATGGGCTTTGGTTATAGGTAGAAGAGTCTGGAAGCTGTTTACCTTTCAGGCCCTTAAAGGAGGCACGAAAGGAGGTTCTTCTGGGGACAGAGAAAGGAAGGGAATGCGATGTGGCATCTGGAGAGCAGCTTGGCCCCAGACACCATCCTTCCAGGCCCTGTGGCCGTGGCCTCTGAAGAGCTTACGGACAGAGTGGCTTCCAGAGAATTCCAGGGACTCTCGAGTTAAGCAGAGGGGCAGTCAGCTGGGCTCTTCACAGAGGTAAACAAGTGGCTCCAAGTTGTGGGGAAGCTGTGAGGCCTCCACCCTCATTTCCCTTGCCCAGGAGCTCTCCTGCACCACACTTAAAACCAACCAATCCGCTGACGCCCTGGAATCCCAGCCCCAAGTAACACTGGGTCATGAGCAGCTTGCAGGCCTCTCACTGGCTCCTGGGCGGCCCAAGGTCACCACATCTATGTAAGACAGGCCAAGGCTGTGCCCGCCCACCGTCTGGGGTGGTTGCTAACTGCTGATCTAACAATGGTGGCCTGAGCTTAAATTTGGGTCCCATGAAATGAAACTTCCATCTCCTCCTGCAGAGACAAAACAGGCCAATTGCCCATAGAGGATGGCTCTCCTGTTGGATGGCAGGGATTACTAGAAATTTCCATGCCCATGCTGACAAGCGATCGATCCAATCTGTGGTTTTCATTTTTGCAACCTGGTTTCATCTTTGTGCTAAAACAGCGTCACACTAGTAACAAGGCCCAGGTGAAGTGGCAGATGATGGGTGGTGATGGGTGGTTATGGGTAGTGATGGGTGGTGATGGGTGGTTATAAGTGGTGATGGGTGGTGATAGGTAGTGATGGGTGATGATGGGTGGTGATAGGTGGTGATGAGTAGTGATGGGTGGTGAGGGTGGTAATGGGTGGTGATGGGTGATGATGGGTGGTGATGGGTGATGATGGGTGGTGATGGGTGGTATTAGGTGGTCAGACTAAATGCCTTGGAGTGTTGGCGTATTTCTCACAGGGAGGGTGCCCCCTCGCTCCCCGCCCCAGCAGGGCTGGATCAGCCACTTCTGGAGGAGCTGTTGCTCCTATGAACATGCGCAGAGGGGAGTCCAGCTGTGCCATGCTCTGGGGGGCATGGGAGAAGCAGGAGGGAGAGACGGGGACCTGGTTTCCTGGGGTGCCATGAAGGGCCAGGCGTGGCTTAAGGCACTTGGCGAGGACGGACCTGGTATAGTCCGTGACAGTCCCTCGTCCCGTGGGAGCCCTGGAGCCATCCGCCTGGGAAGGGGAGCAGGAGGCCGAGTCTGGCCAGAAGATGGAGTTTCGAGACCCTCGGATCCCCAGTGACCGGGGAGACAACATGTTCATGATTCCTGGGTGGCCCAGGGAGTCCGAATCCAGGGTGGGGACTCCGTCCTGACCTGCAGGTCGCAGAGGCCCTCTGTGGCCTCGGTCATGGGCTGGAGACGCCAGGCAGGCCTCGGTGCCAGGAGCAGCGGGTCTCGAGCCAGGGCGGATCAGAACCACACAGGCTGGGCCCCCCAACCCGGGTTTTCTGGGTGGGGGGCAGGGCTGAGAACTTGCATTTCTCACAAGCTGCCAGGCGATGCTGATGCTGCTCCAGGGACCTGGCTCCGAGGACCAATGTTCTAGAGCCCCTGAGAAGGAGGGCCAGCTCCATAAGGGAACCTCTGCTTTCTGAAAGTTCGAGTTCCGCTGCTTTGCTTCTACTACATTAGTACCTGTTCTCACCTACGGAAATCTGGAGAGGATTCTTGCTTCTAGGGAAGGTCTTAAAGGGGAATTAGCCTTCAGCAGTGGCTTTGCATGGGCTGTATAGAACCAGTAGCGCCTGAGATCTGGGACAGGGGTGCCACCAAGCTCCCTCCCTGCGAACCACACTCAGCATCTCCCCCGATCACGCTGCCAGCTTTGAACTGCCTTTGAGCATCTGTGGTTCCTCTCGATTTATTCTGTGCATCTGTTAGCAAGATGTGCCCTAAGGTATCAGAAAAGCCTAAGAGAGGTGATTTTTTTTGGGGGGGGGTGTCTGGGAACGCTTAACATTTTTTCCATATAAATTAATGGTACTGGAATTGCTTCTTTGCTTTATGCCACTTTGGCTAAGGGAAGGATTCCTAGGAATGCCCTACTTTTTGATAGCGGGGGACAGCTGCTCTTGCAGAGGGCCAGGTTTTTCTAGGGAGGGGTTGCTCCTTGCCAGGGCTGGACCACAGAATCCTCCAGGCCAACCCTCCTCTGTTCGTCCTTGCTGACCAGGCTGCCGGGGCTAGCCTGGACAACAGTGGATAATCTTCTTTTTCTGATGCTTTATGATTCCATCCTCTCAGTACTTTGCACAGCTTTTTAATTTCCCTCTTATTAAAATAAAAAGGAGGAGGATCCTGCCATCCTTGAAGACAGATGCCTTTTCAGCTTCACTTTGGGTGGGAGGCTCTTAGCCACCTACAAAATGAGCATCTTAGAGAGCCCCTGTCTCTTGTGTGTCTGGCAGGGGAGCCAGTGAATAAATGGCCACTGTTCTCATAGGTCAGGCCAAGACTCCAGAGTCCAGCAGCCTGGACCTTCTGGCCACTACCGTTCCGATGCCAAATGTTTTAGAGCAGCACCCAGGGAGACGCTAATGGAGGTGGGTGAAAGACACTACGATCTTGGCAGATGTTTGGTTAGATGGGGGTAAGGCAGGCAATAGAAAATGGAATGTGTGGGGGCTTCTCTTTTCACATCTGGGAGGAAACTGTCTTCTGTAGCAACAAGCTTCTTTCCATGTCCTAGTTTTATAAACTGATCCTACTGGATGGAAGGATGAAGGTTATTGTCCAGGGCATGGGCTCAACCCTTTCATGTCCCCTTTATTTAAAAGATTTATTTATTTATTTGAGAGAGAGCGAGAGAGCGAGAGAGAGCATGTACACATATGAGTGGGGCAGAGGGGTGGGCAGGTGGGCAGAGGCAGAGAGAGAAGCAGGCTCCCCCCTGAGCTGGGAGCCCAACTCAGGGCTTGATCCCAGGACTCTGGGATCCCAGGATCATGACCTGAGCCAAAGGCAGATGCCTAATCAACTGAGCCACCCAGGCATCTCTCTGCGTCCCCTTTATACAAAGGGCACAGAGCCTCTACTTGGAGGGGAGAGGGCCCTTGGAGTGTTTGGTGCCCGGCCCAGGGCCCGCACTCCATGCCCGGTGGCTGCTCTGCTTGTGGCTCCTAGGTCCAAGCAGGCCTTTGCCGTCTGGGGGTGTCCGAGCCTTGCTGTGCCCAGGAACGGGGTCTTTGGGTTCTCTCTGAGCAGGACCAAGGCAGGTGCAAGCAGCAGCTTTTGATTCCTGGCTGGAAACCGAGCAGCCACACGGGGCTACAAAGGCTAAGAGGGGCTGTTAGTGTGAAGTCCCTGTGCAGCGTGTCGGTGGCTCGGGGGAAACCAGCCCCTTGCCCCCCCAGAACTCCGAAGCAGCAGGAATTTGGGCACCAGGCCCTCTTCCCTCCTGTCTCATCTCTGGCTTTGCACGATGCCTTTGGGGCAAGCTTACATTGCTGCGCTGCTGTTGCTTTGGTGGCAGGTGGAAGGAAGGATGACACGTGAGGCCGTGGGGGGCTGTCTCCAGCCATTTCCGCACCCTTCTCTCGGCACCCACTGAAGAGCGGCGGGGCCCTGGAGCTCTCAGAGGCTGTGGACATAGGCTGGCGGGTCCTGTGGTTCTGATCTACCATTTGGCCACTTTCTTGCTCCAGGGAGGCCCCTCCCCACCCACTGCTCTGCACTCCAGAGGCTCTTCTCCATCCATCCCGGTGGGTTTCACTTCAAAATGGGCTCTTGTCTCTCAGTCCTCCAGGCCCGGCCCTGTGGCTTCATTCAATGAGCCGAGCCGAGACCTTCGTATCAAGGCCACCCGGGCACGTAGCTGGTGCTGACAAAAGTGGGTCTCTGGCTCTTCGCGTGCTCCCACAGGCTCCTCGGACCCCAGTGGCAGTGGCCTTGGGGCTTGGCCTGTGTTCGCACCGCGTGGAAGGTAGAGGTGAGGCTCCCACCCGAAGGCAGAGGAAGAGACCGGCGCTGTCTCAGGCAAGAGGGCAAAGCAGCTTCACGCAGAAGCCCTGATGGTGCGCTCTTGCGCTTCCTCCCTGGCTTCTTCTGCTCGGGGGTTGCATGTTTTAGTGGGAGACTTGTTTTTCTGAAAACAAAGTTACCTTACCATTTTCTGTGCCGGGAATGGCAAACACCAACCCTGGCAGTGGGTCTCCAGGCATGTGGATGGGTGTACGAGAGCAGCAGAGCTTGCAGGCTTGGGGGGTCCACACCTTCCTCCCCGCCGCTCCTTGGTGCTCTGTCTGGCTTTGTCCAGGGTTGGCCAGAGGCCCAGCGGGAGTGCTTTCTTTATCTTTCTTTCCAAAAGGGTCTGCGTGGACATTCTAGAATCTCCTGGGGAGTGGGTGTGGGGGCACTATCAAACATAAGGCCTTAGATACTTTGATACTCAGCTGACTCCTTCTCCCTCTCCTGTGCTACTGAGGATCGCTCTGTGTAACGGGAGCCGGTACGTGGGGAATGAGGAAAGGGAGAGAATGAATTGCCTGCCTCTTTCACTCCCTCCCCCCCAAAACAGTTACTGAGACCCTGCTATGGATCTGGCACTTTCTGAGGCACTGGGATATTGTCATGGAGAGGAGGCAGGAAGATAGTGTTTGCTGACATCCTTGGAAAGCTTGCCGTGAAGGTGAGCCTGTAAGACTCTGGTTGAGGGGGGTGGGGAAGCTGACCACCCCCCTCTGTTAACTTTGTAAGCCATTACTGTCTCTCCGGAGACGCCACCCCAGGTAAGATGCTTGGAATGGAGAGTGTTCAAGGTGCCTCTACCAGAGTTTTTCAACTCGCTTGACCAGAGCTAGGTGCCCAGAGACTTGAGTTATGGGTTTAATCCCCAGAGATAACAAGTAACCTATCAAAGAAGGGAAAACCATTCACAGGCAGATAGCTTGCAAATTATGGCTTTGATTTTGGGAGATGAGGTTCAGGGTAGCCCAACATACTCCTGGTGGAGTGGTGGTGGTGGTGGAAACAACTCAAATGGAAGTTAAAGATGTAATTTGAAGGTCTAGAGTGAGGCATATCCAGGGGAGCTGGCTGACCCAAAGGGGTGTCACAAAACGATAATGATGTTGACCTCCCCGAAGTCTAGGGTCTGCTCCTAGCCTTACAGACTCAAGGCTTGATTAAGTCAGCACCATGAAAGCAGATCCAATGCCTGAGAAAGGTTTGTTCCAACCAAATATATAGGTTTTTGGCTGAAAACAGAATGCCACTTTGTTGGTTTATACTGAAAAACACAGAAGTCCTGCAGATAAAATACACTCTGATGGCCTATACCTGTCTCTTCCCCTAGAACAGTCTTCAGGCCAAGTGTCAATGGTAGATTGCTTAGTGAACCTGGAATCAGACAAACGGAACTAGTTAGATGGTTTGGTGCTGACTAGCCTTAAGTTGTGAGAGTGCGATCAATCACAGCCACGTGTGGGATGTAGTGAACTTGCTCTGATGAACTCGAAACGGGCAGCCTATCATTCCTGAACACACGTCAGGTGGGGATGCCAACTCCATTTCTGATGGCGTGTTCTTGTTTCATCTATGTTATGCCTTCAATCCAGTCTTAGAGGGTTGGGAGTCATTCTCTTTCAGGAGACTTTGTCTCTACTGCAGTTCTTCTTACACAGAACTTATTTAATGGGCAATCTCACATCTCCTGGAGACTTTCTGTTGTCCCCACATACTGCCAAACAAGGAAACACTAACCTGTCATCATCATCAAACACAAAGACCAGGCCATCGATCACTAATTTTTTTTAGTTGGTTAAGACTTAAGTCAGAAATTCTTCTTCCTCTTAAGGATGGTGGAATTTGGTCAGTCAAGTGAAGAAGTCAGACTTAACCTAATGTATTTGATTAGTGAACTTCATGTCGCCAGAGACCATTCTTTTTGAGTTCTGAATGAATGAAGTTATCTTTCTCCATTGTCTTTAAGCTAGAAAAATTCTGGGAAGCTATCTGAGTGTGATGGTTAATTTTATGTATCAACTTGACTGGCCTTGGGATGCCAGATTAAGCATTATTTTGGATGTGACTGTGAGGGTGTGTCCAGATGAGATAAGCATTTGAATTCATGGATTCAGTAAATACATTGGGTGATGTCTACCATATTGAGGAGGACAACCTACTGTGGGAAAGTGAAAAGCGGAGGAAGGAGAAATTCACACCTTTTTTCCTGCCTCTCCTCTACGATTCTCTCATGCCCTTGACTGGGATTTATACTATTGGATCCCCCTGGTTTTTAGGCCTTTGAACTCAGTAATTTATACCACAATCTTTCTTGGGTTTCTGGCTTGCAGATGGCAGGACTTCTTAGCTGCCATATTGTGAGCATGTGTCTGTGGTTCTGTTTCTTTGGAGAATCCTGACTGATACACTCAAGGCTGGAAAACCCTCTACAAATTGGATTGGGAATTCCAGATTATGGGGCTATGTTTTAGGGACTCAGAACACAGACTCCTTATAGACGTACAAGAAGGCTGGGCTCCCCATGTTCTGCTGGGTTCTGCTTTGAGACTTGCCCAAGACAGTCCTACTTCTTTCCTTTATGGAGCCTTCGGGAACCCTGCCAGGAATATTAATGACTCTTACCTTGGGGAAAAACAGGATTTTGTACAACCACTCTCTCTAATCCTAGGAGGCTTTATCCTATAACCCAGGGGACATACTTAGGATAGATATACTGAAAAAAAAAATCTAGTCAAAGGTATAAAAATGAGCTCCCCTAGCCAATGAGTATTTTGTTTTTATCCATTCGATACATTTATCCAACACCAACTCCTAAGTTCTTTGGAGAGATGGAAATAGCATTCCTGCCCACAAGGAATGTATAATCTATTTAAGAACATAAGGCACAGGACCAAGATAGACAAAACTTTGGTTTAGACTTAGCAGATCTGGGTCCAAGGCACAGCTTCAACACTGCTTACTAGCTGAGCAACCTTGGGTAAACCTTGTAAGTTCTGAGTGTCAGGTTCCTCACTGATTCATTCACTAAGTATTTTGAGCCACTGCTATGTGCTAGGCACTGTGTTAGAAGCTAGAGCTGTGTCTTTGAAACTGATGTGCACATACCCTGCCCTCAAAAAGTTGTAAATCTCCAAATATTTGTAAGCTAAACTTACAGTGAAAGATGTTCAGGGGGTGGTGGGAGCACCTTGGAGGGGTTTAGCTCTAGTTATCTCTAGTTGTCTTGCTCCCTCCCAACTTAGAGCCTTCTATGACGTGGTTCCTGGGTCTGGAATATTCTCCAAACCCAGTCACTCTAATTGGCTTCTATTTATCCTTCAGATTCTGTGAAGATTTTTCTGACCACAGCTCTGATAGCTCTGGTCACAGTTTGTAATTACACATAATATTCTGAGATGAGGGAATAAATGATGATAAGCCAAGCCTGTGGGACGAACGTGGTCTGGTAAAGGAGAGCTGGGGTGGGGTGATGCTCTGGGAGGAGGAAAGGCATGGTGGGAAGGGATGGCATTTTTTTTTCTGAGAAAGTAGAGGTGGGAGTGGAGACCTCTTGGCAGGGGATATTAAGAAATTAGCCCGCTTGGGGTACCTGGGTGGTGGCTTAGTCACTTAAGCGGCTGACTCTTGATCTCAGCTCAGGTCTTGATCTCAGGGCTCTGAATCTAAGCCTTGCATGGGCTCCATCCTGGGTGTGGAGACTACTTAAAAAGGAAGAAGAAGAAGGAAGGAAGGAAGGAGGAGGAGGAGGAGGAGGAGGAGGAGGAGGAGGAGGAGGAGGAGGAATTAAAAGGGACCAGATCACGAAGCCATGTAGTGGGATCAGAACTTTATCTTGAGAGCAATGAGAAGCCATTGTGGGTTTCCAGGTAGGGGATCCCATGACCTGACTGGTCTCTTTCAACTAGCACATGGCAAACAGGTTGGAGAGGGTAGAAGAAAGACCAGAGTGAAGGAGACCAGCTAAGAGACTCTCTGTGATTGGGGCCCTCCTTAGGCAGCCCCGACATGATTTTTCCCAGGGCTGCTTGGGTCTCTGAAGAGCGGATCCTGACAGGTGCCCTGTGTTCCTCTCACTTTGCAGGCAGACCTGCATTTCTGCCTGGGTGTTCTCTTGAGTTCAGTACTTATTTCAGTCAAGGCCAAGTGTTCTGGGGAGGAAACCAGTCAGCCTGTGTTCATGTATTTATGCATCTTCTATCAGGTGCTAGGCACCGAGTGAAAATCCAGAAAACAGGCAGGTCAGGAAAATGTCTACACTCTAGGACCCTATCTCTCTGGCCCTGCGTTCAATGGCTGCTTGAGAAAGGCAGAGATTTGGGATGGTTGGAGCTGGCGTGGACATTTTCAAGCCTGCTGGCATATCTTGTCTTGATTGTCATCATCTGAGCCATTTCTCCACATGCACAGATGCCTGGGCTTTTTTTTTCTCCCTCGGTGGGTGACAGGCACATCTTGGCCAGGGGAGCTCAGACTCCTCAATTTCTTTTCCTGCGGAGGCTGCAGTTCCCACGGCGGCCACGATAGGGCGCCTGGGGGAAAATGCAGGGGGCCAGCCAGGCTTCCTGGGCCTCCGAGGATCAGATGGGCCCGAGCCTCCTCTGCCAGCGCCTGGGCCTGCTTGGCTAGGGGGGCTGTGGGGATGGGGCAGGAGTGCAGGACCCAGGCGGGGTGGTTGGGCATTGGTGGGCCGGGAGCTGCAGGTGCCAGGCGGCCCCACAGTGGACGGCTGGAGTTCCTGGGCAGTGAGGCTGTGGGGTGGGAGGCACTAGGGAGGCTCCTGGAAACAGTTATTTACAAAAGGATGTCCTTTGTCCTTGGGGCCTCCCATTTCCAAGCTGCTGCTTCTTCTTCTTTTTTTTTTTTAAATTTTTTTTTATTGGAGTTCAATTTGCCAACATATAGCATAACACCCAGTGCTCATCCCACCAAGTGCCCCCCTCATTCCAAGCTGCTTCTAAATAGATTCTTTAACTAGTCCTCAAAATGCATGCACCACGGGGCATCTTCCTTCCTGCTCCCATATCCCTAGAGATTTCCTATTTATGGAAAATACAAAGGCAGGGAACTGAACAGGTGTCTTCAATTCACACATTTGGGGAAGAAAATGTTTTTAAACCAATTAACTATAATCTGTTTAATTAGACCTCAAATCCTTACAGCCATCCCCCAAACTGATCTTCATTGGACCACGCCACATAGGACTCCTAAAGGATCCAAGCCCCCCGAAGCTTGACCTCCCCCTCCTTTGCTTCCCAAGCCTCCAAACCCTGGGAACTGCAGTCCCTTCTCTTACCCCCCTCTCCCACCTCCCAACCCCCCCAATAAACCTGCCCAGAGTCTCCAGGGACCAGCGGTATCTTTTCTGGGATCACCGGCAGGAATCATGCTAGCCAGGTGCTCCCTGAACACAGAGCTCCATCCATTTCCAGTCTAGCTTGATGTGATGGAACCCTAACTCCTCCTCTCGGATGGGGAACAGTAACGATGGTGTTAGGTGATAGGCCGAGGTTTTCCCCGGTGGCTTTGACTGGCACAATGCAGGGGGCCAGATGGGCCACATTTGTCATGTGTCTCTTCATTCCTATCCTCGCCAATACCTGAGGACTGAGGTGGCTGGTGCTGTTCTTAGAACACCAAGCTGACCATGTCCAGGTCCTGGAGTTGTTATTATGGCCAGTTCTAATTAGTTTCAATTAGAAGAAAACCATCCCGTGGACACAGATTTACTTGTGACATTACACATGTTCCCTGGTCTCAAAAGGGATGAGAACAGAGAGCCTGGCTGGTGGACTTCATCCTGATTCCTAGAAAAACCTCCCTGGAGAGTATGTCCTTTGGGGATCATTTTCCATAGTCTGGATGGTGCTCCATAGCAGAGTGCGAATGTGGGCTGTGGGAACGGTGGAGAGCTAAATACTTCGACCCAGTTGTTCTGACCTCCTGCCCCCCCCAGTCCAGGGGTTGTAAACTGGAAGCCAGGATGCTGAACCCGGTCTTCACGTGTGTTTTGTTTGACCAGCACATTTAAAAAAATTTTATTTATTTATTTATTTGAGACAGAGAGAGAGAGAGCACGCGTGTGCACAAATAGGTGGAGGGGCAGAGGGAGAGGGAGAAGCAGACTCTCCGCTGAGCAGGGAGCCGGATATGGGGTTTGATCCAGGACCCTGAGATCATGACCTGAGCCGAAGGCAGCCGCTTAACTGACTGAATGCCCCCCGCCCGCCGCCACCCCCCCTCCCCCCCCCCCCCCCCCCCGCCAGGTGCCACAAAGCGGCACAGTTTTTAAACTTGAATTTGAAGGCCTTCAGGTGACACATGTCTCTGGTTAGGGCATGACTCTAATGTTACTTTCTTGGCCCTTGTCATTTGACTTTGTCAGTCCTGTGAGCTCTGCGTCCAGTAGGGGACTGTGTGCACCATAAATCTGCTCACGGCTGACCCTTGTGTGCCCTTTCCGGACACCTTTGAAGACCATGGAAATGATTTCTTCCTGTGGATGGGCCAGCCGTTACCAGAGAGCCAGAGAGCTATCTTTCCTGGCATCCAGGGCTTGCACAGTGTGAGCCCCAACTCCAGGGCACAGTGTGCTGGGAGCCCCAGGGTGGGCAAGGCAACCCTGGCCGTAGGGAGGAGATTATGGAACCCAAAGGCCGAGGCCAGGAAGGTACGGGGAGTGCCAGGGGACCTTCACGGGGGACCCAGAGCCGCTGGGACAGAGGCCTGCTTTGGCCACTGCTATCTGTTCATTTTGTTTCTTTCTAAAATTCTCTCCCCAGAGATGCCACCTTAGCTTCTATCGGGCCTCAGTTTCCTCAGCAAGGAAGGCTCTGGGGGAGGCTCAGCCAGGAAAAGCAATGCCTCTCCAAATCTCCAAGTAGCCCGTGGTTACCTTCGTAACCTCCGGACTATTTTAATCCTGTAGATGGTGATGATGCATGTGGGGAACACTCCTGTTGTGGACTGAGGCAGTTGAGTGATAATTGCAGAGAAAGAGAGCGGAAGGCTCTTCCCACATGCTGTATTTCTTGCTGTCGCTCCCTATGCTAATGTGAGCCCCAGTGCTGTGTCTGGGGAGCCAAGAGGACAGAGCAGAAAGGGAGCACAGCAGGGGCTGGAGGGAGGAGTGGGTGAGCCCCGGGGGGTCTGGGCCCCGCCCACCCAGGAAGGGAGATGGGATTGCACAGTCCCAGGGTCGCCTGACTCCCTGGGGATGCCGGCAGGGTGCTTCCCGGGGGGAAGAGGGTGGTTATGCAAATAGCTCTCTGCCCACAAGATGGGGTGCCAGTTTTGCCGGCAGCCTTCTGAAACAAAGCCACGATGGAAAGTTCCTTCTGGTGTCAGCTCAAAATGTATTCTGCTGCAATGTAAGAAGGCTGAAGATAGACCAAATGGAGCAAGTACAAAATTATTTAACCTTTTTAGGTGAATCTGTCCCTCTCTGTGTGATTGCAGTTCATTAAAAATTCATTGTTCTTGAAATATCCACACACACTTCTCTGTAATAATGTGTAGGCCTTAGGTTAGCTTCTTGTCACCGCCTGATAGAGAATTTATTTAATGTTCAAGGAAGGTAGGAGGAGCCTGTGCATGGGGCTGGGAAGCCAGAGGGCCATTTACAGTCTTGTTGGGTTGAGGGGAACACACATGCCATCGTGGCAGGATGCTTCACCTGCAATAGAACGAATGTGAGGAGGTTATGGGTGACGGGTAGACGTGGCCACAGAGCATATGAAGGAGTGGGCAGTACGGGGAGAGGGCTTCCAGAGCGGTGGCGTGGGCTGGGGATTTGGTTCACCCCCAGCAGGCTTATACAAGGTGGGGCTCATAGAGTTTTCCATCAGGATCGCCAGGACAGGCGATGAGTGGGTGGGTGGACAGGCACCGGGATTGGAATCTCCAATGGTGGGCAGAGGATTTATCATTTTTAACAATCTCCCAGGTATTCTTATGGCCCTGGAGAGTGAGAGTCCCTGAGCTGTAGGGTGCTTGGCGTGGTGCAGTGGGAGAGGCTCGGCCTGGGCTGCATGGAGTACTGGCATGCTATCAGGCACCGTGGTGGCAGGGGGTACTTGTGGAGTCTAGATAGATGCTCTGTCCAATTCAAAAGCTCCCAAGCCCTGGGGTTACAGGGTCCGTTGTGTTCCCCTGGAGGAGGAGAAGTTAGGAGAAGGCCAGGTATCGGGGCCTCAATGCTTATGGGGGAACCCAGGTGTGTGGCAAGGATTAGATGAGCTGGTGGGTGCAAGGAGGCTCAGGCCTCCCTGGGGCAGTCATGAGGTTCGAGGTTCCATCTCCTGAGGGTCTGTGGCTCAAGCATCTCTTTCCTGCCTGGCTCAGGATGGGCTCCTGACTGGTGAGGCTGAGCCTTCAGAGGGAGGCTGCTGGAATGTAGGATGGAGCTGTAGGGCCGGGAGGCCCCAGACACCAGCGGGATGAGGGTGACCTTGGAGCTGAAGACTAGAGGTTTTAAGGAAAAGCTTTGCAGTGGAGCACTTCTCAGGTTCCTGAACGAACCCACAGAACATCCAGGCAGAGTCATAAATATTGTAACTGAAGTAATATTGTTGCGGGATGGAAGGTTCCTCCTTGGGCTTGCTTGAGTGGATAAAAGAGTCTGTAAGCCTTGAGTCTCTGAGCAGCCCCAATGATCCCCAGGAGAACCTTGACGTGGTAAGAGTTGTCGACAGGAACAGGGTCACATCAGACGAAGGGGGTGGCCCAGTAGGCTGCCTCTTCTGATCCTGGTGGGGAAGGCATCTCTCAGTTCTTAGTTCGTTCCTCACCTGCAATCAGGGCTGGCTTTAACGTTTATTTTTGGTAATTTCTACACCCAACATGAAGCTCAAACTCACGACCCCAAGATCCAGAGTTGCTTGCTCTTCCCACTGAACCAGCTAGGGCTGGCTTTAAGGAAAGATACTTCATTTCAGAGCAACTTATCTGGACCCCTATTGTTTTATAGCAAAATCCAAGGCTTCTTCAAAATGTTCACTTCTTTTGCTTATACTTTGCTCTTCAACCAATCCCCCAGTGAAATCCTATGGCAAGCCTGTCCAGATAGAGGGTATTGGACTCTGAGGATTCCGGTGTAAGGGAGACCAAATCCTCTCTCGCTAAAGGGCAGGACTCGGGTACCTCCAGCCTCTTGTTCGTATTGTCTTCTCAAACAATTCCTGGTGCAGAATAAAGGGTGATTTTCCTGGGACAAAACAAACAATGGCAGAGAAAAGCTCTGTTCTTTTGTATCACTTGCAAAGCATCCCCAAGCGCTGCCCCTCGGGTTAGCTTCTTTCATTGCACCCGGCACAATTTAGCCCGGGTGGATCCCGCCCACCCCACCGCCCCAATCCCCTGAAGCAGAAGCACCCCAGGGAACCAGCAGGACTTTGTATTGGCTCCTTTTGGTGCTTAAAGTCTGATTTGTGGAAACCCATTTTCTTGTGGTGCTGTCTATGAACTTGATTGTTAATGGATTTTGGGGGAAACTTCCCCTAACTCCCACTCTTGTGTAACCTGGAGATCTTGACCTCTAGTGTCTTCTGCTTCCTGGGCATTTGCTATGGGGGAGTTTGGCAGGTCCCACTAAACTGTAAGTCCAGGTTTCTGCTTCTCCTGCTCCCATCCTGTTTCTCAAATCCAAGAGAGCCCCAGTTTCTCTGGAGTGCTGTGCAAAAATAAAAGTGTGCTGATAGGTGGTACTCCTTGGGACTGTTTCTTTGAGCCCTCAGTTCAATCAGTCTGAAACAACCTAACAACCTAAGCCACACACACATACACACACACACACACACACACACATTTTCACAAGCAGGGAAGGAAGGCTTGAGCAGGCCAGGGAAGGAAGGCTTCTGAGGCTTTGGAGAAGATGATAATACCTGGAGGGTATGACACAGTTGACCCAACTGCCGACTGGAAGGTCATTGGGGCTCAATGAAAACACTGCAGGTCAAACAGTAGCATTTGGTTCCCAGGCTCCTCTGGGAAGACCTGGAAACTGATGATGCCAGCAATTCCTCCACCTAGCCTTCTTTCCAGCAAAACACCTTCAATTACTGTGACCTTTGTGTTACTCTTTATAACAAGATGAGCACCCTTCCTCTCTTAATCTTTTATTCTTCTGCAAGTAGTATCTGCATATATTATCACTGTATAAAGTTCAGAGAACACAGAAATCTATTGTCTTAGTCCAGATTCCCTAGAAAAATGAGCTGGAGGCCAAGCTTCCTGTGCTAATGCTTGAGGGGTGGGGGCAGGAGTCCCAGGGAAAAGAGATTGAGAGAAACCAGGACAGGAAGCCAAGAAAGAGGAAGATAAACACAAGGCAGCCATCACCCAGTTGGCCAAGAAAATAAGAAAACTCTCATGTTTGGTAATGTGGGATACCATCAAGGAAAAATTGCACCCAAGGGAGCCATATCTTCTCTGGTCCGTCATTGGTTGAAGTTTATACCCAAGCTGTATCACCAGATTGCTTGGCCAGCTGCTGGGAACCCCAGAACCTCTGTGGGCTCAGCTAAGGCCCATGCTTTCCTCCTTGGCAGGAGCCAAAGTCAGACTCTTGCTTGTATGGGCAACTGAACTAATCCTTGTCCCATTCACCTCCCCTCCCCAGAAAGAACTTCTCTGAAGAGCTTGGTATGCATTATTCCAGTCCCTTTCTATGTAGTGTACACATATCTACGTGGGTTTTAAAAAAACACGACCTGGATAATTTGGTATGTATTGTTTTGCAATTTCCTTCTTTTCTCTTAATATACCTTGGAGATTTTCCCATTTGTACCTTCTTTGAAACCCCTGTGTTGCATTGATTAGTATGGATGTGCAATAATTTATGGTCCTTTAGATTTTTCCAACATTGGCTCTTTATAGTCAATATTGCCATGAACATGATTCTTTGTGTTCGTGTAAGATTTTTTCTACAATACCATGAGGTTGTACTTTTGGGTCAAAGCAAACATTTCCCCACGTATTATCCCATTTTATACTCAAAAACCATGAGAGGTAAATGGTAGTAGAGAAAGGTCTTTGGATAGAAGGGGGAAATCCATCTCCTGTATAATATGCTAGTTGAGTTATAATTTGAACAATCTTCTGTTTTCTTCAGATGAGGAAACTAAAGTTACAGAGCTGCTTTGTAACAGAGCAGGGATTTCAGTGGAGGTCACTTGATCTAATACCACATGCTCTTTCCTCTATGTTGGTGTTGCCTCAATGTCTTGCTCATTTGTTTATTAAATTGAGTTTATGAAGCTTCTGAGTGGGCCTCTGTGCCAGAGTTTGAGAGCTAGTTTTTTTTTTTTTTAAGATTTTATTTATTTATTCATGAGAATACAGAGAGGAGAGAGAGAAGCAGAGACACAGGCAGAGGGAGAAGCAGGCTCCATGCAGGGAGCCGGATGTGGGACTCAATCCTGGGTCTCCAGGATTACACCCTGGGCTGAAGGCGTCGCTAAACCGCTGAGCCACCGGGGCTGCCCGAGAGCTAGTTTTAAATGACTACTCTAAAATCAAATAATTCTCATCTTGTCAGAATCCTTGGGTAAGTATCTTATGACTTCACTGATTTAGATCCTAAAAGAATTTAAACATTGAGGCCCCTTAATTCAATGTGTTAGAGCAAGAAGCTAATGAGACCAAGAGATCTTGAACTAGATCCTCAATAAACAGTTGCAAGGACAATTACATTCTGTGGTCACAGGCTGTACAGTGAACCTTGGCTCATTCTTCCTCAAACATTTATCATTGGTCATGAAGAGGAGAGAGCAAGAGAGTGCATAACTCTGCAGAGTGGTTCTCAAGGTATGGTCCATAGTCCAGCGTTTCCTGGAAACATGTTGGAAATGGAAAATCTCTGGTCCCACTGCAGATCTACAGGGTCAGGAGCTCTCGGTGTGGGTTCAGGAAATCTGTGTTTTAACAAGTCCTTCACTGGTTCCAATGTATACTAAAGTCTTCATATCTCTGTTATGAGAAGAAAACAAAAATGAAGATTGAGCTAATGTTGGGTGAGGAGCAGCAGAACCATGTCAGGGCATAACTTTTCCTTGACTATTTGTCCCGTGGGATCTGCGAATCTGGGTCACAGTCTCTCCTACCACAGGTACTATCTCTGCCATGGGTCCAGAGCCACCAGAGGAATACAGCAGGTTAGGGTATGACTTGACAATGATTTCACCATCATGGCTTCACACCTTGGCTGCCTTAACTTCTGAGGCCTTTGCTCTTGACCCTGGAAATCCCCTATCTTCTTGAACATGGGTTAGAGCCCATGGCTGGCCATCCATTTGCTGGTATTGGCTGCAGTCCATTGGTGGTATAGAATCCTGTCTCTGTTTCCTCTCCTGCTGGGTGTGCTGGGATCTCTGACAGTTATTTCTATATACAAAGGATGACCTTTGCTTTTAAATATTACACTATGGACTATAAATCCCTACTCTGCAAACTGATACATTTAAACCAACTGTCATTGCTATGATGTAAGAAAAACTGAATGTAAAAACCGAATTTTGGCCAACATTCCCTGCTGAGGAAAGTCTTCTTTCATCCCACAATTACCTGCACCTGCCCCCAGTAAACTGCTACCATCATCAACCTCAGAAGACATGAGTAGAGATCTCACCCAGCTGACTTCTGGTGTTTACAGTGTGAGGAAGAAAAACTGGTGTCTTAGATATTTTTTTCCCCTTCGGTGTGTCTTATGGATTGAACTTGTAACTCCCGTCAGCCGGCCCAGTTCATATATTACATCCTAAACCCCAGTACAATGTGGCTGTATTTGCAGATGGGATTTTTACAGAAGCAATCAAGTTAAAGTGAGGTCATTAGGGTGGCCCTAGTGCGATGACTAGTGTCCTTATGAAGGGGAGGGATTTGGACACAGACACATACGCAGGGAGAAGGCTAAGTGAGCATTGAGCAGGGATCAGGGCAATGCTTCCATAAGTCAAGGAACCCCAAGGATTGCCAGCAAACCATCAGCAGGCAGGGGACAGATTCTCCCTCACAGCTCAGAGGACATCACCCCTGCAAACACCTTGCTCTCAGACTCCTAGCCTCCAGAGCTGAGAGACGATGAACTCTCATTGTCTCATTGTGTCCTCCAGTTTCTGGAGCTTCTATGGCAGCCTTGGCAAACTAGTGCAACACGTCTGCCATCTTCACTGCTTCTCCTTGTCCTCCTGCCTCTCCAGTGTCTGCAGGTCTCACATGGGCTCCTGTGAGCAGCTGGCCTCTGACTCGGGGCTCCCTCCTCTCCAGCCTGTTGGGCACATCCACAGGTAGAGTAAGGGTTGCCGAGTGGTTTTCATTTCTGCTAGGGCCCCATTTCTTGCTACTCAAGTATGAGTACTTGAGCATGACCTTCACCGGCTCCCCCTAAGGGTCCCTGTCCCAGGGCCCCCAGACAAGCCCTCAACTTTCTTTGGACACACGTGCTCACTACCCCACGGACATGCGTGCTCACGCCCATCTGCACAGGTCTGCCTTTCTCACCTGCTGTGCCTCCTTGCCAGATCTTTCTGTAGCACTGCCATCCTGTCACTCACTCAAGGCATTTTCCAGCTTTGCTGTGTTAGGATCACCCTGGGATTTTTCAAGTCTCCCCAATGCACAGGCTGTCTTCCATGGGAGTTAGAGAAGAGTCTCTGGCATGGGTCAGGATCATCAGAACCGTCTAGAGCTCCCAGTGATTGAACAGGGAGCTAAGTTTGGCTGTGAGCTCATCTCCCATACCTCACTAGTGCTTGTGGAAATTGAAGTATGTGCTATTCAGCGAGGTCTCTGTGAGGCCCGAGGTTCTGCATTTCTAGCAAGTTCCCAGGTGGTGCCACTGCTGCTGCTGGTGCGGGCACCACGCTTTGAATAGCAAAGTGCTGCACAACATCTGTCAGTGTGTTTAGACTCCCCTTGGCCCATAAAAAATTTAAGGTGGTTTATGGGAAATACATAGACAAAGATTAGCACTTACTTTTATCTCTCTCATCAGCCTTGCTTTCAAAGGGCTTTGGAAACATCTGAAAGAAACCGGCAAAGATGTGTCTGATGGTGACAACTGTGAGGTTGGGAAAACTAGGGTGAGGACGGTCCACCACGTGGGGCAAGGGGTGAGGACTTTCTGCTCTGCCTACCCCTGGGCAGTTGTAGACAGAGCACCCCTGCCCCCAGGATCAGCAAACTCTGGGGCCTGGGTCATGAGGGCCCTTTGGTGCTGTGACCTGAGCTGTGGGGTACTTGAGAGAAAGCTTGGGCTTTATAAAGGACCACTGCTATGGTCTCTTGTTCTCTCTTGTTTGGTCGGGGTGTGCTTTTGGCTTGGGAAAAGTCTGTAATTCTAGAGGCAGTGAAGATTCAAAGCTTGGCTGGCGCTGTCCATCACCTGACTCCTGGGGCTGTCATTAATGGGGGCTATAATGTGGATGGTACCCTCTGGAGTTGTCCAGGCCGAGCCTGTGGCCAGGACTTGTTACTTAGGTTCTTAGAGTTGTGGCTCTCTGATCTATAAAATGTAGGTAATGTTACTTGCCTTCCGGGGCTACAGAGGTGAGGAGATGAGATCAAGCACTTTACAAAGCCTGTAGCACTGAATCCGATGCATACAGAAGTGCTCATTAAATGGGCGCTACTATTATCACCGTAATCATTCCAATCTCTATTTCATTTCCAAGTTTAGGGCAGGGCCTGGATGCCTGCGAGCAGAATGGCTACCTAAGGCTAGCTCTGGGGCTCCAGAGAAAAAAGCAGAGAGGACTTGCAGGCTTCTTGCTCAGCTGGCAAGTGCAAGGGCAGACTAGGGATCGGGCATTTTGTGTAGCTGCTTGTTTGGTTTCCCTTCTACTTGGGGCTGCATGATGACTTCCATGGGCCTCTGAAACTGTTTGGCCTGGCATGGGCTTCCTTCTGCATTAAAACATATTAAAATTGATATTTTATGATCGTGTTGGTATAAAGGTGAAAGTAATCCAGATTGGATTATATTCACTTTTTTCTTCGGATTTTAAAGGAAATTGAAATATTTCCATGGGTCCCTGGCCTATTGAGTATGACTGGGGGCAGGGGACAGGAGGGCCAAGAGCCCCAACACAAGGTATTACTTTACATGCAAAAGATCTTTCTTCCTGAACTAGGCCACAGCTGCCTCTAGAGTAGGGATTTCCCGTTTCTAATTTCCTCATTGCGCTGAGTGCAGGGTTGAACAGTAGGGCCAGTTTGCTTCTTTTACTGCATTGCAACATGAATACGTTTTGTCATTGGCCATCATTAGGAGATTTCTCCCAAAGCTTTGGGAACCTGCTTCTCTCTGGCTTCCATGGTCACGGCTGTCTCTCCGTGCCTCTCTGTGGCAGAGCTTTGAGACATTGGGCATGTTGGGCTCCTAACACCAATAGAGTCCCATGTTACTGGGCACAGATGAGTGAGACGATGTTGGGGTGCTTGGCTGTGTGTTTTCAAAACTGCAGTTCGCAGTCACATCGTGTAGGCTCCTGCAGCTCCCTGTTGAGGGGGGCAAGCTACTCCCCAGTGCATTCTCTGTGAGCACTGCTGTCACTAATCTACAAGGTGAATTCCCTGCTCACCCCGTGTTAGCTGGAGATGGCCTGGCGAGGATGTGGTCTGGGTGCTGTCACTTGTTACTGCTCTTCTCCTAGACCTGCACAACTGGGGAAAACAGCATAAAACACAGGCAAGATCCAGTGGTATGTGTCGGATCCCAGGGTGACTTTGTCTACCCTGATAATAATATTTAGGGTAAGAGGAATATGATCCTTTGGGGGATGTGTCTCAGGCTGGCCTGATTGGGAAACTGGGTAGCCTGACGGCTGTGAGTCAGTCTGCCTTTAGAGAGGCCCAGTTGAGAGTACATTCACATCGTATGTCAGGCTGACACCAAGGAACTGACAGGACAGTGACAGTCGAGCTAGAGGCAGATTGCAGAGGCTGAACAGTGACATCCTTGAGCAGATAGCAGTATGTTGCTCCTTTTGCATGCGTGTTTTAATATGTAACTTCTTAATCAGCATTTTATTTATAACAAATTGCTTTTTCATTAGTTCTTGATAATCAATTGTGTTATCTCCGAGTTTCTTTTATACAATTCGAGAGCTGCCAAAATACTTAGTCACCATTACCAAGTGTACAGTGGCAGCAAAATGTAAATCTTGGGCTAGATTCTTAGCTGGAGGATGCAAATTCTAGTTGCTAATTAACCCAGACCCTCACAGAAGTCGTTAGGATGTCTCTTGTGGTGCAGAGCAGAGGGAGGGATATAAAAACTAGTATTAGGGCCTGGGAAATAAGGTAAATAGGATATAAAAACTCCACAGATGATTTCAAAGAGGTTATCTTGAGCTGTATTTGAAGCAAAGACCATTTGGGGACTTGCAATGGGGGAAAGATTATTTGGGCCTATTTTTAAAGGTGATTCAAAGTCTCATGAGATCCAGACCAAAGACATAATGACATGAGAACTGGAATGGAAATTGCCCATTAATTTTACAAATATTGTCCGAGTCCTGGCACAGGAGAGGTGGAGGGAACAGTGTTTCTGACCTAGGAAGAAGCAATCTGTAGCTCCAGAGGTGAAGAGACAGTTTGGTTTAGATGGTTGGAGTGATGAACAGCCAGTTCACAAAGGCTCTTAAAAGCTATGGGAGGGAATTATATCATAGGCTTAGGACCATGGGAAGCCTTTGAGAGTTTTAAGCAGCAAAGCGAGAAACATGTGTTGCCTGGCAGCAGGGCTGGTGGTCCAGAGACTGATGGAGGGCATTGTAGCAACCCAGCCCCAATAATTCCACTGCAGAACCAGAACTTCAGAGCCAGCAGGCTAAGCCATGTCCAACAGCGAGGATTGTTGAGAGTGTAGCCTGGGCTTGGTAGAAGTGATGACTTCAGTTGGGAAATATTGAGGGGCCTGTGGGATGTCTCAGTGGCCTCGTGCACATGGGGTAGAGGTAGGAATTTGGAAGTCATGAGTAAATAGATGGTACCTGATGAGGTGTGCACAGGGGTGCAGAGATCACCTTGCTGGAAGAGAAGGTGCCCCAAGATGGAACTCCCTGAGGAACAATATCTCAGGAATGGCTGAAGAAGAGGAGCTCTTGAAGAAAAGAGGAAAGTAGAGTCCAAGAGACAAGGGTCAACTAGGGCAACATGGGGTCACAGAAGCCGAGGGAAGTGATGACTTATGGAGCAGGTCATGGGAGTGTCAAATGTTGGAGAGAATTCATGTTGAACTTTAAAGTACCTATCAGGGTGTCTGAGTGGCTCAATCGATTAAGCATCTGACTCTTGATCTTAGGTCTTAATCTCAGGGTCATGAGTTCAGGCCCCATGCTGGGCTCCACACTGGGTTCTTTCTTTAAAAAAAAAAAATGAAAGAGCAGAAAGTGTTTGGAGGTGGGTGAGTGGTACCTCAGTCAGAGAGGCAGCCTGGCAGGGGTAGATGACAGAGGCCTTCCAGGGCTTGGTAAAGGGCTTATATTTTACCTTCTGATGCAATGGGAAACCATTAAAGGGATGTGAGCAGGGAAGTGACTTGATCTGATATATATTCTAAAATGATAGTGTGGCTGATGTACAGAGAATAGATTGCAGTGGGCAGGAGAACAGAGGGGCTGTCGCAGTCATACAGGTGAGGAGGAGAATGAGGGACAGGTGGGCAACTAGATAGAGCTGGTGGGATTTTTCAGATGGATTGGGTTTGAAGGTTGGAGAAAGTGAGGAAACAAAAGTCACTCCTAAGATTTTGGTTTGAGCAATAGGATGGGTGGAAGTACAGTTCACTGTGATACAAAGGCAGGGCAAGGTTTGTTTAGAGAAGATCTAAGGAGTTTGACATGCAAACTAAGGAGACTGTTAGGGAGCCTGGGTGGCTCAGGGGTTGAGCGGCTGCCTTCCGCCCAGGGTGTGATCCTGGAGTCCCGGCATCGAGTCCTGCATCAGGCTCCCTGCATGGAGCCTGCTTCTCCCTCTTCCTGTGTCTCTGCCTCTCTCTCTCTCTCTCTCTCTCTCTGTGTTTCTCATGAATAAATAAATAAAATCTTTTTTAAAAAAATAAGGAAACTGTTAGGTGATGGATAAGGGCTTAGCCTCCATTATGTTTATCACACAGCTGTTTTAAATAATTGCAAATACCCGAATTATCCAATCAAATAAGATTAAATCAAGTATAGAACCAGTATACGATATTACACAGAATAAATCTGTGAACATGGAAATATGATCACAATACAATAAGTGAAAAAAAAATGATGTCAAAATACACAGAGTTTAATACTATTGGATTCTAATTTCACTGTTTCTACCAAAGCATATACTCTATAACAATTTAAGAATAGAAGTGAAATTCTAGAAATAATAGAAGAAAAACGTGGGTGACTATTCTTAGAGTAGTAGAGTAGTGAGATATTGTGTAACATGATGTTAAAACCAGAAACCATGAAGAAAACATGTATATACTTGACTGTAGGAAAAGTTACACTTCTTGTAAGGGGGATACCCATGGACAAAGGCAAAGATAAGAACTGGGAATAATTGTTTGCAATCAGCACAATAGAGTTAATATCTCTATTAGCTGAAGGGATTTTTATAAATTGCTAGCAAAGACAAATAACCTAGCAGAAAGATGGACAATGACAGGAATCAGCAATTTCTGGAAGAAATGATACAGCTAATCAACAGATGAGAAGTACAGCCTCCCTGACTAGGAAAAAAAAATGCTAATGGAAATAAAGTGTTCATTTATACCTATCAGATTGGCAGAGAGAGATCGATCATACCATTTTTGAAGAGGACAAGGGAGAGTAAACTGGTGCAATCTTTTTAGAGTATTATTTGGTACCACTGAAATTTGAATGTGCTTATTTTTTGACCAAGTGAATTTACCTTTGATGACTTGGCCTACACGAATGATTAGACAACTATTTGGAGATAAATGCACAAGATGTGCAGAGCTGCACTATTGGTGATAATAAATTCTTTGAAATAAATGTTTCTCAGCAAGGACACACTTAAATAAATCATGGGCCATGACATGGGATAAAACAATATGCAACTGTTAAAAGGCATGAGGTCAGCCTGTATGTCTTGACTTGAAAAATCGTTCATGGCATTGTTAAGTAAAAGAAGCAAGTTGTAGAACAGTCTGTGTGATCTCTCATTTTGTAATAATAACTAAATAAAATGGGGCAGCTGGGTAGCTCTGTCAGTTGAGTGTCCGACTCTTGATTTCAGCTCAAGTCATGATCTCAGAGTTGAGATTCTTCAGTGTTGTCTTTTCCAGAGGGTGAGAGTTTTTAGGTGCAATTTAAAAATATATATTGTTTATTTTTAACATAGTGGTATGTGTATAAACAACAAAGTAGTATGTACATATAAATACATCCATAGTTGGTGGTAAAAAAATTATATATTGGCATATTGGCAGAAGTGGACTTAACATGATTATAAGGGTAAAAGATATTTCCTCATGTCAGAATCATCTGCCCATGCAGCACCTGGCTGCCTCAGTCAGTAAAACAAGCAACTCTTGATCCTGGTTGAGGTCATGAGTTTGAGCCCCACCTTGTGGGATGGAGTGTACTTAAAAAAATAAAAGTGCAGCTCAAGAAAAAGTCATCTGCCCAGAATTTCCACCATTGTCTTTTCCTATCTTAACATCACAATGTATAATTAGAAAATAAATGATGTCTTACTATTTGATAAGGTGTTAAATATACTTCTGTTACCTCCCACTGCTTTCTGACATGTAGATGGATGTGCCAACAAGTCGCAGAGTCCTTTCTTTCATAATGAAAGCCAATGTCTTCATAAATCTTTGGAAGACACAGAAGTTGCAGAAAGAATAAAACAGTTTTTTTTTTTTTTTAATTTAAGATAGTCACACAGAGAGAGAGAGAGAGACAGAGACACAGGCAGAGGGAGAAGCAGGCTCCATGCACTGGGAGCCTGACGTGGGATTCGATCCCGGGTCCCCAGGATCGTGCCCTGGGCCAAAGGCAGGCGCCAAACCGCTGCGCCACCCAGGGATCCCAAAACAGTTTTGATTTATGTAAGATACGCAAAGATAAAACAGCAAAAGATTGAGCGAAGAAAATGCAGCTGTGGACTATACTATCTTACAAGCTCACTATGTAAAAAGACAGTGTGGGTAAAGATTGTACCTGTGTAATTAAGCTATTTGCATCTCCCATAATCCTGTTTTTGCTTGTTCATTTGTGAGACTTCTATTAGAACCTGCTAAAGACTTAGAATAATACACATCAAGTTCGTACATGTACATATATATTTTTAAGTACATATGTCTATATACACATGCAAGCTCATTTATTTTTTTTAATAAATTAATTTTTTTTGGTGTTCAATTTACAAACATATAGAATAACACCCAGTGCTCATCCCGTCAAGTGTCCCCCTCAGTGCCCGTCACCCACTCACCCCCACCCCCCGCCCTCCTCCCCTTCCACCACCCCTGGTTCATTTCCCAGAGTTAGGAGTCTTCATGTTCTGTCTCCCTTTCTGATATTTCCTACCCATTTCTTCTCCCTTCCCTTCTATTCCCTTTCACTATTATTTATATTCCCCAAATGAATGAGAACATACACTGTTTATCCTTCTCCGATTGACTTACTTCACTCAGCATAATACCCTCCAGTTCCATCCATGTTGAAGCAAATGGTGGGTATTTGTCGTTCCTAATGGCTGAGGAATATTCCATTGTATACAGAGACCACATCTTCTTTATCCATTCATCTTTCGATGGACACCGAGGCTCCTTCCACAGTTTGGCTATTGTGGACATTGCTGCTAGAAACATTGGGGTGCAGGTGTCTCGGCGTTTCATTGCATCTGAATCTTTGGGGTAAATCCCCAACAGTGCAATTGCTGGGTCGAAGGGCAGGTCTATTTTTAACTCTTTGAGGAACCTCCACACAGTTTTCCAGAGTGGCTGCACCAGTTCACATTCCCACCAACAGTGTGAGAGGGTTCCCTTTTCTCCGCATCCTCTCCAACATTTGTTGTTTCTTGCCTTGTTAATTTGCCCCATTCTCACTGGTGTGAGGTGGTATCTCATTGTGGTTTTGATTTGTATTTCCCTGATGGCAAGTGATGCAGAGCATTTTCTCATATGCATGTTGGCCATGTCTATGTCTTCCTCTGTGAGATTTCTCTTCATGTCTTTTGCCCATTTCATGATTGGATTGTTTGTTTCTTTGGTGTTGAGTTTAAGAAGTTCTTTATAGATCTTGGAAACTAGCCCTTTATCTGATACGTCATTTGCAAATATCTTCTCCCATTCTGTAGGTTGTCTTTGAGTTTTGTTGACTGTATCCTTCGCTGTGCAAAAGCTTCTTATCTTGATGAAGTCCCAATAGTTCATTTTTGCTTTTGTTTCTTTATGCAAGCTCATTTAAATCAGCATTGCTGTAATAATGAAACACTCGAATCAACTCGCTTACATGTGTATATCTCTGTATCCACACGTCTATATGCAGAGTAGTCTAGGATCTGCATCAAACCACTAACAGCAATTGACCTGGTGTGTATGGGTTTATGGGTTTTATTTATTTAAAATTCTTTTTTTATTTTTTAAGATTTTATTTATTTGAGAGGGAGACAGAGGGAGTGAGTGAGTGCAAGCAGGGAGAGGGGCAGTGGGAGAGGGAGAAGCAGGCTCTGCATGGAGCCACCGAGACTCAATCCCACAACTCTGAGATCATGACCTGAGTCGAAGTCAGCCTCTCACCTGACGGAGCCACCCAGGCACCCTTAGATTTTATTTTTTAATGCTCATTTTAGGGGTTTAAAATTTTTCTGTAATAAGCATATTTGCTTCTATGATAAGAAAAATTTTATTTTGTGAAAATAAGAAAACAAAAAGGTGACTCTACCCAAGAGATATTTTTGAGCAGTAATAAAAAGGCAGAAGCAGGATGGCTGTGGACGGGATGCAGCAGAGGCAGGGGGAGTACTACATTCCTTGACTGACTTCCAGCGAGGTTGAGGGAAAAGATGAAGCAAAGCTAGAGGTTGATTGATGTAGAGTCAGGGGGAGGTTTGTGCTTCGCCTTCTAAGGTGTCTGTCTGTCTGTCTCTGTCAAACATCAGCACACAGGCTGAGTTTTCCTGAAAGCAGTCTTATTTTTGTCTTCCACTGTTCTCTCTCTTTTTTTTAACGTAGGCTCCATGCTCGGTGTGCGGCCCAACAGGGGGCTTGAATTCATGACCCTGAGATGGAGACCTGAGCTGAGATCAGGAGTTGGCCCCTTTACCGACTGAGCCTTGCAGGCAGTCCTTCCACTGTCCCTTTAAATCTGTTTCAGGCACTAGTCATTTCTCTGGTTCCTCTTATGTAAAAGAATGTTCTGATTCATGTTAGTTAATTTAGAACGTCTGCTCCAAGCTAGTAACCAACACTCTGAGCCTGGCTTAACGTCTTCCTCCTCCCCGCAGCTGCGCCCTTGCTGTGATGGCCGGGTGGCTGGCATGGTCCTCCTTTTCTCTCCCCCACCTGACCTTTCACTTCGTGCCCTGACTGCTAATGAGGGAGTCAGGGCTGGAGCCAGGAGGGCCAGACGTGAGATGGCTTTGCCCCCGGTGGGTCAGCAGGTGTGAGTAGTAGACACTCACTGGGCATTTCCATGGGTTCCTTGAAAGCTCACCTGGTAGGGCCTTCCAGTGGCAACCCTTTTGCTGGCCTTGTCCACGTGATTCACCCTTGAACCCCACCCGCCCACCTCGGTGCTGCTCAAAAATATCTCTTGGGTAGAAGTCTAGGGCCTTCTTTTCCAGGTAGCCTTTTCCTAAGCTGGGTTCTTAGGTTTGGTCTCCAGGAGTGGGCTTACCCCTTAGATCTGGACTTTTGCCTGCTGCCACGGGCCGGTCTGACTTTCTCCGACATGAGGTAGTTCCCAGTCCCTGCAGCCGCCCCACTCCGGGGGGCACGCACATTAATTTTCCCAAGTGGTTCTATTAAACCTTTCTCAGTAGGCTAGAAGCAAAGGCAGGCATGGCCTTCATCCTTCTCTCCCTGGGGGATGAGACCCACAGCTTTCTACTGGCTCTACTCTCAAATCCTTGCAATCCCCACCCCTCTGACTCTTCTTATCCTCCATGTGAGTGAGGGAATTTAAAAGTCAAAATACCAGTTTTTGGTTAATCCTGCTTTGAGATTTCCATGCGGTCTGAGGCAGCCTTTGGAATGTAGTCTTCATAATATCTTGGTGCTTTCCTCACAAATTCTAACTTAACACTTTGCTATATATAAATGGTGAAGAGCCAGCACTAAAACAGAGGGAGAAGCTGTAGAAAAGGAGAAAGGCTGGGGCACCCGGGTGGCTCAGCGGTTTAGCATCTGCCTTTGGCCCAGGGTGCGATCCTGGAGTCCCAAGATCGAGTCCCACATTGGGCTCCCTGCATGGAGCCTGCTTCTCCCTCTGCCTGTGTCTCTGCCTCCCTCTCTCTGTGTCTCTCATGAATAAATAGATAAAATCTTAAAAAAAAAAAGAAAGAAAAGGAGGAAGGCTGATGGAATCGGGGTCCAAAGTCTTGGTGGGGAATTGGTCTGGGGGGAACAGATAGGAGGAACAGGAGAGAGGGTTCTCCAATTAGGGGAGACCAGCAAGGAATTAACAGAGCTTCCATTCAATGATTTCTAGTTTCTCCATGAAAGAGGAGGCCAGAGGTTTATTGAAAGGTTTAGAGAAGGGGAAAAAATCGTGGTAGAATTGATCTGAATCATTTGTATGATTCCTTCAGGACTTCTGAGGGAATTTCCAGTCCAGCTCAAAGCTGCAGCACCTCCTGCCATGGCTCAGGCTGCTGACAGGGTGGGTGAGGCCCTCCTGCGTCTGGGTAAGTGGAGGTTGACACCCCCGCTGGCACTGTCAGGAAAGGAAAGATGAGAGAGAACATATACCAAAGAGAGTACAAATTCCCAGGACAAAGGAGCACCAGAAAAGCCCAAAGATAGCCAGACTCCCTGGTTCAGGGAGGAAACCTTTCATCTCTGCAAATAGACTCAAAGTTCAGGTTTGAATGTCCCGAGTCACAGAAGCCCCACTACACACTCACCAGCACCCCGCTGAATCCTACCGCGTGAAAGAGGAAGATGATATGAAAGACCAGTCCTGATGTGGTCTGCAATTACTGACGGGGTTCTGGGAACTGGTGGGAGGGAAGAATGAAGTTCTTTGGGCTTATTCAGACTCAGAACCCACAGGCTCAAAACCCTTGATGAAAGTCTCCTGATTTTGTTTCAGGGGAGTGTGTTGATGTCCCGGATCGACAATGAAGCTTTCTGATGTCTCAGACACCTTCATCTCCGCTGAGTGGTAAGGACGATTGGGACTCTGTTAGGTTGGTATCACGTATGAGCAAATGTGGAGCCATGGCTCCTTTCACTGTAGGAGATAAAATTAGAAGAGCGGAAATTAATATTTTGGTGGCAATTCAAGGCTGGGGAAGAGAGAAAAGAAACAGAAAACGAAGCTTGAGAAATTCTCCCAAAGCTCAATGGCTACTCATGATCAAGGGGAATTAATGGAAATTGATGAGCTGCCCTTTTCAGCCGGGGCTCCTGCTCTGCATGTCCTCAAAGATATCACAGGGACAAGCTACTGTGCTTACGTGACAAGCTGGTCTTACTGCTACCGGTTCTCAAAAAGGGCGCTTCAAGTGAGGATGGTCACTTGACCATCATTTGTCCCCAGGGACTTTCGAGAGGTGACGTTGGACTGGTGATTGGGCCACTGCAAAGCCATTTGGATTGTGAAAACAAAGATTAATCTCTAATGAGGAACTTTGCTGTTTCTTCAGACCTCCCTGTCCTGAACTGGTCACATTGGAGAAACGGGGGAGATGGGTCGTTGGCATCGTGGCACTGAAGGTGCGCCTGTGATCTGCACACAGTTGTCTCTAACGGGATCGGAACCTTCAGACGCAACAAAGTGACACGTGTCCTCATGATGAGGGCGACGCCTTACAGGTAGCGGAAACAAAGGAAGGACCCAGATTTCCCCAATAAAGCTCAAAGCTGTTGATTGCAATCCAGTTAAAATCTCCACTGCTAATTATTGCCTGGATTTACTCAGCCGCGAAGCTTCTGATGTCTGCTGGCTCGAGCGTGAGGTACTCCATTTTAATGTTGCAAAACCTCCTAAATAGCCACAAAGGCAACTGTTTATCTCAATCTTCACTTAAAACACCTGCTTACTGATACTTGATTATGTGTTTTGAGGCTTGTGATTGAGCATCTAACACCTGGCTGATTAGGCTGATGTTTGATCATGTCTTGAAATGCAATTTTGCCATTTAGCGTGCACGTCCATGCTGCAAAGCATTGAGTGGATTGCTTGTCCCCAAGCTCTTGTTGTTGTTTTTAAAAAATAACCATTACAGAATAATGGCTTGTTTTCGTTGAAAGGGAAATGAATTTCACAATTCTTACTCTGTGGTGCAGCCCTGTTCTTTAGGACCACGGGTTTCCCAGTGTGGAACAAGGGAGAGCCTACCTCGCACTCCTACCCTAGACTTGCTGCATCAGGACCCCTGGCGGTGAGGCCCAGGGATTGACATTTGGAGCTGAGGAACTGAGCTTTGAGAGAAGGCAACTTTGCATTGGCTCCTGGAGGACCATGGGCAACTTTTCTGGGTAGACTCTTCGGGTTCGTGTCTGCGAAGGCTGTCTGAGGGGAGAGCCCAGGGGTCTTGATTATTCTGGGGAGAGCAGGGAGCAGGAGTGAGCGCTCACATCACTGCCTGCTGGGCCCTGAACCTCTGCCAGTGGGGCTGAGCGGTTGAGGGGTATATGGCGAAGGCCTTGGAAGGGGGCCTGCTTTCCCTCTCATTTTACGGATGCGAAAGGGGAAAGGATGGACCGAAGGCCATGAAAGATTTGAAGCTTAGGGGTACCTGGGTGGCTCAGTCAACTAAGCATCTGCCTTCACCTCAGGTCATGATCCCAGGATCCTGGGCCCCATATCGGGCTCCCTGCTCAGTGAGGAGTCTGCTTCTCCCTCTCCCTCTGCTCATGCTCTCTCTCCTTTTTGCGCTCTCTCTCTCAAAATCTTAAAAAAAAAAAAAAAAAAAAAAAAAGAAAAGAAAAAAATTGAAACTAGAACCCATGTTTTAGTCCCTACTTGTCCTTGTTCTCAGGTCACCAAGGTAGGAACTCTTGGCAAGGCCAGGCCCCTCCAGGCCCCCCTCTCCAGCCTCCCAGTTGCACAGTGCCCAGGAAGCTGACCTGCTGGGACTAACTGCAGCCAACGGCTCCCTGCCCCTCCCCGCTCCCTGGCTTCTGGCTGGACTTGGCCATCAGGAAACACTGGCAGGAGATAGGGAGAAGGAGCCTGTTGGGATAGACACTGTGGTCAGCTTACCTGAGGGACCACGTGGCTGCATGAGGGGAACAGTGTGACCAACCATCCTAGTTTCCCTACGGCCGCAGGTTTCCCAGGACATGGGACTTTCAGGGCTAGGACCAGGAGGGTCCAGGCAAAACTCAATGGAGGGGCCCCTTTAGAATGTGCCAAAGGAAACCTCAAGGGAGCTCAAGACAGTGGTTAAGACCCACTGAAGTGTAGTTGCTGTTGGTGTTTTAAAAATAACCACACACGGGTTCCCTGGGTGGCGCAGTGGTTTGGCGCCTGCCTTTGGCCCAGGGCGCAATCCTGGAGACCTGGGATCGAATCCCACGTCGGGCTCCTAGTGCATGGAGCCTGCTTCTCCCTCTACCTGTGTCTCTGCCTCTCTCTCTCTCTCTCTCACTGTGTGCCTATCATAAAAAAAAAAATAACCACACACTTTATTATGTATTAGATTAGAAAAATGAGACGGTGGGGGATGGGTGAAGTAGGGGATGGGGATTAAGAGTACATTTATCATGAGCACAAAGTGATGTATAGAATTGTCAAGTCACCATATTGTACCCTTGAAACTAATGCTAATGTTAATTATTTCAGAGGTAAAATTAAAACATAATTCTCAAAAATGAGATAATCCCTGATATGAAATTAAAATGTAAGGAGTAAGTAAGGAGTAAGTCTTCCACTCTTGGCCTCTATCAGTTCTCTCTCTCTCTCTTTTAAGATTTTTATTTATTTATTTGAGAGAGTGAGGGTGAGAGAGAGAGCACAAGCAGGAGGAGCAGCAGAGGGTGAGGGAAAAGCAGATCCCCCCACTGAGCAGGGAGCCTGATGCAGGGCCACCCGGGCACCCCTCTATTGGATCTCTCCCTCAGAGGTAAACTGCCCAGTTTCTTTATGTATCCTTCCAAAGACATTTTATGCTCATTTAAGTGTTTAAATACATTATTTAAAACATCCAGTGGGGCAGCCCCGGTGGCCCAGCGGTTTAGCGCCAGCTTCAGCCCAGGGTGTGATCCTGGCGTCCTGGGATCGAGTCCCACGTCGGGCTCCCTGCATGGAGCCTGCTTCTCCTTCTGCCTGTGTCTCTGCCTCTCTCTCTCTCTCTGTCATGAATAAATAAAATTTAAAAAAAAACATCCAGTGCTCCTCCTTTTTTTGTTAGTTAACAGCATATTTCAGATTGCTCATCAGGTAATAAAAAGCTGCCGTATTCTTTTTAGTGGCTGTATAATATTCCTATACCTGGATTTGTCACCGTTTATACATTTAGCAGGCCACCTGTTAATAGACTTTGAATTGGTTTCTAACCCAGTGTCATTACTCATTCTAACAGTGTTGCAAAGCAGATCCCTGAGCATCCGGGTCAGAGATTGTGCACTTAAAACCCTGAGAGTCCCTTCTGTAGAGGCTCCAGTTTTATACTTCTGTCAACAGGCCAGAAGAGTGCCTGGGTGCCCACAGCACCGCCAGAAGCACGCTCCCCAATTCAGCGCCGGTCAAGGCTTGGTTAAGCAAATCCTTGTTTTTTGTCAGTAAAGCGGATCCTGTCCCATTTTACTTCCTAACTGGTCTCTTCCCGGCTATCCAGGCAAAGCTCCCCTCTAGCCACAGCCATTTCCTGCCTCCTCTGCTGCTTCTGCTGGGTCAGCTCGTTAGCTTTAATTGTCTTCAAAATCATCTCCAGCTGTGTCATTCTTCTGGACCTGCAGGCTTACGGGAAATGCTGTCAAAACCAAGGGTGTGTCTTCAGGGATAGAGCGAGGTCTGTGCAGCTAGTAGCCAAAGCTGGCAACTGGAGAAGAAATCAGCCTTTTTCTTTCTTTTTTTTTTTTTTTCTTTTCTTTCTTTCTTTCTTTCTTTCTTTCTTTCTTTCTTTCTTTCTTTCTTTCTTTCTTTCTTTCTTTCTTCCTTCCTTCCTTCCTTCCTTCCTTCCTTCCTTCCTTCCTTCCTTCCTTTCTTTCTTTCTTTCTTTCTTTCTTTCTTTCTTTTCTTCTTTCTTTTTTTTTTTTTTTTGTCTGAAAATAGGTCAGATCCACAAAGGCACTGAGGAGCTGGAGGCTTCATGCCAGGGCAGTCATACCAGGTTTCAGACTCCACCCTTGTAACGTCCAGAATTTCTTAAGAATGCAAAGGACATCTTTGTGGGCAGTTGGATTTCCTGATCCCAATAACCCCCTTCCCTGAGTCTCAACTCCGCATATTTTGTAGATGCGGGGAAATAGATGTGGAAATAGATCTCTCCAGGTCTCCTCCACCTAGGAGTGCTTTGGAATTGGTTTGTACCAGCATCTGAAAGCTGATTAGGTCTTTAGAAATTTAGTGAGCTGGTTGTTAAATATACCCATTATTAAGATTATATAACTTTGGGCAGCTCCGGTGGCACAGCGGTTTAGCGCCGCTTGCAGCTCAGGGCGTGATCCCGGGGTCCTGGGATCCGGGGTCCTGGGATCAAGTCCCACATCAGGCTCTCTGCATGGAGCCTGCTTCTCCCTCTGCCTGTGTCTCTGCCTCTCTCTCTCTCTCTGTGTCTCTATGAATAAATAAATAAAATCTTTAAAAAAGAATACATTTAAAAAAAAGAATTATATAAATTAAAAAATATCTTTATTACAAATAAAGGTAATAAATACTCAAAACATCACATTTTATTTATGCCTTTGTGTTTTTTATATCAATCATACCTATAGTGTAGAAATACTATGTAATGGTGAGCTACTGGTCATATCTTTTTAAAATTTTTTTTAGATTTTATTTATTTATTTGACAGGGAGAGAGAGCACAAGCAGGGAGAGTGGCAGGCAGAGGGGGAGGAGAAGCAGGCTCCCCACTGAGCAGAGACACCCCACCCACCAATATGGGGCTCAATCCCAGGACCCTGGGATCATGACCTGAGCCAAAGGCAGATGCTTAACCGACTGAGCCACCACCCAGGTGCCCTTGGCCATCTCTTTTCCACTCAGTGTCTGTGATAACACTTTGGTTGCAAAGGGAGTATTTACACCAAGGTAGTGGGCGAATGCTGTAAGTCTGTGCTTGATTTATTCTAGACTTAAAGTAAAGGAGAAAACATTAATGATGCAGCTATGACTTAAAAGTCTGTCATGACTGGAGCTAAAGGGGAGAGAGGAATTAGTTCAATGAACATAATTTGTACAAAAGTGAGTTTATCGGGGGATCTCATCCTATTTAATAACAATACATTTATTGGGAGGAGAGTTAGCAGATCAATGTGCGACTCCATTTGTCAAATCATGGTGGGATTGGGACCATAGCTTGAGTACAGATACAAGGATTTGGCAAAAATTAACTGTGGAATCTGCAGTGAGGGCTGTTGTATATTTTTTTACGATCTATAAATTGTGTATTGTAAATGTGCGTCATAACAGCAAAATCTACAGTAACCTTATACATGTTGGGTTTTTTTGTTTTTTTTTTTTTGGAGATTTGGTTATTTAGTATTTACTTGCACACACCATTTCCAGCTTCAGAATTCTGTGATTATTTGATTTATGCTGTTAACTCAAAAGAGATCATGGCATTCCCTGGGTCCACATTCTGTACAGAGGGGATAAGAGATGGTGAAGACACCATTTGCCTCCTTCCTGCAGGAGTAAAGCTAGCAGCTGGGGAGTCTGTACGTACCTGGAGTTCAGTGTGTCACTGATGACTAAGTTGAGGATTAGGCCTAGGGCTGAGGGGGTGGCTGGCTTGTAGCTGAATCTTCTTTCTGAGCAATGGCCAGAAGATGCTGGCATTTACCAAACTCGGGAACCGACAACTCTCCTGAATTAGCAAGCCAAGTCCTCATTTATTCACCCTAAGGTACCATGTGCCAGAAATACATTCTAACTTTGAAAAGTTCTGTTAATCCAGGTTCTGGCCAAAGGCACTACATAGAAGAATTCTTTTATTAAGATAAAACCCACTGAAACGTAAGATCAAAAATATGAAATTTCTTTAAACTTTTGACATGAACTAAATATTTGTGGTTTTGTTCCTCATCTGAGGGAGATTTTCATCTTGCCCTATGTGACTGGAGCAGTAGGGCACATTCCTGGCATCAGTACCCCAGGTCACTGTTTCAGGGCCCTTAAGAAGCTGTGCATTGCCAGGGGGTGTTCCTGAATATGTGTTAGGGATTAGTGGGTGTCGGCCTGTGACACTTTTGGTGCATCATGTAGAATTCATCAAGGTAAACAAGAGATACTACTTCTGCTTACATAATAGCAAAGACATTTATTGACCAGGGATTAGGTTGGCCCAAGAACCTAGATTTGGAAAGCAAGCATGAATAAGAGAGGAGGCATCAACTAGGACCACAGCCCCCATCACATTCCAAACTACAGCCCAGTGAAGCCCTGTATCCCGAACCACAGCTTTGGTGAAGCTTCCGTGAAGAAGCAATCACCTAAGATCCTGCTCTTGCCATCCCTGAATGGGCACATCCACTTATGTCACCTCTGCTGCTAGCCCAGGACCCTGGACGTGCCTGCCCCTGGCAAATCCAAGCTGCTGTCATGGCTGCTGCCACACTGCCAGAAGGACGCTCTGCCTCTTGTGCATGATGTACTAAGTCCTGACTCAAAGGCCAGCACACACAGATCTAGGCCTTTCACCTTTGCTGAGCTGCAAGGGAGTCTTGGAGAAAGACTGGCTTTTTTCAGGATCGCTAGTGGGAAGAAGGCCCTGCTTTCTACAGAGAAGCACAAAGGGGGACATGTTATAAACAAAGGGAGGCTATTAGGGGCTGGGTAACCAAAAAAGAAAAATATCCACAACACTTGGACACATGCTCTGTAGCTGTATATGCTCTCACATGTCACCTGGGATGTACCTAGGAACATGAGAACTTTCTGGTCAGCTTTGGCTCCATGGGACCACTACTCATTGTATCTCTGCTTCTCTAAGCAGATGCTCTTGGACTCCCTTGTCTACTGCAGGCTTTGGGGTGAGTGTGGAAGAGATGATGGTTCGGTCTCTTTCCAATTGCATGTTCTGTTGGCTGTCCTCAGGACAGCACCCCAGTCTCCTCCAGGGCTTTCTGGGTCATGATGCTTCTGCCCCATGGCTCAGATCTCCCCTTACTCAGCCAAGAGTTCGTCGGCAGTCCCATGAAGCAAAAAACAAGGAACTGGAGCCTTGCTCATGCTCCCTGAGGTCTCCACTGCCACAGTTCGAGTCCTCTCAAGACCCGGGCCCGGGTTGCCTTGTGTATCACAAAGGGTCAATCCTTTGTTTTGAGTTTCATCTTGAAAAGTGGCTTGTCATAGCTTTTGGTTAGATAACTATCAAAATAACATATTTGTTTGGCACTATAGAGTTTTCAAACATTTCCACAATGATCAACTCATTTTATTGTGTTTGCTTCCCCCTGAAATAGCCTGGCCCATTTTTACCACCACCATGGAGTCATGCCACTGAGGCCCAAAGGGCCTAGGTCACACAGCTGCTATGGGGCAGGGTTGGCCTTGGCTCTCGTTTCTCTCACCCTGCACTCGGTGCTCCATGGAGTGTTGTGAGGCTTCTAATCACAATGACATATGCTACCATGAAGAAGCATTCACCCAGGATCCAGTATTGTTGCTGGACAGTTATGCCTCCTGTGGAGTTTGCAGACCCTTGCCTGAGCTCTGTCCGGGCTACCAGGCCAGGCTGTGTGAGCCAGGCTCCCTCTTGGGAGGTGAGGTGCTCTCACCCAGAATGGTCTTTGCAGTTCTCATTCACTGCTCAGAAATGTTCTCGTCCTTGCTAGCCCTGGATCTCTCAGAGGCAAGGCAAAGCAGCTGATGGAGTGGTCACAGTCCCCTAAGAGGAGGCCAATGGGTGGAATTCGCAACAACCCCAGCTCTGAGGTTTGGAAGACAAACGACTTCTGTCTCAGACGAATGGGAGTGTCAAGTTATTCCAGCCTGATGAGATTACAGCTCAGAGGATCACGAGGAATCAATTCCTCCAGAAGAGGAAAAAAACAGCTGGCACAGGAGCTCTGCAGGGCCTTCTGCTAAAGGTAACACGGGGTCACAGGCTGAAAGTTTCCAGGTGCTGATGGGATTAGGGCGAGAGGGTACTGGCGTGTGAACAAGTCCAAATTATAGTCAGTGATGAGCCCAGGGAGCATCAGGAAGGTCCAGAGACGAAAACATGACTTTGATGATCTAAAGTCACCAGCTTCTGGGTCCCTGCTCTTTTTCCAGACACAACAGAGCGATGTTAGAGTCTAAATGGAAATGCGGAGGTGTTAGGATGTCAAGAGAAAGCAGTGGGAAGATACGGGGCCCAGGGAGAGGCAGGTGAGGAGAGGAAGGTGCTTTCCTGGGTCACAAAATTTAATGGGGAACCCTAGATCTCAGAAATCAAGATAAGCAATGTTTCAAGGCAGTATCTGCCAAAATCACAATTTTAAAGGAAGACTGGATTAGTAACAGCGCCGTATGGAGCCATAATGGAGCCTCAGGCAAATGGAAAAAAATCAGTAGTATTGATCCTATCTTTACTTAAAATGTTGCCATTTTGTTCAGCATGAATCTTTTGCCATTTTTTCCCCATTTTTATCGTGGTAAAGTATGTATAATGCAAAATTTATCATTTTAACCATTTTCAAGTACACAGTTGAGTGGCATTAAGTGCATTCATGCTGTTAGGTGACCATCACTACCATCCATTTTCAGGAGTCCCTTCCTTTTCCCCAACTGAAACTTTATCCCCGTGAAATATTAACTCTCCATCCACCCCTCCCCCAACCCCTGGCAACTGCCATTCTACTGTGCATTTCTATAAATTTGCTCTCAGCTTCTCTCTAAGTGGAATCTTAGAGTATTTGTCTTTTTGCAACTGGCCTGTTTCACTTAGCAGAATGTGCTCAAGGTCCATCCATGTCTTGTTGTTTTGTTTTTCAAAGAAAGAAAGAGAGAATGTGTGAGTGGGGATAGGGGGAGGGCAGAGGGAGGGAGAGAATCTTAAGCAGGTTCCACACTTAGCATGGAGCCCAACACAGGGCTTATTCTCACAACCCTGAGATCATGACTTGAGTGAAAACCAAGAGTCGACACTTAACTGACTGAGCCTCCTATGTGCCCCTACGTCCATTCATGTTGTAGTATGTGTCAGAATTTCCTTCTTTTTAAAGGCTGAATAATATTCCATTGTAGGTATATAACACATCTTGCTTATTCATTCACTCATTGATGAATATTTGGGTTGTTTCTATTTCTTGGCTAATGTGAATAAGGCTCTGATGGATATGGGAATTCAAATAACCATTTAAGTCTCTATTTCAATTCTTTTTGAGTATATTCCACCCAGAAGTGGAATTGCTGGATCATGTGGTAATTCTATATTCAATTTTTTGAGGATGCTTCCAACTGTTTTCTATAGCAGCTTCTGCATTCATTTTAATTTTTTAAGAAAATATTGCATTTGAATATTATTTACCTTAAGTACAACTTTTTAGGACTTATTGCAATCTAGTCCCAGCCCTGGAACACAACCCCTGATGCCTAGTGCATCATACGTGGCACCAAATGGAGCCACAAAGCTCTTTGCTAGAAAGACGGAAGGATCCCTGAGCTGGCCCATTATATATATTTTGCCCTTATTTGGGAAGATGACACTTTGGGCTATTCCAGTTGTGAGGCCAGGTAACACAGACCTACTGCTGCCTTGTGATATTGGTGTACATCTGTGAAGGAGCCATTGGGGTCGAGGTGTAATCTGTGACAGAGATACTGTCCTGATGGGATGCTAATTGTTCAGAGCAGGAAGTGTATCTGCTAGCACTCTTGACCCTGAATTTCATTAGCAGCCCTTACTTCTACATAGTCCTCTGGTTTTCTTACTTTTCTTACTTTCAAGTGAGTTTTTCTTCCATAAATGGAGCCAACAAGATTATGGTCACTTTCTGCAATCTTTATTTTTTGTTTTGTTTTTATAATTGGTTAAAAGAAGAGCAGCCTCCGCCCTGGAATAAAACATGACCTGCATTCTGACACAACGCCCTTGGGCAGCTTGAGCACATTCTGGAATTATAGAAACAAGCTCATCTGACAAACAAAACAGTTCTATTTGTTGTATCCTTGAGGAAAGTGTAAGTGTTCATTGATGCCCATGGTAGTCACCCTCTGGGAGCAGAAGGCGCCTTTGAAGACTGACACCTTTGAGAGGCCCTAGACACATGCTCACCATTAACTTCTTGGGATTTCTCCCCAACAGAGCAGTTCACTCTTTGGCTTTTTAGGTTAAATATGGGGTTCCCAAATAGTGATCTCCACCCCCATTTTGGAAGGCCTCATTTCTCACCTGCAGTTCTATGCTCTGTGAAGGTTGGTGAATGGCCTCCTTTGTTCTTATTCTCATCCTTAGGTGTGGGCGCTATTTACTCCTCGTCTCACACCCAGGGACTTCCTGTTCTTTTCTTACTTGGAGACTGGGTTGGAAATGGATATGGGAACATAGAATGACATTTTACCATTGACTTGAGGGTAGATGATCCACTTCATATCTTTGTGCCTCCATTTCATCAATGGTTCAACGTTAACATGTGACTTCTCACTGCCTCTGTCTCTGTTGGGAAGAGCACTTCTGATATGAGATGTTGATTAAATATAAGGATGTGTGGCTGGCTGGCTGCATGCATTAATTCTGCAAATAATTATGGGAGTCCCCCTAACTCACCTGGTTTCAGTCTAGGCACACTAAGGTATAGGAGATTGCAAAAAATGGTTGGGGTATACTTATGGGCACAAATAAAAGCATTTCATAAGGTATATGTTTAGTGTAGTGTCTGGTATAACGCAACAAATGGTAGTCCTTGTTTCTGTGTGCACTGCACCAGGTCTGGGCAAGATGAAGAAGCTGTAATTCTTTCCCTTAACTGATAGTTTAGAGGGTGCTAGAGACATGCTAACCACAGGCTGTACGTGTGAGTTAGAAGCTAGCATGCTCCTCTGTCTTAGTTATTCTTCACAAAATCCTTCCACAGGTTAGGAAACAAAGGCTTAGGATACTCCTCTGATTTCTTTCAGACATGCAAATAGTTAAAAAAAAAAAACAAAAAACAAAACAGCATCCAAAATTCAAACCCAGGGCATGCTGATGCCAAAGCCTGAGCTGTTCCATCTTAGAGAGATGTTAGTCAGTGTTTGTCAAATGAATATTTATTCATGGGATGCACATGAAAATGCCCAGAACAGGAATTACCAGAGACACAAGAGGTACTGAAAAGATTTTAAAAGAATACCTGATTTTTTTTTCTTCCTGCACTGTGTATATATAAAGGAAAAAGAGAGAAAAGAGCGACAAAAGCCTATCCTCTGTGAATCAGTAGCAGAAAGAGAGATGCAGACTCCATCAAAGACTCTAAATTTTGCAGAGCATTAAATTACCAGATGATGTTCTCAGAATTGATGGCTGAAAACTGTTTCCTTCTGTTGGGATGATTTGAGACTATTGTCCTTGCTTTTGCCCTATATCCTACAGGATAATAACCTTTTCTTTTTTGTTATCAAGTCAGGGAACAGATTTGGGTGAGTGACAGGGAAGCAGAGGTGGGCAGATGGCAGAGAGGAAGATGGAGCTGATGGTCAGTTTGCTTTTGTAGGAATATTTGATGACAGCTTTGCACCTTCAGCTGTCAGGTCTGTCTAGAATCTTATAAAATATGATAGCATATTCTAAAGTGAGTTTTTCTTTCCCCTATGGAAAATTGCATTTTAAAAAATGTAAAATTAATACATATTCATTGAGGCACAGAGAAAAGTATAGAAGTGAGTGACCAACCTTCATCAGTTCATCACCACATAATGCACACATACACATACCCACACATAGTATATTACAAAAACAGGATCCTACTGGTGATAGATACCTCTTGGGTACATTTAGAATCATTTTTATTACTCTGGGAACATCCTAATAATCAAGATTTACATTATTTGATAAGCCATAGCTGCTTGGCTTTGGTGTAGATATCAGATCCAGTCTAGACTAATCTAGACCAACTCAAAAAAATGTTCTTTGGAATTTTTTTTCTACTGAGATCCCTAAAACTATGCTGGTTTCATTCCTTTCCTCATTCTTAGATGTTTTATTCTTGAATCTTATGAAAATTTCCAGGATCTTTCCAGTGAAGCCATGCCCTCTCCTTCCCTCCCTTTCTTTCTCTTTCTCCTTCTGTCTCTCCTATTCTAGCCAGAATCAGTTCCTCTTTGTAACCTGATGAAATGTAGTAAATACAGTATTTACTGCTTTCTAACCTTGTCTACTTAATTATGTGTTTTGGGCATTTTCTCAGGTAAACAGACAGTCACAGATACATGTAAAATGGCTGCATAGTATTCCAGTGAATGGACATACCACAACTTATAAAACTAAAGGGAAATTGTTTTCAGCTGTCAATTCTGAATCTAGTATCTGGTAATTAAAAGTTACTTTTTTAAAGCTTTTATAGACAATCCTGCAGCAAACATTACCATATGTATCTGTTTGTGTTTGTTGTATTTTCTTCTACTTTAAAAAACCTTTTTCTGCTATTCTTTTTCTGGTTCCTTGAGTGAATTGTTTCTTTCTCAGTCAATCTTTTTCTTTGTTTTTAATTTTGAAGATTTTGTTTAAAGCTCTAAATTGTTAATTACAATCTAAACTGCACCTATACATTTTAATGTTCATTATTTTCATTGTAGTTCAGGTCAAAATATTTTGCAGTTTCATTGATGATTATCTCTTTAATCTGTGCATGATTTAAGGGTACATTTCAAGTTTTCAAACATATGAGCTGTTGTTCGTTAAAACCTTATCATGGGACAAATAGTGGGGGGGAGGAGCAAGACGGCGGAAGAGCAGGGTCTCCAAATCACCTGTCTCCACCAAACTACCTAGAAAACCTTCAAATTATCCTGAAAATCTATGAATTCGGCCTGAGATTTAAAGAGAGACCAGCTGGAATGCAACAGTGAGAAGAGTTCGCGCTTCTATCAAGGTAGGAAGACGGGGAAAAAGAAATAAAGAAACAAAGGCCTCCAAGGGGGAGGGGCCCCGCGAGGAGCCGGGCTGAGGCCGGGGCGAGTGTCCCCAGGACAGGAGAGCCCCGTCCCGGAGAAGCAGGAGCTGCACCGACCTTCCCGGGCGGAAAGGGGCTCGCGGGGAGGTGGAGCAGGACCCCAGGAGGGCGGGGATGCCCTCGGGCTCCCGGGGACAGTAACAGACACCTGCGCCCCGGAGAGTGCGCCGAGCTCCCTAAGGGCTGCAGCGCGCACGGCGGGACCCGGCGGGACCCGGAGCAGCTGGAGGGGCTCGGGCGGAGGCTCCGCGGAGGGGGCTGCGGCCCGGGAGCGCGAATCCACCAGCGCAGGCTCCGGAGCACAGGGCGCCGGGACACAGCCCAGGATCCCGCCTCCCCCGGGACAGGCAGAGGCCGGGAGGGCCCAGGACAGCGAGGACGCTCCTGCCCCAGCTGAGCACATCAGCGGCCCCGCCCCGGAGCCTCCAGGCCCTGCAGACGGAGTTCCTGCCGGAGCTGAATCCAGGTTTCCAGAGCTGCCCCGCCACTGGGGCTGTTCCTCCTGCGGCCTCACGGGGTAAACAACCCCCACCGAGCCCTGCACCAGGCAGGGGCACAGCAGCTCCCCCAACTGCTAACACCTGAAAATCAGCACAACAGGCCCCTCCCCCAGAACACCAGCTAGACGGACAACTTCCAGGAGAAGCCAAGGGACTTAAAGAACACAGAATCAGAAGATACTCCCCTGTGGTTCTTTTTGTTTGTTTGTTTTGTTTTGTTTTGTTTTGTTTTGTTTTGCTTTTTGATTTGTTTCCTTCCCCCACCCCCTTTTTTTTCTCCTTTCTTTTTCTTTCTCTTTTTCTTCTTTTTTTTTTTCTTTCGTTTTTTTTTTCTTTTCTTCCCTTTTTTTTTTTCTCTTTCTCTTTTCTTTCCTTCTTTCTCTCCTCTCTTTTTCTCTTTTTCCCAATACAACTTGCTTTTGGCCACTCTGCACTGAGCAAAATGACTAGAAGGAAAACCTCACCTCAAAAGAAAGAATCAGAAACAGTCCTCTCTCCCACAGAGTTACAAAATCTGGATTACAATTCAATGTCAGAAAGCCAATTCAGAAGCACTATTATACAGCTACTGGTGGCTCTAGAAAAAAGTATAAAGGACTCAAGAGACTTCATGACTGCAGAATTTAGAGCTAATCAGGCAGAAATTAAAAATCAATTGAATGAGATGCAATCCAAACTAGAAGTCCTAACGACGAGGGTTAACGAGGTGGAAGAACGAGTGAGTGACCTAGAAGACAAGTTGATAGCAAAGAGGGAAACTGAGGAAAAAAGAGACAAACAATTAAAAGACCATGAAGATAGATTAAGGGAAATAAACGACAGCCTGAGGAAGAAAAACCTACGTTTAATTGGGGTTCCCGAGGGCGCCGAAAGGGACAGAGGGCCAGAATATGTATTTGAACAAATTCTAGCTGAAAACTTTCCTAATCTGGGAAGGGAAACAGGCATCCAGATCCAGGAAATAGAGAGATCCCCCCCTAAAATCAATAAAAACCGTTCAACACCTCGACATTTAATTGTGAAGCTTGCAAATTCCAAAGATAAGGAGAAGATCCTTAAAGCAGCAAGAGACAAGAAATCCCTGACTTTTATGGGGAGGAGTATTAGGGTAACAGCAGACCTCTCCACAGAGACCTGGCAGGCCAGAAAGGGCTGGCAGGATATATTCAGGGTCCTAAATGAGAAGAACATGCAACCAAGAATACTTTATCCAGCAAGGCTCTCATTCAAAATGGAAGGAGAGATAAAGAGCTTCCAAGACAGGCAGCAACTAAAAGAATATGTGACCTCCAAACCAGCTCTGCAAGAAATTTTAAGGGGGCCTCTTAAAATTCCCCTTTAAGAAGAAGTTCAGTGGAACAGTCCACAAAAACAAAGACTGAATAGATATCATGATGACACTAAACTCATATCTGTCAATAGTAACTCTGAACGTGAACGGGCTTAATGACCCCATCAAAAGGCGCAGGGTTTCAGACTGGATAAAAAAGCAGGACCCATCTATTTGCTGTCTACAAGAGACTCATTTTAGACAGAAGGACACCTACAGCCTGAAAATAAAAGGTTGGAGAACCATTTACCATTCGAATGGTCCTCAAAAGAAAGCAGGGGTAGCCATCCTTATATCAGATAAACTAAAATTTACCCCAAAGACTGTAGTGAGAGATGAAGAGGGACACTATATCATACTTAAAGGATCTATTCAACAAGAGGACTTAACAATCCTCAATATATATGCTCCGAATGTGGGAGCTGCCAAATATATAAATCAATTATTAACCAAAGTGAAGAAATACTTAGATAATAATACACTTATACTTGGTGACTTCAATCTAGCTCTTTCTATACTCGATAGGTCTTCTAAGCAAAACATCTCCAAAGAAACGAGAGCTTTAAATGATACACTGGACCAGATGGATTTCACAGATATCTACAGAACTTTACATCCAAACTCAACTGAATACACATTCTTCTCAAGCGCACATGGAACTTTCTCCAGAATAGACCACATATTGGGTCACAAATCGGGTCTGAACCGATACCAAAAGATTGGGATTGTCCCCTGCATATTCTCGGACCATAATGCCTTGAAATTAGAACTAAATCACAACAAGAAGTTTGGAAGGACCTCAAACACATGGAGGTTAAGGACCATCCTGCTAAAAGATAAAAGGGTCAACCAGGAAATTAAGGAAGAATTAAAAAGATTCATGGAAACTAATGAGAATGAAGATACAACCGTTCAAAATCTTTGGGATGCAGCAAAAGCAGTCCTAAGGGGGAAATACATCGCAATACAAGCATCCATTCAAAAACTGGAAAGAACTCAAATACAAAAGCTAACCTTACACATAAAGGAGCTAGAGAAAAAACAGCAAATAGATCCTACACCCAAGAGAAGAAGGGAGTTAATAAAGATTCGAGCAGAACTCAACGAAATCGAGACCAGAAGAACTGTGGAACAGATCAACAGAACCAGGAGTTGGTTCTTTGAAAGAATTAATAAGATAGATAAACCATTAGCCAGCCTTATTAAAAAGAAGAGAGAGAAGACTCAAATTAATAAAATCATGAATGAGAAAGGAGAGATCACTACCAACACCAAGGAAATACAAACGATTTTAAAAACATATTATGAACAGCTATATGCCAATAAATTAGGCAATCTAGAAGAAATGGACGCATTCCTGGAAAGCCACAAACTACCAAAACTGGAACAGGAAGAAATAGAAAACCTGAACAGGCCAATAACCAGGGAGGAAATTGAAGCAGTCATCAAAAACCTCCCAAGACACAAGAGTCCAGGGCCAGATGGCTTCCCAGGAGAATTTTATCAAACGTTTAAAGAAGAAATCATACCTATTCTCCTAAAGCTGTTTGGAAAGATAGAAAGAGATGGAGTACTTCCAAATTCGTTCTATGAAGCCAGCATCACCTTAATTCCAAAGCCAGACAAAGACCCCGCCAAAAAGGAGAATTACAGACCAATATCCCTGATGAACATGGATGCAAAAATTCTCAACAAGATACTGGCCAATAGGATCCAACAGTACATTAAGAAAATTATTCACCATGACCAAGTAGGATTTATCCCTGGGACACAAGGCTGGTTCAACACCCGTAAAACAATCAATGTGATTCATCATATCAGCAAGAGAAAAACCAAGAACCATATGATCCTCTCATTGGATGCAGAGAAAGCATTTGACAAAATACAGCATCCATTCCTGATTAAAACTCTTCAGAGTGTAGGGATAGAGGGAACATTCCTCGACATCTTAAAAGCCATCTATGAAAAGCCCACAGCAAATATCATTCTCAATGGGGAAGCACTGGGAGCCTTTCCCCTAAGATCAGGAACAAGACAGGGATGTCCACTCTCACCACTGCTATTCAACATAGTACTGGAAGTCCTAGCCTCAGCAATCAGACAACAAAAAGACATTAAAGGCATTCAAATTGGCAAAGAAGAAGTCAAACTCTCTCTCTTCGCCGATGACATGATACTCTACATAGAAAACCCAAAAGTCTCCACCCCAAGATTGCTAGAACTCATACAGCAATTCGGTAGCGTGGCAGGATACAAAATCAATGCCCAGAAGTCAGTGGCATTTCTATACACTAACAATGAGACTGAAGAAAGAGAAATTAAGGAGTCAATCCCATTTACAATTGCACCCAAAAGCATAAGATACCTAGGAATAAACCTCACCAAAGATGTAAAGGATCTATACCCTCAAAACTATAGAACACTTCTGAAAGAAATTGAGGAAGACACAAAGAGATGGAAAAATATTCCATGCTCATGGATTGGCAGAATTAATATTGTGAAAATGTCAATGTTACCCAGGGCAATATACACGTTTAATGCAATCCCTATCAAAATACCATGGACTTTCTTCAGAGAGTTAGAACAAATTATTTTAAGATTTGTGTGGAATCAGAAAAGACCCCGAATAGCCAGGGGAATTTTAAAAAAGAAAACCATATCTGGGGGCATCACAATGCCAGATTTCAGGTTGTACTACAAAGCTGTGGTCATCAAGACAGTGTGGTACTGGCACAAAAACAGACACATAGATCAGTGGAACAGAATAGAGAATCCAGAAGTGGACCCTGAACTTTATGGGCAACTAATATTCGATAAAGGAGGAAAGACTATCCATTGGAAGAAAGACAGTCTCTTCAATAAATGGTGCTGGGAAAATTGGACATCCACATGCAGAAGAATGAAACTAGACCACTCTCTTTCACCATACACAAAGATAAACTCAAAATGGATGAAAGATCTAAATGTGAGACAAGATTCCATCAAAATCCTAGAGAAGAACACAGGCAACACCCTTTTTGAACTCGGCCATAGTAACTTCTTGCAAGATACATCCACAAAGGCAAAAGAAACAAAAGCAAAAATGAACTATTGGGACTTCATCAAGATAAGAAGCTTTTGCACAGCAAAGGATACAGTCAACAAAACTCAAAGACAACCTACAGAATGGGAGAAGATATTTGCAAATGACATATCAGATAAAGGGCTAGTTTCCAAGATCTATAAAGAACTTATTAAACTCAACACCAAAGAAACAAACAATCCAATCATGAAATGGGCAAAAGACATGAACAGAAATCTCACAGAGGAAGACATAGACATGGCCAACATGCATATGAGAAAATGCTCTGCATCACTTGCCATCAGGGAAATACAAATCAAAACTACAATGAGATACCACCTCACACCAGTGAGAATGGGGAAAATTAACAAGGCAGGAAACAACAAATGTTGGAGAGGATGCGGAGAAAAGGGAACCCTCTTACACTGTTGGTGGGAATGTGAACTGGTGCAGCCACTCTGGAAAACTGTGTGGAGGTTCCTCAAACAGTTAAAAATATACCTGCCCTACGACCCAGCAATTGCACTGTTGGGGATTTACCCCAAAGATACAAATGCAATGAAACGCCGGGACACCTGCACCCCGATGTTTCTAGCAGCAATGGCCACTATAGCCAAACTGTGGAAGGAGCCTCGGTGTCCAACGAAAGATGAATGGATAAAGAAGATGTGGTTTATGTATACAATGGAATATTACTCAGCTATTAGAAATGACAAATACCCACCATTTGCTTCAACGTGGATGGAACTGGAGGGTATTATGCTGAGTGAAGTAAGTCAGTCGGAGAAGGACAAACATTATATGTTCTCATTCATTTGGGGAATATAAATAATAGTGAAAGGGAAAATAAGGGAAGGGAGAAGAAATGTGTGGGAAATATCAGAAAGGGAGACAGAACGTAAAGACTGCTAACTCTGGGAAATGAACTAGGGGTGGTAGAAGGGGAGGAGGGCGGGGGGTGGGAGTGAATGGGTGACGGGCACTGGGTGTTATTCTGTCTGTTAGTAAATTGAACACCAATAAAAAAAAAAAAATGGGAAAAAAAAAAAAAAAAAAAAAAAAAACCTTATCATGGGCCTTAAAAAAAAAATCTCAACACATTTAACAATAGTGAGATCTTACAGAATGTGCTTTCTATTCCAGTATAGTTAAGTTAAAAATCAACACCATCAACAACAAAAGATTCAAAATCCTTTATATTTGGAAATTGAAACATACTCCCACAAATAACTTATGGATCAAAGAAAAAACAATAAAAATGTTAAATAATTTGGACTGCATCCTAATGAAAATATGACAGATGAAAACTTGTGGATGAAGTTTCAGCCTTGCTTACAAGGAAACTTATAGCACATATTTATATGTACATATTTTTAAAAAAGGCTGAAAACCAATAAGCTAAGTACCCATTTCAAGAAGACAGAAGCAGCAGTGGTGGCAACAAATAGAAATATTCATTAAAGATGGCAGTAGGGTCACCTTCAATGGAGATTTGTGTCAATTTTTTGTGTCTTTGTATCTTCAGATTTTATGATGATTTTTGAAGATGCTTCCATTTGGACTCTCAGGCTCTTAGTCTGAGATCAAGTCTCAGCACGGTGTTTTGGGACTCCCGCTCCATGGGAATGCTCCATGGAAGATACAGACCAGTAGCTTAATTCCTGATTAGGAGGTTCCTTCTAAGTCCACAGCCTGCTCTCAGCTGCTTTCCATGAGGCAAGAAACTCTTGTCTTCTGGTCCCCCTGTTCCCTCCCAGTGGTGTTCTCCAACAGTCAATCTGAGGCCAATTCCCTTGCTCTGGACTGCATGTTTGTACTCCCTTCCAAATGTTGTGTTGAAGCTTAACCCCCAGCATGGCTGTACTGGGAGATGAGGCCTCTAAGGAAGTAGATTAACTGAGGGTGGGGCCCTTCTAGGAAGGGACACAGGAGAACTCCTGCCCTCTCTCCTTACCACCTCTACCCCCCACTGCCCGGGTGTGCATGCACGCCTGCGCACTTGCACATAGAGCAAGGGCCATGTGAGGACAGGGAGAAAGTGAGCACCTGTAAGGAGGACACCTCTCTCCAGAAACTGAACCCACTGGGCCTTGATGTGGGACCTCCGGCCTCTAGAACTGTAAGCAAATAAGTGTCTGTTATTGAGGCCACCTTGTCTGTGGTTTTGTGTTATGGCAGCTGGAGGAGACTAACATACCTTCCTTCAGGGTGACCAGCGTTCTTCCCAGGTGCCCCTGTCTGCTTTGGGCCTCAGTAGTCAGTATCCCACCTCCAGTCCTGATCACTTTGCTTTGCAGCTGCTCCACAGGGATGTTTATTTTATTTTTGAGTCCAACAATGACTCTTAGTATTTTTAAAACATATTTTATCTACCGTGGGGTGAACTAGGGAGTACATCAAATGTGAGTACACTGTTTAAGATCTTTTGTGATTTCTAGTAAGAAAGAATCACAAGGAGACAGATGTGCTGTTTAATTTTGCCTCAGAAATTACAGATTCTGTGGCCTTACTGAATTGCCTTTTTTTTTTTTTTTTTTTTGTGAGCACAGCATTTAGAATCAAATGGTTACCACTTCAGAGTTACTAACTATTCCAAGATCCACTATGAATGAGTATTTAGCAGATCATCCTCAGGGAGCCCATCAACCCCTCCTTTGCCTTTCTTCATCCCCCGTCTATAGATCATGGCATCTCTCCAACCACAGGTCACTCTAGATCCTCGTGTTTCTCTTTCCACATCACCACTGACTCCCAGATTGACCCTCCCAAGCAAAAATGGCAGAGCTGCAGCTTTTTTTTAGGGACTTAAAAGAGATTCAGATTGGGAAACTAAGCTACAGTGACGTATTGTTTGTGAATGCGAATGTCTGTGTGCGTGTGTTTTTACTAAACATCACTTCTTTTAAAGTGAGGGATGATAGTAGTGATGGTACCCACATGGGGCAGATGCACCTGAATGCGATATGTAAAAGTGGGTCACCTCCCTCTGCTCCCCGCTGATGCCCTCTTAGCAGAGGTAACCTGTTGTAGGCTCTGTAGCCGTGTGTGATTTTGCCTCATGGGACTTAATGCAGGACCGAGGCCTCTCCTTAACTCAAGCCTCTTTCTTTCTCAGTGCTATTGGATTTTAGAGTTGTGTCCATGGTTTCCAGCATGTATCATTCAAGTTTGACAGCCAAGAATCAGGTGGAGCAAATGGTTTCAGACACACTTCCGTTGGGTTCAGGGGGCTGTGTAGTGGGGGAAATATGATGGACTTTGTGTGGCCCAGATCTAGTCATCCATCCATGCGTTGTGTGGCCTTGGGCAAGATCTGTGAGTGTCACCTCTGTGAGCTCACCTGTAGTGTGGACATTGTAATGCGTGCCACCAGGTTGGTGTGGGTGTTAATATACATGAAGCCCCCAGACTGGGTCTGGCGGTAGACATTCCTTTCTTCCCTCGCTCTCTGATCCTGCAGTGATGGGCCGCCAGCTCTCTGCAGAGTCCTACCAACCCCACGGTACTCTGTTTCTAGGTGTTAGTGTAAGATGTGAATCCAGTGGTTTGGCTACTCAGATGTTCTTTTAGTTCCATAATGCTCTGACTGTGGTATCACAGCTGTTATTTGGGCGGTTTTTCAGGCTTGTCCTGTGACCCTTACCCCTGCCACAATCACTTCCTTGGCTAAAGAACCATGCAGTCATTTATGAATATATTGATTAGGAGGAAACTGGAGTTCATTTGTAAAAAGGCTAAAAGGAAAAGTAGGGTGGACTAGAATATGCCAGAAGAGGGTGCAGAACTTGAAATTGCTGAGCACAGCAATGGGAATGATCCCTTCCCCCACGTGAGAAGGCTGACAAGAATTTCTGTTCTTAGAGAATTCACTGGAAGAAAAGAGAAAGAGCAAGCTTGCTGTTTTTGGCAATTCTAAATTCTGGAAAAACTATTAAAAAGTTGGACTTGCTCCTTGGTACAACCCTGCCTCCTCATTTTGTGTCCTCTCCTTCATTTGGCCACTGTGGCACCCTCCCCGCGCACCCCTTCCCAGCCCAGGCCTGGCTTCTGCAGTTCTCACAAATTTATCTCTTCTTCCCTCAAACTGAGTATTCTCTTGGTACCGGATTATCAGACTTCCCACAGAGGAAATAGATCTGAGAAATCAATTCATAACAGGTTTCTCTCCACAGTGTTCTTTGCAAACAAGGCATTTGCTTTTTATTTTTAATTTTTATTTTTTGGCATTTGCTTTTTAAAAGAATTGCCTCTTAATAGAATAATAGATTTAGCTGGGCTATCATCCTACACTAATTGTAAGAAAAAAACAATGGTGTGATGCGACTGCCCCAAGAAGTCGGTGTTAGTGTGAGCACAACATGAAGATATATAAATTCCAATCAGACTCCACAGGCATCAGACTTCTTTGGAGGTTTTGGCATATAATTTTGGACTCCTAGTCTTAAGAACACCTGGAAATACATTTGGATTAGTAAGGAATAAAGAACAGGTTCAGCAAGGCCTAGAGAGCTATCTCCCACTCTCATGTGGGATGTCTTCTAGGAAGGCGGTAGACTTGTTCAGTATTATATTGTCAAGGGTGAAACTGGGACCACTGGGTGAAATGTACATGGAGGTTTATTCTGTTTTGTTTATTTGTTTGTTTTTTAAAGTAAGCCCTCACATGCTCTATCGACTGAGCCAGGTAGGCACCCCTAGATGGCTGTTCTTTGAACCAGAACCGCCCAAAGATGCAGTGTTAGATGGACAGCTGTCAAGGGCATTCCAGTCCAGATGATCAAGGATATCCATGAGTGAAATCCCAGAGGGCAGCTTGTGGGTGGAATAAATTTTTGGAATAGGGACAGATTGCTTCCCAGGGATTTATATCACTTTCCCTAGGCAAGTGAAGGCTGAGCCTTGAAGATGAGAGGAGAGAAGGGACCATGGGACCAAGTCTTTTCTTTCTAGCATTCTCATAACCACCCAGCTGTGGGAAATGGACATTTCATTTATTTGCTGTTGTGGCAACTCTGCAGGCTCCTGAATGCTTATGAATATGAATCATTTTTATTTTATTTCTGTAGACTGAATCCCCACAAGATAAGGAGGCATCTTGCCAGATCTAGATATGCTGTTTAGATGATAGAATAAATTTAAAATTTTTGAGGATCAAATTAGTTTTACTCTTGACCCCAATCTCTCCCTTCCAGAGAAAGCTAATCTGAAAGATTTATGTAGGGTATTCAAGGTTGTTTGGATCTTATGCAAGCCCGACTCAATCTTACCCAGGTGAGTTTTTAGGTACGGTTGAACTTGGAGAATTAAATTTTCTATGAACTAGCAAGAAATGAGAGAAAGCAGTATTTGATATGCACTTGAGACTCTCACACAGTCCAGAAACATAAAGACCAGTGCAGTTTTATGGGCAATAACTGATAAGCTGTGTATCTACAATTGTGTTCTTTTCCTGTTTCTCAGAATCCTGTCTTTCAAGGATCAAAATGGATATTTAATAAACCATTATTTACCAGAATGCTATACAAAGCTTTTACAAATGCTTATGACTCAGACCAGCCAACAGAGCAGGCAATCACATAAAATAAAATCTATGGATGCTAAATTAACAATTTAAAATTTCTATCTGACTTGTCTTCTCTCCTTAAACCCTGTAAATAATACTGACAATATTGAAAATTAAATATATTTTATGAGTAACAGAAATTCCTTTCTAACGAAAAAATGTTATGGTGGTTTATCAATGCAAATTGCAAAAATATAAGGATAAAAAAATTGATTCATGAAACCAGTATCCGTTAAAATAAAAACTCCAAGCAAACTAGGAATAGAAATAAACTTCTTAAGCCTAACAAAAACGTAAAATCTACAAAAAAAAAACTATAATTAACATCATACTCTGGTGAAGGGCTGAATGCTTTCTCCTTAAGATAAGGAACCAGGCAAGAATGTCTGCTGTCACCATTCTTATTCAACAATGTACTGGGGATTCTAGTTGGTACAGTAGGGTAGGTAAAAGAACTAAAAGACATACAGATTAGATAAAGTAAAACTGTCTTTATACCCAGACAACATGATCTTTAATGTAGGAAACCCCAAACAGCTACAAAAACTCCTAGAATTAATATCTTGTATTTGTAGGATACAAGATCAATATTGTATTTCTATATACTAGCAGTTAGACACTGAAATGAAAAGTACCATTAGCAATTGCCTCAAAAATATGAAATATTTAGGAGAAAATTTGACAAAAGGCATGAAAGACCTGTACACTGAAAACTATAAAATATAGTTGTAAAAAATTAACTCCTAAATAAATGGAGAGAGATGTCATGTTCATGAATTAGAAGAACCGAGATGTTAAGGTATCAATTCTCCTGAAATTGATCTATAGATCAAAGCAAACCTAATTAAAATCCTAGCAGAACTTTATTTTTTTTGTAGAAATTGACAAGACAATTTAACACTTACAAGGAAATTTGAGGAACATAGAATAGTCAAAACAACATTTACAAAGAAGGACAAAATTGGAGGACTTAAACTACCTGACTTCAAAATTATGAAGTATAGTAATACAGACAGCGTGGTACTGGCAGAAAGATAGATCTATGCAACACAATAAAAAGTTCAGAAATAGGAGACGCCTGGGGGGCTCAGCGGTTGAGTGTCTGCCTCTGGCTCAGGGCGTGATCCCAGGGTCCCAGGATCAAGTTCCATATTAGGCTCCCCGCAGGGAGTCTGCTTCTCCCTCTGCCTGTGTCTCTGCCTCCCTCTCCGTGTCCTCATGAATAAATAAATGAAATCTTAAAAACAAAACAAAACAAAAGTCCAGAAATAGACATCTACCTATGTTGATTGCTCTTCAACAAAGGTGCCAGAGCAATTCAACTGGGAAAGAATAATCTTTGCAACAAACAGTACTGGAAAAACTGGGTAGCCATAGGTAAAAAATCAAAACAAACCATCAAAAAGTACCTTAACTCTTGCCTCACATAACCTACAGAAAGTACCTTGACATGCATCAGAAACCCACAGAAAAGAAGTGAAACTATGAAGTTTTCAGCAGAAAACATTTGAGAAGAACTTTAAATTTGCCCAAGATTCTGAAATAGGACACATTAAAACCGAATTAATTAGACAAACTCAAATATTTTTTAAAGGCATTGCTATGACAGTGAAAAGGCTGGTCATATACGGGGAGAGATTTGCCAAATATACAAAGAACTTGCTGCTCAGTAGACACTTACTGAATCAAAAAATTTAAAATGCAGCTCCAGCAATTGCATTTCTGGGTATTTACCCAAAGAATACAAAAACACTAATTTTAAGGGGTATATGCACCCGCATGTTTATAGCAGCATTATAGCTGAATTATGGAAGAGCCCAAGTGTTCATCAATTGATGAATGGATAAAGAAGTGATATACAAATACACAATGGAATATTCAGCAATAAAAAAGAATGAAATCTTGCCATTTGTGATGACATGTATGGAACTAGGGGGTCTAATGCTAAGTGAAATAAGTCAGAGAAGACAAATATTAAATGATTTCACTCATATTTGTAATTTGAGAAACAAAACAAATGAGCAAAGGGGGAAAAAAGAGACAAATAAGAAAATAGACTCCTAACTAACTATAGAGAACAAACCGATGGTTACAGAGGGGAGGCTGTAACCCTCTGGGAGGATGGACAAAATAGATGATGAGGATTAAGGAATGTACTTGTGATGTCTGGAGGTGTTGAATCACTGTACTGTACATGTGAAACTAATATTACACTGTATGTTAACTAGAATTAAAATCTTAAAAAATAATTTTAAGGAAGGGTGGTATAGAGAATTTTTAGTTATTTTTATTACATTATATAATGTTCAAGTACATCTCTAAGACTTTAATAGAATCAAAATTGTTGAAAAAAATTAAAAATATATACAATTAGTAAAAAAATTTTTTTAATGTGGTAATTCTTGTTGGAGCAAGACTTCTTCTCCAAGCAAATAAAGAAGCTTCTCCCAATCTCTGTGACTTCCTCTGTTGCTTAAGGTCACATTTTGTGAGTCACATATTCCAGAAACTTTGGGAATAAGGCTCAAAATCCAGGCCAACTTGTAAATGGGAAGTTTGTCTTTAACTTCTCTTTTATTTCTGTTCTTTCTACAGAACTTTATTCATTTAAGGCAAGAGTCAGCAAGTGTTTTTTGCAAAGGTCCAGGTAATAAATATTTTAGGCTTTCTGGGCAATTGAGTCCCTTTTGAAACTACTCAACCAGCCCGTTGTAGTGCCAAAGCAGCCATTGACACTATGGAAACAAATGGGCATGGCTGTGTTCCAATAAAACTTTATTTACAGGAACAAGCATTGGGCTGAATTTGGCTTCCAGGCCATCGTTTGCAGACTCCTGCTCTAGGGTTGAATCTATCAGCCAGCATTCACTGAAGTCCTGGAAGCTCCACGTTAGCCTTTAGATAATGTGACTGATAATAAAGGCCATCTGGGTTTCTCAAGAAATGGCTTGAGACATGTTTTGAGTCATACATGAAAGTACATGATCCAGAAGGTTGGAAAGCCATGCTGGGACCGGCCACACTGACACCGATGACGTATCTATGGCACCTCAACTCTCACAACTCCTGTCGTGTTGTTTAATGGAGACATGCCCGGTAAACACAGTTTCCATGACGTGGTGTAGATAGAAGCAGGATCGCATGTGGGGGCCGAGTGAGTGGGAGGGGACAACAAAGCGGGTGGCTGGTATGGCCCATGTTTTCAGGGGTCCCTAAGGTCCTCCATGTTCAGCGATATGTAAGAAGCATTCGTAGACTTGGTGGATAATTGTGCTCACTGCTAAGATTTATGACAGTAATGCAATAAGGGTGTACATCTAATTGTAAGGGAAAAAGACACGGGCAGAGTCTAGAGGAATCCATCTGTGGGCTTCCTTATGCTGGATCCCTCCCATGAGGGGTCACAAAATGCTCACTCCTTTCCCATCAGTGAAATGCAGGAACACGTATGTGATGGAATTCTTTTAGAAACTCAGGGCTCAAGGTTGGGGGCTGCTCATGTAGGCACCAGTTGCATAGTTAGTACCAATATTCCAGGCTCCCTGCGGGAAAGTAGGTGTTCAGCCTAAACCACAATGTTTGCACAAATGGTCCAGGAACTGTAAACCTCCTTTATCATTCAGGGAACCTCCCGAGTGTCTAGTCCCAGATGTCAACCGTGCAAGCAGACTTTCCTAAGGGTAGCAGCCTCAGGCGTGGTATGTTAACTCTTTTCTACACGTAACTTCTACTCTGAGACATTTGAATAAGGGAAAAGGCACGTTAGGGCAGGACATAAAGGCAAGGGTGATTTTTGTGTCTTGTATGAGTTTTGAGTCTTCATGATACTGCAGTATAGTACACACGCCCCTGTGGGATGATATGACGTGTGTGGCACTCTGCCTCTCACACATCATGAGTCGTCTGGGTTCTTATATACATCCGTTCACGCTGGTTCAAAACAGCCTCCTCCCAGGCCTCCCTGCCTCCAGCCCACTTACGACAGTATGTTATGCACAGGCTGGAAGTTCATGACCTCAGCTCCCATTTTTTTTTTTATGTTGCTGCTTGTGTTTAAAAACAAAACAAAACTAATAAACTGCCTATCGTCTATTTTATTGAGAAAGTTGAGGCCATTATATTTACTTAATCTCATGTACTTACCTTGCTCCGGTGTTCACTTCTTCTCTCTTGACTCAGAATAAATAAAGTAGCCCTCTTTCTGCTAAAAGCTGATGCTACAGCCTATGTCCTGGATCCCATCTCCAGAGGCCGGCCCATTACTCGTCTCTCTGTCCTCCTATATTAAACCTCCCCCTTCTTACCCTTAGCATGCAAACACGTCTCTTCCATCATTAAAAAATGTTCAACAGAACCTTCCAGTGACCTCTGTAGCGGCTGCTTTTCTCCTCCCATTCTCATTCAAACTCCTTGAAAGTCTTGTTTTTAATCTCCTCAGCTCTGGTTCAGTCTTCATTATACTGCAATTTGACTTCCGCCTACACAGTTCTATTGAATGGTAGGCACCTATGAACACCTAATTGCAAATCCAATGGGCACTTTCTATTCATTATCTTCCCTGACTTGTCTGCTAAATCTAGCACCATTAATCACTCCTGCTTCATTGGGAACCTCCTCAGGGCTTCCATGACTCAGAAAAATGCCCTGGTTCTCCTCATCTCTGTTTGGCTGTCCCATGCGAGCTCTCTTTCTTCACCCACCATCTGACTGTTGGTGTACCCCAAGATTTTACCGATTGTGTATTCATCTTCTTATTCTACATGTTCTCTCCGAGCAGCACTATCTGGATACCAATATCTTCTCAGATTCTATCTTTGGCGTGGGCATCTGTCCCAAGCTCCAGACCCATATATTCATCTCCATCTGGATGTTCCAACAGAACCTCAAATTCATCATATCCATAACTGAATTCATCATTTTCTACTTCTGTGGTTCTCTTTCTCATTTAGTGGCACTGCCACTCACTAGATGAGGAATATAGAAGTCTTCAAGTCATCTTTGTTTCTTCCTTCATTCATATGTTCCATCTCTCTTCAATCACCAAGTCCTATTGATTCTACTTCCTAAGTATTCCTCAGGCTATTGTCTCTTCAAATCTTTTACCAATACCTTAGTTTAGGCTTCCTCAATTCTTGCCTGGATGACCCCAAAAGCTTTCTAATAGGTGTCCCTGACACTCATCTTACCTCCCACAAACTCATTCATTCAACAAATATTTAGAGAGAATCTACCATACGCACTGTCCTGGGGACTGGTGAGTAGAATGGTCTGTCCTCTGCTGCCACTAAGCTTATACTATGGTAATGTGTGCACGCATGCATGTGTTTTAATCTGTATTAAATAAGATAATTCCAGATACCACTAAGTGCTCCAAAGATAAGATAGTAGGATGAAAGCTGACTGGTGGAGTGGATTAAATTTGGATATTCAAAGTAGGTCTTTTTGAGCAGGTGACCTTTGAGCAGAGACCTGAATGATGAGGAACATCATTTTGGGTGGAGAGAACAGCAAGTAGAAGAGCTCTGAGGAGGTGCATGTGTGGTGTGGCTGGAGGATATCAGATGAAAGGAAGAATAGTCTGGGGTAAGGTAGGACTGTTAAGCCTTAAAGGCCATGGGATGGGTTTGGGATCTAGAGTTTGATGGGAAGCCATTGGAGGATTTTCACTGGAAGGTGACACGGTCTGGTGTACCTCCAAAGCAGATTGTTCTAGTTGTTGCATGGAAAATAGGTTGCAGGAGTGCAGTTGGAAGTAGTTAGGAGGTGACTGCATTGTTCCAGATAAGAAATGGTGATGCCTGGCCTAAGGGGGGGCAGTAGCAGGGATGAAAAGCCGCAGATGGAATCGGAGAATCATTTGGAGGCATAATCCATAGAACTATCCACCGAATCAGGATGTCTTCTCCAGCCTTCATCAGGCAGGGACTCCAGAGTGATTTTCTAAATGCAGCTCAAGCCATATTGCTTCCACTGTTCAAGAACTAGTGGTTCCCTGGTTTCCAAACAGTTGTAAATGCGGTAGGGAGAGATGCAAGGCAATCCCTGCTTTGTTTCTGCTTTCTGGACAGAAGACGTCCCTAGCTGTTGGATAGATGCCTCTTGGTCCTGTGCCAGCATGTGGGCATGTGGCGTCTCTATCACGGTGCTCTGCTGTATTAAAATCACCTGTGTATGTGCCTATACAGGCCCAAGATGCAAATGCTTTGTCTTGCTGTCCATTGTATTTCCGTTGTCTAGCTCCATGCCGCTGGAAATTTGGGCCACAGACCAGCAGCAGAGGCATCACCTGGGAGCTTGTTTGGATCTGCATTTTAGCAGCAAGGTTGCCCCTGGGGACTCACATGCCCCTTACTGTTTGAGAAGCCGGCTTGTGTCATGTGTAGTTGGCTCTCACGGAATGTTGAACAGGACTGGCGGCCCTGTCCAGACTCCTCAGAGCGCAACAGTGATTTCCTTTTTCTTAAATTTAATTTTATTTATTTTATTAAAAAAATTTTTTTTCAGTGATTTCCTTTTGTCGAAATAGACTGAAGTCACAAAGGCAGCCTCACTGAGCCTCACCTAAACCCAACTGGGTGTTAGGGACTCCCTGCAAGTGCCTGTCACTGCGTGGCTGGTGACATCTGTTTAAAGTAACGCAGGACCAGTGGTTGCACTGACTTGAAGCTTAGGAGCTAGAGTATCAGACTGAATGGACTCAAATGTACTTTCTTTATAGAATACTCTGTGATTTTTTTTTTGTTGTTGTTGTTAAAGTCACCCACATAAACTCACACCCAACTTTTTCCTTTGAATAGGGAATATGCTATTTAATTAAGTGTCGAGAACAAACTTCTAAGTACCAAAGGCAGGTGACCACATGTGAACGGCTAGCACACAGTGCACGAGTGCTAATTAGCTCATTAACACTTCACAGTTATCCTTTGAGATGCTCTCAGTTATTTTTCAGCCTAAATGAACCCATAAAGTCAAAAGTTCCTAGCTGTGCCCTGTCTTTTTGATGAACTCACCCAAGCTCCATTGCTACACCTCTTCTGCCACAAACCACAAAATGAGAATAACGGCCCATTCAACTTCCAGGCTTCTTAGGCCCTGAGATGGATGAAGATTTGGGGGACTCACGGGTGGGAATTCTGACGTGCTTCCTGGACCTGACACTCTGGTCACCCAGTGTCCTAGGCATGGGTGGTCACCTCTAGAGCTTAAGGGCAGCTGTGCCAGGTCAGCCTGTAGTAGAGGAAGGGATGGGGACCTCGTCTCCTCAGCACCACTACGAGCTCGGGAAATTCACTGATGCTTCTTCAACTCTGAGGTGTCCCTTCAGTATTCACTCTCCAGACTCCAGCAACCTTAACTAGCCCTCCAAAAGGCCGAAGGTTCATGTGGTCCCCAAATTCATATGTTGAAATCCTAACTCACACTGTGGAGGGACTTAGAGGTGGGGCCTTTGGGAGGTGGGTGACTGGGCTGAGGGTGGAGCCCTCATGAATGAGATCGGTGCCTTTATAAAAATGTGCCCAGCGGGTTCTCTTGCCTCTTTTCAGCATGGGAAGATGTGATGGGAAGTCAGCAGTCTGGGAGAGAGTCTTCCCCAGAACCCAACTGGGCTGGCCCTCTCATCTCAGATTTCCAGCCTCCAGAACTGCGGGAACTACAGGGCTGTTGTTTATAAGCCACTAAGTCCACACTACTTTGTCACAGCAGCGGATGGAGACCATCGCCCAAAGGCGGGTACTTCACCGGCTCACCCTGCCCAGAATCACTCTCACTCCCTTCCTGAAACCTCAAGGGAAACAGGAAGTAGCGCTTTTCCATAAAATACGTGGGAAATGCTTGGCCCACCTGCCTCTCAGGGTGAGGAAAGTCATGGTGAAAATCACGTTTCATTGTCAAGGTGGGAAAATGGGCTCCCAGAAAAATGAGGTGAAAACAAGTATTCTTTGGCTTTATTGGAGTGTCTGGGTGGGAAGTTTCGAAGATCAGTGATGAAGACACAGGGATCTGGGTCTTGTCCTTTGTCTGGACCCCAGTAGTGTGACCTCCTTGTCGCTTGGTCACAGTATTTTCACCAGGTGACCTCTGGCATCCCTTCATCTTCCTACCTTGATAGAAGCGCAAACTCTTCTCACTGCAGCATTCCAGCTGTTCTCTCTTTAAATCTCAGGCTGAATTCGTAGGTTTTCAGGATGATTTAAAGGTTATCTAGGTAACTCCACCATCTTGTCCTGCCTCTCTGGCATCCCTTCAAATCCCAACATTTTAGGACCCTCTGTCTCTGTCTTTCCTGGTCTTTTCTGAGGAGAAGCAAAACATGAAATAGCTCAAGTTCTGACTCTTTCTGAATGTCTATAGAATCCCAGGGATTCATTAACGAGCAATGGTGTGCTGATAAATGTTTAACAACTGGCACTGACTTGTAGTATTTACCAAATCCTGTGGTATAAATAATCTCACCATGGCTGATTTTCAGCCTTCAAGTTGGTGTCAACCTGCTCACGAAATTCCTGAAAATGTAACAGTCAGCTCTTAGGAGCTGCTGTGAGCTGGCTCCACACCATCGTGAACAAGCCTCCTTGTCCATTATTCCGAGAGGAGCAGTGGCAGAGATGCTCGCTCATTTTCCTGGCTCTGTGCCTGGCTATTGGGAAAAGTCAGCGTGGACATCACACAATTGTGGAAGATTGGCACTGAAATGTGTGGTCAAACACTGGGAATAGGAATGCTTCCTGTTTATCAGGATGTCTGACAACTCTTCCAGGGCCTTCTGCCAGAAAGTCATTATTCTTTTATGCTTGTAGAAGGGCACACAATGACACTCAGAAATTGGATTGCCAATAAGAATTGTTCCACGTAGAGAGATGGAGTCTTTTCCCGAGTGCCAGATGGAAGGAAGTTTGGGAGTGAGGTGGGTTCTATGTTATGATAGGTGGAGTCTCTCTTGTTTGGTTGTATGCTCATTAACTGAAATAACCTTTTTTTAAAAAAATTATTTATTCATGAGAGAGAGGCAGAGACACAGGTGGAGGGAGAAGCAGGCTCCATGTAGGGAGCCCGATGTGGGACTCGATCCTAGGACTCCAGGATCACACCCTGGGCCAAAGGCAGGAGCCAAACCACTGAGCCACCCAGGGATTCCTGAAATCAGCTTTTAATTCTGGGCTGGCATCTCCTTCCTACAGGTATGCGTTCATCTCTTGTTGCTATTTCTGAGGGCTAGTACTCTAATTTTTCTGCCTTTGTTAAAAAAATTTCATCGCGGGATATGCCCAGAGAGGGACTCCTATTTTACTCTTAGTGAACTATAATTGAAAGCACAATGGAGGGTCATATGTTCCATTCTGCAGCAGCCAGGGAGTTGTACTGAGAACAATCTTGTCCCCTGGCCACAGGTTGTGTGCTGTTTAACTGCAAGAACTTGAAGTAGAGAGGGTGTTTTGTACATGTTCTGTCTCCTGGGAGGGGGGGGGACATTGGTGTCAGGTGGGGTCCAATCTTCAGTGTAGCTGAAGTTCCAATAGACCTGGGGTTTAGCAGACCTGTAATGTCAAGGTCGAGCTGTATCAGATGCCAAGCACTAACTGTTTCGGTGAAGACTGGGCAGGCAGTCCAGTAGAATACATTGCCTGTGACCTTTTTGTGAAACAGCATGGCGCAGCCATTAAGGTTCAAGGTCCCTGGAAACTAAGCAGGTGAATATATCAAGGTGTCAAGGAACAGGAGTTTACTCAAATGTAAGAAAGCCTTGATGTAACCTCAACCGTCCCTCTCAGATATAAGTGTTATTGGGCTCAAGGGAGATATGGCAAGACTAGATAAACTGGCTCAGTGAGTCCCATCCTGTTAATGGGACATACACACCCCTCATATAAAACAATCGTTCTACATTTTCTGGAGTTTGAATGAAGACTCCAGGAATAATCTGTGCAGAAAAGACAGCACATTAATCATGATTTGCCTGAAAGTTGGAGATGAAAATTAGGTCGTGTGGGAAGAAGTGTTTTAATGAGAAGGGGAGTCTATAAAACAGTGCCTATGTTAGGATTGTAATTATTGCAAATATTTATAACGATAACATTTGGAAAGGGATGAAAGAGAAATGAAAACTAAGTAGGCTAGTAGGATTACGAGTGAATATTTTATAATTTTCCTGATTTTTGTAATGTTGTTTGAATATATTTGAATCTTCTGTGAAAAAGTTTTCCTTTTTTTAAAAATTTTATTTATTTATTCATGAGAGAGAGAGAGAGAGAGAGAGAGAGAGGCAGAGACACAGGCAGAGGGAGAAGCAGGCTCCATGCAGGGAGCCCGATAGGGGATTTGATCCTGGGACTCCAGGATCACACCCTGGGCTGAAGGCAGGCGCTAAACCACAGAGCCACCCACAGGTCCCCGTGAAAAAGGTTTCCCATCTTCAAAGAGAACCAAAGGAGCTGCAATTTCCCTGGAGAAATTGAAATCAGATCTAAGGAAGAATTTCTTTGTGCGGTAGTTAGCCCTAGAGAGGTACTTAGAGCAGAGCGGAGAAACCACCTTCAAGAATGGATCCCTCTTTCACCACGTGGAGAGTAGTGGCGGCCCGTGGAATTGGAGGACAAACTGGATTGCTTCTGGAGGCTTCTTCCATCTAGAGGTGGTGGTCCTGAGACATAGCACTCATTGAGATGCAAATGTGATACAGTGATTATCAGAACTGTGAACAGACACGTCTGTGATGTGGGATGAGACCAATTGTGATGACCGTTTCAATGTCCTCAAGATGCATTTGCCCCATTCCTGTCGCTGACCTCGGGCCTACCAGCAGCCAGAGAAGTTAGGAAGCAGATTAATTTCTGCCCAGGGGTCAGGCTAGCAGGAGAACTTTGCAGAGGCTCCTCCAGTCCTAAGTGTTTCAAGCTAAAGGAACACCTTCTGGGTGTAGAGAAGGACATTAGGAACAGTTTTCTAGGGTGGCGAAGGGTTTTCTTGCCACCAGGAAACCATCCCCCTCCTCGGCCATTCTCTTGCTCCAATAGAAACTCTTTTTTCCAGTTATGTAAGTGGTTTTGTTGTTATTGTTGTTGTTTTGGAACTTGGATAGTACTGTGGGCATTTCTGGTTACAAAGATGTATATAAAGTCCTTCTAGAGTTAAAGGGCTCTTCTCTTTCTGTAAGGCGCATTTGTGTAGCAGGAAGTTCACACCAAGCTTAGGATATGGACAGGCTCCATCTGAAGCTGGACTTCACCCCTTGCAAGCTCTCTGAGCCTTGTTTTCTCATTTGCAAAATGAGAACATCAATATCCCTATCTCACAGGTTATGGAGATGAAGTGTACGCATAAGGTGCCTGGCATATAAGAGGCCTCATTAAACATTAGTTTCATTTAAAATTTTAGGAGTCAACAGAGATTAAATACATATCTGGTGCTTCGGCATTGCTTCCTGTACTCAGTCATGACTCATTTCACTGTTGGCCAACACACAGAAGGTGTCAAACAACAGACCTCATTAGCTCTGAAAAGCTGGACATATTTTAGTGACTGGCACTCCTCCCTGTGGGTTTAGCCACAGATATCACCAAAGATTATTTCAAGATAACTGGGGGCCTCCTCCCCCAGGGCCCCTGTGAAATCCTGTGAATGTATCTGCTCCTGACTTCAGCCAGTTTCCACTGGGGTCTGGTGTTGGCTCCGAGTGCCAGCACACACTTGGGACTAGATGGCTATTCTAGACTTTGGGGCCAGAGCTCACCGGCCCTTGCCTGCTGGTGGGTGAAGAGTGGCAGCAGCAGTACTACCTACTCAGCCCAGGACCCCAGAGCGTAAAGGCTAACATATAGGAGAGGCTACATTCCTGGGGTTGAAGCTCAGCTGGATCCTCTCCTTGTTGGGTGGGGAAGGTCAAAAGAGTCCATCAGAGCAGAATATTCAAGGGCATCCCAATGGGTTGGCTATCCTGGATTGATTATAAGACCCCAGAGACTCAGTTACATCTTTCTGGAATAGTGATTAAGAGCATAAGTTTTGACACCAAATGGACTCCAGTTGAGTACTTGGCCATTTTGTAGATATGTGACCTCGATCAAGCTACTTAACCTTCCTCTCTAAGCCTGGCTCCTCCTGTGTAAAAGGGAGTATTAAGGATAATATTTCCTTCACTAAGTGATTGGGGAGATTGAGAGAAAGTCAAGCAGGCAGCCTCGTGTATGGCACACTGTAGCAAGCTCTCTATCAAGGTTTTCTGTCCCCATCAGAACCAGAGACCAAGCTGTTTGTGTCTATGTCAATAATTGCTTGATTTATTCTCATCTTCCTCACCAAATTGTGGCCACCTTCTACTTCAATGTTTAATTTAAAATGCCCATCTTCTAGAAAGTGGGTGCTTGTCAAGCCTTGTAGAATGCATAGCTGTGGCGCCATCCGCAGGGTGGCCCAGCCCTCCCCCGCACCACATGCCTCTGCTTGCAAACACAAGCTCATGTTCATAGGGTGCAGGGAGCAGTAAAATCCACTCATTCAGCCAATGATTACAGAGTGTCTATTCTGTGCCAGGCCCCATTCTACTTCTAGGGGTACAGTGGTAGAAGCAGATAAAAATCTCCACCTTCCTGGAGGTAACCACATTCTAATGTGAAAACAGATAATAAACAAATGAAATAAGAAAGATCTGTAGCATATTTAACAGTGGTAAATGCCAGGGAGAAAGAAGAAGGCACGGAAGGGGAATATGAAGAGTTGGGGGAGGGCACTGCACATTGTAGTTGGAGGGGTGTATTAGTTTGCTCGGGCTGCCATAATAAAGTACCACAGGCCAGGTTGCTTAAATAGCAGAAATTTATTTCCTTGCAATACTGGAGGCTAGAAGTCTGAGGTCAGGGTGTTGGCAGAGGGGTGTCTTCTGAGGCCTCTCTCTTTGCTTGTAGATGGGGCGCTCATGGTCTTCCCTCTGTGCGGACTCCTCCTCCTTCTAGGCACACCAGTCCTATTGGATTAAAGCCTACCCGAATGACCTCATTTAAACTTTATTACCTCTTGAAAGACTGTATCTCCAAATGCAGTCACGTTCTGAGCTCCTGGGGGTTAGGACTTCAACATGAATTAGTTGGGGTGGTGGGGTGGGTCGCACAATCCGGCCCATAGTAGGTGGAAAGGGAAAGCTTTACTAATGTCTGACTACCTGGGGAAAGAGTGTTCCAGGCCACAGGAACAGCCAGTGCAAAGGGCCTGAGGTGGAACCATATTTGGTTGATTTCATAAACAGTAAGAAGGCCAATGTGGCTGGAACCAAGAGAAAAGGAAGAGAGGGGAAGGAGAAGAAGTCATAGAGGTAAGAGGGCGGATTGTATGGGACTTTGTATGGAAGCCACCGGGGTGATGTGGTCTGTCTTACAGAACAACTCTGACTGCTGCACCAAAATAGACTGGGGTTAGGGCAGAAGCAGAGGCCGCTGCCATAACCACGGGGACCAGGGTGAGAGCAGTGTGGGTGGTAAAAAGCGGTCACTCGTTGGATATATTTTGGAGGGAGAACTAACAAGATGGTGGAGGGAGCGTGAGAGTGGAAAAACCCTCAAAGCCAACTGCGAGGTATTTGGGCTGAGCAAATGGAACCAAAGGGTGGCCGTTTATTGAGATGAGAAGACTGGCGGGGAGACAGTTCTTTAGGGGAACACGAGGAACTCCATTTGGGACATGCTGCTCTCAAGATGCCTATAGAAATTCTAAATGGAGTAAGCATGTGAATATGCAAGTCTGGACGTCGGGTGAGAAGTTCTGGGGTGCAGATGCGAGTTTGGGAGCCATCGGCATATAGGCTTTATTTGAACCATGAGCCCAGATGACATGATAAGGGGGAGAGAAAGGTTAAATGGCAAAAGTGAGAAGTCTCTCTTTTGTCTAAGGAGGAACTCTTCTAGGCTTCTTCAACATTTGCAGAAAAACATCCAGATGAAAGGGGGCTCCAGGGGTTACATCCCACATGGGCCTACAAGCTATAATCTTTAGCTGAGGTGGTTATTATTAGTCAGATTGGGTGTGATGTTTTGGTTTCTTGTTGACTCATTTAACTACAACTGCTAGAACTTCTACGTGGTCTCTGACTACTAGACCTAGCTCCTGCTTGTCTCCTGCCTAGAGGGGGTCATGGACGGCAGACAGTGAGGCCACACAGAGTCTTGGCTGAGCCTCGCCAGTGAGTGTGCTGAGCACACCGAGCATGCGTAGTTATGAAGCTGCCCCTCTGAGTCAGGGACCAGCAAGTCTTTACATCTCTGGAGACTGGCCTCGGTGGTTGTGTTAACACAGAGGAAAACCACAAGCATTGCCCAAGGCCTGGAAAGACCCATGAGGCTGCCATTCACACATAGCCCAACCCTGGTGGCGGGTGGCCTACAGAGGCCCCTCTGTGAGATGGCAAACTGAGCCGGTTTAAGTAAACTTGGAGATGCAAGTGGGGGGTTGGTTGAAGCAAGCCCTGGTATGGGCTCACAAATGAAACCTGCCCTTTTGCAGGACCCCCACCCCCTACCCCCTTTGGTTCCTGAGCTTTGAAGAGAAGAGATAGACAGGTTTTAAAAATCAAAACAGAGTTTAGTGTTCTTGTTGATTCTTAGCTGTTGAGCCTGAAGGTGTCCCAAGGCCCTTCATGCTTTTCTAGATGGAGACACAGGCCACCTTGTCAGCTCTGAGACTCGGCCCCAAGTGGAACATGGCCTCTGTGTGTCCTTTCAGTGTGACATTTCCAAGATGAGATGCTGGTGGAATGGTCGGGGGCCTTGGGGGTGTAGGAGGTACACCCAGGTGACGTTGCAGAAGGTTGACTCATACAGACAATTTGTCCTCTCAAATCTCGTTCAATTCTTTTGATGATGTCAAAAGACCTATGAGGCAGTGTAGGTCTTCAGGACTTCTCTTAGCCTGGCCAGTTTTCCTTTCTTGAGCAGAGAGGGGCACCAGGCTGAGCCCTGGGAAGCCAACAGGAGCCAGTCAGAATTTGAAATCACTGCTTTGATTGTATTTATTTCCATGTTTACCTTCTGTTGATCACAAGTGATAGCTGGTTTTCCATAACAAATTTTATCAATTTTTAAGTTAAAAAAAAAAGACTCCATTTAAGAAAAAAAATTAATAAAAAATAGGAGAAGTCGTTGTGGTGAAGGCAAAAACCATGAAGAGAGTACATGAATTTTTGAATTTGGTTGAAAATGCTGCCACAGTAAAATCTCATCTGAGTGCCTGGACTACAAGTGCTTTTAATAATAGAGCTTTCTGGGTCAGAATTCTTTGTCCCTAAGCATTTTGAAGACATTACTCCATTGTCTCCTAGCTTCCCAAGTGCTGGGGAGAAGTCAGAAGTCATCCTGATTTTAGACCCTTTATATATGATTTTGTTTTTCTCTCTTTGGAAGCCTGTAGGGTCTTCTGTTAGTCCTCAAAGCTCCAAAGTTCCACAGTGGTGTGGGCCAACTTTCATCCCATGTGTTGGACACATGGTAGGCCACATGGTGGGCCTCTTCCTATGTGTGTTAGCCCGGGGGGAGATTTTCTTTTCTTTTCTTTTCTTTTCTTTTCTTTTCTTTTCTTTTCTTTTCTTTTCTTTTCTTTTCTTTTCTTTTCTTTCTTTTCTTTTCTTTCTTTTCTTTTCTTTTTTTCTTTCTTTTCTTTTCTTTTCTTTTCTTTCTTTCTTTTCTCTTCTCTGCTTCTCTTCTCTTCTCTTCTCTTCTCTTCTCTTCTCTTCTCTTCTCTTCTTTTTTTCTTTTCTTTTCTTCCCTTCCCTTCCCCTTCCCTTCCCTTCCCTTCCTTTCCTTTCCTTCTTTTCTTTTTTCTTTTCTTTCCTTTTTCTTTCTTTCTTTCTTTCTTTCTTTCTTTCTTTCTTTCTTTCTTTCTTTCTCTTTCTTTCATATATTTGACATACCATGTTGTGTAAGGTGTACAACATATCGATTTGATACATTTTTTAAAGATTTTATTTATTTATTCATGAGAGACACACAGAGAAAGAGGCAGAGACACAGTCAGAGGGAGAAGCAGGCTCCCTGAAAGGAGCCTGGTGCGGGACTGAGTCCCAGGACCCTGGAATCACAACACAAGCCAAAGGCAGATGCTCAACCATTGAGCCACCCAGGTGCCCCCTTAATTATTTATTAATTGCAGTTTGTACCCTTAAACATCTCTCCCACTCTCCCTCCCCTCAGTCTCTGGTAACCACCATTTTACTCTCTGCTCTGACCATTTGTTTTTGTTTTTATTAAAGGTTCCACATATAAGCGATGCCACGCACTAGGTACTGTCTTTCTCTAACTTACCTCACTTAGTGTAACATCCTCAAGGTCATCCACATTGTCACAAATGGCAGCATTTCCCTTGCTCGCAGCGCAGAGTATTCCGCTGTATATACGTGCCACCTCCTTTTTAGTGGGTCATCTGTGGATGGACACTAGGTTGTTTCCATAGCTTGGCTGTTGGGAATAGCGCGGCAGTGGACGTGGGAGCTCACGTGTCCCTTGGTCCCCTGTTTTCATCTCCTTTGGCGACAGACCCAGCAGTGGGACTGTTGGACAGTAGGGTATTGATTTTGATTTTTTTTTTTTTTTTTTTGAGGAGATCCCATGTTTTCCATAGTGGCTGAACCAGTTTTCCATCCCACCAGTAATGTTGCAAGAGTTTAATTTTTCTGGGTGTAATAATAATTTTGTTATTTTCTTTTTTCAAAAAATATTTATTTACTTGACAGAGAGAGAGAGAGAGAGAGAGAGAGAGAGAATACAAGCAGGGAGCAGTGGAGGCAGAGGGAGAAGCAGGGAGCCTGACATAGGGTTCCATCCCAGGACCCTGAGATCATGACCTGAGCTTACCCGACTGAGTGACCCAGGTCCCCCTAATTTTGTTATTTTCTATTATGTTATTATTATCTTATCATTATTTTTGCTTTACAATTTTAGTATTACAAATTTTTGATTTCCTGTTTTCTCTTTCATCTGTAGAGATTTTATTGGTTCAGGCTCTAGCTCTCCTCTTCAGATTCCTCTCTTCCTCCTCTTTGTCTTCATTTCTTTTCGGAGTGATTTCCTCAACTCTTAACACATGCATTTATTGAGCTTTTCATTTCTGCTCTCAGACATTTATTTACAAAGAAGGACTTTTTTTGTTCTCTGAAAGTTTTCTTTTTAAAGCATTTAAAGCACTCTTCTTATTTTCTAGATGCTATTTCTGCTTTTTATCTTTCTTCAGATATGCATGTTTTTTGTCTTGCCTTGTTTTCTTCTCTCTATATAGTGGTTTCCTCTAAGCTGAAAACAAATTTTTTTCCATGTTTTTGTCTTATCATAAATGCTTTTCTCAAATGCCATGGGATCCCTGGGTTGTCATTTTATGATGACATGGAATTAAAAAGTGATGAGAATAGGGGCGCCTGGATGCCTCAGTGGCTCAGGTCATGATCCCAAAGACCTGGGACCAAGTCCTGCATTCGGCTCACTGCAGGGAGCCTGCTTCTCCCTCTGCCTATGTCTCTGCCTCTCTCTGTGTGTCTCTCATGAACAGATAAATAAAATCTTTTTTTTAAAAAAAAGTGATGAAAATAAAGAATACCCAAAAGAATTGAGGAGAAGGACTCTGATACTTGTACTGTCAGTGTTCACAGCAGCATTATTCACAGTGGCCAAAAGGTGGAAACAACCTCAGTGCTGTCACCAGAGGAGTGGATAAATGAAATTGGTCTATACATACAATGGAACCTTATCCAGCTATAAAAGGAGTGAAATTCCAATGCAGGCTACCACGTGGATGAATCTTGAAAAGATTGTACTATGGTGAAATGAGACAAACACAAAAAAATGAATATTGAATGATTCCACTTACATGAAATATCTAGAGTAGGCAAATTCATGGAACAGAAAGTAGAATAGAGGTTATCAGGGGCTGGAGGGAGATGGAGTGGGAGTTATTGCTTAATGGGTAAAGAGTTTCTGTTTGGGGTGACAAAAAGTTGTGGAAATAGGTGGTGGTGGTGGTGCTTGCACAACACTGTGAGCGTATTTAATGCCATTGAACTGTGAAGTTAAAAATGGCTAAGATGGCATATTTTATGTGACATATATTTGACCACAATAGGAAAAAACGGGATTGGAAGCCCTGAGCCCACTGGTAGGGCTTATTGACTTCGAGCATCACTCTAAGGAGTTCTGGCTCCATCAGATCCTGGCAGACCCTGGATTTCAGAATCCTGAGAGCCTGCAGTGAAGCCTCTTTGAAGGTCTTGCCTGAAAATACAAACCTGGCTGCTGGTGTGAGAGGAAGTCAGAGAAGAAGGCTGGGAGGAGTAGTGTCAATACTCAGGATAAGTTCCCATTGAATCTGCCTTTTTTTTTTTTTAAGATTTTATTTATTTATTCATGAGAGACACACAGAGAAAGGCAGAGACACAGGCAGAGGGAGCAGCAGGCTCCCTCCAGGGAGTCCAGTGTGGGACTCGATCCCAGGACCCTGGGATCATGCCCTGAGCCAAAGGCAGATGCTTAACCACTGAGCCACCTAGATGCCCTGAATCTGCTCTTTTTAGGATGGTTAAAAACTTCAGCTGTGGAGCCCCTGGGTGGCTCAGTGGGTTGGGCGTATGACTCTTGATCTCAGCTCAGGTCTTGACCTCAGGGTTGTGGATTCGAGTCCTGAGTTGGGCTCTTTGCTGGGTGTGCAACCTACTTAAAACAAAACAAAGCAAAAAAAACAACAAAGTTCGGCCATGCCTGGTGTGTGCTGGCCCAGAGACCCCTGCCTGACTCTATCAGAAAATGCACAGAGGGGCTGTCACACTGGGCTGTGCAGAGGGAAGTCACCCTAAGGTCTGAGGGCCTCCTACGCTGATTTCCAGCCAATCTTCCTATTTTCAGAGCTTTCTCCATCCTTGCTTTGAGAACTTCCTGGTTCCTAAAATGTCCAAATCTTTTGGGAGTCCTGAAGGGGAAAAAGAGGCTGCTTCTCAGTTTTCCTCACTGCAGCTTAGGAATTAGATTTTGTGGATTTGTATCTTTAAAAAAAAAAAACTCTTGTTTTAATAAGATTTACTTTCTTTAACCCATGACTTATTTATGAGCACATAGTTTAAAACAAATGTCAAGTATCTTTTCTATAGCTGATTTCATAATTGCATTATGGCCAAAGATGTGGTCTCTCTATAGAGTCCCAGAAATTTTTATTTTTATTTTATTTTATTTTATTTTATTTTATTTTATTTTATTTTATTTTATTTTATTTTATTTTATGGATTTCTTTCTTTCTTTCTTTCTTTCTTTCTTTCTTTCTTTCTTTCTTTCTTTTTTTTCTCTTTCTTTCTTTCTTTCTTTCTTTCTTTCTTTCTTTCTTTCTTTCTTTCTTCTTTTTCTTTCTCTTTCTTTCTTTCTTTCTTCCTAGATAGAGCAAGGGGGAGCTGCAGAGGGGTGCAGAGGGAGGGGGGAGAGAATCTCGAACAAACTCCCCACTAAACATGGAGCCTGACATGGGGCTTGATCTCACGACACTGAGATCATGACCTGAGCTGGAATCAAGAGTCAGACACTTAACAGGCTCAGCCACCCAGGTGCCCTAGAGTCCTAGACATTTTAGAGAATTTTTTTAAGTGGAGTATAATTAATATACTCTTTAGTCATTATATTAGTAATGTGTTATATTAGTAATATACTATAGTATTCTATCAGTTTCAGGTGTACAATATAATAACTGAACAATTCTATATGTTACTCAGTGCTCATTGCATTAAATATACTCTTGATGCCCTTTGTCTTTTGTGATCTATATATTCAACTTTTGTTGTGCTGACGCATGTGTAACTGACCCTTTGAAGTAGGCAAAATGGGATTATTATTGACGTATGACAGGCAGGTAATCAGGGGCCCAGAGAATTGTGAAGATTTGCCCAAATTTCCACAGTAAGGCTGGAACAGAATTGAGGAATGGGGAAGTGGAGCACGCTGGTTTAAAGAAGCATGGACCCCAGTCCAGGTGCTTGGGTTGTGTCTAGGCTCTGGAGCCTAGACATTTCTTTTATAGCCATCTGCAAACTGGGGACTGTAATAGTTCCCACTTGCTAGGGTTGTTGTTGGGAGGTGTGCATACATGGCACACGGTAAACACTCAATGAAAGCTGACCATTATTATTATTTCTATTTTAATTTTTTATCCAGGGTTCATGGTACATCTTGTACAGAGGAGTCACTGTGTTAAAAAGTGCATCTTTAGAAACTTTTGCAGCTCCACCTCGGCCCAGCAATTCATGTTATATTCTGGCCACTGTGCATACGAGAGATTATGGCCCGAAATACCACAATCTAAGTATAGAAAAGCTTTGGGGATGTAATCCACAGAGGCCATTCAAGTTAATTCAGCAAACTCTTTATCATGAGCCTACTATGTGTTAGCACTCCATTATTATCTACGAGTTATTTTCTACCTTCTGGGTTTATTGATGCCTTAAACAAGGCAGGTACTAAGAAAGAAAAAAAAAAAGCCTTTGTAGAATAAATGAGAACAAAGATGCTTAGAACTACAAAGCTGAAGGTTGGCCGGGAGAGTGGGAGGTGGGTGAGGGCTTGGCCATCCACTTTATTGTGGATTGTCCTAAATAAAAGGAATTATCTGGGCTGCGCAGACTGTCAGGTGCTAATCCCTATAATAATCAGCCTCGAAGCTCTCAGAGCCACAGAATCAACCAGCTGGGAGGGAGAGCAGCCAGTGGTAGATGTCCACTGGGCTGTTTGTGTGGAAACAGAGTCCTCTCTTTCTCTTTTGTGGACACAAACAGCTGACAGTCTTAAAATAATGGTGCATGATCGATCTCTGAGCTGGACACCTGGAAATAGGCCAACCCACATCTCTCTTACTGCAGACTCTATGCTCCACACCTACTTCCATGAAACCGGCTTTAAAAAGTCTCTTTCGCTTTGAATCTTCCCATCTCCTGCTCTTTCTTGATTCCTCTAGGGTGGTGGGGAAACTGTGCAGTTATTCCATTCTGTGCTGTCTCTCCACCGCCCCCCCAAAAAAAGAACACATTTGAAGATCTATTTCTCTACTCCCACGGCATTGCAAGGAGTGTGATATGAAGGGACATTTAAAAAAACTTTTTATTTAGGAATAATTTTAGAGGAAAGTCATAAAAACAGCACAAAGCATTTCCATATACCCTTCACCCAGCTGCCCTAATGTTAACCTCTTACATAACCATCACACAGTCCATTGCTTCGAAATCAAAAAACATTGATACAATAATAGTAACTAAATGGAGACTTTATTCAGATTTAATAAATTTCTCCATTCATGTCTTTTTTCTTTTTTTTTTTTTTAAAGATTTTATTTATTTATTCATGAGATAGAAAGACAGAGACACGGGCAGAGGGAGAAGCAGGCTCCATGCAGGGAGCCCGATGTGGGACTCGATCCCGGGTCTCCAGGATCACACCTTGAACGGAAGGCAGAAGCCACCCAGGCATCTCAAGGGAGGTGCTTTGGGATTATATACATACTCTGCTTTTCCTCAAACTCTTGACCACTACTTTTAGCAACCATTGGTGGATTCTTTTTCCCACAGTAATTGCTACTGTGGAGTTCTAATAGTGATTTTATATTTCTTTCTTTCCTTCTATGCTTATTAATTTTTTTTGTAAGGACAAGCTATACCTTATTGCCAGTGTACTTATTTGTCCAATTATTTTTACATGTCAGAATAGACTCATGCATGTTTACTTTATTCTATGGATTACATTTAAATATTATTTTATTGCACAACTTGTTCCTGCTTTGGCCATTGGGAACTCTTGGTTGGTTTCTATGCTCCTTCAAGAAGCCCTCATTGTTTTTGAGTCCTTCCTTACTCTCTGGCATCACAGAATGCCCCAGGGTCATTTAGTGTTTTTCTTACCCAGACTTGGAATCAACTAGTTCTCCAAGGACCCCTGATTCCTTTTGCTGGAGAATGGTATTTAGAGACCAAGATCTGGGTGGTGGGTGTGCTTGTTGCTATGGGGGTGCCAATAATCAAGGGACATTTTTCCTTCCAGACATAGTTTTCTTTGGTCCTATTTGCCATAGTGCCTGGAATTTTGAGACTTCTAGAAGACTGCATGATTGAACACAAGTCATCCTGCTGCACTTCAGCTACCTTAGAGAGAGACAGTTGGGTCTGGAAGATTGTTCACTGTGCAGGTAAAATGCAAACATATCTGGATTGTAAGATGATGTGATGGTGTAACACTAGATGAAAGCAGGTTCCTTGTGAAGGAGGCTGAGGACAGCCAGGACACCACTGACAGGGAGGGACACTGAAGTGCAGGTCAGTGTTCACCTCGGGCCATTGTAGCTCACTCAAACACATCCCCAAGGCCAGATCTAGCCTGGATTTCACATTTTTACATTCCCTAAAAAGAGAGTAGGATTCCTTCACTCTATTTTGAGAATGTACAAAGTATTTTGAGTATTTTGGGTCAGAAAGTTTGCTGAGGACTGGCGAAAATATATAGGGAATGACCTCAATAACTTATTTCAAGCCACCATAGGCCTAGATATCCACTTTCTGAATGTGTTCCTTTATAAAATTATTTCCCTTATTTGCCCTACTCCTATAATTCTGATTCTTTAATTGATATGGCTCCTTTCTTCTCTTGCCAGTGCATTTGATCAACTATAAACTCTTCTGGTAATCTACACTTCCTTTCTTCTTAATGTTAGCATGGTACGTTTTCCCCCATCCATTTACTTTTAATCTCTGTGTATGTGTGTCTTTACAATTAAAGTGGATTTCATGAAGACAACATATAGTTGGATCTTGTGTTTTGATCCACTCTGATAATCTCTGCCCTTTTATCAATGCATTTAGACTGCTGACATTCAAAGTGATTACTGATATATCTGAATTAATATCTAACACATTTGTGGCTGTGTTCTGTTTGTTGCCCTTTTTCTTTGTTACTGTTTTTGTCTTCCACTCTTTTCTGCCTTACGTAGTTTTAAATGAGCATTTCATATGACCCCACTTTTTCTCCTTTCTCAGCACATCAGTTATACTTATTTATTTATTTAACTTTTTTTTTTTAAAAAAACTTTTTAGTGGTTGCCTTAGAGTTTATAATACACATTTACAATTAATCCAGGTCCACTTTTAAGTAACACTATGCCAGGTCATAGGTAGTGTGAGCACCTTATAATAACAAAATAACCCTAAATGCTTCCTCCTATACCTTGTGTCATTGCTGTTGTTCATTTTACTTATATATAAACATACATAAATATATGCAAGATATATATATAAGTATATAAAGACATAGGCTTATAAGATACACATAAGTTATATACGTAAGTACACCTAATTGAATATATTGCTGCTATTATTATGAACAAACTGTTATCTGTTGGATCAATTAAGAATAAAAAAATGAAGGTCATTACTCTGCCTTCACTTATTCCTTCTTTAATGCTCTTCTTTTCTTTATGTAGATCCAAGTTTCTGACCTGCATTATTTTCCTTCTTCCTAAAGAATTTCTTTCAACATTTCTTGCAAGGTAGATCTACTGGCAACAAATTCCCTCAATTTTTGTTTGTTTGAGAGAGCCTTTATTTCCCTTTCAATTTTGAAGGATAATTTCTCAGGGTACAGAATTCTAGCTTGGTGGGCTTTTCCTCTCAGCATTTTAAATATCTCAGTTCACTTTTTTCTTGCTTGCATGGTTTCTGAGAAGAAATCAGATGTAATTCTTATCTTTGTTCTTCTGTAAGTAAGGTATTTCTTTTCCTCTGGCTTTTTTCCAAAAATTTTCTTTATGTTTGATTTTCTGTTACTTAAAAATGATATGCTTAGGTGTACTTTTTGGGCCATTTATCACATGTGATCTCTGAGCTTTCTGGATCTGTGGTTTGGTATCTAATATTAATTGGGGAAAATAGCCATTGTTGTTTCAAATATTTCTTCCCATTCCTTTCTCTTTTTTCCTTCTGATATCCACATTATGCCTATATTGTACCTTTTGTAGTTGTCCCATAGTCCTTGGATATTCTGCCCCCCACCCCACCACTCCCCGCCCCAGTCTTTGTTCTTTTGTTTTTGGTTTTTGAGGATTATACTGACATATCCTCTAGATCAGAGATTCTTTCCTCAGCCACATCCAATCTGGTAATGAACTCATCAAAGCCATTCTTCATTTCTGTTACAGTGTTTTTTAATCTAGCTTTTTTTTGGGGGGGGGGTTCTTTCTTAGGATATTCATGTCTTGATTTACATTGCCCATTGATTTCTGCATGCTACTTTATCCATTAGAGCCCTTAGCATATATATTTTTTTAAAGCTTTATTTATTTTTGAGAGAGAGAGAGAGAGAGAGAATGCATGCATATGCGAATTGAGGAGAGAGGCAGAGGGAAAGAGAAACAGACTCCTTACTGAGCTTGAAGCCTGACTCGGGGCTTGAACCTACAACCCTGAGATCATGACCTGAGCTGGAATTAAGAGTTGGACGCTTAACCAACTGAACCACTCAGGTGCCTTTAGAGCCCTTAGCATATTAATCATAGTTATTTTAAATTCACAATCTGACAAGTCCAACATCCCTGCCTTGACTGGTTCTGATGTTTGCTCTATTTAAATGGTAGTTTTTCATTTTTTGGTGTGCCTTGTAATTTTTCTCTTGATAGCTGGACATAATGGATCAAGTGAGAGGGACTGGCTATAAATAGGTCTTTAGTAATGTGTTGGTGAGATGTGGGGAAAGGGGAGTGTTCTATAGTCTCAGGCTTTTAGTGAGCCTGTGCCTCGGCACTGTGAGCTTTACGAGCGTTTCTTAGTTTTTTCTCTTAGGTGGGAAGAGATGGCTAGAGCCAGCTGGGGGTGGGTGTTTCTCTAGTCCAGGTCAGTTAGGCTCTGAAATACCCCAGCACGTTAGCCTCTGGTTAACTCATTTCAGCTGAGGGCAGGCCTTGTTGAGAACAGTGTGCCCTGCTGTACTTAGTAATGGTTTCTTTTGCCGCCCCCCCCCCCCTTCCTGCTGGAAGCTCCAGAGAGTTTTTCCTCAGGTATGTACTGTGGGGTACCTGGTTGAGCTTGAAGGTAAATCTCACAGCATTTGGGGAGTTTCCCATGACTGGATTCCCTCTGAAGCTTTCAATTCCCAGATTTGTCCACACTGAGTCCCCACTCATTCGTGTGTTACAGTTCAGGTTTTCCTGTGCAACATGGGTTCCACAGAGGTTTCTGCTCTGGTAAATCATGACTCTCTGCGTTCACTTGTCTCCCTCTCCAGGCTGGGGGGCAGTTTGCCCTGTGTCTTCACTTCTCTAACCAACCCAAGAAGAGTTTTTTGTTTTTTATTCATGAGAGACAGAGACAGAGACATAGGCAGAGGGAAAAGTAGGCTCCACGCTGGGAACCTGATGTGGGACTCGAGCCCGGGACCACAGGATCACGCCCTGGGCCGAAGGCAGGTGCTAAACCACTGAGCCACCCAGGAATCCCCTCAACCCAACAAGAGTTGTTTGGCTTTTTAGTCTGTTCAGCTTTTCCCTTGTTGCCAGGACAGAGTGGTGACTCCCAAGCTCCTTACATGTGGAACTGGATACTAAACACCCCCTTCTTTCTTTGGCTTCTCACTACCTTCCAAGTTGGGACTCCTGCCACACCCCTGTCCCTCCTGATCCTTTAAGCATCCACTGGAGGGGTGGGGGATTTGCATTTGGGGGGAAGAAGTCCAGGCCAAGGGAATAACTGTCAGAGGGATTAACTCAAATATCTTGGGAAATGCGGGTAGAAGTGAGGTGTGGGGGTGGGAAGGGGCAATGGCAAGCAGAATGGGAACAATAGCCTTCTTCTGGGCTCTGCCCCTGCCGGAGTCCCCCTGAGGCTCCTGCAACCCTCGGGCTCTGGAGTCTTGGGGCTCTGAATGGCTTACCTGCTGAGCAGGGGGCTTCTACACTGCCAAGGCTTGGGCTCTTTGCAAAGCCCAGGGCACAGCTCTGTGACCTGCAGACTTATGACAGCATTAGTCAGTCTCTGTTGGAAGGAGTTGGCACCTTGGATTATCAAGCATCTCTATAAATAGAAGAGGACAGGAGCACCTGGCATTTGTAGTGGCAAATCATGTCTTGGAAAACTGTCCGGATTCTCGGCATTGACAAAATCCTGGGGAAAGGAGACCAGCCAAGCTATCATTTATTCATGCTTTCAAAGGGCTCTGGAAACACAGGTAACAATGGGATGTAAGAACAAGCACTGTCATGTATTAATAAACAGTAGGCCTGATACCCGGGAGGAAGGCTGCCCTCACTGATGGGTCGTGGAAACTAATAAGGCTTCCTGGGGCTCCAGGCTGGGGCCCTTTTAATGACCTATTAGTGAGGTTACCAGAGAAAAAGGATGGCATTTCATCCCTCTTCAGCCACTTTTGTCTGAAGAACTTCAAGGTATTTCATTAGCGAGTCCCTTCTACCTGGGATGGAGCCGGAATAGGTCCACCTGAGGTTTGATCTTTAAGATGGATTAAGTAAAAAATAATTATTGAAAGTCTATGAGATGTCAGCTACTGTGCTAGGCCTTGGAGACACAAAGAGTGAACCAGTGGTCCCTGGCTTGTGGCTCAGAGCCTACCCAACATTCCAGGTCAAGGGTAAAGCATGTGTCAAGATGACTAGACCAGCACTTCTAGAGTATTTGAGTACTCAGGGGAGATTCAAAAGACAGTGAGTCCTAGCCCATCTCTCAAGGGGCCATAGACTGATAGGAAAGGCAGAAACAAACACACTTGGTAGAGGGAAAGAATGTATTAGTGGAAACATGGGTAGCAAGACTCTGAAGATGGGAGAGGTTGGCGTAGATTGCAGTTCAGAGAAGTCATGAAGAAATGATGGGAGGAGGTACATTTGTAAAGGGAGGATGGGTGGGACAAGGGCAGGCCTCAGGAGCCAAAGTTTATTCTGGCCAAAAAATAGAACTTGAAATGAGGAGGGAACAGGAAGCCACTGAGGGGTTTCAGAAGGGAAGGAGGTTGTGTTTGTTTCCCAGGGCTAACAAGGTTTCACAAACTGGATCCCTCAAAGGACATTTATTGCCTCAGGGCTCTGGAGGTCAGAAATTGAGGTATCTATGGGGCCAAGCACTCTCTGAGACTCGTTGCCTCTTCTGAGCTTCAGGTGGTGGCCATCTGTCCTTGGCACTCTGTGGCTTGGCGCTGCATCGCTTCCATGTCTGCCTCGGTCCTCACATTCTCTCCGTCCAAGGACACCAGCTCTATTACATCAAGGGTCCATTTTTACTCTACTATGACCTCATCTGGACTAATTGCATCTGCGATCCTATTTCCAAAGAAAGTCACATTCTGGGGTGTGGGGGTTAGGACCTCAAGATATCTTTTTGGAGACATGATTTAACCCAGGGGGCAGTAATGGGGACGGAGGGTTCAGCTTGGCCATGGAGAATTTTAATAGAAGACATGACAGCAGGAGAGGATGAGACAGAGCATGTAATCCAGCAAGTTTGACTGGGTTTCAAATCTCTGTGATTAAAAGAAGGATGTTGTGGCATATGTTCGATTAATGGATTTAATATACATTATATTTGGAAGGCAACCAATGTTTTCTTTGTGGAGGTGGGAGGGCAGTGAAGATGGTGAGTTGATTTCGTTTTGGATGCTGAAGAAAGTTGGAGAGAATGACTCAGAGTTCAAATGAAGTTTCAGGAAAGATGTGGATTTGGGGATCATTCCCTCGGGGGGATCCTGGAGCCCTTGACCTAACTGCCTGTACCCCCGACCTGGCTTTTGTTCTCATTTTGATGTTGAGCATCTATGTTAGAAACTGTTCTGGTTACATGCAGCGCCTCTCTCCAATACCATCGAGACTCCTGTGGTAACAAATGAACACAGGGCACATTGTGTTGATGGTGTGGTGGGCTTTTTGGATTGATTCTCAAATAGGAGATAAATGTGCTTTAGGGGCCAGGATGCAGAAGGACTATATCAGTTGGTCTAAAACTCTTATCTCCACGGTTTTCTTGTTCATGCCTCCATACTCTTGGAAGCCTTACCGTTGGGATTAGAAGCAGGATGTCTTCAGACCTCCTGAAACTCAGCACAACTGCTTTCTCAGAACATTGTCTGCCTTTAACATCTTGAATCATTTCATAACCATTTCGTCTTGCACAATTGGTGTGGTATCCGTGCCCTCCACACTTTTCTTCTTGCCTGATTACCCACAGGTGTCTTTGACTCACTGGTCAATCTGGTTTAAATCTGGCTCACCTGCGCAGCTGCATTAGCTGGTGGAGGCCTGGGTGGTCATCGTTGTATATTATTAGACCAATGAAGCATCAGGGGGAAGAAGGAGAGTGAGCAATGAGAACCTTTTAATTCAATTTCCACTGGGCGGATTTATCTTGGGATACAAGAGACTTGGTTATTGGTGTCAGAAGTGTTTTTGGATCCTGGGAAACAGTTGCAGCTCAGCCAAAATGTGAGCACAAGAAACTCGGGCAAGTTCACCTAAGAGTACAAGTTTATCTGAAGGCTCAGAACTGATGTCTCTCAGTGAGTGCAGGCAAGAACCTAACACAATGTGGAAAAAGGAAGTGCTACTCCACAGTGGTCAGCCTGAGTTCAACCTCATGCAGCTCATCAACCTATATTTGGAACCTGCCTACCCACCTTCCCCTTTGACATAATTAGCCCACAGGCTTATGAAAGCATCTATTTCTTCTTAACAAAGAGAGGACAACTTCAAAGGGAGGGACGCCAAAAGTAAAGATGCAAGTTTTGGTAGAAAAGATTGTCAAGTTGATTCATGACACAACAAAACTCCAACATAATTCTTTCTTAACATATGTCAGGAAGCCCAAGGCAATCTTTAACCCAAATAAATAACTGTGGCGAGAGGGGGAAAAAAAGATAGATACTTTCCCTTTGTTCAACACTCCATAATTTAGCAAGCATATTAAATCATGTATTTAACACTTGGTCGTGAATTTCTCAGGAAGTGAAATTCAATCAAATGAAAGTTCTGGGCCAGCAGTATTAGATTTAAAGTCCTACCCTTTGTATATTTTGAAATGAGGGAGTTTAAATTTTTAAAAGATAATCCACTGGGTCATACAACCCACACGTGTCCCCCCCCCACCGCACCATCAAGCCACAGTGATCCCTTTGGAGCGAACAGTTCATTTGCTTGTGGCAACGGGGTGCCTGGTGTCCGTCCAGGTTTTAATTGGGATTTTTATTCATTATTATCATTATGAAAAGAATTGCTAATAGTGACATGAAACAAGATTTAAACTCCTAGCTACTGAAAGGAGATGGTGTATAGGATTATATAATGGTATATTAAAAAAAAAGAAGGAATAAGAAAAAGGGGAAAAGCCCATCTTCAGTGCTTTTCTGCTTAGTGTGAGGAGTAGATATTAGAAACCCATCCTCCTTGGGGTGATAAAGCCTAGGGACCATGTTCTTATTTTGTAAAGCAAGCAAATCACTGGTGGTCCTCCCCCAGGAGGGGGAAGCATCATGAGCTCCCTGCAGAGAAAGCTGGGCTTCTGTCTCCTGGGTGGTCCCACTGGGATGATCTAGAAAGCTTGAGAGCAGAACTCAGGGTGGGGGTTGCTGCTGGCTCTAGTTTAGCAGAGGCTCCTGGTGCAGAGATGGCACTGGAGCGTGGCTCTCTGGCCCGCCCTGCAGGCAATGTCACTAGCAGGTGCCAGGCGACCCCTGGAGAGGCCTGCTCAGCATCTACTCCATGCTGCTGGCATCTGCACCCCCCCCACCCAGGGCCTTAGCCCCCAGCATCTGTGTAGCACAAGACTGCAAAGTGAAATGTGGAAAAGTCCAACCACCTTGAACTTTGCTTACCTGAGGCCCAAATGCTTCATTCAAATGCACAAGCCCCAGGATAGGCACTGACCAAAGCAAGACCGGGCGCTTGTCCCCCAGGAGCAAGGAGGCCCCCCTCCAGCACCCAGCCAGCTTGTGCATTCCCTCCCAGCACACATCAGGAGCTGTCGTGATTTGAGTAGTAGACTTGGTGGTTCAGTTACTGTTGTTTTCCTCCCCTCCAGGGATGGCAGGCCTGGGTGGGCAGGAGGCCTGTCGCGGCATTCGCTGCCCTGCCTGCATGCCCACGACAGGGCCACACACCTGCAGGCTCCACGTGTGTGGGGACTGACTGGGCTCACACCCCCAGAACCATCCTCACTACCTCCCTTGGTAAAATTCATTCTGAGCTGAGCTGGCCCAGTTGCTTTGGTCGTTGGACCTTGTGCTTCCTTTGTTAGTACCGTGTGACAAGGTCTCCCCTCCTTCTGACCTGCAACTTCCCCCTCCCTTCTTGTCCCTGCACCAGATGCATTTCTTTCTTTTTTTTCTTTTTTTTCTTTTCTTTTCTTTTCTTTTTTCTTTTCTTTTCTTTCTTTTCTTTTCTTTTCTTTTCTTTTCTTTTCTTTCTTTTCTTTTTTTTCTTTTCTTTTCTTTTTTGCTTCTGGAGCTTTCAGAGGTGTTTTGTGGGGGCTCAGGGCATGGATCCCCAAGAAGGCTGCTTTGATGTGATTCCCCAGGTCCTGGTTGGGAGAGTGTCGCTTGCATGAAGCGCAGGTCTGAAGAGTGGGAGACTCCTGCCTGGGGTGCAGGTGGTGCAGGCCTCGGGCCCCCACCCCGCTGGCCGGTGCTTAGGGCCCTCCTTGCCTTGTCTGCAGCAGGAAGTCTGCGCTGGCTCACCCTGCACTGTGCAGGAGGGTCTCAGCCCCTGTGGCTTCTCTTTGTTCTGTGCTGCCCCCCTCTTTACAATTGCTCCCCCCTGCTCCCCCCTTCCCACACACACTACTAAACCACAGCTTGCCTTTTTTTTTTTTTTTTTTTTTTGCCTTAAAGCCCCAACTTGGCACATGCCAAGTATTTGGCTCATGCCAGTAAATCCCCACTAGGCTTTGACTCCTCCCAGAGGGAAAAAGAAAACCCTGCAAGGATGTGAGAAATTCCTTTTTGGTCTGGGAAGACAGAAGGGGATAGGATGCTGTAGAAACAGGAGAGTTTATTATTTAGCAGCACCTAACCTTTCCTAAACAGGAAGCCAAAGACTTTTCTTTTTTTAAAATTTATTTTATTTTAGGATTTTATTTATTTATTCATGAGAGACAGAGAGAGAGAGGCAGAGACAAAGGCAGAGGGAGAAGCAGGTTCCATGCAGGGAGCCTGACGTGGGACTCGATCCCAGGACTCCAGGATCAGGCCCTGGGCCTAAGGTGGAGCTAAACTGCTGAGCCATCCAGCCTGCCTGCCTTTCTTTTCTTTCTTTTCTTTTCTTTTCTTTTCTTTTCTTTTCTTTTCTTTTCTTTTCTTTTTCTTTTCTTTCTTTTCTTTCTTCTCTTCTCTCTCTTCTCTTCTCTTCTCTTCTCCTCTTCTCTCTTCTTTCTCTCCTCTCCTCTCCTTCTTCTTCTTTTCTTTCTCTTTCTTTCTTTCTTTCTTTCTTTCTTTCTTTCTTTCTTTCTTTCTTTCTTTCTTTCTCTTTCTTCCTTCCTTCCTTCCTTCCTTCCTTCCTTCCTTCCTTCCTTCCTTCCTTCCTTCCTTTTTCTTTCTTTCTTTCTTTCTTTCTTTCTTTCTTTCTTTCTTTCTTTCTTTCTTTCTTTCTTTCTTTCTTCTTTCTTTCTTTTCTCTTTCAAGACTTTGAAAGAAAAGGAAATCTCAGGTCCGTCATGGTATTTGGTATTTCCTACATGTGTTATGATTACTTCCCCTTTGATTTTCAGGCCACTGGCTACTGATGGTCTTAGACCCGGGTGTTGTGGCCACTATCTGTTCTGCATAAAGCAAAACACCCCCCAGAACCTAGTGGCTTAAAATCACCTCTGTTTGTTCGAAGTTTTGCAGTTTGGACTGGGTTTTTAGCTAGTGGTGTTCTCTGCTGCTCTCATCTGGTGTCACTCATATGCCTGAGAGTGGGTGACCCAAGATGGACTCAGTCACATGTGTGGTGTTCTTGGTGTGGCCTCTCCTGAAGAGTACTCGTTCTCATGCTGAGATCCAGGGGGGCAAACCTCAATGAGGAAGTACCCGTTTAACCTTCTGTTGGTTTCACATTTGTCCCATTTAGCTCCAACAAGTCACATGGCCAAGCTCAAGAGTCCGCATAGAGTGGGGTTACACTAGGGCATCCATACTGGGAGGCATGAGTCACTGGGGATGGTTACTGGAACAGTCTCCTACAGCTATGAGGTGTGTTATTTATGGTTTTGACTTTTCATTTGCGTCAACCGATGCATTACAGTGTCTCATGACTTTGCTAATCACTCTATAACTAGATCCTGGCCAAATCTAGAGGGTATTTCTCAACCTAGCTCACCGAAACATCTATATCAGGAGTTGGCAAACATTTTCAGTGAAGGACCAGAGAGTAAATATTTTAGGCTTTGTAAGCCATATATACTCTTTGCAACTACTGGCTCTGCCACTGAAGTGTGGGAGGAGCTGTGTATGATATATAAATGAATAGGGCATGGCTGTGGTGCCAATAAAAGTTTATTTACAGAAACAGATGGTGGGCTAGGTTTGGCCTATGGACTTGCTGATTCTTTTATTTTTATTTTAATTTTTATTTTTTGGACTTGCTGATTCTTGGTCTGTATACTAATCTTTCAGACTGCCGAAAAAAATGTATGTTACACTCAAATATTGCCGCTTCTCAAACTTGAAAATTAAATGTCATCTTTGTAGAACTTGATTTCAATATGAAAAGTCATCAATAAATGTATGTTACATAATATTTTCCACCTGATTGTTTGAAATCATAAATCCATACGATGTTTTCTAAGTATCTTTTTAAGAACTTGGTAAAAGCTGGGTTCATAGACTAAGATGTCGTGAGTTGGTTCAGTGAAAGTTGGAGGGGCAAAATAAGAAGGTACAGAGTACAAACTTTAGTCAGACTGCCTGAGTTGAAGCTCTGGCCCTGCTGCTCACTGGCTGTGTGATCATAGTGATGTTACTTAGCTTCTCTGAGCTTCAATTTTCTCATCTGAAAATAGGGATGATGATAGTCCTGCTTATAGGATTACTATGAAGATTAAACATAGTAGTCCACATAAAATAGTTAGAATGGTGCCCAGATCATAGTAAATGCTCAGTTAAAAAAATGGTGAAACAAACATCAAAATATTCTGAAATCCTAACTCCCTTAAATGGTAATTTTTTGATGAGCATAGGTATAGGATGGTTTCCATGTTCATCGTGTGGTGGTACAGTTATAAGAACTTGTAATTTTAACTTAAAGTTGCTGGAACTAAAACTCAGTAAGTCCTTTGGATACAAAAGTCAGTTGTATTTCTACACACTAACAACTACCCAAAAAGAAAATTAAAACAAATCCATTTACAGTACTATTAAAAGGAATAAGATACTTAACAGAGTGGTCTACTAAAACCTATAAAATATTGACAGAAAAAATGATCCAAGTGGAAGGACATCTCAAGTTCGTGAGAATTAATATTGTTAAAATGGGGATCATGCTTCTCAAAGCGATACATAGATCCAACTCAATCCTTAACAAAATCCCAAAGATATTTTTATAGAAATAGGAAAATACTCCTAAAATTGATTTGGAGCCACCAAGGACCCTGGACAGCCAAAACAAGTTTGAGTAATAACAAAGTGGGAAGTATCACACTCCCTGTGATACTGCAAATACCAAATATTGCAAAGCTATAGCAATCAGCAATACAATATTGATTGACATAGTAACTTATGGACCAATGGAGCAGAATAGGGAGCCAGAAATAAACCCTCACATATAGTGTCAACTCATGTTTGACAAAGGAGCCAAGAATACAATAAAAAATCTCTGTAAAAGGTGTTGAGAAAATTGGATATCCACATGGAAAATAATGAAATTGGACCCTTATAAAGAAAAATCAACTGAAAATGGATTAAAGACTTAAATGTAAACCCTGAAACAATAAAACTCTTAGACAGAAACATGAAAAAGCTTCTGATGTTAGACCAGAAAATGATTTCTTTGATATGACACCAAAAGCACAGCAACATAAGCAAAAATAAAGTGGGATTACATCAAAATGAAAAGCTTCTGCACAGTGAAGGATGTTGTCAACTGAATGAAAGAGCAACCTACAGAATGGGAGAAAATATCTGCAGACTACTTATCTGATAAGGAGTTAATATCCAAAATATGTAATGAACTCCTATAACTCAATATCAATAAAACCAAGTAATTCAATTTTCTTTCCAAGAAGACCTACCAGTGGCCAACGGAGATAAGAAAAGGTGCTCGATATTACTAATCCTCAGGAAAATGCAAATCTGAACTGCCATGAAGTACTGGCTCCTATATAGTTAAGTTGACTATCATAAAAAACAACAACAACAACAACAATGGACAAGTGTTGATAAGGAAGTAGAGAAGATGGAACTTTCTACACTGTTGGTGGGAATTTAAATTAGTGCGGCCACTGTGGAAAACAATGTGGTGGTTCCTCAAAATATTTAAACAAGAATTCAGATTTAATCTAGCCATAGAGAGCAAGATGGAATCACTCATGGCAAGCAGCGGTTCATGTCTAGCAGCGATGTAGGCAGCCAAGGGCATGGCAGCTAAGACCAGTTATCACCAGAACCTTCACAGGCTGATGGCACCGTGGACTGGTAACCATCAAAACCAAGAAGGCCTGGAAGAGCCAAGAGCTGGTAATCATGAGAACCAGAATAGGCCCACAAAGGGCCAAGACTGATCAAACTCCCTTAAGAAGGAATGACTTTTGCAGCAAACATGACATATTGTCAGATGGTCGGACTCTCAACATGGACACTTCCATGTCTGACTGCACTAAAAAGGCAGCTGCTACTCAAGGCTCCCCCCCAGTTGCTCCCACACCATAATAAAGACGCTCCACTGCTTGGACAGAATGAGCCATCAGCGCTGAGAGCTGGTCTGGACTGGATCGAGTCCTCCTCTCAACTGCCCACTCATGGAATGACTTTGAGTTGGCTTCATTAACTTCATAGGCCTCCCTCTCCGTGTCATCTCTGTTGTGTGACTTTGTACGATGGGCATGAAGCCTGGTTGTGTGTCCTTGAGTTTGGGATCCTGAACCTGTTTTACAGTTATGCTAACCTTGCTTTAGGATTGGATAAAGCTGACCCTGGGGGAAGACACAACTGATGTATGCCTTTAGAGTGTGCTTGGGACACCGGCGATCCTTTTTTCTGGGTATATATCCAAAGGAATTGGAATCTAGATCATAAAGAGATCTGATGTGCTCTCCATGTTCACTGCAGCATTACTCGATCGGAGCCAAGATAGGGAAACTTCCTAAGTGTCGATACATAAATGGATACAGAGAATGTGGTTACAGACCTAGGACATTGTATTAATTCAGGCTTGGAAAAGTTTCCTGCCATTTGCAACAACATCGATAGACCCTGAGAGCATCATGTGAAGTGAACAAAGGACAATACTGCATGGTCTCACTTACATGTGGCATCTAAAGTAGACTCCTAGAAGCAGAGAGCAGAATGGCAGGTGCCCAGGGCTAGGGGCGGGATCAATGGAGACATGGTGGTTAAATGTTACAACACTTCGGTAATGTGAAATAAGTTCTGGAGACCTACGGTTGAGAAAGACTGCACCAGGGCCACGCAGCCTCCTCCAGAGATTGAAGCACTGGCCTGGGGAAAGATTCGCATGAGCATCGGTTTTGGATGTCTGGGTGAGAACAGCTTTTATTTTTCACTTACTTTGAAGGAGCTTGGGCACTAAAAATCAAAGCTGAATTTTCCCGTTCATGAGTTATTTACTGGCTGTGTGCAAGTTACCTAACATTCCTTAGGCGCCCCTTTAAAGCTGGTGATCGTGAATATCGGATAAGGTGATGCTGTACAAAGTCCTCAGCACGATGCCTAGCTCTAAACTTGCATGCAATAAATGTTGATTAAAAATTTTAGTGGTAAAATTGGCCTAGATCTGTGTACTTGCAAGCCTGTTACAAGTATTCAGATCCAACTAGCAAGTCACGAGCAGTGGCGACAGGGCCAGACTTGGTAGTCTGGCGCAGGGGGTGTGCGTGAAAGCAAGCAACAGTAGTAGAGGCCAGGCAGGGACGTACGGATACTTCTTCAGATTCGTTAGTAAAACCTTAGAGAAGTATCTCTTCCTTAAAAAAAAAAGATTTAGTTATTGGGGATCCTTGGGTGGCTCAGCGGTTGAGCGCCCACCTTCGGCCCAGGGCTTGATCCCGGGGGTCCTGGGATCGAGTCCCAGGTCGGGCTCCCTGCATGGAGCCTGCTTCTCCCTCTGCCTGTGTCTCTGTCTCTCTCTCTCTCTCCGTGTCTCTTATGAATAACATTTTTTTAAAAACATTTTATCTAGTAGTACCCTAAAAACAGCACCCAGTGAGCTGGAATTGTCTATGCATTATTTTCCTTTGTGTGACAAGATGCGTGTGGATGTTGCCAGACGTGTGACCCCTCATTCTATCCAAACTGTGTAAATAAGACTATCCTTGTTGCTGCAGCTGCTGAATGCATAGAAGTTGCTAGGGTGGCCAGACAAGCCTTTGTTTTGCTGCTCTATTTATAGCTGTGCTTTAGTATATGCCACAGTGGCTCAGTGACCTGCATTTGACCTCTGGTCAGCATTCCTCGATGCATCCTGACTGTGGCATTTGTCTTTACTTCGCTGATTTGGAGTTGCAGCACCAGTAGTACTTACAAGGCTACTCGGCCAACATTTGGGTACGGTGACACTTAGGTGTCACCCCAGGGACCCAACGGCGACTCTTTAGGCATGATTTACTGAAAACAAAGCCCGTCTCCTATTTGGCTGTCTAATGATTTGACATTAGTAGCTCAGAACACATACAGTGAATGTCTTCCAAGTGGCAGGTGGCTATAAAAGCTGATAAATTTTGTTCTCAATCGGTTAATTGCTATTTCAAGGAAAAAAGAGCCTTGAGGAAAAATACCCTGTGGCTGATATGTGATGATCTGGTTAGTATCTGGGAGGGGCAGGTGATCCTCAACAGCCCACGGTTAGATGACAGGAGGATTGGCCGTTCCGGAGCCAGTGGCCTCCCTACCGCAGTGGAGGATCTACACTCACAGGGCAGCGGGAGTGAGGAAGCAGGAACTGGCCGCCCAGAGTGGCTATCTCTTGCTGTAGGGCTGACAGGCAGAAATGAGCAGACAGAGCAAAGAAGTGACAGGAACCATCCCAGTGATGTGCAATGTGCCAAACCCAAGATAAGAAGACTCATGACCTATCTTCCCAAATTCCTTGCATGCCTCCTCACCCCTGTGTGGGATTCAAGGAAAGGACTTGGGGAGGGCTCAAGCAATTGGGCCGTGGGGACTCCAGCCCTGGGCTCCTGTGGAAATACTATCCACAGCCGTTGATTGGACATCCTACAGGGAAATATACCGCCAAAAATGAAGGGTCATTCTCCCCAGCATTGTATCTTTGGAGCTGTTATTGCCTCTTACCCTAACTTCTTTTGCCCCGAGCATAACTCTAAAGCTTCGAACCTTAAGGTTTTCCTTGGGTGTCCACGATTTTGCTGTGGCTCTCACGTTAAAGGCTTTCATTTACTTCATCTCCAGGAAGCCGCCCTGGGTGACCTCCCATTTACAGGGTTTTAGACTCCCTATGGTCGTTCACAGAGGGCCTCAAACTCCAGTGTGCGTCAGAATCACCTAGGAGGGTTGTTGCAACATGGACAGATGGGCTCGGCACCACGTTGGGATTGTCAGCCTGGACTGGGCACTTCGAGTCCTCAGGCAGCGGTGATGTAGTTAGGCCAGGGACATTTTGATAATCACTGGTTTTGTAGAAGGAAAAAAATCTTAACCTGATCTCCTGTGTTGCATTAGGGTGCTAGGATAGTTGGTATCTAATCGCAAAAGATTTTCACAGTAACTCTAAGCTCTTTTTGTCCAAAAGTGCCTTCTGTTGACTAATATTGGTCTGTTCTTCAAGGATTATAGAAGTTGCTTGGATCCCTTTAACATATATTTAACTAGATTTAAACACGTTGATGGACTTCACATCTTTAAGATTTACTTTAGAGAGAGTGTGTGTGAGCTGTGGCAAAGGGCAAAGGGAGAGACTCTCAAGCCGACTCCCCATGGGAGTATGGAGCTGGATGTGGGCTCCATCCCAGGACCCTGAGACGCTGACCTGAGCGGAAGTCAAGAGTCAAATGCTTACTGACTGAGCCACTGCCCCGGATAGACCCCAATTCTTAAAATGAAAGTTTCATCGATCAAAAAATCTCCTGTCAACACTCACACCTACACCCACATGCTACCCCACACTTAAACCTCAGTAAGCAACACAAAGGTTCCGAATGATAGCTTTTGCTATATTCTATTGAGCATCTGCATGTAGTTTTTTATTCATAGACCATTTCAAAAGAAAAATACACAAAAGTCCTAGGTTGTTGACAAGACTACAATAGAATCAAACTGCATATAATCTTGTTCAGATTTTGAGGTTCAAAGTGATTTAATTTTAAATCAGAATATTCGTTCTGAAAAGTACACTCTAAAAAAGCACACATGATCAAGTTAAGTTTAGCAAATGTGAACCTCACGGATGTGCAGCAACTTCAGTGAGCACATGCGAGGTCTGAGCGGCTGACCGTGACCCTGTTTTCCTTAACACCTACTCCAATCCGAATGCTCCAGCATATGCTGGTTAGCTAGCCCTTGTGTTTAGAAGACCAGGATCACTAAACATTTCTAAGTGAAAACAATCTGTAATGGGGGACTAATACAAAAACAAACCTTCCAGACGAATAGAGGTACAGTTTATTTCAATTAAATCTTTCCTATGTCTTATTTTCTTTTCATTTATTTTTTTCTAGAAGTAGGGTGGGAGGGGAAATTTGGCTGAATCCAAAGTTGGAGTCAATCACAGGATGGGTACAGCTGTAGAGAAGAGGGTTTGGAAAGGAAGGCCGCAAGAGCCGAGGGAGGAAAAGCTGCTGACACATTCCTTGTAGCACAATTCAAGTTTATTCCATTTGTTCTTGCAACACAAAACTTAAACACAGTATTATTTAGCATTCGGATGTACATGAACTAGGATAATATGAGAAACTCAATTGTGTCAAAAGTATTACATTATGGAAAAAATGAAACTCAAATATATCAAAATGCACAAAGCACTAGTCTTCCTCCATTACTGCTTAGAAAGATATGATTGTTTTTCTCCATTTACAAAATAGAATCAGGACGATTTAAATTCTTAAAATTTTGCATGCAAAACACTGCAATTGCTTATGTAGGAGGGCACTCTCACCAGCTTCTTCTATACACAATCGAGTATACAATATTGCATGGAAGTAAAGAGCAGCTCAGTTGAAGTTTTCAGAGAAAAAAAGTCGGTACATACAGATTAAAGATCCATTAATTGGGGGAAAGAAATCAATGAATAAAGGGCCTTACTTGCAGCTTGTACACCCTGTACCCACCTACTCTCCTCTGTGCCCCACTGGGTGGAGAAGGTGAACTATGCATAGAAGAGCTACTTGGGTATCCTCAGGTGCTGTGTTTGAACTCTAAGTCTAGAGATACCAGTCTGAAGCTGCAAGGGGGAGGGGGGGAGACTTTGTTAGTATACTAACGTAAACAGGTAAACCACCTGTTTTTACTTGATATAGTGCATACAAAATGACTGACTTAATACAAAACTACAGAACATGCAAGATTTTTTCTGAGATGTTAAATATTCAGTGGAGAACAAAACTTATTTACCTTTCACTAAACGCATGTAGTACCAAAAGCAGACATGTTTTTAGCTTCTTTTACTCAAAAAATGAACATTAAGTGTTGTGAAATTTCTCTGCCAAGTGGTTCAGAAATACATTATAAATAACCTAGTTTAAAAAAAAAAAGGAACTTGTAAACCATCTTGGCCAGTCTATTCTATGTTTATGTTATTTTCTCAAGCAATCGCTCCATAATTATGGGGCTTACAAAATGGCTGAGAAAGAAGAGGGAAGGCGAAGTAGCCTCTACTGCATTACAAGAACAGCAGGATGAACTGTACAAAGAATCACGAGGTTTTTACACCAGGTGACTGTAGAAAGCAGACCAGGTTTAGGAATGATAAGACCGTGCACTTTCTGCAATAGCCAAATACAACACAACAGTTTGAAAGTAAAGGTAAAAACCATAGAGGGTAAAATCCAAGCCTTTTCAAAAGCATTATGCCAAGAGGTGAAAACAAACGTATCAAAACACCTTGTTGCTACCAACGTACAGACTGATAAAGTGCCCTCCGTCTTCAATGAGGATAGCTCTGTTTCTGTTCAGTGATGTAATAAAGTACTGTTTACTGACTTCTAATCCAACTCTAATAAGCTGCATTAAGACAGCAGAATTAGCCATATATATCAAAGTATTTAAATCATTTTGTTTGTGATTGTTTTCTTGGATGCAGGAAAATTACAGGGTTAGGCTAGTTGTAAGCAAAAAGCCACATGATTAAAAAAAAAAAAGGTTCATGGGGGGAACCACACACACACACACACACACACACACACACACACACCCTGGCACGCACGCATAAACCCACACCCTAATAAACCAATCGGCAACTGATTAAGATTTGTTATTAGCTGGCTATTATTTTTGATACTAGTTTAACCCTGCTTTAATGCTACATTGCCTTAAAAAATCATCAATTCTTTGTTATCCATGATCTGAATACAAGCCCCTAACCCAACCCCCCTCCCCTTTAAAAATTTGAGGTACATTCAATTATTGCGTGATTTGGCTAAGGAAAAACCCTATTTTTAGCAAGCTTTTATGGATGGCAAATCAAAGGAATCGATATTTTAAATGCAAAATAGCAAATTTAAGGGTATCTGTTTTCTCGTACTGCTCATGAAATAAACATTTGAACGTGTATCTAAATATTTCCTGCAGGTCATAACACCCATTTTAGGGCACTATATTTTAAGAACACAGAATACATTTTGAAAGTGTCACACTCAATGTGATGCATGGTTTAGAAAAGAAACAAAAATATATTATGCAGGTGGGCTGGCGTATGTTCAGCAGAAGCCTATCCAATAACATGGGGAAACCTGGTAATGAGCATATTTTTGAAGGGCCAGGGCTCAATTTGTCCAGATTGTAAATCTCACCCCAGTGATAGCTTTGGTGCAGTAAATAATTAGCATCCTAGGTGGGTCTGAGGGAGGATTTCCAAAGAATGTTCCTTGATTCTCCAAACATAACCGAGATCAATCCATTCAAAGAGCAAATGAAGAAAATCCATAGGTACTAAGACAACTGTTCTCTATGGGATACTAACAGGCTATGGCTATGAGTCTATGTTTAAATCCCCTTTTACTACCAGCAGAAGTTTGAAAGTGTTTCAATGTTATATAAACATCTGAATCCGGAGGAGAAAAAAATATGCACACTGGAATGATTTCTCCTTTAGGCTTCCAAAATTTCAGATTTTATAAATAAAACTCGTCAGTTTTATCTAAAGATACATGAAATCCATGTGAAAGGGGAGAGGAAATCCAAAGTTGAGTCATCCAGCAATTTAGGAGTGTGCCCCCCTCACCTTAACTGAGCTCTTCCGTAAAGCTGAAAGTTGCTGAGGGAAGATTTGGTCGCCGACCACGGGCAGCGCTCTTAACTACGCCAGGAGGCCCCCAGTAGAGTGCATCTTAAGGCAGAAGGCTAGAGCTGATTGCTTATCTCAGCACCCGGAGTTAGGTCCCAGCAGCCAATGCTGCTTGCACAGTTAGGGCTACCCCACACGGAGAGTTGGTCTTGGTAGAATCAGACCCTCGACACGATCTAATGAATAAACTAGCTAGGGAGCTGAAAGGGTCAAATGGTACTGGTAGGTTTTGTCTTTGCTCTCCCTTGGGCATAAGCTGTAGATTTTGTTGGAAATGGAAAAGAGGCTGACTTGATCAGGAATCCGAGTAAAAGCCTGATCACCCTGTTTTCCTCTCTTCCCAAACATTGTTTTTTCTGGTAGTCTGATTTGTTATGAATTTCTCTCTCCCCTCACCCCTCTTAAAGTATTTAGCTGAAGAAGCTGGCAGATAGAGTGACAGACAGACAGGCAGCAGTGTGAGGCCACAGGAGAGCCCTTCTTCCAGAGCTGTCAGCCCATCCGTCCATCACTGAAGAAGAGCTTTGATTGCCTGGTTGTCAGTGGCTTCAAAGGCAGTTAGTCCATCTGGACCTTTCACGGTCTTATCAGCACCCTGGGAAGAGAGGAAACAGCCGTTAATACTGAATGAGTCCACCATGAACGTGGAGACTCCATCACCTGCCCAGGCCAATGTGTATGTCAAGAATCAATCATCCCTATACTAATGGAATCCCTTCTAATGAAAACAAAAACAGAACCCCAAGCATTTGGCAAGGTTGTAGACTAAGTTGTAAAAATGTCAGATTATTTTTCAGGTACTAGAAACTGTAAGCTACAAATACAACTTGCCAATAATGTGGGCAATGATTGCCTTTCATTTATACTATCACGCATTCATTAAGCTTTAGAAAAGATTATCCCAATGTGTAAATATAAAACGGAGAAAATTACTTTTGCCAAAGAAGAAAGCATTACTGTGACAATTATTCCTTTGCAATACCCTGTGGAGAGTGCATAAATACTATCTATACACATATTTCTAAAATTCAGAGCTTACAAACCATTTAAGACAAATTCCTTAAGAATACTGTATAATACTGGTCATTCTATGTACAAAAACTGAGCAGTAAATGTTTGCTATGTGGGCTATAACAGGAGGTTCCCTTCTGTATTCTTTGGAAGTCCTCTCCAGCCTATATTCCAAAGCTTTACCTGGACAGTGCGATTCTGGAATATTTTACCTGCAACATGGTGTTTCAGTTTTGAGAAAGTGTATATACACCTTTGCGTCCGTTGGTTTTATTTGTGTTTACTAGAACAAAGCTCCAGGGGAGCATCTCCTCTGTATTACTTTGCTACTGTGTTCCCAGCACCTAAAAAGTGCCTAGAACCTGGGAGGTGAATTTGCTCCCAAACCAGGTCTGGACCTTTTTAAAACTCCCAGAGACTCCAATATTCCAACACCTGAGGGTTCTCCTGGCTAGTTCCAGTCCCAACTGATGTTTAGCCACCAAACAGCCTCTAGTGTCCCGCCCTCCTCCCCTTGCCAAACTCCACGGTTCTTCTAAGGCCTACAGAACTCTCTAAACTTAATGGAGATGGTCCTTTAAAGACCAGCTGTAGTCAAACTTAGCAGTCTTTTCTTTCATTAACCTCTCTCTGCTCTGATCCTGTGGAACTTCTCACCATTCTCAAATACCATGTGTCATGCCTTTACACATGCTGGACTTACACCTGTGCTCTGGCAGATTCATTCATTCAACAAGTCTTTAGTGAATGTGTAGACACTGTGTAAGGAGTTGGAGAATCTAAGAACAAGACAGCCTGCCAGTCTGGCTAGTGTGGGAGACAGACAAAGGAACCATTATGACAGCGGTGGATGAGAATAATGTGTTCTGCATGTGGATGAGACGTCTGTTAGGATGTGATAGGAGGATTGTAAGGGAGAAAGGCTTCTCAAATTAGACGGTGCTTGTGCTGAGTCTTGATGAATAAATACAAGTTGATTAAGTAAACCAAGAGGATGACATCCTAGGAAGTGTTAAATGATTACAAAGTCCTCTTCAATAGGATTATAAAAAAATCTCTATTTCCTCATTTTCTAATTGAATTTGACTGCTTCATGGAACCCATGGAACTCACAGTCAAGTGGGAGAGAAGTCTATGAGGGAGAACTTCAGTGTGGGAAGTCCTCTACAGGTTGTGGGACAATAACTGGGATCACTGTATTTAAAACCATTTCTTACCTGATAGCTGCTTTTATGACTAGCATTAAAACAATAATTCTGCACTAACAAGAAGTTAAATATTTTAGTGAACATCTACCTCTTGCTTGTTAGCTGCCAGAATTTGTTTTCTTTCTTTTGGTAACAGCATTCTTCCTAATTTGATTTTGGGTGAATGTTTTGTCCCTACTGTCTGGAGTCCTGGGCCTATATATAACCTATATAACTTGGTGGATTTTCTTCACCAAGTGTCAAACATTTATTTGACCCAGACTCAACTTTCACTTCTGGATTCTGAATCTTGATGGGAGAGATCGAGAGAGGGAGAATAAAAAATTCAGAGTTCATGTATTTCTGTGGCATGACCCAGATAAGACAGTTGAGGAGTTTCTGCTACCTGGAGTCCTGAAGGTGCCACAGCTCCTGTTCCTTCTGAGCCTGATTCTCTAGCTGTCCTGTTGGTTCTATGACTAGTCCAATACCTTCAAAAATTCCCTTTTCTACCTGTTAGAGTCAATTTCTGCCATTTGCAAGAACAACAAAAATCTGGCTGATTTATAGAAGTCACTTTTTAATCTAATTTTAATCACAGAACTCAAAATACACACAAAAAAATCCATAAAACTCATAATTCTATAGAGCAAGTACTTTTGTTAACATTTTAGTGTTTGTCTACTCTTTTGTTTTAAATCTTTTAAAAATAAATGACTAACCCTAGAACTAGAGAGACTATATATCGACAGAAACTTAAAAAAAAAAACCAGTATTACTACAAAGAGGTGCATTTCATAAGATCCAAAAGGTTCAATATTCATGGTTCAAAAATGAAATGGAGAAAACAATTCCATTTAAAATAGCACCAAAAAGAATAAAATACTTAAGAATAAATCCAAACAAAGTCAAACCATTTCTGAAAAAGAGGAACCAGTTTTGTCAATGTGGATAAGAATATTAAAATGATTTTTTGGTATTTGATGCAGTTCCTAACAAACTTACAGTAAGTATATTTCACTTCACCCTTTCCTTGAGGAAACCATTTTTAATCACTTGTTTTTAATTCTGGTGATTATTTTCATAGCTTATAATATATTCACGTTAGTATTTGCAATATTAATTTTAGATGTTATCTTCTTACTTCCTGCTACAAGGATGAGGCTTTAACTCACCACCAGACTATCTCATTTCTTCATATATTTAAAATACCAGTTTGTTTCTTTATACATTTAAAGTACAGTTAATTAAGCCTATTATTTCTTGTTCCATCAGTTCGGACAGTATTTCATGTCTCTACTGTATACTTTCTCTTAAAACTTGCCAGCTTTTCTATTTTGTCAAGATGAGCTTTTATTGTGTTCTGTGAGAACTGTTTTGATTCTTTTTTATGCCTTTTAAGTCACCACAGTGTATATTACATCCCCAGGACTTTTTTTTTTTATCTTTCAACTGTTAAGTCTGTACCTTCACTTATTTTGCCCATTCCCCAACACCCCCCACTTTTGGCAACCAGCAACCTGTTCACTTTACATATGTGTGTGTATAAAGATTCCACATATAAGTGACATTATATAGTATTGGTCTCTGACTTATTTCATTTAATATAATGCCCTGAAGGTCCATCTATGTTGTTGCAAATGTCAGCAAATTTGCAAATGCGAATTTCTTTTTTTTTAATGGCTGAATAATATTCCTGTGCGCACACACACATGAATGTGTATTATACACATTTTCTTTATCCATTTAATTGTCGATAGACACTCAGGTTTGTTAGCATGTCCTGGCTATTGTCAATAATGCGGTAAGGAACATGGGGATTGCAGATATCTTTTCAAGATGGTGATCTCATTTCATTCACTTTTTTAAAATTTATTTTTTATTGGTGTTCAATTTGCCAACATATAGAATAACACCCAGTGCTCATCCCATCAAGTGACCGCCGCAGTGCCCGTCACCCAGTCACCCCCACCCCCCGCCCACCTCCCCTTTCACTTTCCCTTGTTCCTTTCCCAGAGTTAGGAGTCTCTCATGTTCTATCTCCCTTTCTGATATTTCCCACTCATTTTTCTCCTTTCCCCTTTATTCTCTTTCACTATTTTTTATATTCCCCAAATGAATGAGACCATATGTTTATCCTTCTCTGATTGACTTATTTGAGTCAGCATAATACCCTCCAGTTCCATCCACGTTGAAGCAAATGGTGGGTATTTGTCGTTTCTAATGGCTGAGTAATATTCCATTGTATACATAAACCACATCTTCTTTATCCATCATCTTTCAATGGACACCGAGGCTCCTTCCACAGTTTGGCTATTGTGGACATTGCCGCTATAATCATCGGGGTGCAGATGTCCCAGCGTTTCACAGCATCTGTAACTTTGGGGTAAATCCCCAGCAGTGCAACTGCTGGGTCGTAGGGCAGGTCTATTTTTAACTCTTTGAGGAACCTCCACACTCATTTCCTTCAGATAAATATCCAGAAGTAGAACTGCTGGATCAAATGGAAGGTCTGTTTTTTAATTTTTTTGAGGAGACTCTATAGTGTTTTCCATAGTGGTTACGCCAATTTAAATCCTAATAGTATGCGAAGATTTCCTTTTCTTTATATCCTCACCAACATTAGTTATGTCTTGTCTTTTTGATGATAGCCATTGTAACAAGTGAGAAGTGATCTTTCATTGTGGTTTTGATTTGCATTTCCCTGGCAATCAGTGAAGCACCTTTACATGTACCTGTTGGCCATCTGTATGTCGTCTTTGGAAAAATGTTCGGGTCCTCTACCTATATTTTAATCAGATGGGTTTTTTCTTCTATTGAGTTGCAGTTCTTTATATATTTTGGATATTAACCTCTTATATACATTAATTTGCATATATTTTCTTATTCCATTGACTGTCTTTTCATTTTGTTAATCTTCTTTGCTGTACTGTTTGATATAGTCCCACCTATTTATTTTTTGCTTTTCTGTCTTTGCTTCTGATGTCAAATCCAAAAAAACCCACTGCTGACATAGATGTTAAGGAGCTTAACCTCTATGTTCTTTTTCTAGGAACGTTATGATTTTCAGGTCTTATGTTCAGGTCCTTAATCCATTTTTAGATTTTTGTGTAGGGTTAAGATAGTTGTCCAGTTTCATTCTTTTACATGTGGTTGTCCAATTTCCCCAACAGCATTTATTGAAGAGACTATATTCTTGGCTCCTGTGTTGTAAATTAGTTGTCCATATATGGTGGGTTTATTTTTGGGCACTCTATTCTGTTCTATTGATCTGTGTGTCTGTTTTTATGCTAACACATTACTGTCTTAATTACTGTAAGTTTTGTAATAGGTTTTGAAATTATGAAGCACAATGCCTCCAGCTTTGTTTTTCTTTCTCAAGACCGCTTTGGCTATTTGGAGTCTTTTGTGGTTCTACATACGAAGTTGGAAATTGTTTCTTTTGTATCTGTGAAAATGCCACTGGAATTTTGATAGAGATTACACTGACTTAGTAGATTATTTTGGGTATTATGTACATTTTAATTATTCTCTCAAATAGTCTAGTGCTAAGTAAGAGTATTAAGGTTAAATTACCTTGTAAGGTCATTTAAGGATGTAGATCCCTTTTCCCATGTTACTGACCTCATTGTCTGCCTCAGGCTGGCTCACCTTTACATTTGTTTCCACCATAATCTTTCCTACAAACTTGCTCCTTTTTCAGCATTTTCTATCATGGTAAAGAATACTAACATCTTCCAAGAAATGTGCAGACACCATGCAGTTTTTCTTGTTTACTTCCCGCATAATCAGTTACCAGGTTTTTAGACCAGACTATTCTTAACATTTTTTCAGCTGTCCTTACTACCACTACTCTCTTAGCTCGGGATTTTTACATAGAGATCCTAATTCAATAATCTCTTATCTTTTTTCACTTCTTACACCATTTCAATTCAGATTCCATACATCAATTTGGGTGATGTTTGTTAAAATCCAAGTCTGATCATACTAGCCAACTACCAAAAAACCTTACTGGCATCCTCACAGAAGAGAACAAAGATAAATAGTATCACAAACAAGGCATAATCTCACTATTTACCTATTTAGTCCTATTTCTTCCTAGTGTATTTTGTAGCTCTATTGTTTTTTTTTTTTTAAACCTTACCTTAATGCATCATGGTCTCTCTTTGTCCCTGTGACTTTTCTAACATTATTGCTTCTGTTTAGAATGATACCTTAATTCTCTATTAGATTCCTGGACACAAGTTTCAAAGATTCAGCTCAAGTGTCAATTGCTTTATGAATTATATTACAACTGCTTTATGAATTGTGCCTGAGGTTGTAATGGCATCCTTACTTATAACATTATCTCCTTGACCCACCAGGGCCATACCTGACCTTTTCCTTCAAATTCCTACTGTGTGCCACAGCCATCATAACACTTTAATGTGCTTGTTTTATGTATTTGTCTCCCTCCGTTAGACTAGAGTTTGCTTTCCTCTACTACAGAGGTTGAAAAGAAATTGAATCTGCAGACTGCCATAGAGCTACAGCTGGCCATCTGACACAAATTTAGCGTTTCCCATGGAGGGCTTTCCTTTTTCAGTAAAGTCCCAGGAGGACACAGTCCTTAGCTCTTTGCTCTTGTTCCTACCCCAAAACACAGACACAATGCCTGGTGGTTCAGCAGTCATTGTAACAATGAGCCCTGGGGAAGATAGAGAAGGGAGTGTGGGATGTTGATGACACAGCACATCCAGCTGCCCAGCCTTGGGTTGCACACCTCAGACCTCTGCTGAATCACTTTTTTGTTTAAATCACTATAGTAGGAATTTATGTTATAGCTGAACTCCAGTTCTCTTAATGCACTTACCATAGTCTGAATTGATGTTAAAAGACCTCTCCTCCAAATTAGGCTGGGTTCCCTGAGGGCAGGGGTCTTACTATATTCATCTCTGTACTTTTAACACCTAGGATGATGCCTGGTATATAGCAGATGCTCAACAAAAATTTACATGTGGGTCACAATGCAAATGAGTATTAGTAACATCAATCCTACCCTTAGTTTTTCCTTTTAATGTAGGGCCTATCTTTTCTACCATTTTGTGTATACACATACCAAAGCACTATGTTTTTTTTTTTTTTTAAAGATTTTATTTATTCATGAGAGGTATATATATATATAGAGAGAGAGAGAGAGGCAGAGACACAGGCAGAGGGAGAAGCAGGCTCCATGCAGGGAGCCCGATGTGGGACTCGATCCCGGGTCTCCAGGATCACTCCTGGGGCAGAAGGCAAACGCTCAATCACTGAGCCACCCAGGCGTACCCCAAATCACTGTTTTAAAGAATACTGCAGGGGCGCCTGGGTGGCTCAGTAGATTAAGTATCTGCCTTCGGCTCAGGTCATGATCCTAGGGTCCTGGGATGGAGTCCCATGTCGGGCTCCCTGTTCAGTGGGGAGTCTGCTTCTCCCTCTCTCTCTGCCTCTCCCCTGGCTTGTGCTCTCTCTCACTCCCAAATAAGTAAAATCTTAAAAAAAATACCATAAAATATTTATTTTGAATCAATTCATACATATTCTAGAACAATCCTGAGAAACTGCTCATTAAGTACTCTATTATCTCATGATTTGGGGTCATTTGTTTATAGTTCTATGGCAGTAGGATAAAATGCTCAGAACCTGGGAATTTTCAATTGTTTGAATATACATTTGAATATTGCTATTAGCATAGAACTTACACAATTCCATTTTGGAGTCTACTAAAAACAGTAACACTAGAAAAGTAATTCAAATACCTACATTTACACATGTTGTATAATGTTATTTACTATTACAGGATTTAACAGCGCATTTAACTTACATACTGATACAGAAGACACAATAAAGAATATTTCTGGGTACCCAATAGAATCTAATGCAATACTCAACACAGTAAATGTTAGGTTTCTTAAATTTTATAGCAGTTTTGAGTGTTTAACCCAATACTACAGATATGTCCTCTCGTTTTATCATCATAGCAGCCCTGTAAAGTAGGCACTGTTATCTCTTTTTAACAGAGATTTAACTTAAGCTCAGAGAGGGTAAGAAACTTGCCCAAAATCAGTCAGCAGGTTAAAGAAACTAGAGCCTTCTCACTCTACATCTTGTGTTCCATGATTTTTGTTAAAAATGACCTATGGACTTCCCCCTAAAAACATTAGGATGAGACTCAGATTCTAGAATTTATTAACCTTAGGTATTTTCAACATTTTTGTGTCTCCTCCAGGAAAATGAAGAACCTTATACGATTTTGTATATAACGTGTCATCTGTTGGAATACATTCAAGCTAAAAACATTTTCAAAGATAACCACTTCCCTAAGTCTCTTCAATGTTTGTAAAGTTTCTATTAAGTGTCAGACGTAGTTTTGATAAAGTTTTACTAGAACACAGTCCTCTCTCTCTCTCTTTTTTTTTTTTTTGGGGGGACCATATTGTTTATGGCTGCTTTTGTGCTATAAATCAAGTATAGGCATACCTCATTTTGATGTGGTTCGCTTTACCGGTGCTTCATGGATACTGGTTTGTTTGTTGTTGTTGTTATTGTAAACATATTGAAGGTTTGTGGGAACCCTGGATCAAACAAGTCTATCAGTGCCATTTTTCCAATAGCATTTGCTTATTTCATGTCTCTGTGTCACATTTGGGTAATTCTTACAGTATTTCATACTTCTATATTTTGGTGATTTGTGATCATTTATCTTTGTTCTTACTGTAATTGTTCTGGGCGCCCATGAGTTGTGCCCACATAAGATGGTGAACTTAATCGATACATGATCTATGTATTCTGGTTGTTCCACTGGCTATTTCCCTCTCTCTCTCCCTCTTATCCAAGTCTCCCTATTCCGAGACACAATAGGAAATTAGGCCAATTAATAACCCTACAGTGGCCTCTAAGTGTTCAGGTGAAAGGAAGAGTTAGCTGTAAAATGTGGTGATGTGAGATGATAAAATGCCTATGCGATGAGATGCAGTGAGGTGAATGACGTAGGCATGGCCATGCAGCATCAGGCTACTGCTGACCTTCTGAGGATAGTCAGGAGGAGGATCATCTGAATCTAGACTGTGGATGACCGACAGTAACTGCAACTGTGAAAAGCAAACTCTGGATGAGAGGGAACTATTATACTGGCTCTGTGCTGCAGAAAAGAAAGCTTATTAGGCTTACATGTTAAGGAACTTGCTCAAAACCACAAAGCTATTAAGCAGAACTAAGAACTAAACTGGGGAGTGGGGGAATGTGGCACCAAAGCTGCCAGTATATGTCTCTGACAAAAACTATTTAATTATGACTCCAGACTCAAAGATCTAAATGGGTAAAAACAACAAGCTTACAATGGGCATATCTATGTATGAGATTTGGGAAACATTTAAACAGTGTAAGAACTGGTTTCTTCATTATTTAGGTGATAAGATTGGTGGCTGTATGAATTCTGGCAATGCAGTTCCTTCTGAAAGTAGGTGAGAAAGGCACTGCTGAGTTCTTGGAGGGTCACCTGTCCTAAAAAGTTTTAAAACCAGACTTGCCTATGTATTGGGGTTCCGAGCTATGATAAAATCTGCACTTGAGAGGATGTAAAACTGTCTAGGTTTTACTGGGGGGGGGGCAGGGAGGAATTAGGAGTGTGAAAAATCATTCTACTTGCAAGCACATACTTGTTGATGCTGACAAGGTAACTTACAATCTTTGGATCTTATACATTGGAATCTCAGTTCAATCGGCAAAATCTACCACAGACGCTGAGAATTTGACGATGCTGGTATTTGAGAGGGGTATTCAGTTTTTATCATTAATTGGCTGCTTGATTTTTTAAAACAACACAAACATGTTTAGCAAAAACATCAATGTTATATAAAAGATGGTCTTCTAAAGTTTCTTAAACTGATTTTTTAAAGTATTTTTTACTCTTTAGAGCAATTATATATAAAACATTAATAGTTTGACTTTCTTTTTATAAGAAGAGATAGCTGAATAAGCCTTTTTTGCTGTTGCTCATTCATTTATTCTACTCAAAGAGGAGCAGACGTCTTACAGTTGTGTGAAAGAGCTATGAATCACTACAATTAGTGTTGCACAATCAGTGGTCACCTACTACTTTGTCGTACGGTTATAACACTTGCTAAGGAGACAGCTTCTTTGACACAGAGTGAAGCAGAGAAATAATGGAAAACAAAGCCCAAGTTTCTTTGGATTTGTTCCTCTCATGTATAGCTGACTGTGTTAAACATCACTAATAACAAATGACAGTGTATAATAACAATTTAAGCATGCTATAGGTTTGTAATCTAGGAAAACAGTAATTGCCATGTTTTAGAAGTTGGATTAAATTTTCAAATTCACAAGATTTTCATTCTCACATGCTAGGGTACAACTTTTTCTATTTACTTAAAAGAATTCTTGTTCTCACAGGAAGTCGAGTGGTCATTTTTAATAGCAGTATATACCTATATGGGGACAGAATATGAACACATACCAGAGTAGATGGCACAGGTTATCTACCTATGTTCCTTAACATCCTTTAAAAGAGGAACAGAAGTAAACATTTAAATATTTCCCTTTTCCCCACACTGGTTTATTTAGGAGTGCTTTTCCTTAGGATTAGGAAGAAAGGATACTTCTTAAAATCCAGTTACCAATTACATAAATTATAAGGCATTACATAAATTATAAGGAATTCTAATAAGTATCAATATAGAAATGATATGTCAGAACTATGTATCATAACAATATTATAGGAAATGTCTAACATGATAGTGTATTAATGCTATAGACAAACTTCTTTCAGAGAATTGTATCTTCAATCAGGCAAACTAGATTTAAGGTATCAAATTATGTGTATACCAAAAAATACATAGCTGTGAAAAAGAAATGAATTCTGGACTTAAAAGTCCACTGGCTAATAATAATATAATTCAAGAGAGTATCACTTCATGATTAACTCTTCTAAATAATGTATTTATGAAATGATGCTATTATTCAGGCATATAAGATTAGTTCAGTAATAATGAAAATTCCAGATCACTGTTCTATAAGCTCTTGTTCAGCTGCATTAATTGATAATAAAACTTTTCAACAAATAAGCAATAGCACAGATGAATAAAAGCATCCACAATGACAGATACATTCTCAACCATCATTTAGGAAGGATATCTTCCCACTAGGGCTAGAGGTTTAAAATGATGCGCTATAAATTCTAAACTATTCATGAGCTAAAACAGGAGTCTGCAAACTGTGACCAAGATGCTTGTTTTTTAAGTAAAGTTTTACAGGAACTCAGCAATGCTTATTTATTTCTGTCCTATGTCAGCTTTTTAAATTATAGTTGATACACAATGTGACATTAGTTTCAGGTATACAACATAGCAATTAGACAACCCTATATGTTATGGTTCGCTCACTGCAAGTATAGCTACCACCTGTCATCATAAAACCCTATTACAATGCCACAGACTCTATTTCTATGCTGTACCTTTTATCACTGTGACTTGTGCATTCCATACTTGAAGCCTATACTCCCATTCACCCATTTTGCCCATCCTCCTATCCCCTCTCCTCTGACAACCATCAGTTTGTTCTCTGTAATTATGGGTTTATCCTTTTTAGATTCCACATATAAGTGAAATCATATGGTATTTGTCTTTCTCTGATTTCACTTAATATTTCACAATAAATGTTGCTAAGGTCAATGTCAGATTACTATGGTTTTTTTTTTCTGGGAATTTTATTTCAGGTGAGTTTATATAAGAAAGTGGTCCAATTTTACTCTTTTGTTTGTAATTGTGCACTTTACTCAGCAACATTTATTTTTCACTCAGGCAACATTCAACATTTATTGAAGACACTTTCTTTTCCTCCTCGTATATTCTTGTCTCCTCTCTCACAGATTTATTGACCATATTAAACACAGGTTTGTTTCCAGGCTCTATTCTGTTCCGCCAAACAGAATGTGTGTATTTTTGGCTAGTTACCATACTGTTTCATTCATTATAGCTTTATAGTATGTATCTTGAAATCAGGGGTTGTGATGCCTCCAGCTTTGGTCTTTCTCAAAACTGCCTTGGCTATTCAGGTTTTTTTTTTTTTTGTGTGTGTGTATGATTCCATACAAATTTCGGTATTTGTTCTAGTTTGTCTATGGAAGCTTTAGAGCTACAGTGGCAAAGTTATGCCAGCAACCACACGGCCTACAGTTATACACGACCCTTTAAGAAAAAGTGTGCCAACCTCTGGACTATAGCATATTTTTGTATCACCTTTTAAACATTCCTTTTATTATTGAAATTTCTTGGTTGAGATTTCTTTTAGGGCAAAAAACAAACAAAAACCCTTATTCAACTGAGAAAACTACAATTCAAATGATACATACTTAGTCTCTTTTGCTTTGATAAAAACAGGCTGAAGTCAATTAGGCTTGGTCTTTTTATTGACTGCTGTTTGGTCACCACTTCTCTACATAGATGTCTGTTTCACAGTTTTGCTTAGGCCTTTTCTTCCTCTGCTACATTTCCCAGGATGCTTCTTGAGCCTGTATTCTAACCTGTTTTATCTGTGTCCTTTCCCTTGTTTCTTCTCCCCAGTTTTATGCAATGTTTTACATGTACTCCTTTGATCACTTGCCTTCCATCTTATAAGATGGATCTAATTATTATTTAATAATTCTATAGTAGCTTGTTTTTTAAATGTTATTATTTTGTATTTTATTTTAAAACATTTATTCATGAGACACACACGCGCACGCGCGCACACACACACACACACACACACACACACACACAGGCAGAGGGAGAAGCAGGCTCCATGCAGGGAGCCCGATGTGGGACTCGATCCCAGGCCTCCAGGATCATGCCCGCTGAGCCACCCAGGCTGCGCTGTTTCGTATTTTAATATTTCTTTAGATTCATATACTAATTTTTCTTTTTTTTTTAAAAAAATGATTTTATTTATTCATGAGATAGAGAGAGGCAGAGACATAGGCAGAGGGAGAAGCAGGCTCCATGCAGGGAGCCTGATGTGGGACTCGATCCCGGGACCCTGGGGTCACGCCCTGGGCTGAAGGTGGCACTAAACCGCTGAGCCACCCGGGCTGCCCGTCACATACTAATTTCTTGACTATGATCACTCTTTTTCTCTTTGAGTTTAATTTGTTTCTTCCTGAAGTGCATCCAAATCTTCACTTGTTTGTTGCTCAGGGTACTGACCACTTTCAGGCTTGGAGCAGCCCTGGATCACCTATCTTTTTTTTAACAATACTCTCTTGCTCATTTCAGGGAATGTTTTCTTCTTCAACCTCATCCCCTCTGCTTTCTGTGTCTCAAGGATTCAATAGATTTCTTCTCTAATGAACCCCTTCTTATATTTCAAAGAAAATACTGATTCATTTTAAAAACCTCTTTCCTGTCATAGGAAGGCAAAAAAGGGTAGGATACCATAGCATGTGCTCAGACCCCAATCTCGAAGTGGAAGTTCCACATTACTGATCTCTTATTATTAGTGCTAACTCAAAAAATTAGGCCAAATAACTTTTACCTACAGAAATATACACAACCTATTTCTCATAACTGTCCCTGACTCTATGATAGGCAATCTTAAGTAGTAGAACGAACATGTACTTCTGAGTCATAATCATGGAACAAATCTCAATTCCATTATATTTTGTTTGACTATAGGTAGATACTTAGCCTCCCTAAGCCAAATTGTTTCTTTATCCATAATATGGAGATGACTATACCTATGTATTTGGGTTGACGGAAATTAAAGACGATTATATAAGCAAAGTGCTTAGTACATATTATGTTCTCTACAGATGTTAGTTTCTTCTTTTCTATGTGGACAATCAAAAATTAAATGTTTTAAATTCCCACTTGTATCATAAACTTCATCTTGTATTGCATTAAAATCAAAACAAAAACATGTCCAGTAAGCGCAGTTTGATTTTGAATAGTCTAGTAATCCTCTTTCTTTTGTTTTTGTGGCTCCCCACCATTAGTGGTGATCATATTGAGTTTTTAACTTTGTTTATTTTGGCTTTTTTTCCTATACTTACGGATATGCCAGCTGGATAATATATTAAAAATGTCAATTTGGTAAACTTCTCAAACTAAGTATTTTTAAAATGAATTCATAATAATCCATAAGGATTCTAACTTTTGATAAAAGGTAGAACCAGATTTCATAATACAAACATTGATTGCAACAACAACAAAAATACTCTGGAATAGCCTTGTTTTAACAACTAAGGATTTCTGAAAGAGTACAATCAATTTCCAAAAAAAATTTGGCTAACAAAACCATAGGGTATCCATTAAATAAGCTTATGCAATAATAAAAAATCAAAGTAATTTTGAGAAAGCAGAACTAAATTTTACTATGCTGCTTTCATAAAGGTAAAACCCTTTCATCTAAAATAACAGCTCTGCATGGGTACAATTGATCTGCCATTAGCAGAGCCATCTCTGAATGTCACTTAACTTCAAAAAATCAAGGCTCAGACACATAAAAGGGCAGTATTACAGTCACAAGTAAAACAAAAAAAAAATAAGCTAGTTAAGAGTCAACTTACAACCAATAATGTAGCAACAGAGTACATAATTACAGGGACCCTTCTAAGAAAACATAGTAGGGCCTAATGCACATGCAAATTAAGGCAGAAGATTCTTTAAATAATGGAATCTAACAGTCACGTTTCAATGACCTGGAGCATCATGCTTTGGGACTTCTCCAGCATAATAATAACTTTTTTGTTTGTCCTGTGAGGAAAGAGAGGCTTATTGGAAGGAAATACAGAGTCTGATATATGACTAAAAAAAGCATGCTTGGGAGCATCTCATTTAATAAATGATCAGAGCCTAAGCTAAAAAGAATCCCATGGAGGTTTTTATTTTCAGAGAACAAAACCTTAGCTGGGTGGAAAAATATCAGGGAAAGAAAGAAAGGGGAGGAAAAGTTCTTTTATCTTTTATTCTGACTTACGAATTTATTTTTTGGGCTACAATTGACATATAACATTTGTATTAGTTTAAGGTACAGACCACAATGATTTGATACATATATACTCACAATGATTATCACAATAAAGTTAACATCTATCACACCTCAGATAGCTTTTTCTTGGATGAGAACTTTAAAGATTTACTCTCAACTATTTTCAAATATACACGACAGTATTATTACTGTTTCTTTTACTATACACTTATAGCAGATAGGTTGAGGTCAGGGGAACTAAGTCCATGCTGAGAAACAGAGCTGAGAAGCAAATAGAAATCAGATCCTGGTAATGCGGCATAAGCCCAGGGTCAGGCTGTGTGCCTCAGCTGTAGTTATGTGAGTCAACAAGATCTCTTTACTGTTTAAGCTATCGAAGCTGGGTTTAGTTACACACAATATAAAGAGTTCTAACTAATAAATACTGGAATTACACAAATTTCTAACAAACTGTAAATCAATACTTATAACCTGTGATAACCAGTTTTGAAAATGGTAAGCAAAAATATTCTCCCGGATGAAGTGATCCAGTGGTTTTCAAAGGTACTTACCACAGATTCTGGATTCATCACAGTGACCAAGAATAATACTTTCATTTGTTTTGGCTTTGGCAGAACCACATCATTCATATCAGTATAATGTGTAGTACCTAAAATTACTACTGCTATATACCCCCCCTCCCAAAATAAAAACCCACCGCAAACCAATGACCACCACACACTTAAAGAAATTCAGTAATAAGTGCTTAACATGCAGCTATGGGTAAAAAAATTCCTAGTTTTAGATACCCTAAATTAACTGCTTTCAGAATAGTTTCTTTAAGAAATTATCAATAAAGTGTAATAGACAAATGTGCTAGCCTTCTTTCCTAAATGAGTTAGCCTATGAAGCATAAAATTCTCTTCAGACTTAGTTAATATAAAAGCTACCATTTATTGAACATTTATATGTCAGGAACTGTGGCAAAATGCTTTGTATACATTTACTCATTTACTTTCTGTATCGTTCTTTAGCAGGACTTCTATTTTAAAACCCCAAGTAAAGTGCTATAAACAATATTTTCTAGATTATGCCATGAAATGATACGCTTGGGATTAATACTAGTGCCTTATTTTATTAAGATTTCTTGTCTTCCATCATTTGCAGGTTCCAGCTCATACAGCCAGAATGGTTACAACTGACTGGTTTGTTGAGACTGGAATTTGAACTCCATTTAAGAGTTAACACTAGAAAATTAGAACTTACCAGGACCTGAAGCATATCAAGATGACTTATCTACAGAAAACTGCCTCTAATCATCTCACTCAGTATGTGCTACAGAAAATTAAACTTACAAATTCCATAGTAGGGATACTCAAAGTGTGTTGTGAATGTGGTACCAGTCTGCAAATTGTTAGTAGTCCAGGACAACATTTTCTACATCATTAAGTATAATGCTTAGTTCAGCTAACTTGTTTTTTCATAGCAAGACATTTTTGATGAAGGAGACTGGAATGATTTATATTCTAGCCCAAACTACTCTTTACTCATTATGAACTGGTAACAGTTTTTGGACCAGCTATTTAAAATAACACTTGTTCTAAACCTTGGTTTTAAATATTGCCTCCATTTTTTTTTGTCCCTGATGCCACACACAATTTAAATGACATCCAAACACCTAGCTTAAACAGAGTAATGGAAAAAACAATAAAAATTAGCAACTTAGTACCAAAAACAACAGGATACCTAGAAATCTTGAAGCTATAAAACTGATGAAAGAAATTGAAGATGACACAACAAAATGACAAGACATCCCATGCTCATGGATTGGAAGAACAAATATTGTTACAATGTCTATACTACCCAGAGCAATCTGCATATTTAATACAATTCCTGTCAAAGTACCAACAGCATTATTCACAAAGCTTGAACAAAGAATCCATCCACAATTCTGGACTTCAAGTTATATTACAGAGTTGGAGTAGCCAAAACAGTACCATATTGGCTCCAAAATAGACACACAGATCAATGAAACAAAAGAAAATGCAGAAATGAACCCACAACAATATGGTCAATTAATCTGCGACAAAGCAGAAAAGAATATCCAAAGGGAAAAAGATAGTGTTTTTAACAAATGGTGTTAGAAAAACTGGACAGCAACATGCAAAAGAAAGAAACTGGACTACTTTCTTATACCATTCACAAAAATAAATTCAAAATGGATGAAAGACTTAAATGTGAGACCTCAAACCATAAAAATCCTAAAGGAGAACACAGGCAGTAACTTCTTTGACACCAGCCATAGCAACTTTCTAGAAATGTCTAGAAATGAGGCAAGGGAAACAAAAGCAAAAATAAACTATTGGGACTACATTAAAAAGTTTCTGCACAGCAAAGGACACCAGCAACAAAACTAAAAGGCAATCTATAGGATGGGAGAAGATATTTACAAATGACATTATCTGATAAAGAACTTATAAAACCTAAACCTCAAAAAACAAATAATCTAACTAAAAATGTACAGAAGACATGAGCTGACAATTTTCCAAAGAAAATATCCAGATAGCCAACTAACACATGAGAAGATATTTAACAGTACCCATCATCAGGGAAATGCAAATCAAAACTACAATGAAGTAACACCTCACACCTGTCAGAAAGGCTAAAAGAAACAACAGCTGTTGGCAAGGATGTGGAGAAAGGAGAACTCTGAAGCACTGTTAGTAGGAATGTAGACTGGTGCAGCCCCTCTGGAAAACAGTACAGAGGTTCCTCAAAAAGTTAAAAATATAACTACCCTATTATTCATCAATTGCACTACTAGGTATTTACCTAAAGCATACAAAAACACTAATTCACAGGGATACACACCCCAATGTTTACAGTGGCATTATCTACCATAGCTGAATTATGCAAGCAGTACAAGTGTCCATGATGAGTGGCTAAGGAGGAAGTGGTGTGCATGCGCACACACACGCTGGAATATTACTCAGCCATAAAATAGAATGAAGTCTTGCCATCTGCAACAGCATAGATGGAGTTAGAGAGTATTATGCTAAGCGAAATGAGTCAGAGAAAGACAAATACCATACAATCTCACTCATATGTGGAATTCAAGAAACAAAACAAATGAGCAAAGGGGAGTGAGGGGGAAGAGGCAAACCAAGAAAAAGACGCTTAACTACAGAGAACAAACTGATGGGTACCAGAAGGGAGGGTGGGCAGATGGGTAAAATAAGTGATAGGGATGAGGGAGTGCATTTGTTGTGATAAGCAGCAGGTGTTGTAAGCAAGTATTGTATGCACTGTATTGTATGCCTTAAATTAATATTATGCTGTATGTTAACTGGAATTTTAAATAAAAACCTAAAAAAAAAATTAACAATTGACCTTACCTTTGACAGAAGCAATTTCACACAGGAGACATGACCTTCATAGACAGCAGACAGAAGAGGGGTAATATGATGTTTATCTGGAGCCTATGAAAGGAGATAAAAAAAAAAAAAACCCACTTTATTTTTCATTTCTTCTTTCTAGATTTATTTAGATAACTATCAATGTATCCCTATTTGCCTTGTTATACAAAATCGCTTCACAGCTACAAGTTTCTAGCCACTTAGCTGCCAAGGCCCAAGCCCATAGCAGTGTCTCCTTGGGTTGTCCGGCACAGTGAAGCAAAGGGCGCAGGACTCTGGCCTTGGCTCAAACCTTGGCTCTGACACTTACTGTGTTGCCTAGTATTTAACTTTGAACCCCAAGTCCTCAATACTGTAGGGATGCCAGTGAGGTCCAGGAAGGGAAGAGTAGATGGAAATTAGCCGCTGAAGAGGTAAAAAGACTGCCACAATGGGGCCAGGTGACACGGTGTCCCCCTGAAATGTGTAGAGTGGATCTTACTTGCTGTCATGGTTGCTTAAACATTTTTCCAAAACTCTGAAAAGCTATAAAAGGCGAGAGCCAGGAGAGAATTACTCCTGTTTGACCATCTGCCTATTGACCTTTGTCCAAAACTCCAGTTTGGATTTATCCTATGACTGCAGAGTCCTATCCTCCACTGCATGATAACCATTTACTACCCATACATAGTTTTAAAACGTTTGTTCTGCTTATTTAAAAAAAGAAAATCCCAACTATATATTTCTAAGTTACAGGAAATTTGGTATAATTTCAGACTGTTTTCTATAGACTTGTAAAATAATATAATGACCCAATGCATACAACAGGAATTTTTTTCTAAAATGACAATGTTCTTTACATACATTAATATCTGCTCCTTTCAGCAGCAGAAATTCCAGGATTTCAAGCTGCCCACAGTCTGCTGCATAATGAAGAGGCTTTCTTCCACCTTCTAGTGTCCGGTTGACATCTTCTCCCTTATAAGAGAAGCCAAATGAAATGATATTCAGATGGATGGTAGACTGAAGATGGGACATGAGATACCTGGTAGTTTTACTTTCTTAAAAGTCTAGGAGGGTCATGAAACAATATTTCTTGCAAACTGAAGTGACCAAGAAGTTGAAATTAAATTCTGCACAATAGCAGATATGCAGTATGAAGGTAATTTGATCATGATCAAACTGAAAACAATAGACAATAATGCTGCCATGAAATATGTTACTGTGCTCTGTTTCTACGGAGTTCAATCAGCATAATGTCAAGATGTGGCCACAAAAGACTGGTAAATTACCGATTTTATGCCAATCATAGGACATGTACTGTAATTCAAGGAAAGCATCACTACTTTAATGGACACAGACATCATTGTCTCGAGGTAGTTAGTAATGCTACTAAGAATCATTTCATTCAACATTTACTAAAGCCTTGCTATATGACAGGCACTGTGCACAGAAGACAAAGGTGAACCAAATCAGACAGAGCTTCTGATTGCATGGAGCTTACCATCTAGTCTGGGAAGGCAGATACTAAATCAACCACATAATTAAACAATGTCAAACAACGGCTATAAAGGAAAGGAACTCAGTACTATACAAATACTTATCAGAAGAACAGGGCTTAATCTTGGCGATGGATGGGGAGTGGGTCATGTTAGAAAATGAACTTAAGGCCTCAAAAAAAGTTTGCATTCATGGAGAATTAACAGATTCTAACAATAACGAATACAACAAGCCTCTTTACTGACCAGCTACTATGGGTTCGGCACTGCTATACACAAAATCTCTAATCTTTAAGCCAACCTAGAAGGAGAAAATCTCCATTTAATAAATGAAAAGTCTGAAGCTAAAAGAGATTAAATAACTTTTTTAATGTGGCTTAGTCACAAGGGAGATCTAAACTTATTCTCTTTCTATACCACCATGTTGCCTTCAATTCAGTATTTGCCCTTTCTCAAGGAAAGTTCTGATTTTAGAGTAGCAACATGTTTGAAGAAACTTATTTTCATAACTACTATACTATCCACTTACCTTGGTTTGGTCAACTCATCAAGCCATATTCTGAATCAAGATGTTCAGAACCATATCATTCCATGTCCATGCCAAGCTGATCTTTCAAACATATTTTTTTTTTTAGATTTATTTATTCATGAGAGAGAGAGAGAGAGAGAGGCAGAGGGAGAAGCAGGCTCCATGTATGGAGCCTGATGCAGGACTCCATCCCAGGTCACCAGGATCAGGCCCTGGGCTGAAGGCGGCGCTAAACCGCTGAGCCCCCACCCCGGGCTGTCCTTTCAAAGGTATTCTATATGGATATAGAAGAAAGGTGTAGGGGATCCTAGGGGATCCCTGGGTGGCTCAGTGGTTTGGCGCCTGCCTTCGGACCGGGGTGTGATCCTGGAGTCCCATGATCGGGTCGGGTCCCATGTCGGGCTCCCTGCATGGAGCCTGCTTCTCCCTCTGCCTGTGTCTCTGCCTCTCTCTCTTATCTCATAAATAAATAAAATCTTAAAAAAAAAAAAAAAGAAGAAAGGTGTACAACATGCTTAAAGCCACTGGAGACTGGGTTGGAGCTCCTCCCTCTCTATTACTTACTTGTGAGACTTTAGACTGGTTACTTTCCAAATCTGTTTCCTTATCTGTATAATGGGAATAAAAATGCTTAGACCTCACAAGGTTTTACCTTACCATTAAAAGATACTCCATGCAAAGTCCTTAACATAGTTCTGACACAAGGTAACATGTTTAATAAAGGTTAACTATTATTTCTGTGGATCCCTGATGTTGGTTTATACTAACACTATAAGACTATCCAAAACTGAGTCAAAGCAGATTTCTATGTAATGGTTGAAATTTAAAGGTATGACTTAATGTAATATACTTGCTATTCAGAAACAAATTTAAATAGTAGGGGCAATTTGGTGTGCCAAAATTTTTTTTTTAATTTTTTTTTTTTTTTTTTTGGTGTGCCACTTTAGCCTTTATTCACGACTGCACAAATGAGAGGCTCTGAGGCAAAGAGAGATACTGCTTCAGCAAATCTCAAATAAAACTAGTTTTCCTTCTACTATTATTATTTCCTTTCCATTAATATTAACTGGAGAGCACTAACTGGATAGGTCTTTTCAGTGAGAAAAGCAAAGTATTGTTTGTAGTAAGTAATCAGTAAGATGGCTTTGTCAAAAAGACATTTTCCTGAATCAAAACAAGTGGCACCTTCCTTCCCCACTTTGTGTAAGTATGGAAAATGCATATGAAATGGAGTTGTGAGTATAAACTTTCTCCTTTATCCCTGCAGACACTGCCTTTACAGTTTATTTTAGCAGATTAAAAAAATGACAATGACAATACGACAAAGGCCTTGTATGATGGACAGGAAAGATAGGATCCTCTTCTGTGGAACCTTAGCAAAAGTTGTACTTAACAGAGAAACTTATAGTACTAAAAGACCTGTACTGGAAAAGCAGAAAGGCCTCAAAATAATGATTTTTGAACTTTCACCTTAAGAAACTAGAAAGTATTAAAACACACCCACACACCAACCTAGAGTATTTTGCTTTGCAAAATAAATTAGCTGGAGAAAGACATATACCATATGATTTCACTCATACGTGGAATTTAAGAAACAACAAAAAACAGAGTATAAGGTTAACAGAGAGAGAGACAGAGACAGAGACAGAGACAGAGACACGTGAACCAAGAAACAGACCCTTAACTAGAGAACTGATGGTTACCAGAGGGGAGATGGGTGGGGGATGAGTAAAACAGGTGATGTGGAGTAAGGACCCACACTTAGGATGAGCACCTGGTGATGTATGGAAGTGCTGACTCTATATATACTGTACACTGAAACTAATATTACACTGTATGCTTACTGGAATTTAAATAAAAACTTGGAAAAATAAACTAAGGAGAAAAAAAAAGGTATATGGATATCTCTGTACCTTCTCCTCAGTTTTGCTGTGAACCTAAATACGTACCAAAAAAACCCTTTATTTTTATTGATTTTTAAGATTTATTTATTCATGAGAGAGTTAGAGACACAGGTAGAGGGAGAAACAGGTTCCCTGTGGGAAGCTGATGGGGAACCTGATCCCAGGATCACACCTGAGCCAAAGGCAGATGCTCAACCACTGAACCACCCGGGTGTCCCTAAAGTTTATTTTTAAAAAGCCAACTTAAATTCTGTCTTAATTAACTTAATTAAGTTAACTTAAAGTAAGTCAGATAGAAGAATAAAGAGCAGGAACCCATGAAATGGGAAAAAGAAAAGTACTAGAAATCAAAAGCTGATTTTCCAGAATCAATACAATTGATAAATCCCTAACCAGAGTGATCAGAAAAAGAGTGAGAACACAAGGTGTTAACATCAGACTTTCCGGATTACCTTCCCACAAAGAAACTCCCAGGCCCTGGAGAGCAACACTGGTAAATTTTAACAAACATTTATGAAAAAAGAGTAATACCAATTCTTTCCAGAAGACAGGAAGTATTTAAATTCATTTTATGAGGTCAAGATTACTCTGTCCCAAAATGTGACAAAGATGATAAAAATACGTACAATACAACAAAACAAAAGAATGCTACAGGCTAATATCCCTCATGAACACAAATCCTAAACAAAATTTTAGCAAAATTTTTGAACCCAAAAATATATATAAAAAGAATATCACCATGACCAAAAGGAGTTTATCCCAAAAATACAAAGTTGGTTAAATATTTGAAAAAAGTCAACATAATATATCATGTCAACAAACTAAAAAAGAAAAACCGTATCATCTCAGTAGATGAAAAACAATCTGACAAAACCCTATGTCCTTCCTGATAAAAGCTCAGCAAATTACACCTAATAAGGGGCTTACACCGAAAAGCCCAACCACAACTATCATAGTACATTGGTGACATATCGAACGTTTTGCCCCTAAAAATCAGGAACAACACATCTCTGTTCCTACCAATTCTACTCAACACTGTACTAGAAGCTCTAACCAGTGCAATTGGGGGGGGGGGGGGGGGAGTACTTACTTTTTTAATAGAAAGAAGTAAAATTGTTTTTATTTGCAGGTGACATTCTCATCTATGCAGAAAATCCTATGGACTCTACCAAAAGCTGCTACAACTAATAAGTAACCTCAGCAGTGTTTCAGGAGAAAACAATACATAAAATCAAATGCATGTATATATATATATGTTTTTCTTTCATATAGATGCTCAGTATTATTTACAAGAGCATCCAAAGATATGAAATATTTAGTGATAAATTAATAAAAACATGAAACACCTATACACTGAAAACTACTAAAAATTGTTGAAATTAGAGAGGACCTAAAGAAACAGATATACCCGTTTGTGGGTTTGAAGATTCAAGACTGTAAAGATGTCAATTCTCCCTAAACTGATGTGTAGATTCATTGCAATACCAATCAAAACCACAGCAGGTTTTTAAGGAACTCACAAACTGACCCTAAATTCAATCTCGAAATGCAAAGAATCTAGACTAAGTAAAACCACTTTGAAAAAAAACAAGTTGGAAGGCCAGGACTACAAGTTGGAAGGCCAGGACTACTGGATTTCAATTACTAGAAACTGAAAAAAAAAAAAATCAAGAAAGTATAGTTTTGGCATAAAATGCTAAAATATGCAAACTTTTATCAGTAATGCATAGTGAAAGAAAGATCAGTGGATGCCTGGGAGGAAGGGAGGGGCTATAGGAGAGAGAGGCTACAAAGGAACAGGGAAGGTAACAGATGTGTTCATTATCTTGATTATGGTGGTGATTTCACAGGTGTTTTTCACATGCCAAAACTTACCAAATTGTACACTTTAAATATCTGCGGTTTGTATTTCAATTATATCTCAGGAACAGATTTTCCTGAAATCAAATCTCTGTGGCTCTATTCTTACAAAATGGGTTGCTAACAAAGTCATATTTGAGATAAGATGAGGGCAGGGGTGACTAACAATCTTCATGGGAGACTTAAGGAGCAAAAGCTAGTTGAGGTCAGGTTCCTTCACTGCTAGTGCTGAAGGAAAAGCTTTTGCCTTCTATATCCTATACCTCAACTAACTACGTGGAACCAGAGTTTTAAAGTGGGATGAGAAAGGATCAGTGTGACCTCAACCAGTTGGGTGAGCGTTAGAGATCAAAACAATTGTATGAATTGCTGGAAAAAAACCTCCTTATTAATATCCCAACTTCTAGCACTATTTTGCCCAACTCTATTCTTTACTCTGCCAACTACATGGAACTTGCTAAACACAAAATGTGATCACATCATTCCCTTTTAAAAAGTCTCCTAATGACTATTCATTGGAGTGGTCTATCATCTGATGACTACCCTTACAATTTCATTTCTCACAGCATTCCTACCCCAGCACTACCCCCACCCCATCCTTTGTTTAGTTAACTCCTACTAATCCTTTAGAAGCAGGCTTTAATACAATTTCCCATGGAAAGTCATCTTTAACCACCTCAGCTGAGTAATGTGAGCCTCGCAGGTGTGCCCAAAGCACCATGCATTTCCTGGAGTCCTGACATTTAGCACTCTGTACTCAAATTGCATGTATCTGTATTCTCTATGAAAGGCCAGGCACCATGTATCTATTATTTACTTTTGCATCTCCAATGCCAAGTATAGTTTGTGACATATAGTAAATGTTAATACGATAAAGCTGTTGGCTGAAGAAATGGAGAGGTTGCTCAAGTAATAGATTTGGAAGTAAGCCATACAGGACACCTTCCATTTCAAGTAAACATGGGTAATATACTTTAGTTATCTGGTAATAGCAGTAACTTGAGGTCAATGGTGTGTTTACTGATGTAGGGAATTTGAATGACAATTTCAACAGGTTTTCAGTGGTTCTGATAGGTGGTAACTGCAGTAATGGTGATGAAATAGGGAAGGAAGATAGTGCTCTATCTAGTTCCTTTCTTCCTACGCTCTGCCCATATTCTAAGCATTAGTGACATCATCATAGTGGACATTAGACACCTATTCTGTAATCTTGATTCTAACTTAATGAAACATTACCAGTACAGAGAAAAATCTAACCCTAATTTTGTCTCCCAGATTCTGGGATTAAAGAAAGATGTACAATCTCCAGGGGTCCCTTAGCATTACGTGCCATGTTTTCCCTTTTCTCTTGCTTTTCCACATGCCACAGAGACTATTTTAAAGTTACTTCCACTTTTTATAGACTTAAGACTTCTCTATCTCTTCCTTCCCTTTCGATCTCAGCAGATAATCTCATCATACCCTCTCTACACAGAAGACTGCTTCAGACAGCCACTCCCTCTGGAACTTCCCTCCACCACGCTTTCCTACAACCAACAAATCCTCTCCTCCTATCTGAAGCCAAACTCTCACCTGTTTTAGATATCATTTTTTCTTGCTTTCTTAGAAAGCTTACTCCTTTGTTTATCCCTTTTCTTTGTTTTCAACCTCTACTGCTCTACTGGTTCCTTTTCATCAGTACATGCCATGCACAACTTTTCCACTAAATAAGCCAACTGCAACACAACAACCTCTCTTTAGACCCATCCTCAGACCTTTTAGTTACTGTTCTCCCTCCTCCCTTTAATGGCTAACTTTTCCAAAAGCACTGTCCATATTTGCTATCTCCAATTTCTCACCTTTTGTTCTGACTTCTACCCTCAACACTAAACCATACCCATTTTTGCTGAGGTCAATGACTTCATGTTGCAAAATGCGAAGGTTGTCTCAGTCCTCACCTTAATTGGCTTAGAAAGTGACAAAGTCCATCACTTCTTATTTTTTTAAACATATGCTCTTCTCTTGGCTTCAGTGACATTACATTATTGACTATCGCTTCTGTTTCCTCTCCTGACTTATTCATGTCCACCAGGTGTTTAAAACAAATTTTGGAAATCTTGGTTATGATTCCAGATTTTCATTATATATAAACAGCTGATAAGTTTAGTCATCCTCATACAGTCCTCTAGTAATATCTACATTGAAATACCTTGACTATAAATTTTTTTTGGAATAACAAATGCTTCCTTAGGGATAAAGTACACATATGTTTTTTAAAGATATCACTATACAGTAACATTGTATGTTTTTGAGAATGTTTCTCTTCATGATGTGTGTAAATAATCATGCAGGTCATAAATGACTGCACACAGCTTCTCTTTGCTATGTACAGCTGAAGTAACACAGACTGACAAATCTAATTTGTCATCACATCAAGGCTTGCCTAGTTTCATCTTTCTCTTTTAACAGAGTAATTTATCCAGTTTCATTTTACTTTCCTTTATTGCAACATGAAGCCTGTTGGTTGTTAAATACACAACACAGATTTTTAAGGTGTTTTTAAGCTATCCTTATTTTTTTCAAATATGGCATATTCCAGATACGTAATATAGTAGGTATTATAAACTCGACAATATTTTCTGGTGAGCAGTTTAAATTAAACACACTCTATCCAGGACTACTGCAGTGACTATGAAATACTTCAGGATGGGTTGACTCTTGTGCCTATCCAATAAGGGGGTTAGATTATGATGGGAGAAGAAAGTCTATGTGAAATTCTAAATCAAATGGAACCGAAGAAGAGTTGTAAAATTACTCTATTTTAACAACTGCAGACTACCTTCTCTGGCTCTTCTCTGGTCCTAATCAGAATTATTCTTAGAATTAAAAAAAAGAAAGTGATAATGCACAACGAGTTTACAATAATAAGTCAGTGAGTTCTATGTTAAGGGGAGAACTGAATAAACAATATCATTTATTCCAATGTTGAAGCATGATGACATTTTAGGGTTGGACACTGGACAGTTTTCCAACTTTTTGAAAATTAAATGACATTACTGGCATTTATGAGAGCTAGTTATGCTTCAATTCTCAAGTACCATTGTTCTCAATAACAAAGAGCCTCAGCTATACTGGTAAATTCTTGTCTGACTAGAAAATTATTGGTGTAATGGTCTAGTTCTATCTTTAATATCAATAAATCAGCTAGTATTTACTAAGAAGCCATGTTCCTCGCATTGTACTGGGCATGCTAATGGTACACAAAAGTGAAATTGCGGGTCTGTGTCTACCTTAGGAGTCAGAGACTACATCTTCTACTTCTTTTATTGCTGCCACAATGCCAAATATGGTACTTCTAAACCTCAATAATAATTTGTGATTGCTAACTGATTATGTTATTTTATGTTATAAAATATTATATTAAGACAACAATATTCATTAAGGTGGTCCGGAGAGTATGGGTGAATATAGCACATGTGTACCTAAGAGAGTATGCCTGGAGAAATTAATTATTATGGTATATGGATTTCTCAAGGAGTTTCCTCCCGAAAATCCAAGAAATGTTATTTGGAAACCTCCTACCACATGACATGGTTGTGGGGCTTCGCTGAAATAATGTAAGGTGCCTGGCACATAGTGAGCACTCAATAATGCCAAATGCTCCTCTTAATATTAACAGAGGCTTCAATGGTTGTCATCTGAATTAACCTTCTACTCAACTTCTCCACATTCAACAATTCAACAAATGTGAATCAAGTCAATCAATGTTCCTAAGAAGTAAGACCGATCACACTTCTCCTTCACTCAAAAAATTTCAACTGCTCCCTTTTGTTGAAGAGAAAATCCTCATCATGATGCTCAAGTTATCTTCACTTTAACACCAACTTACCATTCTGGCCATTTTACCTCATATGCATTACCTCATATGCACACTGTTTCCAACACATCAGTGCTTTCCCACTTCTGAGAAACTTCACATCATTGCCTGTCTTTGTCATGGTTCCCCCACTTCCATTCATGTCTTGATCTACTGAAATTCCACTTATTCCCTGAGATCTATTTTCTCTGTTAAACTTTTACTTGACACTCTTTTTATCCCCCTGATACTCTGGATATATAATTCCCTGCTTTGAATCCTCATAGTTCTTGTTTATGTCTCTTACTCTATTTCACCTTTTATCAATTAGGCATTTGTTATTTATGTACTTCAATAAAAACTCCATTAAAAAAAGAACAGTGCCTTACTTATATATACCGCCTATGATATCTATGGGTGACTTGTTCCAACAGTCCAATTTAATGAATTAGTGCAGTCATTTATACTATCTTTGTCACACTATGGAACAAAGTGTGCTGCTTTGTTGCTTACCATAACTATCACTCCATAAACAGATATTTCAAAAATGTTATTGATGTGTCTGAACATCATAAAGTCTTAGTGTTGGAAAGGACTCTGAGTGTCATCCAACCCAACCACTCCCTCTGTGTTTGAATCCTTGCTTGTATACGATATCCAACCTAGAATTGAACCTCTAATGAAAGGCAACAAGATCTTACTATCACCTCATTCTTACTTTAAATGCTAGAAAATCCACTGTTTACCAGTTCTGTGTTCTACCCCTTGGGAACACATGGAATAAGCAGTCCCTATTTTCATGTTAGGTTACCAATTATGTTTAGCAGCCACATCACATTATAAGATGAAATCTTTTTTGTATGATTTGCTATTCTCCTGAACTTCAATTACTGATTTTCTGAGTAAACATGTAGAGCCATTACATTAATGGCTATTAAATTTCAACTTATAATGGTCATCTTATTTTTCCAGGCTGCCAATTTCTTTCTAGATTAAAAGGAATGTGTTAGTTCTGATCCCCAACCTCCCTGTAGTTGTACCTCATGTATCTTCATTATGGTGATCTAAGACATTTATTAGAAAGTAAGAAAAGATGAGAATGAGCCCCACCAGAATTTAGGAAACTTCCTTCAGTTCACTACATAAAGAAATAGGTAGTATATCTGGGTACTACCATTCAAACAGTCTTGAATCTAGTTCATTACATTCTTATCCAACCATCCTTTACCATCATTCCCCCAAGCATAACATTAAAACATAAAAATTTCAATGAAATGATTAAGATTTCCTTTATCTGATGGTCTAGGAACTGCAAAAAAAAAAGAAAAAAAACAAAAACAACCAAACAAACAAACCAAACAAACAAACAAAAAAACGGGGGGGGGGGGGATTAGCACAGCAGGATTTATTTCTAATTGATCTCTTCCTATGTGTTACAAACAACCCCATGGCCACCATGAATAAATACATTTACATTTAAAAAGTAATATGTTCATTAAATAAGATTTGGAAAATAAGAGATTTTTCTTCTATACAGTCCTGCCATCTAAAATACAACCATTAAAAAAAAATACAACCATTATTACTACCTTGCTGTATTTCTGCTTAATTTTCTCAATGAAAGTAGTTACTTAAAAAATTATCATCACACTAATTATTTAACATTGAGATATCTTGTGCCATTCTTGAAAGCTTCATAATATTCGGTCAAGGTGTGCCATAGTTTACCTAAATACTCTCCTAATTCTGGACACATAGATTAATACCAAATACCCTGTACCATTAAAGTTCTTATTTTATAGAACATACAATATCATATATCTCATCAATTCCAAAGCATAGCCTTTTCCTATATTTTAACATCTCTGAAATGGGGTCACAAAATGGGGTGGGGGGCTTACCACTTGCCTTGATGAAAGGGGGAAGGTCACCCTATGGGTTGATTATGTGCTTTGGAAAAACACTACCAGTCATTGACTATGCCTGGCTTTGCTATGGAAACTAAAATATGACTGGGTCAAAATGCTAAAATGTGCAGTACAGAATTAGATTATCCTGAAGCTGGAGAACACAAAATTGTGAAATACACTGAAAGTAACATCTGCTCACATTACTCTCATGGAAAATGGGTGAGTGTGCCATCAATTCTAGTTCAGAAACTAAATAGAATATTTCATATTTTAATAATGTAATAAAGATATTAGATAAGTTAAAGCCAGTAGGAACTCATTAAATCTTAATGCTAACACTAAATGTCTGGAAGTTCTCACTTCATCTGAATTGTGTCCACAAACTAAAAGGAAAGCAAACTGACCTCCAGTATAAGCAATATATTCTCAGGGACACATTCCTAATATGCCTGTCTCAACTTCCATGAAAACAAACTGAAAAAAACAACTCAAAAAGCTCAGAATGGGGCGCTCAGGTGGCTCATTCAGTTAAGCATCCGACTCTTGATTTTGGTGCAGGTCATGATCTCAAGGTTGTGAGACTGAGCTAGCTCTGTGTTGGGTTCTGCATTGGGTGTGGAGTCAGCTTAAGATTCTCTCTCCTTTGACTTCCCGTGCCCTGCCCCCTTCCTACGGTGATTGCATGTGCATGCGGTGTGCTCACTCTGTCTAAAAAGAAAACAACCAAAAAAAAAAGAAAACAAGCTCAGAAAACCAAGCATATTGGCCAACTACTTGTACATTCATTATCTATGGTGTTATGGAAGCATGCCCTTGTGATCTATTTGCACATTACCATATACAGTGCCACTGTAGCAAAGATACTACCTACTGCATCACCATTCTATTCTCCTTTATCAACAAATTTTGACTTTATTAAGTTGGCAATGTGCCCCACTCCCACACATTTCCCAGCAACTCAGTACCTAGAAGTAGCCAAGAGGTGAGAACACAAGCTGAATGGTGCCTCGAGGACTTACTGGAATATAGGCTTCTCCTCTTATTCCTGTTTGAATGCGAGAATGGTGGCTGAAACTCCAGCAGCCATTTTGGACCATGAGGTGACCCTGAACATAGAAGTGATTCACAAAGGATGGAGGAGGAGTTTAAGTACCTTATGACCATGGAGCCACTGTACCAGGCATGGACTGCCTACTTCATGGTTTCTCTTACAAGAGAGAAAAATAAACCACTCTCTTGTTCAGTCATTTATCACCTTTGGGAAAAGGTTATAAGGTAAAAAGTTTCTTTTCTCCCACTGTCTCTTCTTAGATGCAGAATCTGCTCCTGTCAGAATAAAACAAAAGTGCTCCACTATTTCTCCATCCATGAAAGATCAACCACTTTCTGTGGCAACAGACTTACAGAGAGACCTAGGGCACATTCCTGCCTGAAGTTAGAATTTTTTTAAGCAGTCTTTTAGAACTAGGCAATAGAGAATACTAAACTTATCACATCAGGCCAACAAAGTAACCAGAAACTAGAATTCTTCTAGTACAAGGCAGATGGTACGTGTGGTCAGGAGCAATCCTCACGTCCTATCTGTTTGCATACCCTCAATCTTGACAGCTTTCCCCTTTAAAGGGTAAGTAACAGAAGAAAAATAATGGGGTGTAAGAAAACAATAACAAAGGAAAAGAAAAATACTGAAAACTCAAGAACTTAATTTTAGAAAGCATTCACAGAGTGAGCAACATGGAATCCAAAAGACATGGTTTCTATGAAAAAAGTATCTTAAGAGAAAAATAAGCAACCATGTAGAGTGAACAAACTGAGATCCAGGTTGATGGGACTAGGAAGCTGGCTCAGAAATACAGCCGGAGAATTAAAACGGCAATTGCAAGATTAAAATCTGCACCAAAGTCAGTAGAGCTGGGTAACACTACCAACTCTAGATTGAGAAAACTGAATTAAATAAAGAATTGACAATAAGCTTAAGAAATTCTCCCAGAATACTGAAATGATAAATAAAAATGATTAAAATGTTATAATGACAGTAAAGTTAAAATCTATAAATAATACCTGGTCAGAACAAGGGGAACTAAAAAAGTTATAAAAGTAAACTTTTTTGAGTTTAAAAAAGACCTGAACCTACAGATCTCTTAGGTAAAAGCTGACAAAATTCAATAGAACTGCCCCCCCAACCCCTTCTGCTGCTGCCTATTAGTAAAGTTTTGCAATTTCTGTTTTACAAGGATAAAACGAAAGTAAAAAAAAAAAAAAAAATTAACTCTAAAGAAAATTAAATTAGCCTGGTCTCTTTCTACAACACTGAATTCCAGGGGACAAGAGAAAGAAACTCTCTAAAATAATGCTCTCTGGAGAGGACTTGGGGATGAGGTATATGCCTCTGAGGAGAGCTGCTGACACCGACACCAATGGGAGATGTATGAGGTGTCCTTTAAATATGCTGGAGGTAGGCAGAAGGTTGAGAATCTCTGATCTGCACCTGAGAGAGAATAAAGTATGACTCACGCATTCCACACCAAGCAAATCAACGTTCATGTGTAAGGCAAAGGCAGTTTTGGGTACCAGCAAATCAGAATATACACCACTGATGCTCCCAAGATGGGAGGAGGAGAAGGTGAGCAGTACCTTAAGATTTCTAGCCCAGTAAATTCTCGAACACTTAGTCTCAGCATCCCAAAGTGTTTTTTTGTTTATAATGGTTCTATCTATGGGTATTTATCAAAGTAGAAAGCCTTTTAAATATTTATTAATTCATTTAGAAGTAACAAAAAGAAACACACTGCATGTTAACATAAATGAGATTTTTAAAAATAAAAAATAACTCTATTCCTCTTCCTGTCTCCCCCAAAAGGTAAAGGGTGACACTGCATTATATATATACATATCTTGCAATCTTTTAAACATCTGCTTTAATAGAGGACAGCTGACTTCTCATATCTGCTGCCATACTCAATTTGTTTTGATATGTCGTTTTGGCCGAAATGTATGAAGAAAATTTGGCCTTCCACAGATATATAGCTGAACAGGTAAAAAATTTAACATGCTCTTAATAGCCTTTTCAGCTAATTATGGATTTTCTTTGACATTACACTAAAACTCAACAAGTGGCGGTTTGTTAAAGATTATTTACAATGTGGAATCTGTCACTGTAGCAATGAACTTCATACTCTGTTAACATTACAACAACTCTTGACCTAATGGATGTTTTGAAGAGGTCCCTGGGGCCCCCATGGATCTAATACATCTACAGCACTTTGAGAACTGTTGCCTTAATGAAACAAGAATTCAAAATTAGAACACAAGAACGGGGAGCTTTGGCATGAAAGAACTAATGATGAAAAGCCAATTAAACTTTTATTTAAGCAAATATGCTTAAAAATTAAATAATACAGATATTAAAAATAAGTCTTGAGAGAGAAGACATAGAATTTAATAAGCACATACAATCACACATTTATATGAAACAGAAAGTAGGTGAGGAAATAAAACTTCACTAGATTCTACCCGAAATAGGGTCTTAAGTGACACGAAATAGGGTCTTAAGTGACACAATCACAATTAAATGCTGTACACAGTGACTTTTAAATAAATGATGGCATATCCTCCATGAAACACTACACAGAATCATTTAAGATGAAAATAACATACTTCTTGAATGCTTACCATGTGGCTAGACTGTTACAAGTAATTCCCAAGTGTTAATTCACTTAATTATCACAAAGCTTTAGGAAATTAGTACTACTATTCATGTACAAGGAAACCGAGGCCCCAAGAAGGTAGCTTGCCCAAATTCCATACTGTCGACATGGGGAGAGGACCATGCTGTTGAGTGAATAAAGCAGAGATGATCCCACTTACTTCAAAACTTAGAAGACTATGCTTATCTATAATCATATAAAATATGCAATAAATTTATTAGGAGTCATCTTTAGAGGCCAGGACTATGAAAATACTCTCACTTTCTGAATTTCAACATTATATTTGTTAAAAATGAGCATCTATTACTTTTTTTTAAAAAAAAGATTTTATTTATTCATGAGGGACACACAGAGAGAGGCAGAGAGACAGAGGCAGAGGCTCCCTGTGGGGAGCCTGATGTGGGACTCGATCCCTGGACCCCAGGATCACGCCCTGGGCTGAAGGCAGACAACCATTAACTGCTGAGCCACCCAGGTTTCCCGCATCCATTACTTTTATAATCAATTAAAATAACATACTTGTTTTGAAAAAATACAACTAGAGGCTACTGCTTAGTAAAATTTAGATTCAAACACTTGTTTACTGATGAAATTTAAGTTCTGATAGAACTAAAAAAATGAATACCTTACAACTCAGAGAAAAGGCAACTGAGAAAATAAATCCCTATGGCTAAAAAAAAAAAATACAAAATGAAAGTAAGTTTAAGCAAAATAAATTCAAAGTCTAATGAAAATTTAAACTCATCAGTTATGTCAACAAATGTGAATAGGTTTAACTATCAAATTTAAAGATAAAGAATGAATCTTAGATTTTGTTAAATAACACTGACAAAAAGAAAAGCAAACAAAAATCCAATGAGACACAGACCCCAAAACAAAATAATATAAGAAAATGTGAAAAATGTAACGAATGGGCAAAAATATATCAGGCACATATATCTAAAAAATTAATGAGTAGTTTTAATATGATAAACTTGAATTCAAGGCAAAGAAAAATACACGTGAAAAAGATGTTCATTTTACAAAAAAAAAAAATGTGTATGTTAGTCATGTATCTACCTGAAAATAACTGACAAAAATAGCACTGTAGTGGGAGACTGTCTTAATAATCTCAGTCTTTGGCAGGTTGACTGAATTAATATATATTGAACTTTGTACTTTATAGAAACTACACCTTTAACTTTCAGTGATTAACGAAAGTTGACTGTAATAGACCCAAGAAAACCTCAACACATTCTAAAGTTCGAAACCTTATAGAAACTATTCTCTAATTCCAATACAGTAAAACTAAAAATCAATACCAAAACTTTATATAAACACAAAGTAGGCCAAACCCCCCCAAAGGAACAACAAAAAAAACCCATACAAATACACACACACACAACAAAACCAATAGTAAATGTCCTATATTACCGATGAAGCAAGGAAGACCTCAATACTGGAAAATCATTATTTTGAAAATAAAGTATTAAACTATTATATTAAAGGTAAGAATATTACTTATGAATAGACCAAAAACTGGAAAACCACAGCTTCTGTGAGATGGTTAAATTAATTTAAAGTTACATGGCTTTTTAAAACCTATTATTTTATTTCACATTAGACTTTGAAAACATTTATTAGTTTGCCTAGATCTTGCAACAACAAAAATTTTTAGTATACTAATTCTGGTAACTTTCCATACTAGCTAAAAGGTAATGGGAATTTTTATGAATTTAAAAATCCATTAAAGAAAAACTGTACAGAAACATCATCCAATCCATCTTGCTTCCAAAGTAAATTAACCTCAGAACATCTGAATTCAAATTCTAAGATCTATTTTTCTAGTTTTATAAATCAATAATAAGATTTTATTTAACAGGGGCGCCTTGGTGGTTCAGTAGTTGAGCATCTGCCTTTGGCTCAGGTCATGACCTTGGGGTCCTGGGATCCAGTCCCACACTGCTATGTCTCTGCCTCTCTCGAATAAATAAAAATCTTAAAAAAAAAAAAAAAAAAGTTCATTTAACAGAGTTTTCAATGCTTGAGAAACACCCCCCCCAGTATTTATAATATATGTACACACACACACACACACACACACGCAGAGTCCGCTATTTCTTTTAGAATAATTATTCACAAACCTATTCAAAATACATCCTTATAAAAACGAGCATTCAGAATGAAAACAAGAATTTTCAGTGTACAGCACTTTTAGAACTGCAGTAAATCTCCAAGCCTTAGTTTAAAAAATAAGTCTTAATATTTTGAATCAAAGTCTAGGAGCCAAAGTAGGTGTTCATCTTTCATTTTAAGCAAAAACCAGCAAACTAATACCTGGCTTTGGTGATACTGTGTAATAATTTGTTTGTTTCCTCTTGAGTAACAAATTATAAAAGAAATAATAAGCAATGTTCTGTATCAAATGTAAAGTCTTACAATGATTTAAATAACTTATTTTAAAATTATGAAGCCTGGAATGATTTTTTACATGACTAACTCAAAGTGGCTTGTCATCTATTTTTTTTAATCTCCTTATCTTTTGTATTACACCGTAGAAGCAATTAAAAGCATTTTAAGAACACGGAACATCCCTAATGTACACCGGGTGACTAGTCAAATCCCAAGACAATGTTACAGTCCCTCCCCACCTTCCCAGATTCAGATCGCTTTTCTGTCAGTTTGCTAAGGCCAAGATGAAGGTGAACTGGTTCTTGCTCTCGGTCTCTGTCTCTGTTAACACTTCATTTCCTGTTCAGATTTTGGATACTCTTTTTCCTGTCATTTAGTCTCCAAACGTTGCCTTTCAGCTCAAGCTGACACTCCTTAATTTGATTTTGATTTCATCTTCTGGAGAGAGAATATAACTCCAAGCTCTTTCTATGTAAACACTTACTATCATATGCACAGCTCTAGATCTTTATAAGTAAGACCTTTAAAAGCTTTAAAGATTTTTTTTCACTCACTAGCAATTTATTTGGTCATTTATTCAAATATTCTTGAGCTCCCGCTAAGAGCAAGACATTATTCTACATGGTAGAAATGTACAGAAGTGGACAAAAAGACACAAGTTCATCAGGAAAATTAACAGCTGTAATTCACACAGCATGATCTGGACTATGGTCACTGTGGTTCTAAAAGTTTCACTTTTGACACCAGGTATGTGCCAAGTCATACAAACAAAAATGGAAACTCCATCTCTCTACTCCCTCAGTCTTTCAAAACCAAAAACCAAAAACCTCACATTCATGTAATGGAAATGAGAGTGTTTTATGGAACCAAACAGATCTACAGACAAATCTTGGCTCTACCATTTACTAACTTGGTTAACCTGGGCATATTACTTAAATTTCTTCAATTCTCATTTATCTTACCTGTGAAAACAATCTTCCATAGTATTTTTAAACCAAATGTTTATGAGAATTAAATGAGAAAATGTAGACAAAGCACCCAGCAAGTCATAAAATTAGATGGTGGCTATTAGAATATTGTTACGTTTATTTGTAATACAGGACAAGTAGTAGGTCTTTGGTTTGCTTTATCTATATTCTAGGAATCTGTCATTTTAATCTTTTATATGTTCCAGAGAGTTAATTTTTCTTCTGCTGGGCTGCTAGTACTACATCACTGTAAGAACAGCTTCTGAAAGTTTAAGGCAAATAAGGCACAAAAAATTAGGTACAATGATAACTTAAACAAATCCTCTGAAGGGGCTTCGTGATATGAAGTGTTTTATTTCTAACAACCACAGTCCAAAGAGAGAGGAGTATTCAGTTTACTTAGTCTAGTTTACTTTATATTTCTACTTTTCTACCTCCTCCTTTCATCAGATTTCCCAGCTTTTTTCAATATATGCCTTATCCACTCTCCTAAATGGTTTTAATATGGAATAAAAATATATGTGCAAATATGTATATACTTTCAACAGTTTCAGATTTCCTGTCCTTAATGGCAAAAATCTTTCATATGCATCTCCAGAGTGTGGTTTGGTGGGAATATTTACTAGATCTAGTATTTCTTACAGGTCTCTACTACATATTAGGTTCATTTGAATAATAAACATTCAGATTGAGATAACATTCTTTATAATATTTCCAAATGAAATGGTCATCTGACTCTTGCAGAGAACTCTGTCTTAGGACTTTTTTTAGGTGAAAATACACACGTAATTTGCTTCCTCTGATCTCCAAGATACCTACAGGCTGCTGCAACTGAGTTCTAATGCATAAGTACATACTGTACTGTCACAAGAAACCAGTGTCCTCAAGAGCCACTTAACAAAGAATAGACTAAATTAGCATACGTGTGACTATTTTGTAGCACAGCATGTAAATTAATCCTGGACACTTAACTGATAGTAGCATGCAGTAAAACTATTGTATTTAACAAATTCTATATAGTTAGTTGAGTCAATGTTCCCAGGAATTAAATTACAGCTAAGTACTACCTTTCCCTACTGTGAGTTCAGAATTTCCCTAAGACTGTGGTATTTAATATTTTTATAATGACGGAGCCTTTTGAGGATTGGATGAAAGCTAGGGGCCCTCCTTTCCTACAAGTGCCCCTCTGTCCTCTATCCCCTACCCCTCAAGGTTACAAGTCCTTGCCTTAGGGTACAACTTTGCCAAAAAAAATTACATAATATTGTACCGGTGACATTAGCAGATAAAAAGTATCAGAGTTATAAATGACAACACAGCAGTGGATTCAAATGTATAATTTACCAATGAGGAAGAAAGGAAACCAAAAAGATGATAATAAGGTAGATGGCACAACAGAAAGGTAGAATGTCTGAGAAATATATAATCAACTTGTTCTTAATTCTATATATTTTCTACAAAGTTAACAGGAAAGGTATGACACACTAAATGCATCAAACTTTAAATATTATAAATATGAATGCATTTCAAAATAATGAACAATAATAATATGCATCATAAACATTCACTTAATGAGCACCTATTTAGTAAATAAATAATAATGCATCCACAGAAAACATTTTAAATTGTTTTGAAGAATAGTTTCTTATTACTATTTAAAATCCTTACTAGGCTGATCCTGACCAAAGTAATCACCTTCTAAAATCTACCAGGATCAGTCACCCCACACATGTTCCCAACCGGGTTATTTTCACTGACAAAATTACGACAAATGGTAATAATTTCAACATACTTCAATGGTAATGATGCCTGAGAATCTGGCAAAAAGTTTTCTTTGGAAGAAGAAATTGTTCACAGTAAAAAACAAAACACATATACTTTGCTTAAGGATGAAAAAATAAAACAAAGTGCTGTATTTTTAACATAGTTATCTGAATAACTATGTTTTTCTGTCTCTGGGATTCTTAGGACTATTCAAGGTTTTGGAAGGATATATTCAAATTACAAGTTCATTTTCATTAATTTACTTACCAGTATCACACAGAACTAATGAAAATCAAAACTTGAACGAAAAAATTTTAAGTGCAAACATAATGTATAACTGTATTTTTAACAGAAGTGTTATACATCTATGTTTTTTACTAATAAAGTATTTAAATGAAAGCCCATGACAGTTAAGAACTGAAATTTTTAAAACTTGTAGTTAAATCCAATTAATTAACATATAATGTATTACTGGTTTCAGAGTTGGAGCTCAGTGATTCATCCGTCTTATATAACACTTGGTGTTCATTACATCACCTACCCTCCTTAATGTCCATCACCCAGTTACCCTATCCCCCCAACCTCTTCCCCTCCAAGAGCAGAATTCTTATAGTATACTTCCTCATGGATATACCACACAGAACTTTTAACTAAGTTTTTTTTTTTTTTTTCAAAATGGCTACTTCAGTCATTTAAATTAGTTTTATATAGCTGATTTACTTATTAAAAGCTCACCTTATTTTTCTGTCTTGGAAGGTTTTAAAGCAATCAGTTACACTTGGAAATTTTCAGACGGAAATTAGCTAAGTATTAACATTTTTACTGGTGGTATAAAATTAAATTTTTAATTTAACAGAATGCATGCATTTATATGAAGATAGACTACCAAAACTTAAAAACTCCATTCAAAACATTATGGTAGTATCTCAATTTGAAAAAATTAATATGATCAAAAATTAGCTTCATTTTCAAAAAACTAATTCAGGGTTCAACAGGTAGAATTTATTCCTAAAATCTTATGTAGCCTGAGAAATATCTTGTGTCTGGATCCAATGGTTTACATTTCTAAAGTATGTATCTATAAATAAACCCATGATAGGAAGGGAGAGGGAAAAGGGAAGAAAAAGAGGGGGCAGGAGAGAAGAAAGAGGGGAAAGAGTAACTCAGTTCCTACAATTTTAGTGTGACCTTTGAAGAAATCTATCGAGTGGGAAGAGGGGTGGTGTATACATTTTCTTAAGATTGTTTTTCTGTCACCATCATACATGAGTGACAACTTGAATATATGTTTTATTCCTAACAGAATTGCTTGTTTCACTGTTTTCCAGTACTATCACAGAAAATAATCTAAAGGTAAGATGATTTAACCTCTTAAAATTAATGTTACTATTTTGCCCATAAGCATACAGACTAAAAGAAAATCTTCATAGTTAATCACTTTAGTCAGGATGTGTCACGCTCCTCATTTATGTTTACTGGCTTTGAATAAAATGTGAGGACCCTCCATTTCCAATTTTGGGTGTTCTTTTAAGTTGTGAAAATTTGTATTTCTATTTATCAGTTCAAACTTGTATGCTCTTCCCTATCTTTTGCTGGTTCAATCTCAATGCTTTATGTATTGTAATAATCTTCAATTTTTTCCATCTATGTACTTCATTTGTAGTTCTAAAAACTTTCAGTGCAAATGATGGCAAAGAATACTCTTTTGGAATCAGTCTGATCAAATCTTGCCCTTCTACTTACTAGGTGTAGGATTTCAGTCAAGTTGCTTCATTTTCATTTCTCTACATATAAAATGGAGATAAAGCCTACCTGGGTAGACATGAAATTAAATAACATGCATCTCTACATGCATAGTATCTCATTTTGTAGGACCATACCTGACACAGAGTAAGCACTCAGAGAAGGCATTATGTTCCCATTATCTTCCACTTTGAATTTGATGTTCTATAGCACTGATTCTCTGCTCTACTGTAACCAAATATGACTTTTTCTTGATTCTTATCGCAGTCTATTACTTTTACATGGTTGTATGATTCCTTAACATATTTGTATATTGCTTTTTAAGTTTTATTCCTATGTCATGTTTTAAGTAGGAAAACAATTTATTCAGAACCCATACAACTATCTTAATTATTGTTTGTTCTGTATACCCTTTTAACTGAACCTACTAAAGAACATGGATCTTCAGAAAATATTAATTATTGTATTCCTATGCTTACTGGACACAGTGGCTGCTACTAAAGGTACTCAAATGATATGTGCTGAATGAATTATGAATGAACCTGAGAAAACCGTACTATGCAGTCTTCTCTTTCACTTCCACAGTTTGGAAATCAAGCAGGGTCTTGGGACTGGCATTAGGGCTAGAGAGAATAATCCTGGAACATTTTTGGTGAAGGATGACCTCTGATGGCTGAAAGATTTTGTAGAATCCCCTTTCAGTTTAATAATCTAAATTAGTTGTTTGCATGTATACAAGTAATGATTCCTAATTTTCATAATAATTCTAAGCCTTTTGCCCATGGTACAAATTTACTATAGAGACTCTGCTTTTTCTTTTAGAGAATTTCATTCAACCTCTTTCTTTCTCATTCCCTTATCTACACATAGCTTTTCTAAGTCTTGTTATTCCTTCAATATCTTTAAATGAGAAAAATTTCTGAATCATATTTTTGGAAATGTTGAGCCCCAAAGTAAGTATTATATTTGATTACACATATCATTATTTTAGATCTTAAAATCTCAAGGAGAAAGAAATAGAATTGAGTTTATTAGACGAGCCAATACTGCAACTTCAGTGTTACAGAGAAATGAGCAAACTCTGATCTAAGGGCCAAATCCAGATTGCTGCCTGTTTTTGTAAATAAAGTTTCACTCGAACACAGACATACTTATTTGCTTATATATCATCTATGGCTGCCTTTGCCTAACTGCATAGATGAATAGCTATGATAGAGACTATAGGTCACAAAGCCTAAGAAAGCCCTGGGCTCTCTAAGACTCCTCTTAGGAATGGATCTACATAAGAACAACAACACAAATAGCAAATATTCACTATGTAGTTACAATCTGTACAATACTGCTTTATTGAATTTTACACTATTTCTTAAAGATTAGATAAAACATCTGAATTGGTTATTATTATAATCCCTCTTTGCAGATGAGAAAGCTAAGGTTGGTGAAATTAAATAACTTGGTCAAGGCTAGTAAGTGGTAGGATTGGGATCAAACCCAGGTCTGTTGGAATCTAAAGTGAAAGTATAATTACTCTTATAAAGAGGGCTTTAAAGTAATAAATACTAAGGGTGTTTTCGAAGGGCTTAGTTTGCAGTGAGATAGCTTTCAATTTTATTGGTTTGAGATGGTCCATGTGCTTTTTTTTTTCCCCATGTGCTTTTTATATTGTTTTATGTGGCATTAAGTATGGATTTTAATATCCGTTCATTGATACCAATAAAAAGGCAATGATGATTCTTTACAAGATGCAAGCATAAAAACTACCTTTACTTTTATTGAGATCTATGGTTTTAAAAGTTCTCTACTGAACTTCTAAAGTGATGGCCATGAGAGGTGACAAGTGAAAGCTGGTGTTCTATCTATATAACTATTGTCACTATTGTATTCCACACCTATGATAATAGTGTGAAAAAGCTGGACAAAGTTTACCAGTTTAAAACAAAGCCTTTGAAAACTTAGCTATTTTCAAGAGAGGAAATATGAAGGAACATCATTCATACATATTAAGAGAACATCTGTTACAAAGAGAAATATACAACAAAGGGAGGATGGTTAGTTCCTAGAATACCAATTCAACCCAAACTTAACTATATAGCAGATAAAAGACATGATAAATGCTGGAAATACAAAGAAAATTCCTATCTTCAAAAAGCTCACAGCACAAGAAGGGAGGATAGGGAAGCAAAAATTAATATGGGCTTCTGAATTACAAGCAGCAAAAACCAATTCATAATGAGGAACAGGAATGGAATGTGTTCAACAGGTATTAAAAATCTCTCTCAGAATTACTGGGAAGGTTGAAAAATCAAGCTCCATAAACATGCAGGCATGAAGGAGGTTTCAAAACAGGAAATAAAACCAAAATATGACCCAAGAAGCACCTAGGCGCAGAAGAGATGCCACAATGGGCATACCATTACTTCTTTTTTTCTGCAAACTGCATATTTTATTGCTGCTGCTATATCCTTTATGTTGCCTGAGTCTTTATATCACCTCCAGATAAAAGTATCCAATTATGGTTATGAGTTTTGGAGCCATTTCCTAAGTGTAGGCAGGAAAAAGCAATGTATTTGTCCTTTTTGGCTTTTATTGTGGTAGGACTTGCATTTCATCAAGATTCATACTATGTAAGAGAGAACTCCTCAAACACTAGGAAGGGCCTTCAAATTCTGGGAAGCCCCACCTCCCAAAAGATTAAAGCCCCACTACAAACACTGTATCTTAAATCAAGATCTGAAATATTTGGGGGGAGGTAGGCTGTGAGTTCTCAAGTTTGAGAGCACTATTCAAATATCTAAATGGTAACAGGTAACACTTCTACACAGGCACTTTTTTTTTTTAACCAGTCATTAGACAAAACTCTTTTTGAACATTTGAAACTTAAAGGCAAGAGAAGAACTCCATAGAACAAGATCTAAGTTTCTTAAGCTATTTTTTTTTTCTAATTCAAGTCCAGGGACTTTTCAGTCAAAACAGGAGCTCATACCTCTTCAGTTAAAGAAACTCTGCCACTATAGCATCAACACAGGTAAAAAGATCCATGTTAGATACCACATTGGCATAAATAAGCAATTAACTGCACAAACAGGCAATGCTAGGCAGAACAAGAACTTTAAAAATAGATAGAAATTTACTGAGCAGATAGGGTGGGGCAAAAAAGAATATTGCAACAGAGGTAGTAACTAGTATAAAGTACAAAGTACTTTATCATAAAATACCATAGTTTAGTTAAAAAAAAAAAAAAAAAGCACCTGTTCTGGTTCCAGGAAATTGCTTTAAAGTCTTAATCCTAATTAGCAGTATAATCTGGGTCAAGCCCTTTAATAACTATTTTTTCCAAAAAAAAACCTAATTTTTCCTCATCTACAAAATAAGGGAGATGGACTAGATGATTTAAGTAGTTCTGCTTATAAACAAACATATAGTTATTATTATGAATAACAATGGCTAACATTTCTTGGCTAACACTGCATGCCAGGGAAAATGGTACACAGTTGACATATATCAAGTAGATATTAATAGCCTCATTTTTCTCTAGTTGAGGAAACCCAGGTTCTGAGCAGGGAACTAACTTGCTCAACATGTCCCAGTTAGTTAACAGAACCAGAGCAAGAGGGTTTAATTCCAAAGCCATGAACACTTTGGCTGAAGTCAACAATGAAATTCTAAATTCCCTAAAAACACTATCTATTATAGCTTCTATTATACTATGGGCAAAGTGTTTATTATCTGCAACCCCCTTTCTTAGATATCTAAAATTTTCAGAAGGTCAAGAATTTAGACCTAAGTATCAAAATGTTCATTATTTTATATAGTCAGAAGTCTTTTTCTTTTTTTTTTTTTTAAGATTTTTATTTATTCATGAGAGAGACAGAGAAAGAGAGAGGCAAACACAGGCAAAGGGAGAAGCAGGCTCCATATAGGGAGCCCGATGTGGGACTTGATCCTGGGACTCCAGGATCAGGCCCTGGACTGAAGGTGGCTCTAAACCACTGGGCCCCTGGGGCCGCCCCAAATAGAAATCTTTTCAAAACATATCCTACACATCTCTGACTTTTTACATAGGAGAAAAGTGGACTTAATTTAAACTTTACTTGAAGCTCAAGTTTACATTCATACATATTAATCACTGTATTGGCCTCTAGAACTTTAAGGTAACATGACTCTTTGCCCCTTCATTTTCTAGGGTCAGCTTATGTTCTGTTTCTTCCTTCATTGCTTTCAATAATCACAGCTCTACCCTGCGTAGTGTTTTGTGGACAAAAAGAAAAAAAAATCAAGCTTTGAAGCTGTCAGAACTATTAATAAAGATACAGTTGCAAAAAAAAAAGTTAATTTTAGTCATACTTCTCATTACAAGGTAGCATCTGCTATAGTACCTAAAGTAATTCTTAAATATCAATTCAGCTGTGATTTGATTATCTAAACACATGGTTTCAAATACTTTGATACAGAATATTCTCATATTGAACCATATACTCTGATCCTAAAATACTTCATAAAGAATTAGAACCTAAAGCATTATGTTCTTCAGATTACATGGTGCCAACATGCTAGGAAAAAATATATAATGAAAAAAAATATATAATGCTTATGGAGACATAAAGGATAAAAGTGAGGTAGTTTAAAAAATGCTCGTATTTTCCCCAAGACAAGAAAAAAGGAAAAAATCTTAAAGGAATGCTCCTGCAAAAATTCTAAAGAAAATGCAAGAGAAAAATGGCTCTATTCCATACTAAAATATAGCATGAAATAATAATTTAGAGTAGTAGGGAAAGAGGAATTACACAATAAATGATATGGAAACAAACTGTCAAAAAACAAACACTTCAAAGTAAATAACAGAAGGATCAAATACCTAAAATACAAAAAAAAGGGGGGGGGGGAATATCTGGAAGACCAAATTTATCTATAATCTTATAGAGAAGAGATCTCTGTAAATAAAAGATAATATCCAAGTCACAAATGGGGGAAAAGTGATCTATTTACCATATAAAAAAGTAAAGACTGTTACAGAAAAAAATAGATGAAGTCAAGAGACAAACTGCAAAAAAATCTACAAGAAAAATGATTAAAAAAAAAGAACTTCCTTAATTTATAAAGGGCTCATGCAAATCAATAAAAAGCCAACTACCTAATAGAAAAATGAACAAAAATATAAATAAGAAATTGGGCGGGGGGAAGAACACATGTGCTATAAAAGTTCTGATGTTTTATTTTCTTGTTAAAGAAACGCAATTTGAAGCAAGAGATCATTTTTCATCTATTCAAATGGCAAAAACTAAAAAGTGTGATGATGCCCAGTGCTGCTGATGTTGTGAGGGAATAATCAGTCTTGTGTGCTTACTGATATATGCCTAAGTCAGTAGAACTTTATCAGGAGGGTAATACAGACACAAAAGCTATCAAGGTATATATACAAAGGTAATCATGAGAGCACTGTTTAACTGAAAGAATAAGCTGGAGAGGCAGCCTGGATGGCTCAGCGGTTTAGAACCGCCTTCGGCCCAGGGTGTGATCCTGAGACCCGGGATAGAGTCCTGCATCAGGCTCCCAGCATGGAACCTGCTTCTCCCTGCGTCTCTGCCTGTCTCTCTGTGTCTCTCATGAATAAATAAATAAATTCTTGAAAAAAAAAAGAAAAAATAAGCTTGAAAAACTATTTACCATAGAATACTAGTTAAATAAATTATGGTACATCCATAAAATAGAATACTATGCCCTCCCTACTGGAAAAAAAGGGGGAGAGGGATGAATAAATTTTGTTGTGGAATCCAAGATAAATTATTAAGGAATTAAAAAAAAAAAACAAAGTGTGGAAGTACATACAAAACTGCTCTTAAGTGGGGAAATAGATGAGTGAGTTTCTGGTGTTTCTCTGAAATTATGTAGAATTGTTAAAAATGGCTCACGGTTCACAGAGACCAGGAAGGAAGCCATAGCTGTTGCATTTTTTTAATCTGTTCCTGAATTAATTTCATTTTAAAGTTAACAGGAATTATCTAGATAGTAGAATTTATGGGGCAATTTTTGTCTTTTTTATGCTTTTCTGTCTTAAAAATACCTAATACAACCTGTACTTTAAAGAAACTACCTGGCCAGGGGAAAATGAGCAATGGGAGACACTTAGTTTCAATTTATTTTATTCAATACAGTGTTATCTTTTAAATATTAAAAGCTTATACGATTTTTATAATCAAATCAGCTTTAATATAGTACACTTTTAACGGTCTGCACTAGTGCAAGGATAACATTTAAAATTTCAAATCAAAACACTATATATAGCCTATAGACATCTGAGTGAGCACTAGACTTCCAATATAAAAAAGATCTTCTTGTACATTAAAAAAAAAAAAAAGACTAAAAGAAAAGTGTATCTATACTAAACTTTCTATGTCTTCTGAGGGCATCTATACGTATACAAACTGATCTATCTGCTTTCTGACAGAGTCACCAGCCCTGGTACAGAAAGGGCAGATATAGTGACAAATCTTTATAAGAAACAAACTGGTAATTTAAAAAAAGGAATGGAGAGAAAAGGAAAACTGCTTAAAATGAATAAATAGCAAGATATTAAATTAGGATTGCTTTTAAATTGCCTATTTTATTAGGAAAGTGAAAAGCAAACCTAATAAGTCTTGCAGTTTCTAAAGATTAGAGTTGATACTTTTCTCAAGTTCAAGAGATCCTATCCTTTCAAAGGGTGCACAATTGTTGCTTTTCAAGGCTATCAGAGTGTCAAAAGCAGATAGATGTAATTAGAATGGGGGCTAGAGAGGGAAAGGGAACCACAGAGAAAGGGAAGTTAAGAGACCTGATGTATAGTATTTCACAGTAAGTGAAACAGAAGCACAACAAAAGAGTACATATATCAACCTGCTGGAAATTATAAGGGACTATTTATTAATACAATTCATGAGCATTCACTTCTGGGAGAGCTGGATCCTCAAAATCTATCACAAAGCTCACCTCTAAGTAGTCTCAATGGATACTTACCATCCTGCTGTGATTATTTTTAACATTTGCATACTCAATAAAACAGTACCCCCTGAATCACACAGCATTTTTGAGAAATGAAGGCCAATGGTATGAAGTATAATAGCAAAGAGCTATGAAGTTAGAGTTCAAATCTCAGCTTCACTAAGAGCTTTATGACTGTAGACAAGCTATTTAATCTTTGCTTCAGTCTCTTAATCTTTAAAATGGGGGCTTTACATTAACTATGCTCATGGGTTGATGTGATAAGTAAATGAAATTATATTTATACATGGCATCCCAATGCTCAAAATTTTAAGAACATACTTTTTGAGAAAAAAAAGAAGTTCTTATTCAGGAAACCACTCTGAATAGAAATTTCAATACTTTAGTTTACATTTGTTTCTTAAGGTAAAGAGAAACAATTTAACTTTTTCTGCACTGTATAGGATCATAATTAGGAATATAAATTCTAAGACTATGTGACTACAGAGGCACCTGGTTGGCTCAGTCAGTAGAGCCTGCAACTCTCTGTATGGGGGTTGTGGGTTCAAGCCCCATGTTGGGTGTAGAGATTACTTAAAAAAAAAACAAAAAACAAAAAACAAAAAAACCAAAACTGTGTGTGACTATAAATACAAAAGTTTCCGCAAGCTATCAACCAACCAGTCTCCTTATAGAGTACCTTGAGCAAAGAGGGCCTCTACTGAGGAGATAATAAAGTTTATAAGAGATGTTGTCTCTATGCTATTTCCGTATTATTACAGTTAAAAGTGTTTTAAATTGTAGGCATTTTCTATGTCTTTATTCATAATCAGAGATAACTTGTTGTGTCTACTTCTTGCAAGCCCCTTTCTTTTTCTTAATGTGCTGATGCTAAGCTACTCTGAGCTAAGAAACCAGATAACCATTTCAGGGTAGACTGATATGGTGTAAAAAAAAAAGGGGGGGGGGGGCCCGCAGATTCGGAGAGCCCTAGGTTTAAATCCCAGTTGTGCTACTTACTTTGCGACCTTGTTGAATTGCTTAACTTCTCTAAGTTTCAATTTCTTTACCCTTAAAATGGGTATACTATTAGCCATACTGAAATGATAGGGTAAAAAGCAAACGAAAACTTAGGTAAAGATCTTGCAGAGTGTCTTCTAATACCTGGCAATATAAATCACTCTGTCAATGGTAATCATTATTATATATGCTAATGAAGTATGTTAAAACTGTAGCTAAGTCAAGAATAAAAAGAATTTCTCAGAACATATGCTTTTCATGTGTGAAATTCCTTGGCACTGTACTGGGGATACAAAGATGAAAAAGAATATAATATCTAAGCTCCAGAGGCTCAGAGCCTAATTAAAGACAGACATGTAAACAAAGTCACAGAAACTTGATAAGTTAAACAGTAAAAGAAGCAGTGCACCAGTTGAAGGCAAATGTTTTTCTGGCAGAAGTGTATTTAAGCTCAGAGGATAAAGAGAAGCTCACCAAGTTGGAGGTGAGGGATTGAGGTGAGCAGACTTGCTCAGGGAGGATGAAAAGGGCACATGTAAAGGTATACAAGTAAGAAACAGCCCGGCGTGGGTCTGGAGCAGGGGGTTTACAGAGGGGTGGTTTAGAAAGGCAGGCATGGGCCAGATCCCAATGGCCTACTCTCCCAAATGGAGTAGCTGGCCCTTTTGAAAATTAGTAACAGGGAAAAATTAATAATGGGAATCACAAAATATTTTAAGGGCAGTGAAGGAGGTTGGCTGAAAAAGATAAGAGTCTCAGAATTCACATTACAGAGAGATCTCCCTGACCAAGATGTGCAAGTTGACCAGGAAAGAGAGGAATACTAATAGTCACGGAAAATATAGTATAGGCAGGAAACAGGCAGCAACTAGTGGAAAGTAGCAGTGGTAAGAAGAGTGAAGAATGGCTGAAAGGGACGAAGTGGGTTGTCTTGACAACACTCAGGAGTTGGGGAAAATCCCCCAATTTCTCATCTGGGCAAGCGGTTGGGTCATGAGGTCATTAGTCAAAATGGCAACAACAAAAATGAAAAATCTCTGAGAAGACAGTGTGGGCTCAACTGGACTTCATGCAAACAGAGCCATCCTTTAGGCTGACTGAAGCCCAGGTGGAAGCAGAACTAACTCCAGTGGAAGAAGTGAATGTGAAGGCAGAAATGGAAGACGAGGCACAGGTAATGTGATCCAGAGGAAGTACACAGATTGGAAACGGGGCCACAAGTATCTACTATTGCTGCTCGTGAAGATCTCACTCACTGGCTTTCACTTGTTTTCCAATTGGACAAACTGAATTTCATGTAAGTGAGATGTTACTTATGGTTTTCATACTTCTTCAAAAGTATGCAAATTTTCCCACACAAGTCTGCTGAAGGTGGATGCTTAAGTTTCCTGAGCACTGTGTCCAACCTCTTCGCTATCAGGCCAGGCCTAAGAGGGTGCTTGGGACCTGACACATGCCCAATACAAATGAATGAACTAACGAAGTGTGGTCGGTCCAGAAGCCAAGCTGTCTCAGATATTGTTTTAATGTTACTGATGAACATTTAATATGGATTAACCTAACATTTTCTTTATATGCTGCTTTTTCCATTTAGAAACATACAATTTTCAATGATTTGGGGCTCTGAACTTATATTTCAGAGTTAGAACTCATCGCAAAACAGCAAATTGTGCCTACCCTTATTTCAGATTTCTGTACAGAAGTCAACAACAGGTAAAAAAAAAAAGTGAAATCACTGACTTTTTAAAATATTAGTTTTAAAAAGGGAAAATCACCTACAGGTCCATTCTTATATACTAACAATGTGAGCAATCTTCATAGGAGTACTGAGGAGAGTATTTTAAAGACTGCTTAGAAGGAAAATTAGATGAGTCCAAACATTCCTTTATGTATGTTGTTTACATACACTTACCTAAATAAATGTACATTACATAAACTCAAGAGTATCATCATGAGGGTTGGAGGATGAAAAAAATGAGTCAAGAGTAAGCAAGGAAGATGGCTGCTGAGCAGAAGAAACTATGTCACAAGCACCTGAGAATGTGAATAGCACCATAAGGGAACTCAGGAAAAACTGGAGTGCTGGGTTTTGGTGGTTTGGTTTTTGTTGTTGTTGTTGTTGTTATTTTTCATTAACAAAACAAAAGATACAGTAAGAGACTCAAGTTATTCAACAAACTAAGGAAAAAGCTCGTTTTTCATAGGATTACATTTCAGTCAAACTTTTCAGATAAGCCAGTTAATACTTCCTTTTGCTTTTCTTTGAATGTCTAGCCTCCCTCTCATGCACACCTTTTTTTTTTTTTTATTAAAGATTTTATTTATTTATTCATGAGAGACACACAGAGAGAGAGAGAGAGAGAAGGGGGCTTCATGCAGGGAGCCTGATGCAGGACTTGATCCCTGTATCGGGATCAGGCCCTGAGCCTAAGGCAGGCACCCAACTGCTGAGCCAACCGGGCGTCCCAAGCACACTTCTTTTGGTAAGAATAGGCAGTATGGCGGTAATAGGAAAAGAACAAAACCAAACTGCACATAATGACCTGATTTTAAAACTTAAAAAAAAAGGGGGTGGGGGGGATGTCGTACTGGAAGCAAGATATCCTATGCTTTCACAATTACACTTTATATTGGGAGAGACTGCATGCATGGAGCAGTTAAAGAGCCTAAGTCTTGGAGTCAGCAGTCCAGTTCTGGCTTAATCATCTGTCATCTCTTTAACTGGATTTTTGTCTTAAGCACTCTGCATCTCAGGACTCCTATCTGTAAAACGAGACGAATAAAAGGACTTCACAAGACTCGCAAGGATGATATAAAATAAGGTACCAGGAAGACACCACATTAATGGTGGTGTTTCTGTAGTTGTAAGCTCCATTAGTACCTACCAACTTTCCATACTTCAAGTGTATCGCATAACCTAGCTTTTACCGAAACAGAAAAACAAAAAGCCTACTCCCTTCCAGAGCACTGCAGGGTTCCACCACTGGACAGTGCATCAGGGATTGGAGCGTCCCCGTAATTTCTGCCTTTCAACCTCATGTGGAAACATCCAAGGGTTTCAGACTACTAGCTGAGAATGCAGTGAATGGTGCTGTGCAGACCCACTGTGAATAACTAAACACACATCCCGCGTACTGGGAGGGGGGTGGGTGGGGGTGGGGTGGAGGCTAAGTTGTAATGGTTCATTATAGACTAAAAACTAGCAGCGGCTTGCCCTTTGCACAATCCTGCAAGTTTTGAGAAACTCTGCTTCTGCTTAGTTGCTTCCTGACACAGGTCTGGAAAGAAACACAGCACGCCGGGGGGGGGGGTCGAAATACCCTTTGAAGAACTAGAACCTAGATCTCACGCTTTTAGGAGGTGAGCAAGATGCTATCCACGGTTATGTCATAAAGTCACAACTTTTTTTTTTTTTTTAAGAAGCAAGATGCTTCTTCCTCCACGGTTATGTCACGAGTTCATACTTGTTGTTTTGGAAGGTCCATTTTTACACTTAACATATTATAATCGCAGGTGGGTTCTCTCGTGACTGCAAAAGGCACGGTTTCGGGGGAGGGGGGGTTGCCCCCGAGGGCAGGCCAGCTCGGAATTTTAAGCCTACCATTCCGCCACGATGCAGAGTCGACTATTATTATTATTATTATTATTTGGCGGGGGAGTGTTTCGGTTTGAGATGAGCACCCCTGAAACGGCACACTCCTCAGTGCACGTTCCAGTAGTTCAGCGGCGGGGGTGGGGGGGTGGGGGGTGGGGTGCAAACCAAGGGACGGACACGGAGGAACTGAAAAAGTCACAGCATGCTTCTTGGAAAAAAAAAAAAACAAAACACAAAAAACAAAACTATTCTGATCCAGGTCAGACGCTCCACCCCTGCAACCAAACACCTAATCCCTGGGAGTGGGAAGGGGGGAAAAAGGCCACACCCAGAGTGAAGACTTCAGAGGGAGGCCCGTACCAAGTTTCAAGATTGTAGCCATCGCGATTTTCGGTACTTTTTTCTTTTTTTTCTTTTTTTCTTTTTTTGCCCCTCATCCCCCTCCCCTCTGCCCCGGTCACAGTCATTGACTCCTTTAGATTCTCAGCAGGCTTAAAAGTTCAAGAAAACGTTCCTCCGATTCTGATCACTGGGGGTTCTTCATTGGGCCACCGGCAGGTCCAAAAGATGGGAGAATTGACCCCCCTCCCTTCTCCCCTCCCAACCCCCCCCCCCAACCTTGCCCCCCATTCAAAGCAGGATCGAAGGAAGTCCGGCATGGAAGAAAGAGGGCCAGACGCCAATGACCAGCGCCCCGGGTGGAGGGTGGGGGTCTGACCCGGGGTCGCCAGCCCTCCCCCCTCCCCTCCCCCAGCTCCCCGCAGCTCCCCCGCCTCCACCCGCATCCCACCTCCGCTCGTCGCCGCTTTACCTTGGCCACGTAGTCTTTCACCTCGTCCAAGTCTCCGTTTTTCAGGGCCCACATGAACTCCTTGTCGCACATCGCTGCAGCGGGGCGGGCCGCTCGGCCGGGCAGAGACGACGAGGCGGCGGCGGCGGCGGCGGCGGCAAGCGGACACCGCGGGGCGACAGGGAGACAGGGCCGCGCGGGGAAGGGAAAGCGGGGGAGAGCCTGCCAGGCGGGCGAGGCAGCGCGCCGCGGCGACCGCTGGGGCGGGAGACAGAAAGTTCTCTGGCGTCCACCGGGCCCAGCAGAGCGGGAGCCGCCTGGCCGGAGAGGAGCAGGAGCGCTTGCACTTCCGGTTCACTCCCTGCGAGGATCCTCCCCCCACTTCCTCTTCCTCTTCCTCTGGGCGGAAGGCCCCGCCCCGACGGCCCGCGGCGGAGCGGCCCCCAAGTGCGCAGGCGCGGTGGGCGGGCCGGCCGGCGAGCGGCGTCCGGGGGCAGGGGACAGGGCCGAGGGGCGGGGCCGAGGGCCGAGGGGCGGGGCCGAGGGGCTCGGATAGGCTCGCTCAGGTGGGACTGGGATGGTTTCTTGCACACCCTGCGTGGGAAAAAGTTTTCTTTTAAAACGCGACTTTGGAGGACATCTTGCTCGCCTTCTAAAAGTGTCCAGTAGGAATGTTTGATTTGACTTCCTTCCTTTCTCTTTTTCTCTTTCTTCCTACTTTTCAGCCCCCTTTTTTTGGGGGGTCCCTTCCCTCTCTCCTTCCAGAATCAATACCATCCTTTGGGCTCCTACTCTATGCCAGACTCCGCTAGGCCCTGAGGATGTAGTAAGAGAGGTGGAAGGAGACAATGCCTGCCTCCAAAGACCTCTTCAATACTTAGGGTAACCGTGTAGGGCAGCCCGGGTGGCGCAGCGGTTTAGCGCCGCCTTCAGCCCAGGGCGTGGTCCCGGGGTCCCGGGGTCCTGGGGTCGAGTCCCAGGGGCTCCCAGCCTGGAGCCTGCTTCTGCCTCTGCCTGTGTCTCTACCTCTTTCTGTCTCTGTGTTTCTATCTGTCGTGAATAAATAAAACTTAAAAAAAAAAAAAAAGGGATAACCGTGTAAAAATTCAGTGTAATACTAAGTATAGTGTTTGGAGGGGAAGACTTTGGGGGGGGGTTACTCATCTCCCCAACTAGCAAATTATGTTCAGGACTCGGAATTCAGTGTGATGCCATAGGGCAGAGCAAACCCACCCTCTTCTGGTACAATCTGTGTGTGTGTGTTTTAAAATTTCCTCTTTGTTCGTGTGTTTCTTAATGGGTTGAAGCTTCGGGGCCATTCCAGTGAAGCTGATTCTATCCTTCCTGGAGTTTTGATGTAATACACCTTGGGGGATGGCCTCCAGGTGAATTGTATCCCAACCCCAGTGACCCAGACATGCATGCGCACATGAACATTAGATCCAATAAAAACTTACTGGAACTACTGTATGTATATACAAGTCTATTATTTATGACCCACTAAATAAACCAGGCTACTAAATATGCTTGTGATATAGCATAGGGGTTCAGATCATAGCCTCTGGAAGCAGATTGCTTAGTTTTGAATACAGGGCCCAACCTTTAGCTAATTTTGTATGGCAAAAGTTATTTGATCCTCCTCTGTTCAGTTTTCCACATATGTTGAGCGTGAACAATAGTGTTCAAGAAATGCAATTTTTTTTACCGATTTAGAAATAGTAAATGGAGATAGATTTGAAATCGAAAGAAAAATCAAATGTTTAACAGCCACGTTGATTGATGTTCTGTTCATTTGACTTTCTGATAATTAAAAACACAGATCCATCTACCTAATTGTGATATATTTCTAGAAACAAATCTCAAGGAGTAATTTGTGAGGCAAATCCTTAGAGTCCCTCTGTCTTCTCAACCTCCCACTCCCACCTATGTAATCTTTGAGTTGTATCATGATGACAATTCTTGATTTATATTTATATCTCTAGCTCTGACTTCTACTGTGGTCCATTCTTATATTTAACTTCTTAGTCATTCAAATGTCTCATACTTAGCATGAGATTTGGTTTCCTCTAGATTCTAAACCTAGTCGTCCCCATAGACTTCCTCTTCTCTGTGAACCACACCACCAACCACATGTCACTAGAATCAGGTACGTGGTGACAAAGATTCTCTCCTGGACCAAACCGTAGCCACGTTCCCCTGAGCCCTGTTCTCAACTAGGCCTCCACCTTGACATATATAGACTTGAACAAACACTAATATAATTCTTAACAGATTGAGGCCACATCCTAAGATGGCCACCTTAAGTGCCTGAATGAGAAAGCTCAAGGCCGCCAATTTTTTTTTTTTTCACTGTTTGTTTCAGCCAACGCCCAAAGTTAGGGCCTCTGTCTCCCAGTCTCTGTTGGAAGGGAAAATCCTAACTTCAGTGATTGCCAGCTAGCATACACAGCTGGCCTACTTGCATTTACTCTGTTGAGCTGCCACTAGCCTCCCCCTTACTCCCTCATTCTTCCTTTGAAACACCCGTTTATCTCCGTACAAATCAAGGTTGAGTTCATTTCACACTGGATTTTTATCTCTAGAGTAATAGATTGTCAAAAGTTCAGACATAACAGAAGTAAAACCAATGAATCACCAGAAGTGGTAATTAGTCAAAGTTTATTGTTCACATACCAAAAAGACAGTTTGCAAACCAGGAGCAGTCAAACCAAACCATGAAATGAGGCTTGGGGGTAGCTGCTATGAAACAGTTTATATAATAGGAAAACAGAGTTTTTATTCTTCATAGTGACTGGTTATAACATTAGAATTCTCTTAAATAATAGGGCACTGGCTCATATCAACCTTGGAAAACAGTTTGATCTTTGCTTGTGATTTTCAGAGGCATCTATAAGAAATGACCCAGGTCAAGTTAGTGTTGCAAAATAAGTTAAGTCACTGTTTGTATGACTCAACTGGTATTGTCTGTTCAGGGAATTTTCAAGACTGGCTCTGGTTTTGATTGTTAACAAGTTACTTTTGATAAAAATCTGTCCTTACCACTTAACCACTCTAACTAGTGTCCAGTTTTGTTTATCTTTGACAATGGAAGTTATAAATAACTCATCATTCCCAATATTTCTCTCTTATTCAATCCATCAGTAAGGCCTTCAAAATATATCTTAAATTGTTCACCATTTACCATCTTCACTACTGATTACCCTCCACAACCCTTTCCAGCCCCACCGTCTCTGTCTGCACTGTTATAGTACCCTCCCAGCTAGTCTCCCCATTTTCACTTTTACTGTTTTTCCAGTAATTCCTCATATAGCCAGAGTTACCTCTTTCAAACCTAAATCCAACAAGCACTTTTCACCATAAGACCTTTCAATGGCTTTCCCTTGCATTTCAAATAAAATCCTAATTATTTGCTATGGCCTTCATCGTCTTCTGTGACCTGACTCTGATGTCTCTCCCATCTTATGACTCTTCCCTCCCACCGCCATTTCTTCTTGAGTTCCCCCCAAATCTTGTCTTCTGTCAGTTCTAGGAAAAACCAAGCTCATTCCATCCAAGGGCTGTTGCATTTGCTTCCTGTACAGAATGTTCTTTTCATTCTTACTAACTCTTGAACATCAAGATCTCATTGCAAATGTGACATCATCAGGGAAACCTCCCAGACTACCCACTTTAAATAGATCCTTCATTTACTACTACCATATAGCCCGAGTTTTTTTTTTTCTCCTTCACTTCACTTATCACAGATTTTTCATTATTTTTGTTTGTTTGTTTACCTACTTTGCTGGGTATTCATGGTGCTCAACAAATATTTCCTTTTTGTCTACCATCCTGAGCACAAGAGAGAATTGCTCTTCCTGGCTTCCTTGTAGTTGAGTAATGTCATGTAACTAATTTTGGCCTATTAGTTATGAGCAGAGGTAATATGAGTCATTTCCAGGTTTGCCAATGCAAGACCCTCCAGAGCTCTTTATTCCCTCTGCTACAGCAACCAACAACATTCAAGACAGTGGATATCATCAGCCTGAGTTCCTGAGTGACTATATTTAGCAGAGCTCCCCTACTCTCCCACAAATGGCTATGTAGTAAAATAATAATCTTTTCAGCCACTGAGATTTTGGTGTTTATTATTGCAGCAACACTGAACCAATCTTGACTGATACAGAAATTATTGTCAGAAGAGAGTTGTTACTAGAACAAAAAATCTTAGATAGATGGCATTTGCTTAATGGCTAAATAGTACACAACAAAGGAAGTGATATTAGAAGCCATAAGGATGATGATTCATATTAACAGGAGGGAAACATTTGGCAAAACAATCTCCCATAGTAGCATAGTGAAGCCTGGAAGGCAGATAATGCACCCTGTACATTTGTAGCTCCAGTGGAAGAGGCTAGAAAATGGGAAGTTGGTGACATGTGTTGGTAACTATTTTTGGGTGGAGTAGGAGGAGCATATCTTTATTTTTTCCTATTTTTCTGAGATATAATTGACATATAGCATTGTATAAGCTTAAGGTATACAATGTGGTGGTTTGATATATGCCTGTATTGGAAAATGATTACCTTAATGAGGATGGTAAACACATCCATCACATGGTGTGTGTGTGTGTGTGTGATGAGAACTTCTTTTTTTTTTTTTTCTTTTTTTTTTTTCAGAACTTATAAGATCTACTGTCTTGGCACCTTTCAGGTTTATAATGCAATATTAACTATAGTCACCATGCTGTACATTAGATCCTCAGAGCTTGTTCACCTTAAAACTGGAATTTTGTACCTTTTGGGCATGTTTACCCATTTCTCTCACTCCCTAGCCTCTGCCCACCACCAATCTACTCTCTTTTTCTGTTTGGTAATTTAGATTCCACATATAAGTAAGATCAAGATCACAGAGTATTTGTCTTCCTCTGTGTGACCTATTTCAGTTGGCATAGCATCTTCAAAATTCATCCATGTTGTCTCAAATGGCTGGACTTCCTTCCTTTTTATGGCTGAATAATATTCCATTGTGTGTATATACTACATTTTCTTAACCATTCATCTGTCAGTGGACACTTACTGGTTCCATGTCTTGGTTATTGTAAATAACGTTGTCCACCCCAGTGAACACAGGGGCATAGGTGTCAGTTTGGGATAGTGATTTTTTTTCCTTTGTATATATATACCCAGAATTGGAATTGCTGGATCATAGGGTTGTTCTATTTTTAATTTTTTAGGACCCTCCATACTGTTTTCCAAGTGACTGCACCAATTTGCATTCCACCAACAGTGCGCAAGTGCTTTCCCTCTTCTTTACATCCTCGCCAACACTTATTATTTCATATCTTTTTCATAGAGCCATTCTAACAGGTGTAAGGAGATACTCCATTTTGGTTTTGACTAGCATTTCTCTGGTTATTACTAATGTTGAGCACCTTTTCATGTAACTGTTGATCATTTGCATATTTTCTTTTGAATAATGCTTATACAAGTCTTTTCCCCATTTTTAAATTGGATAATTTGCTATTTTGCTATGGAGGTGTATGAATCCCATGTATATTTTGGATATTAACCCCTAATCAGATATATAATTTGCAAATATTTTTTCTGATTTGTAGATTATCCTATCATTTCTTTTGATTGTTTCTTTTTCTGTGCTGAAGCTTTTTAGTTTGATGTAGTCCCACTTGTTTATTTTTACTTTTGTTCCCTGTGTTTTGGGTATCATATCCAAAAACTCATCACTAAGATAAATGTCAAGAAGCATTTTCCCCATGTTTTATTCTAGGAGTTTTATAGTTTCAAGTCTTACATTTAAGTCTTTAATCTACTCCAAGTCAAATTTTAAGTGGTGTAAGTTATTGCTCTAATTTCATTCTTTTGCATGCGGCTGTCCAGTTTTCCCAACACCAGTTATTGAAGAGACTATCTTTTCCCCACTGAATCTTCTTGGCTCCCTTTTCAAATGTTAATTGACTGTACATTCTTGGGTTGATTTCTGGGCTCTCTGTTGTGTTCCATCAACCTGTGTGTCTGTTTTTATGCCCAGATGATACGGTTTTGATGACTATAGTTTTGTAATATGTTTTGAAATCATGAAGCATGATGCCTTCAGCTTTGTTCTTTCTCAGGATTGTTTTGACTATTTGTGGTCCCATACTAATTTTAGAATTGTTTCTATTTCTGTAAAAAATGCCATTGGAATTTTTTCTTCCATTGGAATTTTTATAGGGGTTGCATTAAATCTACAGATTGCTTTGAGTAGTATAAACATTTTGACAATATTACTTTTTCCAATCCATTAATATGGGACATCATTGTATTTATTTTTATCTTCTTCAATTTCTTTCACCAGTGTCATATAGTTTTCAGTGTACAGATCTTTCACCTCCTTGGTTAAATTTATTCCTAAGTATTATATTATTTTTGATGTTATTGTGAATGGGATTGTTTTATTTTCCTTTCACATAGTTCATTGTTAAGTGTGTAGAAATGCAACTGGTTTTTATATATTGATTTTGTATCCTGCAACTTTACTGAATTCATTGATTGGTTTTAACAGTTTTTTGGTAGAGTCTTTACAATTTTCTATATGTAAGATCATGTCATCTGCAAGCAGAGGCAATTTTACTTCTTCCTTTCCAATTTGGAGCCTTTTATTTATTTATTTTTCTTGTTTGATTGTTATGGCTAGGACTTCCAGTACTAAGTTGAACGAGTGGTGAGAGTAGACATCCTTGTTTTCTTCCTGAACTTAAAGGAAAAGTTTTCAATCTTTCAACTTTGACTATGATGTTAGCTGTGTTTTATTATGTTGAGGTACATTCTTTCAATACCCAGTTGTTGAGAGTTTTATTGTGAAAGGATGTTGAATTTCGTGAAATACTTCACCTTCACCTGCATCTATTAATATAATCATGATCTTTGTCTTTCATTCTCTTAATGTGATGTTTTCCATTTATTGATTTGTGTGTGTTGAACCATCCTTGTATCCCAGGGATAAATATATTTGATCATTGTCTATGGACCTTTTAATGTTCTGTTGTATCAATTTGCTAATACTTTGTTGAGAATTTTTGCATCTATACTTATCAATATAGAAAATTTATTAGTTTTATTTCCTAATAGTGTCCTTATTTATAGCTTTGGCATCCAGGTAATTCTGGCCTTGTAAAATGAGTTTGGGAGTATGTTTTAGAAAAATTTGAGAAGGATTGTTTTGAATCTTTTGAGTGTTTTGGTAGAATTTACCCCTGAAACCAAAGTCTTGGATTTTGTTGGAGGTTTTTGATTACTGATTCAATCTCTTCCTTTCTTACTCATTATTGGTCTGTTTAGATTTTCTTTTTTTCTTTAAAGATTTTATTTATTTATTCATGAGAAAGAGAGAGAGAGAGAGAGGCAGAGACATAGGCAGAGGGAGAAGCAGGCTCCATGCACCGGGAGCCCGACGTGGGATTCGATTCTGGGTCTCCAGGATTGCGCCCTGGGCCAAAGGCAGGCGCCAAACTGCTGCGCCACCCAGGGATCCCCCAACTTTCCTTTTGTTTCTAGTTTCATACCACTATGGTTGGGAAAGATATTTCATATCATTTATGTCTTCTTAATTTTGTTGAGATATATGTTCTATCCTAAAAAGTGTTTAATGTACACTTGATAAGAATGCGTATTCTACTGCTGTCAAATGGGATGTCCTGTATGTGTCTGTTATGTCATTTGGGTGTTGGTAACTACTGATTACATAAGATACTACAGGGAGAGATGAAACAGAAATAATTGTCCAGCTTGTAATTAGAGATGAAAGAGATCATAGAGAGTCCAGAGATTTGGATATTTGCATCAGTGGAAGATACGAATGATTCTCATCCATAACTGAGATGAGCAAAAAGGCTTATTAGAACTCAGGCTTGTGTCAAGGATCAAATCAAGGATATGACATTCACACTCATAACTAAAATCTCTCAGTAGATTAAAGTGGTGCCCAGTAAATCCTTTCAGTTGAATAAAAATGATATAGAGCTTCCCACTGACAAAGCCTGATGGGCTCAAGCTATCCACAAGAGAAATAAAACAAAAATTTGCATTTCAGAAAGCAGTGGCTGAAATGGCACATGGAATGAGCTTGAATCAAATGCAGGAGAAGTTGACTACATTTTTTAGGGTGGTGCCAAAATATCTAGCAGTGAGTGCTAAAGGAAACGGTAAATGAGACAGAAAATGGCCCTTGGGCCTCAACTTTCTGTGAACAGGAAGTATCTGGGAAGACTTTTAAAAAACTGAGAAGGACATATTCTCCAAAGCTCACTTCATCCAGGGACATGGAGGATAATAGGAAAGAACTTCTAGAAGGTGGAGGGTAGGGCTAAGGACCACAGAAAACAATGGGAGGGGAGAGCCTACCATGGATCAGAATTGGTGTTTAATGAAGGAACATTCCCCACCCTAATGTCTAAGACCCTTAATGTCCACCTAGTGGGATTCCACGATTGCCATGGACTAACGAGGGCTACCATAATCTTATTCCTCTCCCCTTCAAATGGGAGTATTTGCTATAGTTATCCTGCTCCTATTCTACCATTATATATTGGGAGTTGGGTGGGGAGTAGGGAGGATGGTGCAGATATTTTGTTTATTTAGTTCATATGTCTCCAAATCAAAGAAGGTACATGTAGGCCCAAGTACTGTGAGATCTTGGACTTTGAGCATGACACTGTGATAGAACTTTTTGGGTTATTTCTCTGGAGAGGGTATGCATATATTTTGCACATGGGAAGAAATACCTAATATCTAATGATCAGAAGGGTAGATTGTTGTCACTAGTCTCATTTACTCATTCTTCCCACTTTGGAGCACTTTCTGGCCCCCTAGTGGTTAACTGGGTCCATGTGACTAGTTCTGGCAAATGACTTAGGAACATAAATGATGGTAAATCACTTCTAGGTCAGAACATTTAAATATATAGATATATTTTGACCTCCTCCAATGTACTTTTTCCAGTAGGCAACCATCAAATTGGGTTCCTGATTATCTCTTAGAGGCAAATTCCTCTGCCAACCTGTGATAGACATGTGGCAGCAGTGAGAAGTAAACCTTTTATTTAAAGCTAATAAGATTTGGGAGGTTATATATCATTGCAGAATAATCTAGCCTATTCTGAATAAAATATCAATTTATTATCTGCCTACTGCCATAGATGGTAGGCTTAATGAGGACAAGAATCTTGTCTATCTTGCTGTAATTTATATACTGAATATTATCACTATGCTGGCTCATGGAAGGTGCTCAAAAATGTTTATTTAATGGGTTAATTCTTTTAAGATAATTAAAAACCCTAATTAGCCAAGAGGTATGTCTTAATAGGCAGTTACCTCACCTTTGCATGGTGGTGAGCCAAAGCAATGCATATAAATAGGGTCCAAATAGTTTTTTAAAAAATTTTGAGACCTGCTTCAAAATACACACACAAAATCATAATCTTAAATAGGGCCATGGCAATTCTAACTGAGACCATGTCCTTCTATTTTAATATTACAAAAGTAATACATGAATGCATGCTTATATTTTAAAAATTTTAAGAAAACATCATTGTATATAGAATAAAATGTGAAAATATCCTTTATTGAAGTCCCTGATCTCACCCTTATATCACACCATTTACCTTCCCATAAGGTCGGTTAGCACTGACAGTGTTAGCAGAACTGGTGAACTGCAGTTTGCCCTTTTAATTTGAGATAGAAAATTAGATCTGTAAGAGTATTATTGTGATATTGTGTCTTATACATATATATATAAAATATGTGTTTCGTTTTTGTCCTGTGTTTCTGGCACAAAGTTCCTTAAGCCCTTGGAATTTCCTAGGCAGTGAGAGCTATAAAGGTGTCTCTTTTTACATTAACATGGTGACTTTTGGACCCCATCTAGGGATGTGGCTTGTTTCCAAGAGAACCAACGACCTTCTGACCTCTGGGGAGAGAAGAGGGACTGAAGGTTGAATCAATTGCCAATGGCCAATGACTTAGTCATGTTTGTGTGATGAAGCCTCCTTAAAAATCCAAAAGAATGGGGTTCGTAGAGCTTCTGGGTTGGTGAACATGCAGAAGTGCTGGGGGAGTTATGCACCTGGAGAGGGTGTGGAAACTCTACACCCTGGGGCGCCTGGGTGGCTCAGTCAGTTAAGCATCTGCCTTCAGCTCAGGTCATGATCCCAGGGTCCTGGGATTAATCCTTGCATCGGGATCCTCGCTCAGTGGGGAGACTGCTTCTCTCTCTTCTCCCTCTGCTCTGTCCATGCTCTCTCTCATTTCCTCTCAAATAAATAAAATATCAAAAGAAAAAAAAAAAGAAACACCATGTCCTTTCCTGATCTTGTTCCCAGCATCTCTTCCATCTGTTCTTGAGTTTTATTATTTTATAATGAGCTATTAATCTAGTCAATGTTTCTCTGAGTTTTGTGAGCCACTCTAGAAAATTAATTGAAGCAAATGAGGGGGTTGGGGGAATCTCCAATCTATAGTGATTGTGGGTCAGAAGCATGGGTGACAACCTGGGCTTACACTGGAGTCTGAAGTTGTGTGTGTTTGTGTGTGTGTTCGTGTGCGTGTGTGTGTGTGTGTGTGTGTTGAGGGAATAGTCTTGTAGGACTGAACCCTTAAACGGTGGAATCTGGTGCATCTCTATGTAGATGGTGTCAGAATTGAGTTGAATTAAGTCCTACAATTCCAGCTGTAGTCCAGCTGGTACCCAAACATTTCTTATTGGTGTAGAGAGTATCCCTTTACCCCATACTCCACGTGACACACACAGTAGAATTGGGTGCAGAACTCTTAATTATGTGTGTACACATATATGTGTATATGTATATGTATATACACATATCCACACTTAGAAAAATACACTAGAAGGAATCAAATATTAATCATACCATTCTCTGAGTTGTAGGAGTATGGTTAATTTCTTGCTTTCTTCCCTATACTTTTTAATATTTTCTAAGTTTTCTATCAACAAATACAAATTCTAGAATCAGAAAAATGAAATTATTTTAATTATGTATCTATCTAGAGCAGAACTTATGTCCCATTAAACTGAAGGAGTTTGAGTTATTGTAATAAAAAGTTTGTAAAAGTGAGGTGACAAGATAGAGTAATCAGGTAGACATAGTATCAGATATGCAAACATATTATGAATTTACAATACGTAATTAATTCAATAAATATTCAGTGCTGGACACTATTTTAGGAATCCAGAAAGAAGTGACAGATAAGATCCCTGTTCTCTCTTTTTCTTTTTTTGATTTAAAAAAAAATTTTTTTATTGCAGTTCAATTTGCCAACATAAGATCCCTGTTCTCATGAAGATAAATATTCTAGTGGGGAAGAAAGATAAAAAACAAATAAATTAATACAATGATTTGGGTAGCACTTAGGCTATGAAGAAACTAAAGGAGAATGTTATAATAGTGAGTATTGTTGGCAAGAAGCTATGTTAGCTAGAAACCTCCTTGAGAGCAGAGTATTTGAGCTGAGACTGGGATGAGGAGCGAGCCACTCAACCTTCTGTAGGGAGAGCATTCCAAGTGGAAGGAGCAGCAACTGCAAAGGCCAAGACAGGTATGAGCTTGGTAGAATCAGTGATTGGTGGGGTCAGATAGCAGAAATGGGTACGTGAAAAGTCAGAGCTAGTCCTGATAATAATGTGGATTTGCTGAATGTGTTGTAGTGATTTTCTTGTGGGGGAAAGAAAGTACGGCCTATAGAATATCACTGCCGAATTTTCAAATATGAAAATGCAATGCTAAAAAACATGAAGTTCTAAAATGGCATTAACATCACACAGAATGTCTGCTTGAGCATAAAATTCAGTTTCCCTTGCTTCTCTTAAGCTCTCACTTAGGTCACGTGCCTCATGCAAATGCAGTGCCATGGACATGCAAGACCCTTAGAGTTCAACAGTTTCAAGATGAAGATTCAAGGAACCCTACCTCATCATGTCCTGATTAAGCCCTCTAAAATAAATGCATCGTATCAGCACTGATTCCAGGCAGCAGGTGCTGATGAATCAGATAGTCCAAGACTAGAGGTGGGCCAGAGGGCCAGCACAGAGACCATGTTGTATGTGTGGCTATGGATCTGGGAAGCCACCACTTTTGGAATGGCCACACAAGAGTGACTGAGTATGGGGCTAGACAGAGTTGCCTGGGTGCTTCTGCCCCAAAGGATTTAGACTCATTTTTAGAATGAGAGTAAGTTAAGCTTAAACAGCTTCAATGTGGAAGGTGACCAAAATCAGGGACCAGGAAATATACAGCTCTCATTCCTCAGAATGTCCCTTTCAAGGACTGGGTCATGGTGGCAACAGCAGACTCAGACCTTGGCTGGCTAAGCTGAGAGGAGATGAGCCATTTTAGGAAGATGGTGAGTCAACTTGACCAAACAGAGACATTTAGTTCAGATAAGGGAAGATCTGGACTTAACTCTAGATTCTCATTTGTAAAAACTTAAGTCTTCTAAGATGTTTGAATTTCTTCTTTGTTCAGAATTATGTATCACTTATTTTTGTATTTAATTCTAACAGGATAACTTACTGTCATTGCCTTGGTTATGGAAACATGTATTGTTTGGACAAAACATAACCAAGACAAAAGTATGCTGGTTTTCATTTTATTAATCCCTACCTATGTGAATTCCTGTGCTAGGCATCAGTACCCATCTTTGGCAGTACCTGAATTTTTGGCACATCCCTGGGTTGAAATGAATAGTCTCTGAAATGTTAACTTTGCAATCCTGAGTCTACAATAGAAAAGGCAAATATCACAAGGGAACTTTCGAGGCTGGATGGATTAAGAGACAGAGGTTTATTTTTTTATTTAAAAAAATTTTATTGGAGTTCAACTTGCCAACATATAGCATAACACCCAGGGCTCATCCCACCAAGTGCCCCCCTCAGTGCCCGTCACCCAGTCATCCCAACCCCCCTCCCACTTCCCCATCCACTACCCATTATTCATTTCCCAGAGTTACGTGTCTCTCATGTTTTAAGAGACAGAGATTTAGCTTGCAAAGTCGGCCACACTGAGTTGAGGTTGTAACACAACTAAAAACTTCTTGAAGGAAGACTTAAAATCTCACTGGACTATTATACAGCCATCTGCCTACAAGAGCATGCACCAGTAAATTGCCAGTGCTGATTATGATAACATGGAGACTGTATAAAGTCTGATCACGTGCATCCAAAGTAACTTCCAAAAACATGTTCGTAGCTGGAGGGAAACGGATTTTTTATTCAAGAGACACACATCAGAATGTCTGCATTTATAACATTCCTGACTATCATAATTCTGAAGTGTTTTTCTTTGTATATACTTCGTAAAGAATACATATGGGATGAAAGAATCTTATTTTATAAAACTGAAAGGTTACTAGTTACTAGTGTATGGAACTCGGTAATTAACACCTACAATTCACTTTGTTGTGAATAGACTCACCCATTCCGCAGTCTCTGAAGTAGTATTTCATGCTGCTGACTCTGGGAAGTAACCTGAGGAGCAGTATGAGGAAGAGAGATGACTGTATCCCCATGGCTTAACCCTCACAAAGCTCTGTGCTTCAAAAGGAAACTCATTAATATCTTCCAATGCTCAAAGCCAATGGACTATATCCTTTTTGTCCCTTTTTTCTTTATAGCTTTCCTTATGTGGTTTGTTTTCCCATCCAATCCTGGGGGATAGAAGCAATTGAACTAAAGTTCTTTGGGAATGATTCAAATGCTGAGACCTTGCAGTGACTCTGAATGATGATCTCAATGCGGCAAGACTCTCCGACGTAGATGGAAAGAGGCTGGTTATTTCTGCTAAGTTTAGGGAAATTTACTAAGAGAAATAGAAGACAATTCAAATTTCCATGAGCTATGTTTTCATAAAACAAACTATCCAAGTCATCAATAAAAAGTCCTATAAATGTTAAGACTAACAAAAATATGTATCAATACATGCAACACATTTATATTTGTTCTTTGTGGCTTGGAGTATATTTCTTTTTCAAAGGTTATAGAAGTTTGTTTATTGTTTGTTCTTTCTTTGCTTTATTTGACGCCATTTTTTTCAACCACGAATCGTTAAAATTGTTCTCGTGAAAAAAAAAATAAGGTATTTTATGATGTTTCATCTTATTTGCGATCCCCAGGCACCATATGGTAAAAATCCTGACCCATCTGTAATTTTTTCTACTAAATTTGGGGAGGGTCTAATTGCAGTGTGATGCTTTCTCTAATCTTCAAAACATGTGGCTATGTAATTCACTGTCTTTATGGGTAGGAGCAAATGTAATACAAATGTATGTTATAGGTATGCTGGTTTTGTTGCTGAAAGTAAATGCTTGACTGGTATGCTATGTGACATCCTTACCAGAGAGCCCTACACATGTTAACTGTAAGGGAGCAGGGTATGGAAAGGAGATGGGGAGAAAAAGAATACTAATAGTAAAAGCAAACTTTCTACTGTCTTATAGATTATTAAAGGCTTTTACATTATTTCACCTGACCAAACTACCCTATGAAGTTAGTTTTATTATGTTGCTTTGCAGATGTGGAAATAAAGTAGCAAGAGGTTATATGACTTCCCAAGGCTGCATAGACTGTAGGTGGAGAACCTGGATGCCCATCAGGGCTTTAGGACTATAATTTTTAGAAAAACTAAGGGTGGGCCTGCACGGTGTGATAAGAACAGGAGTTGCGTTTATTAAAGTCTTGGGTTCAAATACACCTAATTGAGTAGACGTGTTTCAGAAAAGGCTCAAAACCAAGGAGTATTTATCAAGGTAAATTTGTTCACAGAACTTTCAGAATGAAAGATCAGGGCATACCTTCATCCTCCATAGTTCAGGCTTGAGGATTAGATCTAGAATGACCTCTCAGAAAGAAACATTTTTTTTTTTTTTAAGAGCTGAGAGTCAGAAGAGGTGTCTCTATGCCAGCAAGGGACAGAATGATGTGAGTGAGGAAGGAAAACTGAAAATGCCCGTGAAAGTCATTGTGCTCACATTAGGCATGATTGACATCTTGAGTGGGAAAATTTTTTGTTGTTGTAGAGAACGGTCTTGCACATTGCAGGGGGTTTAGCAATATCCCTGGCCTCTACCCAACAGACATTGGTAGCATCACACCAACTATTCCCACCTGTGACTACCAAGTGTCTCCAGACATTGCTGATGTTCCCTAAGGGGCCAAGCCACCCTTGTTGAGAACCATTATTTAAAATCAAGCAAGCTGAATCAGGTAACCAAGATTTAAACTTAAACAACTTCAAGTTAACCAACCTGCATAAGGGTTGCATCTCAATGTTTATTTTTCCCCCTCACACTGTTATAAACTATTTTTAAATATGATCAACTTGCTAAATGTATGCTTCTTGGGCAACCTTCTACAGATGTGTAGTATCAGGGAAAAATAAAAGGGAAATTATGGCTTTAAGGTAAAAGACTAGAGGAAAATGCTAGATTCTTGAGATAATGGAAGTAGAATACTATCCAGAGCAGAAATTTCCTGAGTCTCTTCCTTTCGTATCAACTTTAAGCTGTTGGTAGGCATGTAAAATGGTATAATCTTTTTTGGAGGACCATCTAGCCTTGACCTTGGTGTCAGAGGCTCCTTCTCTGGTGTGTGGGGGAGCTTCTACTCGATGTCAAGTTTACTGATGCTGAATCACAAAGGCTCACAGCCATCTATTCTGAAGTTTCTGATGAAAGAAACTCTCATGACTCTCTCTTAGAAAAATAAAATTAAAATGCCACAAGCAATAAAAATTTGAACTTCTTCCAAGGAGGTCATAAATAGAGACATCTTACTTTTTATAGGGCAAGAGTGCTATAATATCAAGGCATCTGAGTGTTGAAAGGGTACAAGTCTTGGTGGAGAATATAATGTGCAATTAATGATTTTCTGGAAAAGGAGAATCCATTGGTGAAAAAATAAAGCACAAATAGTCAGACAATTAGTATTTTGACCAATCTTTCACTTTAGCTGCAAACTATCATTTCAACTGAGAAAGACATTTAATGAGAGATATAAATTCTTGAGAGAGCTTCCCTGCGGGAAATTACTGAATTTTTAATGCTTGAATTAAAAAATCATGCTCATCACAGAGAAATCGCTAATGACCACTTTAGTGGACATTTGCCTTCAAAAGTTATTTTGTCTGTCCAGTGTTGGAATGCTCATCTTCTGTTTTGTGAATTTCCCTTCTAATGAATCTTGGGAAGAAGTAGGCCTATTTACAACCATAGAGGAAGGAAATGCCAACTCCTTGCTTTTCTGGCCTCGGAGACCTAGCCTCCATCAGTTACATGTGCCAGCCAAGAGCCTAGAACCAGCAATGTGGGGCCTATGAGACTCTATGGTGGTGACAGCTGAAGGAGACTCAGTTCCTTAGGGTGGATGGCCTTCTGCAGTGTCTGGGACTGGGGCTGTTGGTGGTGCAGGCCATCATATCTGAGGCTCAGAGGTGACAGTGCAGCAGTGGGGACAGCAGGAGCAGGAGTCTCACCAGACAGGCTCTGCCTCATGATTCTGGGTGGTATTATTGGCCACACAGCCCCATGCCAGTTTTTTTGTCCTTCTAGTGATTCTGGGAGCCACTCCTTATGTTTTTAATAATGTCATTTTCTGCGTAAGTCAGCTGAAGTTGATTTTTTTTGCCTGCAACTAAGAACCGAGAGCGATCCAATCTTTAACTTATAAGAACCACATCAACAGCAATAAACACAGAAAATTTGTTTTCAATACAAAATTTGGTAGAAGTAGCAGTAACAACAATAACAGTTAACATTTCTTTAGTGTTTACTCCATGCCAAGCACTGTTCTAAGACTGCCACATTTATGGAATCCCGACATCAATCCATGAAACAAACTAAGGCACAGGGAAGTTACCTACACAACTGGAAAAATGCAGTATTGGGATTTGAATCCAAGTAGTATGGTGCAGAGCCCATGCTTTTAATAATTATCAAGTAAAGACCTGTCCAATCTGCTAAGGAGCTTCCTTTTTTCACTGTTCTTTTAATTTTTCATATTTCTTCAGGGACAGAACCTCTGTTTCTTCCTTGATAATTTCTAATGCCAGAAGCTTTACCTTCCTTGATAATTTCTAATGCCAGAAGCTTTACCTTCCAGAGTGAGGAATAAAAGTGCTGCAAGTGGCACAGCTACTCAGGGAGAATAGAGTCTTCATTTATCCGCTCATCCGTCCATTCAAATAATAGTTACTAACCAACCAACTGTGGCAGATGGACCCCTAAAATGGCCCTGCGTGATATCTGCCTCCTCCTCGTTTTCATACACTTGAGAAATCCTCTCCCTTCAAGGGTAGGTTGGTCTAGAGACTTGTGTCCAAAAAAAAAAAAAAAAAAGCAGCAAAGGCAATGAGCTGTCATTTCCACGATTTCTTTATAGAGGTTTGCAACTTCTGTCTTGGTAACAAAATCTCTCTGTTTCCTTCTTGGCTTGCATGCTTTCATAAAGCAAGCTGGCATGGAATAAGCTGCCATGTTGTTGCTACACGGCAAGGAACCAAGGGCAGCTTCCAGTCAACAGCCAGCCAGGAACAGACCCTCATTCTAGTGGCCCTTAGAGAACTGAACTCTGCCAACAACCACGCAAGCTTAGAAACAGATCCCTCCCCAGTCAGGTTTTTGGATGAGACCCCAGCCCTGCCAACATCTTGACTGCAGACCTATGAGACACACTGAAGCAAAGCTCCCAACTAAACCATGCCCAGGATTCCTGATGCCCAGAAACTGTGGTATAATAAATGTGTGTTTTTGTAAGCTGCTGAATTTATGATAATCAATATAAGCAAGACCTTTGTCCAGCACTTTTTGTGGGGAGACCAGAACCCTGGCTCTCATGGAAATATAATAGAAATGAACATGATGATGTCAGGTAGTTATGAGTTTACTGAGAAAAATAAAATATGGTGATGTTATAGAGCTGTTCTGCAATAAGATAGCCCCTATCTGCACACAGGACTAATCACATTAAAATAAATTAAAATGAAATCAAATGAAAATTTCAGTTCCTTAGCTGCTATAGCTGCATTTCAAGTGCTCAATAGCCACATGTGGCTTGGCTCATGGCTACTTTGTTGAACAACACCAATCGTAGAACATTTTCAACATTTCCATCACAGAGGTTCTACTGGGCAGAGCTCTTGTAGAGAATTAGGAGTGGAATGAAAGACTTTAAAACTAGAAGCTAGCGGGATGCCTGGGTGACTCAGCAGTTGAGCATCTGCCTTTGGCCCAGGGCGTGATCTTGGAGTCCCAGGATCGAGTTCCATGTCGGGCTCCCTGTGTGGAGCCTGCTTCTCCCTCTGCCTGTGTCTCTGCCTCTCTCTCTATCTCTCATGAATAAATAAATAAAATCTTAAAAAACAAAAAAACAAAAGAACTAGAAGCTAGGGAAGGCACTGAGAGAAGTACTTGAGACATATCCTGGAGGACAGATGAAAGTCAGACCCACAAAGACCAGAGGGCAGGGCGTGAAGCAGAGGAACAAGCCACATGAAGCCCTTTGGGTGAAAACTGTTGGGACGTGTTTAAAGACAGTGTGGCAGGAGCTTAGTGATACAGGAGAAGAGGAAGAGGAAGTGATGTAGGAGAGGGAAACTATGGGGCCAGATGATTTGGGGTCTCACGGGCCAGAGTCAGGGGTCTAAATTGTATACTAAGTGCAGCGTGAAGCACTGGAGGTTTTAAGCAGAGGAGTAACATGATGTAATTTATGCTCATGTCTTCAACAGATCATTGTGGCTCGTGTTTAGAGAGTTGATTGTTAGGATAACAAACATCTGGGGAAAAGGCAGACAATTTGGGAGACTGTTCCAGTAGCTCAGGTAGCCCAGGAGACTATAGACTGACCCTAGGAGAGGGATGGCTGTTGAGACAGAGAAATAGATGAGGGATCTGCTTTGGATGGCCAGCTGACAGGACTTCATGGATTGGATGGAGGAGGACAGGAGAAGGGGAAGGCTCAAGGACTTTATCTACAATTTTGATTTGAATGAAAGGTTGGATGGTGGTAGGGATGGGGAGGTCTGGGAAAGAAGACATTTGGAGGGCAAAAATGTATGGCTATCTTCTGACCATATTAAATTTGGACACCCAAGTGGTGAGGTAACGTGGGCTGTTAGGTATGCACCTGGAGTTCTGTGAAATCGGAGCTGGAGATATAAACTGGAGTTACAAGCATACAAATGCTCCATAAAGCCATGAGACTGAAGCAGAATATGAAGGAAAGCATGAGAGAGGACTGATCCCCCAGGGCGCATCAACATTTGAGGAGAGGAAGAAAACAGAAGAACATGGTGTGTATCACACCATCCATTTCAACCTTTCTTTTCTTTATTCCACAAATAACTGGATCAGTAGTAATCTGATGAATTCCTAAGATGGGAATCAACTAGGCTTCCATGTAGCAGTACCTATCTGTTCTTTAAAACAAAACAAAACAAAACAAAACAAGTGGCTAGAAATGGTCGTGGGAGGAGGAGGAATTAAATAATAGGAAAGATCCAAACCATTTACTAGGTTCACCTCTCTGGTCTCATCTTCTGTCCCTCTATCCCTGCCTTATCAGGCTCTAGGCACTGTGGTCCTTCGGGCCCTCAATCTTGCTAATCTTCCCCACCTCAGGACCTTTGCACATCCTCTTTTATCTGGCTGCCTCCTATCCCACCCCTTGTTGGGCCACTATCTACAGTAAATCTCCCTTGTTTTTCTATCTCAGCAATTTTTTTGTTTCCTATACAGTACTTAAAATTTACATTATTTTATGGGGCTCTTGAGTGGCTCAGTCGGTTGAGCATTCAACTCTTTTTTTAAAAATCTTTATTTTTATTTTTTTAAAAAGATTTTATTTATTTATGAGAGAGAGAGAGAGAGAGAGAGGCAGAGACACAGGCAGAGGGAGAAGCAGGCTCCATGCAGGGAGCCTGATGTGGGATTTGATCCCAGGTCTCCAGGATCACGTCCTGGGCTGAAGGCAGGCACTTAACTGCTGAGCCACCCAGGGATCCCAAGCATTCAACTCTTGATCTCAGCTTGGGTCATGAGTTAGAGCCCCACACTGGGCTCCATGCTGGGCATGAAGCTCACTTAAACAAAAACAACAATAAAAAACCCCCAAACAACAATAACAACAACAACAACAACAACAATTTATATTATTTTACTTTTTAGCTGCCTCTCCTGATAGAATATAATCTTATGATCTTCATACATGAAAAAATCTATTTATGTCTTTTAAACCTATGTATCATCAGTGCTTGGGGATACTTACTTGTTGGATAATATCCTCAGTGTCTAGGGGCAAGTATTTGTTGGATGAATGAATTTATTTACTGAGTGTTAGACACTAAAAGTTGCTTATGAGGTCTTATCTTATTTAAGCCACTCAAATCATAGTGTAGATATTTTTATTCTTATTTTTACAAAGGCTAAGAAGGGTTGAGAAATTTAGTAGAAATCACAGAGTAACAAGTATAAGGGCAGCATCCGACACCAGATCCAGGTATTCTAAAGTAGCAGGAATACGGACAACCAGGGGAAGCAGAAGCTAGAGCAATATGTCTAAGAGTACAACTCAAACGCCCTCCCAGGAGGACTGCTGATTTAAACAGAATCAGGGCCTGGGGTGAGTTTCAATGAGGCAGCTTCATATTGGTGGAAGAAGGAGATGTGGATGGTCCTGTTGAGTAGAGCCGTTCAAAGCTGAGAAGTGGAAGATGAGGAACCAAGCCTTTCCCCAGAAACGAGGCACAAAGGAACCAGACAAGCAAGTCAGTTCTAGTTCACAGACTATGGGGACAAGCAGACTCCTTCCTGTCCCCTGGAAAAAAATGGAGGAACTGCAGATGTTAAGAATTCTGGTAGACAGGCCCATGATTTTTAGGGGACACATTCATATCTCATGTATTTATATCATGTTTCCTATCACATATTTATAAGTTTATTTGATTTGTGTTTGTCGCTATAGAGTCCATAGCAGGCTGTTTGTTGTTTGCTTTGTTCGGGTTTGTATTCCAATGCCTGGCATAACAGCTCTGGCAGAGACCTAGAATTAAACATTATTAAAATAAATGTTTAATGAATGAATAAAACAAAAAATGGTAGTAACAGTAATAGGAAAGACATCGGGCAGACACTATGCACCAGGCATTGTTTAAGCATTTTTCACAATGCAAGAACTCAATGACTTCTTGCAATAACTCGGAGGTAAGTACAGTTATTTCCCATATTTTACAGATGAAGAAACTGAGACACAGGTTAAGGAAATCACCCAAGGTCACACAGCTCGTAAGTGGCAGAATTAGGAATGCAACCCTGTCCTAAGGATAATGCTTTTAGCACTTTGTTACATCACCTCTATGTGAATGAACTTGTGCACAAATAATTGTCGGAAGGACCACCCGGCATCTCTGCTTTTGAACAGGGAGTGTGCTAGGACTATTGTCACAGCCAGCTTTTTCTGTTGATGATGAGGATTGCTGATATTCTGTTTACTGCTCCTTCATACTCCCATGAAGGTAGTGATTTGGCCTTCAGAGGACTGGATGCACAAAGCAAACAGCTGGACACAGCTAAAAGAGGATAAAATCTGGCAGGAGGGGCACCCCGCAAATAGCAGCAGTCTTCAGCTCAAGAACCTCTTAGAATAGGGACACCTGGGTGGCTCTGTGGCTGAGCATCTGCCTCTGGCTCAGGTCATGACCCTAGGGTCCTAGGATTGAGTTCCCCATCGGGCTCCCAGGGAGCCTCCTTCTCCCTCTGCCTATTCTGCCTATGTCTCTGGCTCTCTCTGTGTCTCTCATGAATAATAATAATAAAAAGAACTTCTTAGAATATAGTTCAGGAGCAGTGTGAAGGCAGAGGAAATGCACATGGCACATGTACCACGTGAGTCACACACTGGAACAGAGAAGGACCCTGAAGGTATACATTGAACATCATAATTGAACAGAATTTCCTTTTTTTTTTTTTTTTTTTTAGCATTTCCTAATCATGCCTTTCTCCCCCACAACCCAGACATAGAGATAAGGAGATACAGCATGAAAGAAACTCAATTATAAGTTAGCATCGAGATGAACACATATGCATTTTATTTCTTGGGTATGAGAAAGTAAGTCTAGATTAAAAAAAATCTACATTTAATAATGTTATAACACCAGGATATATTTAATTGTATATAGAAATAATATAAAATGTGATGGATCATCTTACTTCAGTAGTAGACTGTTGTGTTTTTCATTATGGTTTATGAATACTGATAGAGTTTAAGGTCTAATGCCTTTAACAATTCTTTTTCCTTTTCCCATGACTATGCTCCCATTCCATAATCTATTAGTTATACTTAGAGTTTTACCTGAAAAAACTCCATTTGAAACAAAATAATTTAGTCCTCCATATTACTCTGAAATGTAAACTGAAAATAAATATTTCTTAAAAAGCAATTACATATTTCTGTGCTTATTACTTGCTCCACATGTATCATGAAAGTTGAGTGCTTTATGTTAGAGAGGTAACAGGGAATCATTGTTGGCTACATTCATTGTTCTCTGTGCTTGTTAGAACAAGTAAAATGAAGTGGTAAGGAAATTCGAGCTTCAGCATTTTCATTGTATGCTTGACAAACTATGAAAATTAACATTTGGAAATTCCTTCACTCTGTTGACATCTTGTGGAAATATGAAAATATTCCAGATGGCTACATCTATGGGGAAAGTGGAAATCATATCCACAAACGCAAAGTGTAACAGTGATTCTAATGTAGGTACAAGATTTTGAGAAATATTTTTTACATATATTATTCTCATTTAATAATTATAAGCAACTCTAGGAAATTGATAACATTACTATTTTCTTTTTTTTTTAAAGATTTTATTTATTTATTCATGAGAGACACAGAGAGAGGGAGGCCGAGACATAGGCAGGGGGAGAAGCAGGCTCCATGCAGGGAGCCCAACGTGGCACTTGATCCTGGGTCTCCAGGATCACGTCCTGAGCCGAAGGCAGGTGCTTAACTGCTGACCCACCCAGGCATCCCTACTATTTTCATTTTAGGCTTGAGAGAATAGATTCCAGGGAATAACTTATCCATAATAGTGGATGGTGAGATTATAATTAGAACTCTGTTTTCTAACTTCCAACTCTGCGATTTTCACCACATGAAGCTGTCTTCCTAATGGGGGAAAAAGAGCTGATGGATTTGGATCTTAACATCGGGTTGAAGATGATTTCAGGACTTTCAAAAATAAGTATTTAGGAAATAGGTGTACACATTTGGTTTGATGTTTAAGAACATTGTCAGAAGTGAAATGAGTTCTTCTCAGACCAGGTACTTTTTATGCTTCCCACGTAGAAGACATAGAGCCATAATTCAGATCCTTCCTTCCTCAGGGGGAAGCATTCTCTGTGGAGTGTGGTGCTTTGCATAAAGTCTGGAGGCAGACCTGGGACCTAATCTCAGTTCTGTCCTCCTACCTAAGCCACCTTGGACAAATGAATTCACTTTTCTAAAACCCAGTTTCGTCTGCAGAACATGGATGAATAAAATACAAGTATGAAAAGGTTATTTATGAAGGTAAAATAGTTTCTGCAAGATACCCAACAAATTTCAGTAAGTACATTATTAGCTATTATCTTAATGTCCCATGTTTGAGGGCTAAAATGTCTCCAAACAGAGTAAATGGTGTGTGGGTGAAATATTTTAATAGCTTACACATTAGGATAGGATCTCAGTAAAACTGAATATGGCCCAAGTCCAAATGGGGAGAGGTATTAGGACTGTGACTTCTAAATTTTCTGAAGATATTAATTAAAATATTTTATTCCAATACTCACATATGTGACTTATTTTTGACCAAAGCATATGTCACTGTGAGCCTCCGAAACTCTCCCCTGACACGCTGACAATAAGGTGAGTATGTGGTTGGTTTCCAGCTGAAAAGATGCAGAGGACAATTCAAGTAAGGTGTTGGAAGTGAGTATAAAATTCTGGGCATTTGCCAATATGGACTTCTTGGCATTAATCTGGGACCGTTTGAGTGACTGCAGAACCGCTGAAAGTATCATAAAGAGTTCCAGCCAGATTGAGGGCAATTGATTAGTTTCCACCATGGTTCATTAGCTGAAACTAGATTTAGGAAATGGACATTATCTGGAAATTGTTGCAGTGGGTATTTTTTTACTCACTGATTTGCATAAACACATTCATATATTATTTATTAATAGAATTTACATTGTTGATTCCATGGTGGGTTTCTTGGTGTGCTTATTATTTGAGACCAAAGACCCCTTATAGTTCTATCTCTAGGTATTGGAGAATATGTGCGTCATGACAATAGTATCTCCCAGAGAGCACTGACCTTTAAGTATTCACTGACCCATTTAAACCCATTTAACCCTGAGCCTGAGCCCTGGGACTTGGTAGAGGGGGTAGTGTTTGGAATTTTTGGGTTGATTTGTATTGCTATCATATGCATGAAACGTTTTGATTTTTGCTTCTCTAAACAAACTAATTCTTTAGCCTGGAGAACTGGCTACACTGAACAAGCCTCCGATAGGTTGAAATGGCACAAAAAGCAGTTTTTCTTCTAGTTGCTCAGAGTGAGTCTTCTTTATTCTCTCTGTAGGTAAAATATGTGTCCTGGGAAGTGGACATACTTTGCACCATTCTCATTGCTTGACAGATTCAGCTGAAAAGTGTCACATTTGGCATCACATGTTAGGGTCTGGCTGGGATTTGAGGATGTCAAGAGAAACTATAGCATACAGAATATGGCTGAAAAGTGGAGGATATTTAGGTTGGAAAAGGGAACTGGGGTTATGATCACTGTCCTTAAGCAATTGCCGTATAATTCTTTATATAGATGCAGACAACAAAACTAGAAACAATGACAAGAAGTTATCTGTGGGCCCCATGTATGACTTTTGTACAATGAGAAAACTCAAGATGGAGTGGGCCATTTGAGAGCTAGAACACAATTAGCAATCTATCACTGCTTGCATGATGTTGTTTTAGGGGTGCTATCAAAGTGGCTTTCCCTTGGGGCAGAAGGTTGGATTGATTGATTTCCTAAGATTCATTTTAACTTTAAGATGCTGTGATTTCACAATCTTTAAAAACAATCTCTTGGGAAACCTGGGTAGCTCAGTGGTTGAGCGTCTGCCTTTGGCTTTGGTCTTGATCCCGGGGTCCTGAGATCGAGTCCTGCACAGGAAGCCTGCCACTCTCTGCTTATGTCTCCGCCTTTCTCTCTGTGTCCTTCTTTAATAAGTAAATAAAATCTTTAAAAATATATATAAAAAATAATAAAAACAATTTCTCTAAAAAGATGCCCTGAGAGCTCACTGTGTGGCACAAGTCCTGCCTCCTCTCTGGGCTCTAGACCCCTAATCTGCCAAATTAGAGAGTTGGACACTAGATCAGTAATGTACATGCTTTGGTCCTTGGGCTGCTTCTAGCCCAAAATATTAAGAAGAAAGATTAGAAGCTGCAACCACGTTTTACCTCTTGAGTATGTTCAGAGGTTGATGTTCTAGTGGTCCATAAAGGAATACCAATCTTCTCTTTTATACTGACAGCATTCATTCAAGTGGATAATCCAAGTTGTAAAAATTATTTTCTCCCATAAGATGCAATAATATCATTTTCATTTGGAAGGAAAACAACAGCGCAATCTGAAAAAAATCTTAATTTTTTATTTGGTCCTTGAACAAAACCATTTGCCTACCACTGAACTAGGTGATGTTTATGACGTCTGAATCTTGAATATTGTTCCTAATTCCCTCATCACTCTTAGAATAATAAATTCTAAGACCGGAAATCTGAAATAATTGGCATAGAAAGCTTGTCCCACTAGATTGATTAGCCTTCCCCCCCCCCCCCCCCCCTCAAAATAGAGCAGTGGCTGGATCTCAGCAGAGGCTATGGAAGAAACAGAGGCAATTTCTCTTCTAGTTGCAGGAGGGAATACATCCCTTAGGGCACAGAGAGCAAATCACTTTGAATGTGTACTCAGACTCTTTTCCAAAGTACTTACTTTCTCAGCAAGTAGAATCACCTCCTCTTCAAATGGATGTCCTGGTAATAACAGCTTTTACACAGGAAGTGACGATTTTTTCTTGTGGAAGCAGCTAAAAATTAGACACTAGATTCTAAGTTCCCTGAGAATGAAGTCCTCCCTACTGTATCCCTGAAAAGTAATGGGATTTGATAGTTAGCAGGAACTCAATCATATTTTGGTGAGTGAGTTAAATGAATCCAATGAACAACTGAGTGGATCATTTTTTATCTTTTCCCATCTAGACTTCTAATGGTGAGAGAGCCCCCTGCTGGAAGAATGGATATTATATACCCTCTGTGGCTATGGAATATGTGCTGAAAATATTTCAGTTAGTCCCTTCTGTTTATAGATCAGGTCACAGAAAAAGGGTGGCACCTTATTGGACAGAATATTGTAGAAATCTCTACAAAGAATTATTGGGTATAACAGGATTCCGTTTGCAGAGATTGGATATGTTAGAGATCAAACAATGGACTTCAGCTTCATATACCCAAATTTCTGATATGATCTTACAAGCCTATAACTTGTTATATGAGTAATAAAAGCAGCAGTAAGCATCATTGTCAAGTGAAATCCATAAATTATATATTACTATGAAATATTGTTATATGTTAATATATTATTACATATTACATATATGTATCATATATACATGTACGTATTACATATATAATATGTAATATTATTGAATATTAAGAACATGTATTGGGGCAGCCCGGGTGGCTCAGCGGTTTAGTGCCTGCCTTCGGCCCAGGGTGTGATCCTGGAGTCCCGGAATCGAGTCCCACATCGGGCTCCCTGCATGGAGCCTGCTTCTCCCTCTGCCTGTGTCTCTGCCTCTCTCTCTCTCTCTCTGTTTCTCTCATGAATAAAGAAATAAAATCTTAAAAAAAGAACATATATTAATAATATATTAATTATTATGTTAGTATATTAATGAATATATATTAACATCGTATATATTATATATGTATATATTATGCATATATGTATATATTATACATAACATTATATATATTTATATATATATTTTACATTCATGCATATATTATACACACAACATTGTATATTATATATAATCTAACATATATGTAATATTGCATATTAATAATTGATATATAAACATTTATAATATAAACAGATATAATTTATAGATAAATATTTAAATGTTTAAATTAAAAATATTTATATATAAATTGTAAATATATAAATATATATAAATTATAAATATTTAAATATATAAATATAAATTCATGAAAATGACTAGGGACTACTTTTTTGCAGAATCAGGATGAAATGTTAACATTTTTTCTTTTCATTACTCAAAATGAAAACCGGCAACACTCCTTAGGCGTGCGGTGTAGCACATGCATGCTTGCGCACCCTCTGCGCACCTGTCTTCTCCTGGGTTCGGGTCCACGCTCACTTCCACCCACAGGTCTGTAACTGGGGCTGCCAACCAGGACAGCTCTCGGTTCTTTCAACTGTTAGGAAAACTTCCTCTTTCATCAAAAACCCACAGGAAGAGGCCTTTACCAGCCACCAGGCGCCTACCCTGGGGGGTTTTCAAAGTGGCTTGCATATTGGAATTACCTGAGGAACATTTATGAATCCTGATGCTTCCCTCCCTCAAGAACAGAAGGAGCAGTGCCTAGCTGGCTCAGCGGTAGAGCCATGCATGGGCTTTTGACCTCAGGGTTATAAGTTCCAGCTTCATATTGGGTGTAGAGATTACTTAAAAATAAAATCTTAAAGAAAAAAGAGAGCAGAAGGAGAGGAAACATGAAGGGAGTAAGGCAAGAAATAAAACAGGAGAGGTAGGAGAATGCCAGACTCCCATTGCTCCATGGTGAGCTCTCTACTCTCATCAGTTGGATGTCAATCATCAGAAGGATCCCAAATGAGTACGCTAAGTCCCTGCCTTCATAGAGCTCACGCTGTGGTTAAGGTGGGGAATTGAGAGAGAGAATATACACATAAAGTGATATCACATAGTGATGAGTGATCTGAAAAGTACAGGGCGATGGGATGGAAAGTGATTGGTACGTTAGCCAGGGGACATACTAAGAAAAAATTTCCAGAAAATATGACATGAGATTTGAGCCGAGGCCCAAATATTGAGAAGTAGATGTGTGATGAGCCAGGAGATGTAGGAGTGTGGTGACCCTGAAGGACTGCCGAAGGTCTGGTGTGGTTGGCGTGCAGAGAAGGAAAGGATGAAATCTACTTTGCAGGGTTGTTTTAGGATTATATGAGCTAAATATATCAAATGGCTAGCACGGAGTACCCTCCTAACAAATGGCAAGTGGTTTGTATCATAGATTATCATTCATATTTTAAAAGAGTGAATCTGTTCTAAATTAGGAAAGTTTTGTTGATCTCAGGTTCATTTCCTCTGGAAGTGAAGAGATACGCTAGCAAAATGACCATTTCAATTATCTGCTTTGTTCACATTCATTCTTTGTACAATTTTTCTCAATGATGTTTACGGTGCGTTTTCTTACTGATCCCATAGTATACATTAGTCATACAGTCACAGAATCTTATTTATTAAAGCTGATGATACTTTGGAGATCATCCTGCCTCATTCATTTTTCTGGTAAGCAAGGTGTGGCCCAAGGAAATGATGTGGTTTAAGATCAAGATGTGGCAGAGATTGTATAAGATCCCAGGTCCCTGGACTCATAATTGTGTATTCTTTTTTATTATTCTTTTTTTATTATTCTTTTTATTTATGATAGTCACACAGAGAGAGATGAGAGAGAGGCAGAGACACAGGAGGAGGGAGAAGCAGGCTCCATGCACCGGGAGCCTGACGTGGGATTTGATCCTGGGTCTCCAGGATCGCGCCCTGGGCCAAAGGCAGGCGCTAAACCGCTGCGCCACCCAGGGATCCCTTTTTTTATTATTCTTATTCCTTTCCTCTACTCATGTGTGGTTGGGGTTGTATACAAGCCAGTGATATTGCCAGCAACTTAAAGCTTTTTAGGATGATTATGTCATAGATGATGAGGGCACTGTTATGGACTGCATGTTTATATCCCCCTCCCCAAATTCATATATTGAAGCCCTAATCTCCAACATCATGGCATTTGGAGATGGGCCTTTGGGAGACAATTACACTTAGATAAGTTCATGAGGGTGAAGTCCTCGTGACAAAATTAATGCCCATGTAAGAAGAGACCAGAGATGTTGCACCCTTTCTCTCTGTCATGTCAGGACATAGCAAGAAGGTGGCCAACAAGAGAGCTCTCAGCAGAACCTGACCATGCTGGCACTTGATCTTGGACTTCCTTATGTCTTTTGTTTCAGCCACCCAGTCTCTGGTATTTTGTTACAGCAGGCCACGCAGGCTAAGACAGGCCTTCCTATTGTGATGTTTGGGATACGCTGTACTGTTGGATATTTAGTAGTGTGGGAGAAAGTAAAGTAGTAGGCTGGTTGCCCCAGAAAACCTGACTGATGAAATTAGGGGATATTTTTTCTTGGCCGAGTTTTTCCCACCTTGATAGTGAGGTGTCAATTTCAAAGGTGTCAGTTACACATGCCTTTAAAAGTCTGCTTTAAAACTGGTCACTACTGATTTTGTGATGTGAAGGCAAAAGCTGAAGATCCAAAAAAAACCAACCAACCAAACAAACAAAAAACAACAACAACCTAATAATATGATGTTGGGGGAACTTGCAAGGTCTTTTAATGACTTGATCCATCCTGATGGAATACATCAATGCCAGAGAATAGATGTTGAGCTAGATGGACTTGATATATGCTAAAATGTAGGACTATTTTGTGCTTGTAATTGAGAATTGGATCTTTCCTAGTAGTTCTGTTAGTGATATATGAGTCAGAGGAGAACACAGTTCTATTCTAAAGCTGTATTAACGATAAAGTGCTGACACTGGGGGAAAATGGCTTTGTCAGTAGATAAATACAATGCAGACACTAAGAATTGATATATATGGTAATAATTGTACTCTATTATCAGTAGCCCTCTGGCCTACTGATGCCTAAGAAAATAGACTATTTAGCCCCTTGAAATGGATGAATTAGCTGAGATATTGCTTTACAAAATTTAGATCCACCTACTCCCAAAAGAATAGAAGATGTCCAAGTGCTTAGGACCGAATATCTGAAAACCAAAGGCAATTTCATGCATGCATCAGCTGACAATTGCAGACTCTGTTTCTGTAGTCTATCATATTTGTGGATTTGTTTGCAAAATATTTGTAGTAATTCTTTAAACTGGGGTAATGGGAAGAGCAGATGGAGTTGAAGACCCTTCCTACATAGTACTCTTTCTAAGATTTGACTTTTTTAATCTTTAAAATAGGAGAGGTCATAACACCTACATCTCAGGGTTGTTGTAATAGTTAAATTACATAACGTATGTGAAATGTAGCCAAACCCCCCCCCCAAACTAAACAGGTCTTGTATACCCATAAAAATATTTTCCTTCGAAGTTGGAAAATTCAACAGAAAAGAAATAAAAAAGAAAGAGGTCTTATCACCAACAATAAGTGAAGAAATATGTGGCCAATTAGCAATGGAAATGTGAGCAGAAGGAAAATAAATAATCCAAGTTAGAAGCTGACTTAAGAGGTCTCATCATCCAGAGTCAGGCAGAAAACGTTAATCAGTAGAGAAAGTAGTTGCCTGCCTGGGAACCAGTTTGGAAAGAGACCTGGAGACCCTGAACAAGAATGTGGGAAGCAGTGGAGTCTTCTTTGCACCTGGCTCTGTGTGAGGGCCCCTAGAACACAGCAGTGCATGGAGGAGTCTTGCATTGGCCAAGACCATTGAGGTCTCAACTGAAGTGGTGTTTTCTGCCAAGGGCAAGCTGGCAGGAACAGGTGGGCAGGGGCATAACTTCCATCAGTGCTCCCACTCACCTCCTTCCTCTCCCCGCTTATAAATTCTTGGTAAAAAGCTAATTTTCTCTGCAAATAAAGCCTAAGGCAAGTCTCCACTCCACCCAGATTGTCTAAGCCCTTCCTGTTTAGAACTTCTAGAGTCCATTATAGAAGAAGAAAAATAGCACAGTTCCTGGCACATAGTAGGTACTCATTAGATAAAGACCTAATACATAAGAGAATGTAAACAAGACAAAGACACAAGTAGGAAAGTGTGTGGCATCGGAGAAGTAATATTTTTTGACCATCTCTTTTGCATCGCTTTACTTATAATAATGTGTTTGAGCTTTTGAATGACCTGGGAGATAAATGTGATTGTCTCATTTAGTAAATGAAGAAACTGAGACTTGGGGAACATACCAAACTCATTTTTGGTCTCACACCTGATAAGTGAGAGAATTTGGAACAGATTTGCCAAATGCCCAAATCCACCTTCCTCCCACTGCTCACATTACCTTGAACAGCCCTGATGATGGCATAAGAAGGACCCGATTTGGCTTCTCGTCTAAAAGTGCTGGAGGAGGAACTCAGAAGCCAATTGGGATTCTGGGGAAGAGTAAAACTGAATTTTCTTGTATCTGTTTGAACTAATTTCAGTGTTCTCAGTGAGCTAGTCACATGGAAGAACATATGGGACTTGACGCATAGTAGGGATTCAATACTTGCAGCACAAAGTGAATGGATGAAAGAAAAGGATAGATTAACCAGTAGGTGTTTGATTTTAACTTCAAAGCCACATAGATGAGCATGAGTAATGAGAGAGAAGTGGAAATAGGGTCACTGGGGAGGAAATCATAAAGACGGTGAATTAGAGCAATCTGTGAGCCTGAAAGTAATAGAAGGAAATGAGAAACAAGGCAAAAACATAAAGATTTTTGTGTCTTCTGTTTAGTTCTCCAACAATAGAAATGTGTTCTGCCCATAGTTCATTGAATAATCTATTAAATAAACTCAACCACAGCCCTTGGAAAGTTGATGAAGCTTTTCAGGGTGCATTTCCCAGCATCAGGGAAGGAAGTCCTATGAGGACCCAGTACCATGAAAGAGCTACCACACTCAGATTGCGATGTTCCTCATGTTGTAATTATAATATTATAATCTTCGATATATAAGATATAATTTATTACAATATTCATTGTGAGCTTTAGTTTTTTTTGTTTGTTTGTTTTAGGTTTTATTTATGTATTCATGAGAGACACAAAGAGAGAGGCAGAGACATAGGCAGAGGGAGAAGCAGGATCCCCGCAAGGAGCCTGATGTGGGACTCAATCCTGGAGCCTGGGATCACAACCTGAACCAAAGGCAGATGCTCAACCGCTGAGCCACCCAGGTGTCCTGTAAGCTTTAGTTTTTTAAAAAGATTTTATTTGTTTATTTTTAGAGAGGAGAGGCACAGAGAGCACAAGTGAGGGAGAGGGAGAGAGAATTTCAAGCAGACTCTGCACTGAGCTTAGAGCCCAAGGTGGGTCTCGATCTCCCAACCCTGAGATTATGACCTGAGCCGAAATCAAGGGTCAGATGCTTAACCCACTGAGCCACCCAGGTGCCCCTAGCATGAGCTTTATTTATTTACTTGTACTCAGTAGGGAAGAAGTTTGCTACGGGCTGTGGCTAGCAGAAGACCCACTTCACCAAATCCTGGCAGGTAAGGATGAGGAAGCATTGGTGTATCCTAATAAATATAGGAAATGACTCTCAGATGGTACTAATATTCCTGAGATAAGCTACAGTGCCTGGGTTTGTCCCTTAATACTTTTACCCCATGTCCATTTTATTTATTTTATATGTATAAAATATACATATTATATATATACATATATATATAAATATATATATATTTATTTATTTGAATATAGTTGACACACAAATAATACATTAGTTTCAGGCATACAACTTAGTGATTTGACAAGTTTATACATTATACTGTGCTCACAAGTGTAGCTCCCACAAGTGTCCCATTACATCACTGTCACAGTATCACTGACTATACCTTATGCTGTGCCTTTTATCCTCGTGACTTACTCATTCCATAACTGGCAGCCTATATCTCCCACTCTCCTTCACCCATTTTGCCCAACCATAACCCTCCTTCCTCTGGCAACCATCAGTTTGTTCTCTGTATTTGTAGTTCTGATTCTGCTTTTTTTAAATTTGTTTTTAAGATTCCATTTATCAGTGGAAGCATATGGTTTTGGTCTTTCTTAGTCTGATGTATTTCACTTAGGATAATACACTCTGGGTCCATCCATGTTGTTTTGAATGGCATGAGCTCATCCTTTTTATGGCTGTGTAATACTCCATTATTAGGTTGTTTCTATGTCTTGGAGATCATAAATAGTGCTGCAATAAACATAGGGTACAGATATCTTTTCAAGTTAGTGTCTTTATTTTCCCTGGGTAAATATACAATAGTGGAATTATTGGATCATATGGTAGTTCTATTTTTAATTTTTTGAGAAACCTCCATACTGTTTTCCACAGGGGCTGCCCCATTTGCATTCCCACCAACAATGCAAGAGGGTTCCTTTTTCTCCGCATCCTCACCAGCACCTGTTGTTTCTTGTCTTCCTGATTTTAGCCACTCTAAGAGGTGTGGGGATATCTCATCGTAGTTTTCATTTGCATGTTCTTGATGATTAGTGATGTTGAGCATCTTTTCACATGTCTGTTGGCCATCTGTATGTATGTCCTTTAATACTTTCGAGGTAATGCCTTGCTGTCTCTCACACCACACTTTGGTGCGATTCCCAGAGGTAGAATTCTAATGTAAGAGGATCAGGGGTCTGCTAGAACAGGGCATTTTTTTTATGCTCATTTGGCCTGTCTCCTATTCTGTGCAGGTGATGGTAAGGCTCAGGCTCAGGCAGCTGCTCTGCGGTTCTCTGGTTTGGACACCTGGACGAGGACAGGTGGGGGAAAGTGCTGAGCACCTCATACAACCTTAATTGCAAGTTGTTTTCCACTTATGATTATTATTACTTGAAATAGTTCCATGAATTTAAAGATGAGAAAATCAAGGATATGTGAACAGTGATTCCTCCACCTTATATCAGAAATAATATTGACATATGTAATAGCTACTATAGGTAGCCTTGTCCATATTTCTTGGAAAGATAGAGGAGCTCAGCTAATTTAATAGCAAGGTGGATACATTCATATTATTAATTAATCTTATAATTTATCTGATTAATTAATCTTATCTTTAATGACTCTTGCTGACTACCACACAATTAATTAGGAAGCATTTTGATACACTGGTGAAATACATGGGATTTGGAGTCAGGCTGGCCTTCCATCCTGGCTTGGTTATTTATTGGCTGGGTGGTCTTGAGGAAACTAAGCTTACAACCTTAGTTTTTTCATTTATAAAATGGGCATAAGAGCTATAGCTTGCTAGATTGTCATGAGGAGTAAATGAGCTAAACTGTGCAAATCACTTAGTTTAAGAAGGTCTATCACATATCAAGTCTCAGTGAAAGAAAACTTATATATTTGTTGGATTGCAAGATGTACATTTTCCATATTTTGACATTTCTGAAATTGCATGTGTCTTAAAATCTTTTCGAAGAGACTCCAGGTGGTGGCCAGAGAACCTATTCCCATTGCTTTCCCACGTTCACATGCCAGCCTAGCCAGGCAGGGAAAGTAGGCGTTCACCTCAGCTGAGTTGATTCCATTGGTGGTACTGTGGGGGCTTAGCATTTAAATTCAATTTAGAAGCGTAACTGTAGAAATCAACAACTATTTTTAGATGAGTCTACATAATTGTACAGCATTAAAACAAAAAGTTACTGTAGATGCAGAAGACTGCCTGTCACACATCAGGCAATGCAATTAAAGAGATTAGAGAAGGCCAACTTTTTCAGAATACATCATAGGATGGATTTTCAAAGCCAAGAGAAAGGTGCATTTAACTAATTTTGTGAAGGTCCATCACTCAAGCTCAGAACATCAGATAAAAGCCTTTAGTTGACTTTCAAGAAAGGGATGTTAAATTCCAGCGATATGTAATTCAATTAAAAATCCTAAATGCATAATCAAAGCAGAAATGAAGACACAATTTCAGATTCTTTGATATGCTTTACAATTAAATTACCAATCCAAAAATTGCAGTATCTATCAAGACAACGGGCGTGGGTTATGAAAATTAGAGTAACTTTATGATCTAAAAGTGACTCAGAATTATTTTTATACGTTGTAAAAGAAACTTAGAGTCAAATTTTGATGGCCATATTGATACTGGAGACAAAAGTGGCATGTGATGGGATGAACAAACACACAATCCTGAGGCTTTTAGATAGATAGATAGGTGATAGCTGGCTAGCTAGCTAGATAACACGGTCTTTGCTTTTTCTGGAAAAGTCAGTGAATGGATGCTTTTTAAGATTTTATTTATTCATGATTTAGAGAGAGAGAGAGAGAGAGAGAGAAAGGCAGAGACACAGGCAGAAGGAGAGAAGGAGAAGCAGGCTCCATGCAGGGAGCCTGACGTGGGACTTGATCCTAGGACTTCAGGATCATGCCCTGGGCCAAAGGCAGATGCTCAACCTCTGAGCCACCCAGGTGTCCCAAATGGATGCTTTATATAAGGGGTGATATCTTAGAATCAAGGGACTGTAATATTATAATCAAGATAAGTGGAAGTTTCATGTTGGACCTAACAATATTTGTTTGGAGTGTGTGCCCAGCTCACAGTTCTTTCCTACGGCCGTTTTACACACCATAACTCCTTTCTCCAGCCTCAGCTGATCAGCACAGGCATGCACCCCTGGTTTATGTTGGGCCAGAGTTGCTTTCCCAGAAATCTGAAATGGGGACACAGAGAAGGAATCTCTGAACTTGGGAGGGATGAACATGTGGAGGCATGCCATGAACATGGAGTAGCAGAGAGGGCTGCTCTGCCAAAAAAATTAACAAGGCAGGCTACTGAGAGAAGCAGGAGAGATGCCAAGAGAGAAACCGGTGTTGCTTGATGACTTTCCATTTCTCCATTCCAGTTCTCCCCCAGGCCAGGCTGATTCCAGTCCTGGGTCCCTAGAGTTACTCCTGTGCCATTAAATTCTCCACAGTTTTGCTTAAGTTAGCTCAGGTTGTTTTCCACATCTTTAACGAAAAGACCAAAAGAGTTCTCACTGATCCATTTGTCTAATCACAGACTGAGCCAACAGCACTGCATTACTGTGGTTGGCGATCCCATAGCTGGCCACCTCGGGCCATGAGCACCCTCCACAGGGCTCCAGGGACCCTCCATTTTGCCCACTATGGAATGAAATTTTGATTGATATTTTGTACTTCGTTTCCCACAAAGTTTTCAAGTTAAAGATTGGAAAGTATTGGTTTAAAGTATGTTTTAAATCAAATCAACACTGGGGGGCAGTAACAGAGAGGTGTGCCTGAGGCTAATGAACTCTCCAAGCTTCTTAGAATGCGACATTTAGAGCTGGAAGGAAGGACGTTTTCATCTCTTAGTGCTTGTCACCTCTCCAGCTCTCATTCTACTCTACTAATCACCCCTTCTTAGACTTTCTTGCTGGCTTCTTCAACTAGTCCTCTAAATGGTTGGGATTTTTTTCTGGGGGAGAGAAGGCCTCTAAGGGTCCTCTTCCCTTTCCATACTTTCTCTCTAGACATCTTGCCAATTTTTAGGGCTTCAAATACTATGGCAAAGTTGAAGACCAAATTTATGTCTCTGGCCCTGGTCAGTCATCTGAATGGCTGATTTGTAGATCTAGCCACCTACTTGATCTTTCCACCTGAATGTAACACAGATATATGGCAAAATTTACAAGTGGAAAATAGACTCTTGGCACCTGCTGCAAATCTTCTTCAACTCAGTAAACAGCTTCACCATCCTCTCAGCTCCTCCACAAGAATCCTAAAAGTAACACTAATTTTTTTGCTTTCTCTTCTCCCCCATGTCTGGTCTACCAGAAAACTCTGTTAATTATATTTCTGAAGTGTGCCTCAATCTCTTTTCTCCTCTTCAATGTCATGGCCATTTATTCCATGTTAACGTTTTCTAGTCTTCCCATACTAATTCACTATTCATATATTATTAAAGATGATATTCTAAAATAGAAATTGCATCAGGTCACCCATTTTCTTAAGACCCTCCAGTGACTTGCCTGCCACTGTAGTGAAAACAAAGTCTGAAGCCCTAACCATGGCCTCCAGGATTTGCATGATCTTGTCCTTTCCTCTCCAACCATGTGTCTTGACTTTCTCTCCCTTGATGGATAGAATTCACCATACTCTTTCCTTTCTCAGAAATACCATGCTCTTTCCTGATTCTTAGTCTTTGCACAAGCTGTTTCCTTAATCTTATATTCTCTCTCTGTTTTTTTAAAAAAATTTTATTTATTTATTTGAGAGAGAGAGGGAACATGAGTAGGGGGTGGGTGGGGGAGTCACAGAAAGAGCGGGAGAAACAGAGTACCTACTGACTAGGGAGCCCAATGCAGAGTTCAATCCCAGGACTCTGAGATCATGACCTGAGCCAAAGGCAGATACCTAACTGACTAAGCCACTCAGGTGCCCCAGATTCTCTTTTTCTCACTCTATGTATCGAGACAGCTTATTCTAAACTTAAGCCTCTTGATTATTTCCATAATAGCATTCAACATAACATACAACTGTTAAACTATTTTATTTATTTGGCTTTATACTCCCTTATCTTTTTCTCTTCTAGAGTGCAAGTCCCCTGATGTCGAGTCAATATCTACCTTACTTGCTTTTCTACTTCTAAAATCTATGAAAGTGTCTGGCTCAATGTGCTTTATGAATGAATAAGACATTTGGAGAAATTAGTTTATATAAAGGCAGTAGATCAGCAATCTTTTGCTTTCTATAGGTAATATATTCTCTGACCATTGGAATGACATGGAAAAGAGTGGTAAAATTTTATCAGTTAAGGAGACAGTTGGGTGGTTTATAAGTAATACAACTAACAGGAGAATATCTACAAAGAATAACTGCAAATTTTGAAGGCTCTGAAACCTGAGATGGTTGAAAACAGAGAATGGAGCTGGCCCTAAGAAACAATATTCTTGAATTGCCACAAAATTTTTATCATGTTATCTTTTGGCTGCTGGTGACATATTTTATTAAAAAAGAAATGTGTTTTCTTGAAATTTCTTGCAGAACTAACAGTACTCTGCTCTCCAATTTTTGCAATTGCTAAGCTTCTGTTTATTTTTCTTTCAATGAATATGGACAGGAAGTAGAAGCTTATTAATTGCTCTGACATTTCCTTCTAATATATTTCAAACCCAGGTATTCAAGTGAGCATGTGTCAGGTTTTAATCATTGGCACTTGTTTGTTTCATAAGGCATATTGATATTTTGTACCTCAGGGTATAAGATATTCCTCTTCTTTTTCAATTCTCTGAGTTTAAAAATCTTTAATTCTTTTGTTTTATAAGATATGATATACACTATAGATACAAAGATCTTCCTGAATACTTCAATTCATGGAGGAAAATTCTCTCCAGTGATTTTTAAAAAATATTTATTTATTTATTCATTCATTCATTCATTCATTCATTCATTGATGAGAGACACAGAGAGTCAGAGCACAGGCAGAGGGAGAAGCAGGCTGCCCACAGGGAGCCTGATGTGAGACTCAATCCTGAGATCTTGAATCATGCCCTGAGCCCAAGGCAGACACTCAACCACTGAGCCACCAGGCATCCCTTTTCCAGTGATTTTTAGGGAAAAGCAGAACTTATCCTAGGATTATTCAATAGTAGGAATTCTGAATTTTATTCTGAGCTACCAATTCCTTTCAATGTCTAATCAAAGCCATATAATTATTGGATAGAAAAATACATCTATATGTATGTCTATATGTTTTAGAATGCATTTATGAATTAATGGACTGGCCAAAGCCCATTCATGAACTCTAAGCTAAAAACCACTATTTTGCAATGCTTTCACGTAGACCCTGGGAAATTTCTTTAGTTTCAACCCATAAATTTGACACATCAAGAATCCTGATGGAAAGGACACATTTAAGGCTAGAGCACAAGGGTTCAATTCTTCTCACCCCTCAAGGTAAGAGTTCAGGGACTTTTTTTTGCCCTGAGATCAATCCTCTAGCTTGTGAGTTACATTATATAACAGCTACCTTTACTGGTGTGCTCTCTTGAATGACAAGAACTGTGCAGAGTATTTCAAAATATTTAATTTTTATAATACACTTTGAGAGATAGATAAAACCATCTTTATTTACAGAGAGATAAACAAAATAGCAGGACTAAATGCCATAGGCAGAGGAGAATGGAATTAGGCTAGCAGACAGAAGTGCTTCTACTCTAGGGAGTTCATGTTCCTCTTAGTTCGTTCAACAAAGATCTCTTGAGAGTGCACAATGGAATTTCCACTATGCTGGAGTATTGGGCTATCACCAGAACATATCAGACATAGTTCATGTCTCCAAAAACTCACAGTGCCTTTGGGAAGATAAGACAAAACAGTTTACTAATCTAGGCACTAATCAGACTCCTTGCTCTGAATGACGCCAAAACAAGTATGACCTATTTTTGTAAAGAATCTATGATCTGCTTAGAGGACATTGCAAGTAACCATATGGCACTAATACAAAGTCAAATAAAATAAGTGTGGGTGAAGTGGTATGACCCCAGTGAGACAGGCTTCACTGGAAAGGGAGAGAGGGAGGATGGTAGATGCTTGATCTCTGTTAAGGCTCCTGGGGGCTCTGTGGGGTCCTAGACTATAGAAGACAGAACACCTGCATCTACAGACTTGTAGCACTGCCCACTGGCCATTGAGATTCTTGAATATAATGCCTGAGCCTTATCTGTCTATTAATACACTTCTTCAGGTCTTGACATAATATTTGCCAAAGAGGAGGTGCTCTCTCCATGATGATTGCATGGAGTTAGAAAGAAAACACGAAAACCAGAACCAGCACCCCTCGAAACCACCACGGTCATCACGAAAGAAACATAAATGCCTATTTATATGTACTGTTGTTCTAAATGCTAAACAAAGAATGACTTTGGTCCTTGACCACTGGGACTTGAATGCTTAATGTGGACACATTGAGGCAGACATAGGAAATGCTTTGTATGTATTGCGGGCCTCCTTCCTTTGTGAAAAAATAATCCAACTCATTGGATAAAACAACGTAAAAAAAGAGCCCCTAATTAGTTATTTCTATTTATATGGCTGTGTTTTGTTTTGTGTATTTTTCTATTTGGTACATGATACTTTGGCTGATAATCTAAAAGAATGTTGGTTTGCTTACTCGCTGTTATAAATTACTTCTCTATACACAGACCATCTTTTATTGGAGATGTAACACTTTTATAGATAAAGCTGCCTTTATTTGTTCTTTGCTATAATTTCTAGTAATTTATTTTCATTATTGGCAATGCTTATATAATCCCATACTAGTGTCTACTGGAGTGAATCACAGTTCATCTTGCAGATTTATGGCATGCTTGCAGAAATAAATGCCTTATGATGCACACGTTAAGGTTTAAATTATCTCCTAAAAGTCCTGAGATTGGGCCATGTGGTTTGGAGGTCAAAATTAAAAATGAATTCATTTGAACTCTTTTCTTCTTTACTTAAATAATGAGACAAGTTAAGAAGGATTGGGAATTGCAATTAGCAGGCCAGAAAGTCATTTACTCCTAACACAGGTGAAATAGAAAGCTTCCATGCATGGGAGGGTTCATGAGTACTTTCCGCAGGTAAACTACATTCCCAACCCTTTTGACTAGCAATGAGGGCACAGTTCTTTGGGGCTGCCTGGGTTCTAGATAGTTTTTCAGAGCAACCACTTGGCTGCATAGCACCACCTCCACTTGCATGGTTTCTGATTGTGCTGTGCCTTCCCCAACACCCTACTGATGGCTTTCTCCAGGATCCAGTAAGAACTTAGCAAATATTTTTATGGGGGGCGGGCTCTGACCTTATATTTATGACTTAATTGTTCATTTCTTCCTTTTCCCCCTTTCATGGATTTCTCTTCCCCTTTCTTTGTGGGTCTTTGTTCCTTTGTTTCTCCTTCTATCTGACTCTTTGTGTCTGCGTCGTTCTGTCTCTTGTCTTTTTCTTCTTTTTTTCCATCTGCTCTCTCCCCATGTATTTATTACATGCCCCCATATGCCAGGCACTGGGCTCTGGGTTGGGGATTATAAAGATTATGAATAAGACAGTTTATGCTTTCCAGAGTTGTCAGCCTAACGGTGTAGGGATTGAGTAGAGGAAAAGGGTTATGGAAAAACTAACAGTAGTGATTAATAGAGGCATAAACATGATATTAGAACAACACAAATATGTATGTAATTCCACCTGAAAAAGATCAGGATGACAGGAAATTTGAACCAAGTCTTTACTCATGCGCAGGTGTTTTCCAAGTAAACAGCAGTGGGTGCCAGGGGAGAGGCCATTCCAGAATGCACAGCAGGTGCAAAGGTGTGGAGAAAATATCAAACACGGTGGACATAGCAAACAGGGCACCTATAGTTAGTCCATTCAGAATCAGAAATTGAGGATCCCAGAGAGCAATGGTGTCTGCAACCTAACAGTAGTCCTCACCCTCACGCCTACGTAAGTCTCACACAACTGGTGCATTTTTTGCTTTGTTTTTGTTTTCCCAATAACCACTCTGAAAAATATGCAACACAGTCATGCTGGGAAGTCATTCTCCTCCTCAGTCTGGACCTACAGGTTTGGGCTGAGGGGAGTCCTACATTTCTTTGACCTCTACTGAAAGTAGAGGCCGAGTGTTGGAGACTTGAGGGCAGCCAATATACTATTCCACTTTCTTTCCTCTAGAGTTTTGAACCAATTAAGAGAGAAAGAGAAAAGCAAATAGAATTCCCAAAATCTTTTTCTTTTTAAGTAATAAAGACTAGTTTGGAGAATGTGGCTTAGGTATATGGCAATACTGAACTTCACGGCTCCTTACACCACAATTAGTGAGGCTCACCTGCTAGGTGATAGGCAGGACTAAAAACCCCGGGCTTCCCTGCAACCCTGAGAAGATGGGTTATCAGACCAGAGCTCTTTCCAAGCAGGCCTAAGAACAAGAAAATGAGGCTGAAGTCCTCAATTAGCCTTGCAAATAACTTCACCCACTATGGGATAAAATATGTGAGTGTGTTGGGAGATGTCATAAGAGCGACGTTTCTATTCCATGGGAAGCTGAAGCCAAATAAAAGAAGATTGCACCACCAGCTCCGAGTCCAGTTCTATCATTCTTCTTCCTTATGGGAAGAAACTGGCACTTGGGTGAGATGTGTATGTGACAGGTGGTTGGTCTTGTGACCTTTTATATTCAGGTCCCTGGCATTAACTGGTGTAAACACTGTGTTTGTAGCTACAGTACCCCTTCAAGTGGAGGCACAATGAATTGTTTCCCAGGAACCATCTAGATCTGTGACTCTAGATTATTGCACTCTATTAAAATGAGTGGGTTTGAGAAATACTAAGTTTATAGGTCAAACAGTATGAGAGACCCAGGTTTTCAGAAGAAGTCTAGAATTGAGAACACAAGACTGGAGATGGGTGACCACATGAGCTTTGGAGCAGGCTATACATTTGGAAGGAAGGTTCTCAGATTGTTGTTGACACTTCAAGGGTCTGTTGAGTATATTTGGCTCCGGTAACATATCACTGCACTCTCTCAAGCTGACACCCCACCCCCACCCCCGGTCTCAAGGACTCTTTGCTTGTCTTATGATATAGATTTTGTTGGGGTGCTGCATTCTTTCAAGATTAAGACAGCTACTCTATTCTAGCTTAGAGAGACGTCGGTATTTTTGTGGCCTTGGTTTTTTTTTCAAACAGTTGAAACAAGATTTACAATTTAATTAGTAAGGAGCAGTAATCCCTTAGCACACCATGCCTTTAATGACTACAGAGGCATGGCTGCAGGGATAAGGGGACTACAGCTCTCCCGAAGAGGGGCTGACTACCCAGGGATAGAAAATGTATTGAGACCCTAATGTTATTACCTTTCTGGTTCTGTGCCCTTGTGTCCTGTGTCCCCGCAGTGGCTGCTAGATGTGCCCACAGTCTCTGCTTTATATCCTTACTCTTGCCCAGAGGAGATATTTTTGGCCTATTGGTCCAATTTTCCCTGCTTCTGCTCTTCCTCAAAGGTAGTAAATCTCTATTCCTACTGAGCATACCAATCACCTGTGGGTGATGGGTGATGCTTGTTCAAAGGGTAGAGCCCTGGGCTGCACTTTGGAGAGTCTGATGTATTAGGTCTATGATATGGTCTGCGTGTCTCACTGTGAACTAGCCCCCCCCAGAGATTCTGAGGAACGTGGTCCATGGAACTAACTTTGAAAAGCACTGCCAAGTATGGCATTCTATGCCCTGCTTATGGTCATTCCGGTATGTGGCCATGGCTCCCCTCCAACTTCTCTCCTCACTACTCTTATCTAGGGGATGAGAACCAGAAGGCACTGGGGTCCTTTAGCTTGAGACGAGACATGTTCCATGATGTACACTGAGGAGGGGTGTCGAGTTGGTGAGGTGTCTCGAGATGAAAGGGACAACCTAATTATGTTGCTAGCACACATTTTCCATAAGGGTAGAAGTTCCTGGTGTGGTTCAGCTCTGCGCAGTTCAACAGAGAGCTACTCCCGGGCTCTGTCCTGCATGGTGGGCATCCAGCCTTCTAAGAGCTTGTCGTTTTAGAGAGGTTGCTGTTGGAGTCTTGGGAGCTTTCCTTCCCAAGCAGGCTGTCAAGAAGTTGGTTGGCTTCATTGTTGTGCTGTCCATGATGCGATTTTTTTGGTTTTGATTAATAGTTGGAAATGTGGTCTGCAGACTTGACTCTGAGACATTCTATGGACTATCTGCATCTGTTTAAGGATATTTGCCCAGAGATATCAAGTCTCATTACATTGTAGCAGTGATCTCCAGTTCAGGGCAAAACCACCATCAGTCATCTTGCTTCAAGGGATCCTATTACTTCTCAATGGGGTATTGATCACAGGACTTCTGAATTTCTAGAGCCACCTGTAATTGTATCTCCTTTTTTCCCTGGAACTATGTTGATTTTCAACTTTTCTCATACTACTTAACTCTTCTAGAATATTCTTTTACCTAATATTCATTTTCATTGTTTTTAACACTCTTAGTTTACCATTTTTCTTTGTCTTTTTAATCAGTCTACATAGTCTTACTTCACATTATACCATTCATTCTTTCTTGTTCACTTTTCAAGTTTTAATTTTAGCTATTTAATTTGATCATCCCATAGCTATGGCTTTTTGTAAACAGTGAAATTGAATTTTGGGTGAATCTTTTGCATTTTTATTTAGTAGAGGAAAATTACTTTCCAGTTAGACAGATTTGTTGTACCAGTTTTTATGACTTGCTTTGTCATCATCTCAAATCCCTATTTATACCGTCTTTATGAGGAGCATGTTTCACTCGAGAGTTGTTTGAAATCCAAACTGTTCACTATATGCTCCTGTCAGGGAAGTTTTATGAGAAGCCAGCTCTTGTTAGGTGGGTGTTGGCATGGTGCTAGCAATATCAACTATTTTCAATATGGCCTGGACTACAACGGGGTGTGACCAGAAGGCCAGTAACTTAAAATTCCCCAAACAGTAATTTGTATTACAAAACTTGTGCGCCTAAGGCACCTACAGCAGGTGAAAAATGCTCATTATCTTCCTAGCTGCCCTTTGGAAGAATCTGTTATATAGTAAGTTTCATTGTCAACCCTTATGTCTCAGACAGAAATGGCCCTGGATCAATTTTTAAGATTGTTTCCCTTCAGACAGTTTGGCTCTGGTCCAAAGACCTGGGGGCGGGAAATCTGTTCCCATGGTACCCAAAATGTTGACACCAATTCTCTCACTTGCAAGCATGCTGACCACAATTTAGTAAAAGGATTATGTTTTCAAGCAAAAGAAACCTAAACAATAATCAGACTTTAGACAGTGGGAAGAGGAGACTAGTGGAAGTCTCTGTATAAGTATCCTTGGAAGTGCAGTGTACTCAAGAGTTACCACTGAGCTCTCAGCCTGGTTGGGAGCCCTACACGTGTCATCAGTCTCTCTGGTGCTGCCTCTTGTTCTGTGTATTTACAGGTCTCTGGTCACCCATGAGGTACCCTTTACCCCACATGTGCGCGTTTCCTGGTCACTGAAGTCTCCAAAATGATGTTATCTTCCAATATTTGAAATAAAAATAGGGAGCTGGCTTTTAGAGCCAAATACTTATTTAATCACTGTAGATGAATTGTGCCTTTACCTTTGTATGGGCATTTGTAACTGAGAATCTATGGACCCTCACATATCCTGTTCTTCCACTTACTGTAGCCTTACTTTAAAAATCAGCCAGTCCACCCCCTGTAATAACAACTAACCTATCAAGGAGCAAATTTTTTTTTTGTTTGTTTGTTTACCCAGGATCTTAATTTATTTCTTTAGGTTCAAGTGCCCTGTATTAGAGTTCTTTAAAGAAACAGAACTAAGAGGTTATATCCATCACTAACTCTACCATCTTGCTATCTCTATCTCTAGAGAGATTTTAAAGAATTGACTCACACAATTGTTGGAGGCTGGTGAGTCCAAAATCTGCAAGATGAGCAATAAGGCTGGAGGCTCAGGGAAGAGTTGACATTTTAGCTCAAGTCTGAAGACATGCTGAAGGTAGACTTCCTTCTCTTGAAGGAGCGAGTTGGCGTGGGAACGATAACAGATTTTTTTTCCTCTTAAGGCCTTCAACTGATTGGAGGAGGCCCACTTATTTTATAGAGGGTAATCTGCTTTACTCAAAGTGTACTTACTGATTTAAATCTTAATCTTAAAAACATCTTTAGAGAAACATCTAGATGAGTGTTTGATCAAAATCTGGGTACCATGGCTTAGCCAAGTTGACACATGCAATTAGCCCTCACAATACCCCAACTTCGTTTTGGAGCACTGCTCTCCTGACCCTAGTCCATATGCTTCAAGTGGGACTGATTTCCTTTCCCAGTTCCAAGGGTGAGCATGGGACACAAGCCCAGTCGCTCATAGCACCCTGATCAAAGAGATGGCTTCAAAAATGGGCACAAGACTCAACTGAGACCCATAAGAGCCCTTTCTGGGATTTCTGCTTCAACTACCGGGACCGAGGCCTTTGTTTCATTCTTAGAGTCTGGCTGCTAAGGGCTGTAAATCTGGAGATTCAGGGGACCATCTTTGCACCCACTCCCCCCACTCCATGGGGAAAACTTGCTTGAAAATGAAGCCAACCCAGGAGAAAGAAAGGAGGGCCAATAAATGAAAAACGAGAGATAATTTCTTACAGACATCATATAAACATTATTTTGAAAACCTGAATTCAGCTATCCTGTCCATGGATTTTTAAAAAATTATTTGAGCTAATACATTCTTCTTTCTGCTAAAGCTAGTTTAATTTGAGTTTCCGTCACTTGCAATGGAAATAGTTCTGAACAATACACAATATGCTGGGCACTATTCTAGGTTCTTTCCAGAAGCAGCCACTTTCAACAATTTTAGCTGTTTCCTTTCATATTTATCTCCATGTATCTAAACATGCTTTTATTGCTATTTCTTGATTGGGTTGATTTTACTCAGTAGCAATGGATTTCCTGTTAAGATGATAGAGGATCCCTTCCTGCCTCTCCCTTTCTCCTTCCTCACTCCCTCTATGGTTATATTATATATTATCATTAATTATTATAGTTATATCAATTATTATTAAACATTAAGATGTTTAGTTAAATGGGTATTTAGGAGTTACATTAATATGACTTTATAAAGACCGTTTACAGTTGAACCAAGCACTGCTTCCTTTATAATTAGGTCTTTTCTCTGAATATTTTAAGATTTATCTCACAATTAATATTGTCCTGCTTTTGTATTTCTTTGTTTTCTGTGTACCAATTGCTGTATGTGTTTCCCCTAAATGCTTCAACACATCTGTCTACCACCTAGACAAAAATTTTGCAAGCACTCACAATCATTAATTCCATTCTTTGTTGCATCTCCTCCAATAGCCACCATCCTGCATCCTTAGACTGGTCCAGAGCTCTTGTCCAGAAACTTCCTGGGTGTGTGTAGGAGAATCTATGCTTTGAATTTCAAGTCTTCCTTTCTTGACTTTTCTCTCTTAATTTTTTAAAAGATGGTATATCCCAGTAGCTTCTTTGAAAGACAAGCATACTGTTTGTTTGGTGGGAGAATTACCAGTTGAAAATAATTTTCCTGTAGAATTTTACAAACATGGTTCCACTTTCTCCTGGGATCCAGTATTGCTTTTGAGAAGTTGGATGTTACCTTTTTTTTTTTTTTAATGGTGCCACCTTGTCTTTTTTGTACATTGTAATGAGCCAAACAAACAAACAAAAAATGCAAGTAAAAAAAAATTTAATCACACAGCCCTTTATACAGATATCTTAAGCAGTAGGCATTCACTTCTCCGCATGAACAACGCACTGGGAAGCACAGCCCCACGTGCATGAAGCGTGGGCGGCTCCAGGCTTCCCCCAGCCCCTTTCCACCCTCTTCAGTGCCCCTGGAGCTTCCCTGGCCCCGGGCCCCCTGCTGCCATCACCACCAGGTCCTTCCTCGTCCCCCAGCTAGGGAGTTGTAGCTGCTGTCACCAACTCCTGGCTCCGCTCTGGACTGTGCGCCACAGGACGACCCTCAGGCCTGTTGAACTGGCTCTCGGAGAGGTTGGGACCCGGCTGCGTTCAGGGGGACACCGGGAGGGGTGGCGGAGAACCAGGGAGCTGCTGGAAAAAACAGCGGTAGGTGCCTTGCTCTGGCGTCCCAGGTGGCTGGCGGATGGCAGTGTTGGGCCGCCGCGGGGCCGCTCCCTGCCCAACCCCACCCCAGGGCCGCAGGAGGCGGAGGCGCGGCGGACAAGGCCAGGGCCAGTGCTCGGGCCTCTGTCGCACTCAGCCCTCCCGCTCTCGCATGCTGAGCCTGGGAGGTGGCCCCCAGCTGGATGTTATCTTGATGAAAGCAGTTATGCCTTGGTGTGTATGCCTGGAGTTGCCTGACTCCATGATTATGTGACATGCAGGTAGAAATATTATTGCAATGGGTATCTTAAAACTTTTGCCCTTAATTTTGCAAAGCTTCTTTTTATACATAACTTCCTATCATCTATTTCTTTGTTCCTTTTCTAGAACTCTAATAATCACAGATTGAGCCCTTTTGATTAGTCCTCTAATTTTAAAATATTTTCTCTATTTTTCTAATTCTCTAATTTCCAATTCTACTCTTTTTTGGGAGATTTCTTTGACCTTGCTTTCCATTTCTTTTATTAAGCATTTTATCCCCATTATCGTATCTTTAATTTTAACTTGTCTGCTTGTTTTTTTAAAAAAAGTACTATCCTTATTTTACAGGTGCATTACCTATATTCTTTGATGATATTGATTTCAATGTTTATTTGTTCTGTTTTGGGTGTCACCTAAATGTCTCCATTTCTTTGGAGATCTTTTTTTTTTTTTTTTGTGAGGAGGGGTCTATCGGCTTTGAATTCGCTTTCTTATGTTGAAGATTTCAGTGCTTATGATCCTGAGTTGTTCCTATGTATGTGTGGGGCTCTAGATTAAAACCTGATTGGAAGGGGTGTGTATGTGTGTGTGTGTGTGTGTGTGTGCGTACAGAGAGAAAGAGATAAAAACAGGGCAAAATGTTAAAAATTATTTACTCTAGATAGAGGGTATATGAGAATTGATTGTCTTATTCTTTGAAAGTTTCTGAAGGGTGAAAATTTTTATCATAAAGAGTTGGAAATAACAAAACAGAATAAAAAATACAGTAAAGAATTAGACTCGTTTGTTCAACAGCAAAATATCATAAATGCAACTCAAAGACAGTCCAGAAATATCTCGTAAGCACTGAAGGTCAAACAGTACCTACTTCATTAGTGGGAACTGGTCAACCCAGGGACAGCAATTGGGGTCATCTGGTAAATAATCCTGAAAGTCTTTCCACACCTACAGTTTCTCTAAAGTTCAAGACTAAATCTTTACATAGGGAAAGGAGAGATACATGGAAAAAAAGTCTGAAAATCCTGTCAAAGGAGGTATCATTGAAGGGACTAGAAATCATTTATCTGAAGAACAGAGGAGTACAGGATAATGATAGTATCTTCAGTACTCTCTACCAAATATTCAAAGGCAATTACTCTTATTTTTTGCCCCAATAGGGCAAATATGGAAGGCTTGTATAAAAGCTTAAACGAAGAGTTATCTAGAATTTTCTAGAAATGGAATGTGTAACCTTGTCCAAAAGAGAAACCCCAATTGTTGAATGTGCCTGATAAACTGGAAAAGTGTTTACCATCTATTTGAAAGGGAATGAACTAGACAACCTCAATAATACTCTTTTACATTTTTAAAATCTGGTGACTCTGTATAAATTACAAACCAACCTTAAGATAGAGACAACCAGGGGCACCTGGATGGCTCATTCGGTTAAGCATCTGACTTTTGATTTTGGCTCAGGTCATAATCTCAGGGTCATGAGATTGAGCCCCATATTGGGCTCCATGATGCTGACTATGGAGCCTGCTTGGGACTCTCTTCTCTCTCTCTCTCTCTCTCTCTCTCTCTAAAAAAAAAAAAAAAAAAAAAAAGAAAGAAAAGAAAAGAAAAGAAAAGAAAAAAAGAGCCAACCAAAAGCATTAGAATAGGAAACCTAAACCAAAATGATTTGATATGCAGGTATGCCTGTTTTCAGGGAAATACTCTTGCCAGGATGTTCACCCATACTCTGCCCCCATCTCTAGTCACTGCCCAGACATGGAGGGTTCTCTCTACACACACAGGCAAAGAGGGCAAAGAGCTTGGCAGACAGTGTGTTCACTCAAGAAATCAACTGCCTTCAGAGGAAAGAGAAGTTCAGTGTGGAACTAGAAGGCAGCACATGTTCCCTCTTTTCCTCTCCCACAAATCACTAACGTGAGGGATAAGATGTGAAAATGAACAATCTCCCTCTTTGATTGACTTTGATGAAACACAACATTTTATTATTTCATTTTCTGCATCTCTTTCCCCTTTCCACCAGGCTTTGAAAATTACATGCAAAATTTTCAGACAGTAGGATAAGAAAGATCTTTATCAAATTCTTCAACCAACAGGTATGTGTTAAAGGCTTATTTTATGGTATAATGTAGAGGTAGCAAAGAAATGTAAAATATGGTCCTTGTACTCAAGTTATTTAAAACCTGAAGACAAATATAACAAGTTGGAAAATTTATCTCTCCTTGAATCCTCTAACTAGAGGGGAGATTAGACTCCCCGTTCTCTTTTCCCCAATAGTGAGCCCAGTGACCAGTAACCACATGTGTGTCTAGAAGTGGGAGCACAAGGAGTGTACTGTGATGCACAGAAGGAGACAGAGGTAACTGCAGAAAGTACGTGAACTCAGCTTTTCATGAGATGATGGCTTCCTGACCCCAGCAGCAGGGGCTGCAATTTCTCATGAGCCCGGACTTCTGATGCTTTTCCAGCGTTTGCTCTGTGCAGCCAGCAATTAAGAAACTGGTTGCTTGGCTTCCTGGCATTTGTTTGAACCTGTTTATAAGGCCACCCAAGACGTGGGGAGAAACTAGGCAGTGGAGACCCTGTGCTGGAGCCCTGCAGGTACATCCTGTTGTGTTGGGCTTGGTCTCACCTCTTAGCAAGATGCTAGAGAAAGGGGACTAGGGTACACTTGTGCCTTCTGCTGATAACTTTCTGTGTGTTGTGATGTTTGTTGGGCTTGTTGCTTTTCCCCTCAAACTCTTGGCTGGTAGATTATAATTTCTTCCCTTGGATAATTTACTTTCCTCTCTGAGCTACTGTGTAGTCATCTGTAAAATATTGGGGATGGTGCCCAAGGGTTTCTAAAGGCTGAAATATATATATGTTCTGTGATTTAGAGACCCATGTATTGTTCAAATACTATACTTTATTTTCTAAGTAAAAAAAATTTAAAGATTTTTTTTATTGATTTTATTTATTTATTGAGAGAGTGAGAGTGTGAGTGGGGATGGGGGGAAGTGACAGAGGGAGAAGGAGAAACAGACTCCCCACTGAGCAGGGCGCCCACCCAATGCAGCTGGATCCCAGGACCTGTGAGATCACAACCTGAGCTGAAGGCAGATGCTTAACTGACTGAACCACCCAGGTCCCCCTCAATACTATACTTGAAGCAATATAGTCCCATTAGTGGTTTCTACTATTGAACAAAATAAAAAAGAAGCTAAAAAAACACCTTTTAGGTGACTTAATGAAGTCTGTTATCCACTTTGATCTCCAGATTTACTGCCATTCTCAATCTCATTTTAAAAGTTAAAGGATATTTACTGTAAATTATTTTATTTTATTTATTTTATTTATTTTTTTTATGGAGTCTCCATTTTTATTTTGTTTGCTTTTTTTTTTTTTGCTTGTGTAAGGGAAGAGGTACTTTATTATTATAGATAATAGTAAAAAAATAGTAGTATTTCAATCTTACTGCCCTTAAAATTATTTCAGTTGTACATTCTGTTTGCGAAGTTTGTTATTCTCTCACTATTCTCTGCAATACCAATCACAAAAATATAAAGTTATTTCTACCACCACCCCTCTTTTATTTTTTTATTTTTTATTTTTTAATATCTTTTTTTTTATTGGTGTTCAATTTACCAACATACAGAATAACCCCCAGTGCCCGTCACCCAATCACCCGCACCCCCCGCCCTCCTCCCCTTCCACCACCCCTAGTTCGTTTCCCAGAGTTAGGAGTCTTTACGTTCTGTCTCCCTTTCTGATATTTCCCACACATTTCTTCTCCCTTCCCTTATATTCCCTTTCACTATTATTTATATTCCCCACATGGATGAGAACATATAATGTTTGTCCTTCTCCGACTGACTTACTTCACTCAGCATAATACCCTCCAGTTCCATCCACGTTGAAGCAAATGGTGGGTATTTGTCGTTTCTAATGGCTGAGGAATATTCCATTGTATACATAAACCACATCTTTATCCATTCATCTTTCAATGGACACCGAGGCTCCTTCCACAGTTTGGCTATTGTGGACATTGCTGCTAGAAACATCGGGGTACAAGTGTCCCAGCGTTTCATTGCATCTGAATCTTTGGGGTAAATCCCCAACAGTGCAATTGCTGGGTCGTAGGGCAGGTCTATTCTTAACTCTTTGAGGAACCTCCACACAGTTTTCCAGAGTGTGTAAATTATTTTATTACCATAATAAATGGGTATCTATTTAGTGTAGCATTTCAGCTGTACATTCCACATAAATTATCTTTAAAACATCACAGTATAATAATGTACATGATGATATGCATTTTTTTCTTTAGTTTCTAGGAATAACATTTGCTAGATTTTGTTGATTTGCTGACTGCCAAAAAGATTATAAGTATTATAAATTTCCACAATTAGGAATAATACAGAGATCACCAGTTAGATTTTGGAAGGTAAAGCCACCCAAAATATTTTTTCTTCCTCTGTCTCATATCTTAATTAATAGAGCTTTAGTTTTTGTAAGAGAAAGTGGATGTGGATATAATAATAAAGCACTGCAGGCACCTGGGTGGCTCAGTGGTTGAGTGTCTGTCTTTGGCTCAGGTCGTGATCCTGGGGTCCTCGGATCAGATCAAGTTTGCAGGGAGCCTGCTTCTCTCTGCTTATGTCTCTGCCTCTCTCTCTCTCTCTCTCTCTCTCTCTCTCTCTCTCTCTCTCTCTCTTCCCCTCTGTGTGTGTGTGTGTCTTTCATGAATAAGTAAATAAAATCTTTGAAAAAAAAAAAAGCACTGCTTTAGCTCAGAGTGGAATTTGTTAGTAAGATCAAAGCAAAGAAGGTGACAAAGGCCAGGATGAGCACATTTAATCTGACCCAAATCAACTTACTCTGCATCACATAAGGAATCAACATCCTCTTAAAAGACAAAGGACTAAAAAATACTTGAGGAAGAACTTTGCATAGATGCTTTACAATATATTAGGGAAAACTTGAAGAGAACAGAGAATGTATAGAAAATTTTCATTGTTAAATTTGCATTTGTAGTAGGCCAGGAAGTAAGGAAATATTTATTGAGTGTGTATTCTGTGCTCTCTCCCATGCTGGCATTTTACTGATTATCTTTTTGATGCCTATAATGACTCTATGGGTTTCTGTTACTTTCCCTTTTTCTTAGAAGAGAAAACTGAGGGTCAGAGAAGATTATTAGCTATGTGAAGCATTCCCTTCTGCCCCCACCAAAACAAAGTACATCATCTTTTGAATAATATGGGAATAATCCATGTATTCCTAAAAGGAAGATAAATCCTTTCTAGGGAAATTATTTATTTTAGTTATGAAATAAAGGCAAAGAGACTCAATTTAATGGGGGGGGGGAGGCTCCACTTGCTCAGATCTGTGCCTTTATTCCAATAAGCATAGCTCATGATTCTTGTAGATATTGTGAGATTTGGGCTGGTGGATCCCATTTTAGAAGCAGTAGGAATTTGGCCTTACAGTAGGAGTGAATATTCTTGAGGGACAGAATTGACAACAGGCAATGCTAAGCGCAAAGTACAAACTAAAACTTTCACTTCAAAATCAGCGGAACTATAAGAGATTCCAGATACTCCATCTCTGGTTGAGGATGGGGAAGAGTTGGGGAAGCAGGTAGAGACTCAGAGATGGTTTTGGGACCTTGATATATGAAAAAGAGCTCTCAAGCTGTTGTCCAGAGGCCTAAATCCAAATCCAGCTCCAACAGTGACTTGATTGTATGATCAGGTGATTCATGGAGTCTTTTTTTCTATTTCCTTACATGTCAGGTAGTTGTCGCCTTGCTCCCCCTATGTGGTTGCTCTAAAAGCAAACAAAATATACATGATTGTGGAACTGCATTGTGATCATAAGCCTAAGCTGTGTTCAATTTGGGAATACTCCTAGGACTGGTAGGACATATCTACTAATGATTTACTTGGGAAATAGCTTATTTTAAGGAAAGAGAAAGCTGAAATACACAAGTTTGGTTTGAGAGTAGTGGCCATAGAGGAAGCTAGAGTGATTCAGAGCATAATACAACTTCGATATATCCTGAGAAGGGATGAGGTGAGGTTAGTTTCCAATAAATTAGCAAGCCAAAATGTAAGCTCATAGTTTCTCTTAAATATCTGGGAAATACTGGGACCATAAGGAAGGTTTCAGCAGGTTGGGGGCAGCAATTTTAGTGTCCTTTAAAGCCCCTTAACTGCACCCTCAATACATGAGCACAGAAAAAAATGGGTTCCTGGAGAGGCAGCCACCCCACTGGGCTCCATTCAGCAGCAGTGGCTTTGGTGGGTTCGTGTTAGCAGCAGCTACTGGAAATTCCACCAGCTTGAATAGAAGTGGGAATAGAGGGAACTAATATTTGTATGTGACTAAAAAGAAGGCTAGTTCAGATAGCACATGCGAGATAGCCTCGGGGATTGACTTCTGTGACAAGTTTGAAGATAAAGTGGGAAGTTTGGTCAGAGGGTCCTCTCAGAGAAACTGGGAGCAGAACCTCCCAAATGTTTATCATTTTATGACTTTGACTGTAATCCTATTTGTATTCCAGCAGGAATGGCAGAGGAAACTTGAATGATATTTGTTAGGTAGCTGTACAAATGTAAGAGATCATTATGAAGGCATTTTACCAGTTCACTTGTGCTTCCATCTGGTAGGTAGACTTCAGATAAAGCAGGAACAAAAGTGGCAAGGTTTTGTTTTACTGCTCAGTGTGAAATTGCATTGAGTACCTCTGGATCTCAGAGTTGTGTCTTTAAGGTTTGCTAGGTTTTTGTCTGAATAGCCAAATTAATGCTTTGAAATCAGATTTTAAAATAGTGTAAATTTTGTCAGTCTAAATAGAAAATGCATACAGTTTTAATAAGTTAAAACCAAATTGCTGTGCATTTCTTTAACAAGCATTTGCTGAGGGGGGCCCCAGTGGCCCAGTGGTTTAGCGCCACCTTCAGCCTGGGGCATGATCCTGGAGACCTGGGATCGAGTCCCATGTCGTACTCCCTGCATGGAGCCTGCTCCTCCCTCTGCCTGTGTCTCTGCCTCTCTTTCTGTGTCTCTCATGAATGAATAAATAAAATCTAAAAACAAACAACAACAACAACAACAACAACAACAAAAAAACAAGCATTTGCTGAAAAGATATAATGCACCAGGCAAATGCCAGGAAGTCGTTAATGAATAGTTAGCAAGAATTCTGTTCTTGTCACAGGGATACAGAAGAGACAAGAAAGACAATGTCACTCTTCTCATGAAGCTCAATTTAAATGAAAGAAGTCAATCAACAAAGAAACAAATAAGGAAAATACCATATAGCGGTATAAGTACTAAGTTCCACGTAGAGAACTTATAAAGGAAGTATGACAGGGAGCAACTAGGTGGCTACTTTATATTGAAGCATCAGAGGAGGTGTCGTTTGCAATATTTGAAGGCTGAAGAGTCAGCCATGTGAAGGAAGGTCAGGAGCAGCACATTCCTGGCAGAGAACAGGAGGACAAAGGCCATAAATCTGGGATGAACTTGACCTATCATTTGGCCTTAAAATGAGATTGCATGGCACAAGGTTGGAAAAGAAGGCAGGGGTCAGATTCTTCAGGACTTTGCAAGTCAAGTTAAAGAGTTTGGCTTTTATTGTGATTTGATCTGTGGCTGCTATGCAGAGAAGCCTTTTGGACAATGGGAGTAGAACCAGGATGCTGTGACAATAGCCACAATGAGAGATGACGAAGGGTTGGCCACGGACCATAGCAATGAAGAGAGAGGGCAGGAGAAGGATTCAGGCTATACATTAGGAGGTAGAATTGATTGGATTTGCTGATAAGATTCCAGGTAGGAGTTCAGGAAAGACAGAACTTGATTCCTGGAGAACAGAAATGTGAACCAAGATAGATACAATCCTTAACTTTAATTAAGTAAGTAAGTCCCTAAGGACAATGCAAACGTGGAACAGTGATAATGTTTCAGAGAGATTTTCAGTGTTGTGAAAGGATTGAAAGCAAGACACAAGTGGGTGAGGGTGGTTTTGGACTCAAACCCAGTTCTGAAGCAACACGCAGAGGAAACACCCCATTTCCTCAAGCCTGGTATCCTTCATCCTATCTAGGGGAGGCTGGTTAGTGGAGGAAAGAGTCGAACTTCTGCCCAGAGCAACCTCACTCCCTTTCCCTTATTCCCACAGTCTACAAGAGATTCTTTTTTAAAAAGGGTTTAAGAATGTTCAAGAACAAAAGGGAAGAACTGTGTAAGCGTGTGCCCAGATGTTGCCTGATTGCAGGTTGCAGAGGTGGGCTGCCTTCCCCTCTTCTACATCACAAAGTCCACTGAAAAGAACAAAGACTTATTTCTTTCCCATGGGCCTGCCAGCCAAGGGTAGCAATGCTGTTTTTCTCTATCATTATTATCTTGTGAGCCTTTATCCCCCCCACATTTGAGAAAAATTTGGAAGGATTTCTTGCCTAGGATTTGACATCAGAAGTCCCAGCTTGATATCTGGCCCTACCACTCACTGGCTCTGTGCGTGACCTTGGGCAATGTCCTCATCTGTATGTCAGGGAAATAGTAGTGGCCACCCCATATTGCTGTGGGGCAGTGAGGAAACTAGTGAATGCCAAGCCCTTCATGTAGTGTCTGCCTCTGTGAGTCATGCGGATGTGCTGCTCTAACAAATTACCACCAATGGGAGGAGGGCTTAAAACCCAGCCCATTACCATATTACAGTTCTGGAGGTCAGGATTCTGAAATGGGCTTCACTTGTCTAGAATTGAGGCATCACTGGGGCTGCATTCCTTCTAGAGATTCTCCGGGAGAGTTCATTTCTTCACCTTCCTAGCTTCTAAAAAAGCTGTGTGCCTGGGCTCTGGGCTCCTTTAATCTTCAAAGCCAGCACTTGTACCTCTTTATCCTCTACCTAGACCACAGTACAAGAATTGGGAAAACTGGGGTGCGTTCCTGGCGTGAAGCCATCTACACCCATGACCAAGGGTGGGGATCTCTTTGGCTTGTGTGCAGGGGCGCAAAGTAAGTGATACCAATGGGCTGACCTCAGGTTTTGGCAGATCTGAAGCATCTGGACAGTCTCTCCAAGGCAAGAGAGAAGCTCTAAAGATCATAAGCAGGTTGACAGTGTGTTCCAGGAGACAGTATTTGGAGAATGTTGATCTGGCTAGTGGGCAGGGCTGGTTGGGAGTGGGGAACACCCAAGGCTGGGGATCCAGGTAGAAGGCTGTCGCTCTAGAGCTGGAGTGAGGTCAGGAGGTTAGCAGATCTGGGGTGGGGTGTTGGGAGTGGAAATGAAGGGAAGGGTCTGGTCCTTCTAGAGGTCCAACGGTGAGTGGATGTGGATGGTGGGAGAAGAAGAGGATCCAAGAAAGCATGGCCTCAGAGGACAGGCGTTCCTGTGATGGGCAGGATCAGAATACCTGGTGTTTGGCAGTGACCGTGTTAGCTATAAAGATTTCATGGTAACCTGCAGCATGGAGCAAACCTGCTTCTATGCAGTGATACCTGGTAACTTTGAAAAAGAAAAGAAGTTTGGCATGCAGACGGTGTGAGTCCGTCCTCTTTCCAATGAGATAAACCTCTAATACTTTAATACTTATTGAGCCCCCGTAAGATCTTCCGACTGTCATCTGCGGTGTAAGCGTTCACTTAGGGCAGGAGACGGTATTGTTTTCCTCCCGGGAAGCACCTAGATGAAAAGGAAGTCTATAATAATCAAAGGGAGACTGAAATTCTGATCCTTCTCTTGTCTCCAAGGGGAGAGGGTCAGAAAACTGCAGTGTAACCTGCTGTCTGAAGCTCCTGAGATCAATGCGCAAGGGCCCAGGGCCCGCCATGGGAGCACTGACTGGGGTTGGAGACCTCAAGGCCTGGCCTCACCAGGGTGCAGACCAATGCTGTGTGATCGATCATTCCCAAGGGGCATGGAAGGAAGATACTGGAAAGACGCCCCTGCGTCCAGGTCCATATGGGGCTGGTCAGAATTCCTTAGGCTTCCCAGAGGACATTTTAGTCTTGGAGCGCTCCTGCCAAACCACCCATCTGGCCTCACTGAACATCAGGAAAAGCCTTCTCTTGCTCCCACCGGTGGTTCACAGTGTGAGTTGGGTAGAAGAACCAGGGCTAGACGTGAGCCTGGGCCATGTGTTTTCCTGTGTTGTCCTGGGGACTGCACTTGCTTCCTTGAAGCAGAGGGTCAAGCCGGTTGTGTGGAGCTTGGGACAGCCCTGCTGGGAGGCCAGGGGCTGACAGAGGCCCTCAGGTAGGTTAACAACTGGCTTCTGCTCTGTTGTTGCTTCGTCTGTCCAGCATTTCTCCCAAGGTCAGAAGCACACCCTCTCCTGTCATCAGATGAGTGATCAGCTCTCCCAATTAGAGAACGCCCACACTGGGGAAGCCCTGGTTCAAGGCCTGTGTCCTGGCATGATTCAAAGTATCTTGGTGTGGGTGACAGACCATATGGCCACCCTCTCCTCTCAGCATTGGCCTCACTGGGCGGTTCATCCTTCTGGTGATGGGCGAGCTGAATCCACAGTGGCTTCATGCCTGGGATTTCCCCGCTTTGCTCTGCCTTTGAAAAAGCCGTCCTCATGGATTCCATGTTCAGAGAGGGAGACTCCAGTCTTAGCCCTGCCTTGGAGAGGTGTCCCTCCAGCAGAGCCCAGAGAGAATTGCGTTGCAGCTGGCAAGAAATCGAATTGTTCTGTTTCTGGGCACCAGAGAATTATACTTAGAATAAAGTGCCTTAGCCATTGCCCTGAGTCCCGAGGGCCTGACCACCTTTCTTAGGGGAAGTTTATGGGTCTTGCTCAAGGTGGTGGTGGGTACACATGCTTATGGGGTGGGGTGGGGTGGGGATTGTCACCTCAGCCTAGGTCCTCTCAATAACCTTCTAGAGGGTAGTCAAGCCTTAATTCTTTTACCCTAATTCTACACAGAGTTTAACGAAATATCAGAAGTATATATGTAGCAGTTAATAGGAAATAAATGCAATTACAAGAGCATGAGAATTACTTCAATCTCATGGCAGTGCCCCGGGCCTCTCTGGACTTTATTGAGAGACCAGTTTTTGTTCAGCAGCCATAAATGCTGCTTGCAATTTACCGAATCCAAGGCACTATTTCCCCCGAGGTTATTTATAATATTTTTCTTCCCCTATTAGAAAAGTTTTTATAAAGCAAGGCTCTATAAAGAGTTTTTTAATAAAGAATTTTATAAAGGTAATTATTATTGAAATTAAGATGAGTAATTATGACGCGTAATCAACTTAGAAAAATGGTTTGCTTTTACAAGAAAGTAGCAATTATTACAATCTTTCTGTGAGTCTTCAGGCTTGCAGTTAATTGGTTTTGGTGGAAAGAAGAAGCAGCTTAGCTTAAACCGGCTCCCTGGATTGATTATAGTTACATCTCTGGGCAGCATCTTGAAGAACATGTTTGTGTGACTATCTGTATTCAAATAACCACTCCAGTGTTTAATATGACTACATCAGTGGTGGTTAAAACAATGATAACATATCTGAACAATTTAGTAAAACAAATACAGTTCCAGATTTTTAAAAAACCGTTTTTCTTTATCGTCTTCTAATGAAAACTTCTAACTTTGGTCAAAGATAAAAGCTATGCATCTCGCTTCTGTAATTTACCTACTAAGTGCAGCTGAGGGATTCTTTTTTGACCTGAGAGAGCCTGCCTGCTTTTTGATCACTAGCAAGCTGCCCAGCGTGGGGAGATTCCACCAAAAACTCATGGGCCCCCGATGTCTTGCGGAAGCCCCTCAGATGTATATAAGGCATATATTTTGTGGTAAGCTACAAAAATGGCCACAGATTGCCATACTACCTATATCTACACCCTTGCAATATCAGTTGGTAGCTCTTCCCATCCAGAAACAGAGTCCTTCTTCTAGCAAAAATGACACAGACACCTGCAAAAACACCAGTACATTAGGCCTTGTCATCTTGCGGCTTTTGGGGACTTGAGCTGCCACTTGCAGCCTGGGCCAGCTTTCCAGGTGATAGGAGACAGGTGGCTTAGCCATCCTGCTCCCGCTGGTGGTTAGCTGACCCTTAGGAGCATAGCCACCCAACTCACTGTCTATGGTCCACCTTTGCGTGAGTGAGCCCGGCCCACGCCAGCAGAACCACCAACCAGCTGAGCCCAGCCCAAATTGCTGGCCCTCGGGATTGCAAGCTGAATAACAATGCCACTCAATTGTGGAGGATGGAGGGGTTGTTACATAGCACATCAAATGATGTAACTCTTTGAAGTCTCCTTTGAAATCTCCTTTGGGGAGAGCCAAACCAAAGGAGGAGAAATCAACTCATTAGGTATGTGCTATGTGCCAGACATAGTACTCAGTGCCTCATGTATGTTATTTCGCTGAGACACACAAAGTAGGTATTAATCTTTTCCACTTACAAATAGGTAAATGAAGCCTGAGGGAGATCATTAGCTTGCCTAACCTTGTAAGTGGTATAGCCAGGATTCTAAACCAGGTCTATTTTACCCTAATTTAGCTTTGCTCAGAAGCAGACCTTGAGTCAGAGATTCAAGTACGTGTCGTTTATTTGGGATGTGAAGGAAGAGTGGGGCAATGAGACAAGAGGAAGACAGACAACCAAGGGCACACACCTAGTATGCCACTGGTGTGGGCAATGGGCACTTTTCTCTGCTATGCAGCACACATCTCAGAGCTCTTCCAGTGACGGGGCAAGGGCTGGCATATTTATATGTCACCTCCTATAGTCATTGGCTGAAGGTAGCCAGAGGGCAGTGCTATGGTGTGTGTGTGTGTGTGTGTGTGTGTGTGTGGAGTGAATTATCCAGAGTGCATGGATGTGGGGTTCTGGTTTTGCTAGTCATAAAAATCACCCAAGCAACGAGATACAGGGGCCGGTTGGCAATTCTTGATATGTGCTCGGCCCAAAGGGATGTGAACTGGTCACTGAAAGCGTTTGCTACAGCCTCCCTGGATCATGCACTATGTTTTGGCTCTTTGTTACTATTTCATTTTTGTACAAATAATTTGCTATGAGATGGAGAGGACAGAGAGACACACACAGAGACAGCCACCTACAGAGACACAGTCACTAAAGATCTAATAGTCACCTAAAATAGCGAGTGGTTTAGGGCCAGCAAATGAATTAGTGGTGAGAGGTAGACTCTTTGTGGTCTGAACAAGTTGACCCGAGTCAACCATGTAACGCAATGGTGAGGACTAATGTAAAACCATGTTTTGGCTCTCCTCTATTTATCTTTTAGTCAGGCAACACTTGAAATATACTTGATATAATTAGTTTGCTTTCTTATTCCTCTATCATATCACTTCAGCAGCTGTGTACTTGCTGAGCTCTGATGCTCCTGGGCCCTGAAATACTCCCCTGAGCCCAACATACATGGTGTCTGTATTTAGGAATAAATTAAATGCAATGTCATTTCATAGAGAAGGAGGACCTTTGTCAGATGAGTAATAAGAAAATGCCAGACGGGGTGGCTTAAACAATGGAAATTTATCTTCTCACCGTTCTGGAGGGTAGAAATTCAAGGTGTCAACACAGCAGGTTTTTCCTGAGGCCCATCTCCTTGCCTTGCAGACAGCAGCCTTCTCAAGTACCTCACGTGGCCTCTTCCACTGTGTGCACGTGCCTCTGGTGTGTCTTTCCCTCTTCTTGTGAGGGCCTAACCTTATTAGCCTCATTTTACCTTCATTGCCTCTTCGAAAGACTCTATCCCTGAATACAGTCTCAGGGATTAGGACCACCTATAGGACCTCATTTCATGACCTCTTTGAAGATCCTGTTTTCAAATGCAGTTACATTTTGAGGTACCAGGAATGAGACTTCAAGAGAAGAGTTGTGTGGGGGGAGCATGATTCAGCCTGTAACACTTGTGTATCAATCTACTTTTATTGGGAAATCCCTAATATCTCACTTTAAGTACCTAATAGTTCATTTGCCAATTTATCCAATAGATCTTCCATGTCTGAATGCCATACTCTTCCTCTTATTGCTATGGAGGATGGAATGACATGTCTTAATGATAGACATTGGGTTAACATGTTACCACTTCTGCAGTACTTTCTGGGAATTTTCGAGAAATTCAGCCTTGGTAGAAAGGAATGAATAAAAACTTCAGCTTCTGTGACAGCTGGGAAGGGGAAATATTTTGCCAGGAGAATAATTGAGAGCTCCGCAGACGACATCATCTCTGAAAGGATTCACTCTACTGCTCTGGACAGCACACCTTGCTTCTCCATGACTCTGGAAAACTAAATAAAGGGAAAGGAGTTTATATCGTAACCCAAGTAACTGGGTTACGCACCATTTTCTGACTCAAGTTTGTGGGTTACTGAGCAGGAGGTGTTAACTGAGAATATTGTTGAAGTTCACTTTTTAAGATTTTATTTCTTTATTGGAGAGAGAGAGAGAGAGAGAGAGAGAACAGACTGTGAGGAGGAGTAGAAAGAGAGAATCTTCAGCAGACTCCTTGCTGAGCAGAGAGCCCGATGTGGGGCTCTATCCCAGGACCCTGAGATCATGACCTAAGACAAAACCAAGAGTTGGTTGCTCAACCAACTGAGGCACCCAGGCACCTCTGAATATTGTTGAAGTTCTTTTGTTAACTTTGAACTTCAGGATGTCTACACAATTCCATATTAAGCTTTGTTGGCAGTAGTGTGTGACCCAGTTCTTGGGCAGGACCTGTCCAGGCTTATTAAGGAAAGAGGTAAGAGTCTTGTGTCTTAGGGCCATTACTGTTTGTCTAAGTTTCCTTTTTCTTTTTTTTAAAGATTTTATTTATTTATTCATGAAAGAGACACAGAGAGAAAGAAAGAGGCAGAGACACAGGCAGAGGGAGAAGCAGGCTCCATGCAGGGAGCCTCACGTGGGACTGGATCCCAGGTCTTCAGGACCAGGCCCTGGGCTGAAGGTGCCACTAAACTGCTGAACCACCTGGGCTGCCCTGTCTAAGTTTTCTTAAGCAGCATTGGAAGGATGGGAGGGGTGAAGGTGTATCACCAAGTCTCAAACTGATTTGTTAAAAGACCTTTCTTGTTTTTGAAAATAAAATACCAAACTAAAGATGGTTTTATCTTTAAGTAGTCCTCAGCAAAATAAAATAGTATTTTGCAAAAATCGTATCATCCAAAAAGTGATTCACTGTGGTCATTAAGCTATACCTTGTCTAATTATCAATGGAAAGCTCTGGGGTATGCTTTTAGGGTACAACATCTCACTCTTCATTATTTCCTCAATATATGGGTCATTGTGCTTTAAATCCATTATTGTGCTTGCCATTAACCTTCAAGTAAGGCACTAAAGAGATATAATTGGGAGGGGCAATATCCACCAGCTCTTACACAATTTATTAGATTTGCTTTAGAATAAGGTTCTCAAGAAATGAGACATGAACAGGTAAGTTTTGATAAGAGAGGGGGTTGGAGGTTTGGGAGACTGTATAGGAACACAGACTTCAAAGTGTTTAGCTGGCTGTGAAAAGAGAGGGAGTTAGCAATCGAAGCGAAATTCTTTTTTTTTTTTTTTAATTTGAATCTCATATGTTTGTTTTGTTTTATTTTTAATTTAAATTTTTTTTTAATATTGGAGTTCAATTTGCCAACATTTAGCATAACACCCAGTGCTCATCCCGCCAAGTGCCCCCGTCAGTGCCTGTCACCCAGTCACCCCAACCCCCTGCCCACCTCCCCTTCCATCACCCCTTGTTCGTTTCCCAGAGTTACGTGTCTCTCATGTTTTGTCACCCTCACTGATATTTTCACTCATTTTCTCTCCTTTCCCTTTATTCCTCGAAGGGAAATTCTAAGTTCATCTCTGGTCACTTTGGTTTTGTGTTTGGCTGGGCATTTCTAAGACTCCTTTCCCAGGGAAAGGTGAAGGTCCAAGTAGAGGTGTTCTTCACTCATCCTGGTGAATTTACTTTCAGCCATTTCTCTTGTGGCCTTGTCCACCTCCAGAAATTCACCCTTGTGAATGGGTGGCATGGTGATAGCATCTATTCTCTCCAAATTATATTTTTGGACTGGTTTTCCTTGCATCTCTACTTGAGTATAAGAGTTAGGTCTTCACCTGTTTGCAACTTTCCAATATAATCAGCATGAGGACACATTAGGTAACCGGTAGTGAATGTGTGTCTCAAAGCAAGAATGGAGAGAGCCTAGGGTGAAACCAGTCCTCCATGTTGGCAGGCACAGATCTTCAAAGGGATTTGTGAGATGCCACCGAAATGGCCCTGTTCCCAACTCTCCCCTCCCTCCCCACATAGCTTCAAATCCCAATTGTTAGAGATCAGTTTCCCTAGGTTAAAAAAATGAGGTTTCTGGAGTTCCCTTTGAACATTAAACCCCTGTGGGTGGGGGGTGAGGTACAGTGGGGTAGAGGCATTTCGGTACAAACAAATTCATCAGCGACCAGCAGGTCAGGTCTGTCACGGTGGTAGATGCAGACGGCATGTTGACGAGCAAAGAAGGGATGAGTCCAGAGAATGTGGTGCCCTGTTAGAGAGGAAGGCTAGAGTGATCTATAGGTGAGGCAGTTTGTTGGGACTTATGTACTGAATACGCAGGAGGGAATTACCTGATCTGGTTTGTGACAAGCCTAAGGGGGTAAAAAGAGTGAAAGAAACTGAAGAATACTTTCATTTTGTTCACAATTGGGCCGAGAGCTGCTCCCACCCCTACTGTTTTAAGCAAGCTAGGATGTCTACTCTGGACCAAGTACTAGGTCAGTTGTCTTCCTAATTTCTGACAGCGTGCACTGGACACTGTTCCAGATGCTTTACACACATTAACTAACTTGATTTTCAAACACCCCTTTGCGTCTGGTACCATTACTTTCCCATCTTACAAAAGAGGAGACAGAGATACAGAGAAGTTGAGCTACCCAAGGTCACATCGCTGGCAAGCGGCAGAGCTTGAACTTGAACCCAGCTATCCAGCTCCACAGTCACACTCTGAACAACTATGCTGTTCTTCATACATGCTCTTCCCTCTGGGATAACATCAGCTCCTCCTAAAGTCTGTTCATTCAAAAACTGTTTGCAGACTCGGTGCAAGGGCATGGGAACCCACAGTCCCGAGGGATTCCCAGGGTGCAGGGCTTTGAGAACTGGAACTGGGAGGGTCCCAGGCAGACTTCAATTGGCCATCACCCTAGGTTAATACGATGGTCATAAAAATAAACATCTGACCTGCCCTTGTAGAGCTTACAGTCTGGTGAAGCATTGCATGTGTGTTGATGAATTTAGATAAGGCTCTGAGAGAAAAGCCCAGGTCTGTGAATGCAGGCAGCAAGGGGGTAAGGGAGGATAGAGAACATGGTGCCTAGTGTCACAAAAGCAGAAGCCCCCTCAGGCCTGTTAGCTGTGTCTGTCTCCTGGCCCAAGAAGAGGCAGGTGTGGGTTAATTTTTTCCTGTCGGAGGGATTGAAATTGTTACTACATTATAAGACCGGAGAATGGTAACCAATAATCAAGATTTATACCACTAAGGCCTCACTTATCCTAAGGATGCTTTCATATCACTGTTTAAACCTGATGTCTTACCCGTTAAATAATTACCACGACACATGTGTATTTTTTAAATCCTGCTTTTGTTTTTACAATTTACAGCTGCAGAGAGCCCCAGGAGCTGTTTTTTAAAGAGGATTAAGGCACTGCATCCAGAAGTCTCCATTTCTAGTCAGCAAAATCCACCATAGCTATGGAATTAAAATTAAATATCATTACATGTATCCCAAGAAGTTTAAGAGAATTTGGAGGTTAAGGAATGGAAAGATTAAAAGCAGCAGGGATGCCCTATGTGGGCAGGAACCCTGAGGGCAAGCCTCTTGTGGCTCTCTGTGACTGGAGATAGTGCTGGGGGTCTCCCAGAGGCTGAAGACTTGCAGGCAGAGCTGGGTCAGGGCCCAGCTATCAACTGGGTCCTCTATCAATTCGTGTTCATTCTCAGACCATCGCCGTCAGCCTTGTGTTATGAGAAAAATTGAACCAGAAGACACCTTAAGTGCAGGTCAAGCAAGGGGCAGAATTAATAAAAAAAATCGAGTTATCTCATGTGTTAGGTCAGGCTGACAACATAACAAAATACCAGACTGGTATGACTTACACTAGAAGAACTTATTTCTCACTGCTCTGGAGACTAGAAACCCAAGATCAAGGCTCCAGAAGCTGGTGGAGACAGGGGGAGAGAGGGAGGAAGTTCTCTGGTATCTCTGATAAAGGGCACTAATCCCATCCTGAGGCCCACCTTCATGACCTCATCTGAACCCAATTATCCCCCAAAGGCCTCATCTCCAAATACACGGGGTGAGGGTTTCAGTGTATGAATCGGGAGGAAGGATGCAATTCAGCCTGCAGCAGCTCGTTTTTCAGTTTTGTGGCAAGAGTAGGAGGAAAAGTCTCAATTCCAAGGATTTAGCAGAGAGGCAGGAGTTCTTTTCAGCAGGTTTAGAGAAGGTGGTTTCTTTTTTTTTTTTTCAATTTTTATTTATTTATGATAGTCACACACAGAGAGAGAGAGAGAGAGAGAGAGAGAGAGAGGCAGAGACACAGGCAGAGGGAGAAGCAGGCTCCATGTACCGGGAGCCCGACGTGGGATTCGATCCCAGGTCTCCAAGATCGCGCCCTGGGCCAAAGGCAGGCACCAAACCGCTGCGCCACCCAGGGATCCCGGAGAAGGTGGTTTCATCCAAAGCCAAAGAACCAGCTCTGGGTTGATGATACAGCAAATCCCTCAACCGGAGAGTGCCCTGCACAGAAGCAGTGAAGTGTGGTGGGAAGGAGGCTGGATCCTGGAACTGGCCTACCTTAGTTTGAGGCTCTGAGCTGCCACTTACCAGCCAGATGAGTGGGAATCATCTGTGACTCAGGTTATTGGCAATGATGATGGTACTTAATGCCAAGGATGATAGTACTTAATGCCAAGTGGTGCTGGAGGAGTAAATGGCTGATGAAAAATGCTGTAGAAGGGGTATGGAGGGTCTTCATACCAAACACGAGTGCTGAGGTCCCTGAGGGGAAACTGAGGGAGCAAGAAGCTGGGGAGTCTGGCTGGCTGTTGAGGCTGGTCTCGATGAGGCACAGACTTTGTGTTCAGCTTGTGGAGATGATATGTTTTGATGAATCTACATGAAGAAAATCTGGCCTCACACTAACATGTAGTTGAAAAAGAAAAGTGTGTTAAGCGAATTTTCAGATGACTGTGGATATCATACTTTGGTACTACCCAGACCTGGCCAGTTGTACTTTCTTAAAGGTTATTTGCATTGTGGAATCTGAAGCCATATTAATGAACTTTTCCTACTTTATTACATGAAAGTCTATTGGTCTGTCTTGTACTTTGGATCTTTTAAACAATGCCATGCTTTGATGATTTGGAAAATGTTGGTTCAGAGTTATACAGATCTTTTAAATATCTACGCATTTCATTATGTAATATAAAAACATGTACTCATCAATATCATCACTGATTTTAACGGAAAAATCTTTCAGAATGGGCAAGTGTCAATCTCAGGTCGTGGATTCAAGTTTTCTGGAACCTACCTTTTGCTTGAAAGCCCAAATGTTATTATTGGCAACAAACACTGGCAATTGTCTTCCTTGAATCGGCAGGCTTCCTTCATTCACTTTTAAAAGAAAATGTTTTTGATGACACTAAACTCATATCTTTCAATAGTAACTCTGAATGTGAATGGACTTAATGACCCCATCAAAAGGCACAGGGTTTCAGACTGGATAAAAAAGCAGAACCCATCTATCTGCTGTCTACAAGAGACTCATTTTAGACATAAGGACACCTATGGCCTGAAAATAAAAGGTTGGAGAACCATTTACCATTCAAATGGTCCTCAAAAGAAAGCAGGGGTAGCCATCCTCATATCAGATAAACTAAAATTTACCCCGAAGACTGTAGTGAGAGATGAAGAGGGACACTATATCATACTTAAAGGATCTATCCAAGAGGAGGACTTAACAATCATCAATATATATGCCCCGAATATGGGAGCTGCCAAATATATCAATCAATTAATAACCAAAGTTAAGACATCCTTAGATAATAATACACTTATACTTGGTGACTTCAATGTAGCTCTTTCTACACTCGATAGGTCTTCTAAGCACAACATCTCCAAAGAAACAAGAGCTTTAAATGATACACTGGACCAGATGGATTTCACAGATATCTACAGAACTTTACATCCAAACGCAACTGAATACACATTCTTCTTGAGTGCACATGGAACTTTCTCCAGAATAGACCATATACTGGGTCACAAATCAGGTTTTAACCGATACCAAAAGATTGGGATTGTCCCCTGCATATTCTCAGACTATAATGCTTTGAAATTAGAACTAAATCACAAGAAGAAGTTTGGAAGGACCTCAAACACGTGCAGGTTAAGGACTATTCTGCTAAAAGATGAAAGGGTCAACCAGGAAATTAAGGAAGAATTAAAAATATTCATGGAATCTAATGAGAATGAAGATACAGCCATTCAAAGTCTTTGGGATAGGGATCCCTGGGTGGCGCAGCGGTTTGGCGCCTGCCTTTGGCCCAGGGCGCGATCCTGGAGACCCAGGATCGAATCCCACGTCAGGCTCCTGGTGCATGGAGCCTGCTTCTCCCTCTGCCTGTGTCTCTGCCTCTCTCTCTCTCTCTCTCTCACTGTGTGCCTATCATAAAAAAACAAACAAACAAACAAAAAAAAAAACAAAATCTTTGGGATATAGCAAAAGCAGTCCTGAGGGAGAAATACATTACAATACAAGCAGCCATTCAAAAACTGGAAAGAACTCAAATACAAAAGCTAACCTTACACATAAAGGAACTAGAGAAAAAATAGCAAATAGACCCTACACCCAGCAGAAGAAAAGAGTTAATAATAAAGATTTGAGCAGAACTCAATGAAATAGAGACCAGAAGAACTGTGGAACAGATAAACAAAACCAGGAGTTGGCTCTTTGAAAGAATTAATAAGATAGATAAACCATTAGCCAACCTTATTAAAAAGAAGAGAGAGAAGACTCAAATTAATAAAATCATGAATGAGAAAGGAGAGATCACTACCAACATCAAGGAAATACAAACGATTTTAAAAACATGAGCATCTATACTCCAATAAATTAGGCAATCTAGAAGAAATGGATGCATTTCTAGAAAACCACAAACTACCACAAACCACAAACTGGAACTGGAAGAAATAGAAAACCTGAACAGGCCAATAACCAGGGAGGAAATTGAAGCAGTCATCAAAAGCCTCCCAAGACACAAAAGTACAGGGCTAGATGGCTTCCCTGGGGAATTCTATCAAACATTTAAAGAAGAAACCATACCTATTCTACTAAAGCTGTTTGGAAAGATAGAAAGAGATGGAATACTTCCAAACACGTTCTATGAGGCCAGCATCACCTTAATTCCAAAACCAGACAGAGACCCCACCAAAAAGGAGAATTACAGACCAATATCCCTGATGAACATGGATGCAAAAATTCTCAACAAGATACTAGCCAATAGGATACAACAATACATTAAGAATATTATTCACCATGACCAAGTAGGATTTATCCCCGGGACACAAGGCTGGTTCAACACTCGTAAAACAATCAATGTAATTCATCATATCAGCAAGAGAAGAACCAAGAACCATATGATCCTCTCAATAGATGCAGAGAAAGCATTTGACAAAATACAGCATCCATTCCTGATCAAAACTCTTCAGAGTGTAGGGATAGAGGGAAGATTCCTCAGCATCTTAAAAGTCATCTACGAAAAACCCACAGCAAATATCATTCTCAATGGGGAAGCACTGGGAGCCTTTCCCCTAAGATCAGGAACAAGACAGGGATGTCCACTCTCACCACTGCTATTCAACATAGTACTGGAAGTCCTAGCCTCAGCAATCAGACAACAGAAAGAAATAAAAGGCATCAAATTGGCAAAGAAGTAGTCAAACTCTCCCTCTTCGCAGATGACATGATACTCTACATAGAAAACCCAAAAGACTCCACTCCAAGATTGCTAGAACTCATACAGCAATTTGGCAGCGTGGCAGGATACAAAATCAATGCCCAGAAGTCAGTGGCATTTTGATACACTAACAATGAGACTGAAGAAAGAGAAATTAAGGAGTCAATCCCATTTACAATTGCACCCAAAAGCATGAGATACCTAGGAATAAACCTAACCAAAGAGGTAAAGGATCTATACCCTAAAAACTATAGAACACTTCTGAAAGACATTGAGGAAGACACAAAGAGATGGAAAAATATTCCATGCTCATGTATTGGAAGAATTAATGTTGTGAAAATATCAATGTTACCCGGGGCAATTTACACGTTTAATGCAATCCCTATCAGAATACCATGGACTTTCTTCAGAGAGTTGGAACAAATTATTTTAAGATTTGTGTGGAAGCAGAAAAGACCCCGAATAGCCAGGGGAATTTTAAAAAAGAAAACCATATCTGGGGGCATCACAGTGCCAGATTTCAGGTTGTACTACAAAGCTGTGGTCATCAAGACAGTGTGGTCCTGGCACAAAAACAGACTCATAGATCAATGGAATAGAATAGAGAACCCAGAAGTGGACCCTCAACTTTATGCTCAACTAATATTTGACAAAGGAGGAAAGACTATCCACTGGAAAAAAGACAGTCTCTTCAATAAATGGTGCTGGGAAAATTGGACATCCACATGCAGAAGAATGAAACTAGACCACTCTCTTGCACCATACACAAAGATAAACTCAAAATGGATGAAAGATCTAAATGTGAGACAAGATTCCATCAAAATCCTAGAGGAGAACACAGGCAACACCCTTTTTGAACTTGGCCACAGTAACTTCTTGCAAGATACATTCCATGAAGGCAAGAGAAACAAAAGCAAAAATGAACTATTGGGACTTCATCAAGATAAGAAGCTCTTGCACAGCAAAAGATACAGTCAACAAAACTAAAAGACAACCTACAGAATGGGAGAAGACATTTGCAAATGACGTATCAGATAAAGGGCTAGTTTCCAAGATCTATAAAGAACTTATTAAACTCAACACCAAAGAAACAAACAATCCAATCATGAAATGGGCAAAAGACATGAACAGAAATCTCACAGAGGAAGACATAGACATGGCCAACAAGCATATGAGACAATGCTCCGCATCACTGGCCATCAGGGAAATACAAATCAAAACCACAATGAGATACCACCTCACACCAGTGAGAATGGGGAAAAGTAACAAGGCAGGAAACCACAAATGTTGGAGAGGATGTGGAGAAAGGGGAACCCTCCTGCACTGTTGGTGGGAATGTGAACTGGTGCAGCCACTCTGGAAAACTGTGTGGAGGTTCCTCAAAGAGTTAAAAATAGATCTGCCCTACGACCCAGCTATTGCACTGCTAGGGATTTACCCCAAAGATACAGATGCAATGAAACCCCGGGACACCTGCACCCCGATGTTTCTAGCAGCAATGTCCACAATAGCCACACTGTGGAAGGAGCCTCGGTGTCCATTGAAAGATGAATGGATAAAGAAGATGTGGTCTCTGTATACAATGGAATATTCCTCAGCCATTAGAAACGACAAATACCCACTATTTGTTTCGACATGGATGAAACTGGAGGGTACTATGCTGAGTGAAATAAGTCAATCAGAGAAGGACAAACATTATATGGCCTCATATATTTGGAGAACATAAAGAATAGTGAAAGGGAATAAAGGGGAAAGGAGAAAAAATGAGTTGGAAATATCAGAAAGGGAGACCAAACATGAGAGACTCCTAACTCGGGAAATGAACTAGGGGTGGTGGAAGGGGAGGTGGGTGGGGGTTGGGGGTGACTGGGTGACAGACACTGAGGGGGGCAGTTGATGGGATGAGCACTGGGTGTTATGCTATATGTTGGCTAATTTAACACGAATAAAAAATAAATTTATAAAAAAATAAAATAAAATAAAATGTTTTTTATTGGAGTTCAATTTGCCAACATATAGCATAACACACAGTGCTCCAATAAAAAAATTAAAAAAAAAAGAAACTGGGGAACATACTATAGAGAAAGAACTTACAAACTTGATTATGTGAAAACAATAAAATGCGTGAATCCAAAACAAACTAAAAGGAACAGGAAATATATTTGCAAAGTTTATTTCATCAAACGACAAACAAGATCTTGAAATCTATTGTCCATAAAATGTCAGGAAAGTAATTAAAATCATTAAGACTCGAAGAGATATGTAAAATACATAAAGGTCAAACAAGAGGAAATAAAAATAGTGAACATATATGTGAGGGAAGTGTCAAAAATCCTTCCTAACTAAAGACATGCAAAATTAGCATTGTGATAGTATAATCTGATCATAGGTGAAATGTTAAAACTCTAAAGTTAACATTTTGAAACTATTAAACTAGTAGAAACATTTAAAAATAAAATCCAATTTTGACAAGAAAAAAAAATGTTTGCCGAGTCTGAGTAACTGTAGTTTACTCTCCACTGTTGTTCCGAGTCAAAATGATGTCCCATGGAAAAGCAGCTTGGTCAGGCCCCAACCCAAACCTTTAAACAAGTACTTTTCCTTGAGACAACATCGTGCTCCTGGGCATAACAGAAGAACTTTGCGTAACAGCTTCCCATTTACCACGCAGAACGTTGAAAAGACATGTATTCGGGATGGAGATGTCATTGAATCCATCATTTACACTCATCAGGGACATTTCAAAATGAAAAATTTTTTTTTTTTTTTAAACCTGTTAGTATGTAGGCAGGAGTGCACAATATAGTGACTACTGGCAGTCTGTTGCCATGAGTTTGTTTTCACTAAGACAGCACAGTTTCAGTACTGGAATCATCAGTGCCAACTTCAACAGCGAGAAGTCCTCAGTATTGTTGGGGATCTAGTTTTGGCCTTGCAGACTCTGTGAGAACCTCTTCCCAAGGGGATGCATGCCACGGCTCTCCAGGAGGTGGAGTGCAGCTGCCCGGAGATCCTTCCGCTACCATTGAGAGCCAGAAAAACCTCTCACTTGAGGGAGAGGCTCAACGCAGGATGAGCATGATGGCAGAGGCAGAATTGCAGACTGGAGTTTTACTGCACAGAATTCAAACTCAGAAACAGCAAAAGGCGAAACCAGAAGCAGTAGCCTGTATATAAGTCAGACATAAAACGAAAACCTAACAGAGCATGATCCTTGATAAATCCACTTAGTAAAGAAAAGGGGTAACAATCCTGACAGGTGGCAGAGAAAGATTATTATGAAGTATCTCTATCATATTGCTAGAGATGTAATATTTAGGATTTTTTTTTGTACAGTAACCAAGTTGCATAAATTTTGGCTTGAGATCTCAAATTACATTATTGACATGCTTCTTGGTTTTTCCTTGTTGAGTTGAAGATAAGAGTCACTCTGGCTTTTAATTGGCATCATCGACTAACATGTTCCTTTTTAAAATTATCTGTATCAGAGTGGTAAAATGCCAACAATGTCTTTGGGTGACTTTTCTTGAAGAAGGTCACAAGTCTTTTGCTTGAGTATTGTCTGTGGTTGAGACATGACTCCTGGTATATTCCCAAGAACATTTCTGTATAGTGAAGGAGGACCTCTAGCTTCTTAAGGAGTGGGGATGGACGGTCCTTATGAATTTTGAAATCCTTCACCAAGAGTCTCCATCTGGCAGCTGGGAAACACAAATGACATCCATTCTCTTTGTCTACTAGATTGCCTAGTCGTTGTGAATGAGATCAAGTAGAATTAGAACTGCATTTGTTGGAGAGAGCATGATTTGTGCTCAGATCCCGAGATTGCATTCATGACTAGAAGGGCTGGACGTATGCAAGAGAAGAAGAGATACTGGCCTTTGGGGGTTGCTGCTAAGAAGGTCTGCTGCCTCTAAAATAGAATTTTTGTATAGCTTCTGTTTTATGTGTTACGTCTTATATAATATTTAAGTTATATGTAGTATGTCTTCTCTTTTTAATTTCCTTCCTGGCTTTTTCCATCTATCACCCCCTCTGCCATGACATCCTCTTGCCCCCCATTCCCATCTTGTTTTCTTTCTTTCCTTGAAATGATGGCCTCTATGTGCGAGGAGAAGGAAAGCCAGAAAAGCTCAAGTCGGCTTGCTTTCGCCCTTCTCTCAGGCTGTGTTACTTTTCCATACAATTTGGATTCTACACGTTTTCTTGCATGCTGAGCCACCTTCACTGCATCTCTGCCACTGCAGCATTTGTATCCATAAAATTGGTGGTTGTTCCTCTTAGAGCGGGATCAGAGGGTTATTGTATTTAGGACTGGAAGAGACCTAGGGCATCACCTCATCTAACCTTCCCCAGTTTTAGAAGAGAGGAAGTTGAGGCCCAGACTGGTGAAGTGATTTGGACAAGTTCACAAAGTAAATAGCAAATCCAGGTGCCCTGTGTGAAGGAATGAGCATCTATTGTGGGACTTCTATGCTTCAGCTGCTGTCCGACTATGCCCTGGTGTCAGCATGGTAAGCACCCGCCTCTTCCGTAAATGGTGAAGCTGAGGTTCAAAATGCTTGAGACACCTTCCCAATCCCAAACTGCAAAACACTGGTCAGCTAGACTGCGAATTCCACATTTCCTCTCTGCCTCTGTCCCCCACCGACAAGACGGAGTAGCAATATGTCCCACCAGTTTATGGCCTTCCCCCCTGGTTACGAGCTGTTGCTAAAAGACCATTTAAAAAGTAGCAGAACTCTGTCTCTTTAAGACTTCAAGAACTGATCGGTGGAAATAAACTTTCTTGGAGACCTTCTGCACGACCTGAAAGTTCATTAAAAACATCTCTTCAGCACCATCCCTGCTTAGCTGGGTTCATGCTATAGAAGAAAAATGCTAAGCATAAAATTTATGCATCAGTATTTTAATCAAGTCAGAAACCTCCTTGGCTGCTCAACATGGGAGTTAAAAATCTGCATTTAAATTGTGATTCTAAAATATAAATCCCAAGGACCCAAGAGGCCTGTCCCCAGAGGAACAGTATACAGAGAGTATGAACTTTTTGCTTATCTTTGATCCTGCCAGCTTTTGGAAAGTTCAGGGATGAGCCGGAAAGAGGAACAGCTTTAGGAAATAACAAGAAAATGCTTAGGGATTTGGTATAGAACTTCATTTAATGATAAGATTTTCCCCGTTATTCATAAGGGCTGAATCTACATGATCTGACATGAATTACGGTGCGGGACTGCTAATAGGCAATTTATTCAACAGCTGTAGGAAGGCTTATTGCTTTTTGTCAACAGTCCCACATATTTGTTTGGTGGCGACACTGGCCAGCTGCTGGAGAAGGAGTAGGGTCCCTTAAGTGATGGGCACACGGGATTTTCACTCAAGCTTTGCACGCAGGAGCGGAATCTGGCATGATCACCATCCCAGAGCAGAGGAAACCTCAGTTTAGGGATAGCTTTCACTGTAAAGAAAACTCATGAGTATATATGCATGAGAGAGAGAAAATTATACCTGTTACCCTGCCAACTACCCCCCCCCCCAAAAAAGTTTCTGTGTAGTCTCAAGCTTTCCCACTTGTGTGCAACCTACACATCCTGATCCGATTCATTTTCTTAAAGTCAGTTCTGGAGGCATGTTATTGGCCTGCACTGATACATTCCCTGACCCTGCATCACCTGGCATTTGAGAAATTTCTCCACCACAAGGACCTTGCCTACCTTTCCATCCCTACCTCCTCTTCCTTCTCCATGCATCCGATTCTCATCCAAATCAAACAACTCTTTTCGAGTGTGCCTTCTACTCTGGTTCCTGTTATTGCCTGTGCAGGCTCCTCTCTTCTTGTCTTCTTCTCCTCCCCCTCTCATCAGCACTTCCATAACCTTGAATGGACTGACAAAAACACAAAAAACAAAACACACCACCGAATCGCTCCATGATGGTTGGGAATTAAATGTCACTTTTTGTGACTCAGTTTCCTCATTGGGATTGTTATTAGCATCAAAAGATATATATGGAAATGCTTTGCAACTGTAGCCAAAGTCTGGGTTTTAAGTTTTTGATGGGGGCGGGGGGAGGGGGGCGGTGGTTGGTTAGAAGCCAACAAGAAGCCAAGGTTGGACTTCAGTTTTTGTCAGCCAAGTGTTTCATGGGAAGTGCAGTCAATGGGAAGCAGTGCTACCTTCCTCTCTTCTGTTGTCCCCCTCTGTTCAAAAGGGACATTCCAAGCCACTGGCAAAAGTTGACACAACTTCTGAAGCCACTCTGTTCTCCCCCCCCCCACAGCCCGGAAGTGGGGAGCTGATAATTAATCAAATGAGAGATGCTGGTCTCCTCCATTATTAGTTAATTGCTGTCACCACAGGCACCTGTTCTTTATCACCATGCTTTCTCAAACTCCAGTTTGCCTACTACTGTGCATCTTTTGTTCTTTTTCAAAAACTTCACAGAGCTCCTACCACAGAACCTTCTTTCCTGCACTTATTCAGAACACTACGGATTTTGCTTTGTAAGGAAATATAAAGATTTCATCTTGCTGCACAAACAGATCCTTTCAGTCAAGGGCTCACAATAGTTAGGTGTTTATTAAATCTGCCTAGGGATCATCAGCAGCTCCTTGGCTGGTTGGTTAAGTTTTAGAGTTGACCCCTCCCTTGTTCTTGCCTTCATCTTCTGCTGGAACTAAGTCCTTTGCAGCTGACCTGATTACTACATTTTGATTAATTCCACACTGCTGCCCTGCCTGGCTGTAATTGCAGCATGCCAAAGCGAAAATCTTAATGATTTACACCAAAATCAGATGCTGGAAAATTGCTTTCGACGTTGCTGTTGAAGATGATTTCTCAGGGGCTCTGTTTGTGGTAAGCATTACTTAAATGTAGCAGAGTGAGTCATTTGGGTTTAGGAAAGTCAAGAAAGTGATGAGTGGAAAGGAAGGGAAGGGAAGAGGGTAATATTTTTTGTTTCATGTTGTGTGTGTGTGTGTTGTGTGCATGTTATGCTTATATATTTTTCTAATGTGTCAGTTTCAGTTAGGTTTTGCTCCACACGACATGAAAACCCAATATGAAAGAGTCTTGAACAACACAGAAATTATTTCTTTCTCCTGTAAAATGAGAACAGTTGTAGGTAGTTCAGGCCTGGTATGTGGTCCAGTGAAGTCCTTAAGGACCAAGGCTTCTTCTAGGACTGACCAGCCTCATAGCCAAAGATGGCTTCCTAGGCTTCAGTCTACACAAACAAGTATGGGTACATGATGGAAGATGAGGAGGATGTGTCCCCTTATGTTTAGAGAGCCTTGCTGTAAGTCCCACATGACACTTCAGATAACATTCTACTAGCCAAAAAATAATTCTGTGGATACACTTACCTTCTAGAAAGGATGGGAGTGTAGTCCCTTAGTGAGACACCAAGGAGACCAGCTAAACTCAGATTTCTGTCGTTAAGGAAGAAGGTGCTGATGGAAAGAGAAATAACTGACAGTTTCTTTCATACCAATCACTATTTCCCATCATCTTGCAGTTTAATTTACTTCTGCAGTCAACTTGTCTCCTGAACCCATTTGCATTTCCCCACGTTTCCTTTGCTCCTGTGGTGTCTTCTCCACTTGGAAGGAATGTCCCATACTGCCTCCAGGTGGTGACAATCACTTTTCTACGAATCTTTCCCTGAGTGCTCCCCTGAAAGAAATCTCTCCTATTTTGGGATTTCTATAACACTCATTTTCTCAACCATTTACATAATATTTATCACAACTTACCTTCTATGACAATCACTTGTATAGACTTATATATGTGTGTTTGTTTTTTTAAGCAGGCTCCATGCCCAGCATGGAGCCCAACATGGGGCTTGAACTCACAACCCTGAGATCAAGACCTGAGCTGAGATCAGGAGTCGGATGCTTAACCCGCTGAGCTACTCAGGTGCCCCACTTATGTATATGTTTTATTGGTATATGTTTATCACAGTCTATATACTAGATTCCAGAGATCTGAGGGCCTGGTTTAGGCATGATTACATCCTCAAATATCTAAGACTTTACTTAGATCATAGTCACTCATTCAACAAAGATGGGTTGGATGGCAGCCATGTGCCAGGCAGGACACTGTGATGGGCAGGAGTGGCATGGCTTTGGGGGGAGGTAGGTTAACATGCAGTTATAATGGAGTGTGGTAAGTGGTCACCACCTTGCATCCCTCACTATAGAACTTGCTGAAGAAATCCATGAGTTTTACTCCCTTGCTTCACTTATTTTACAGCTCTAAGTGGAAAAAGATAAGAATATTTGGTCTTACTAGAACAGAGGAATAGATTTTTAGAAAACCACAGCACTGAGTTCTGAATAAGTATAATATCCACATGTGTAAGAATATCATCCGTAGTTAGTAGATAATACAAAATCTCTAGAGAGGATGGAGAAAGTAAGCTCGGACTGCTCTAGAATACTTTTTCCTACCATCTTCCCTTCTATTCTTTCCCCCTTTTTCTTTTTCTTCTTTCTCTTTCCTGGCTCCTAAAAAGTATGTGGGGCAACTTACAAAAATAGATGGTATGCAACAAGATAAAATATAATTGAATACGAGAGTGGAACAATTGCATCAAGAGAAAAATGGGGTGGGGACACCTGGGTGGCTTAGTGGTTGAGCATCTGCCTTTGGCTCAGGTCCTGATCCCCAGGGTCCTGGGATCAAGTCCTGCAGGGGGTTCCCCACAGGGAGCCTGCTTCTCCCTCTGCCTGTGTCTCTGCCTCTCTCTCTCTGTGTCCTCATGAATAAATAAATAAAATCTTAAAAAAAATAGAGAAAAATAAGAGGACATCAGATGTGGGGTTAGTAAACAGAATAAATTCATCAATGTTTTAAGGATTTATAAATTTTGATAGGAATATACTGTATATTTAAACTTTTTAGCAGCCAGTGCAGAGGATAGCACAGTCAATTACATGATGCAGTGTCTGTTCTTAGATGATATCATGAGTAGAAGAAAAGTCTGATTAAAGCACATCTAACAATCATTTTCTAACTAATTACCTACAGGGATTAAGGGGGGGGTGGTCACTGCTAGTTACAGAGGTTCTTTTGCTGTCTGGCTTTGGTTTGTTGGATATGCAGATGGCTCAAAGTATTTGTTGGTAGAAGCACATTGCTCAGAACTGTCTCTGGACTGAAATGCCTCAGTCTACTGTCCCCTGCCCTGTGCTATCTAAATCAAGTTCAGTGTGTCAGACTGGCTTTCAGGGGAGCTCTGCCTCCTTATGGTTGCAGAAATTCTAGTATATTAGATTGAGTTTAAGCCAGGGGAACGGTTTAATTGGTTTTTTTTAGAAGAATTTTTTTAAATTTTAAATATTTATTTATTTATTAGAGAGGGAGAGAGAGAGAGAGAGAGAGAGAGACAGCACTTAGGGGGGAGGGGCAGAGGGAGAGGGAGAGAATATTGAGCAGACTCCACCCTAAGCATGGAGCCTGATGTAGGGCTTGATCTCATGACCCTGAGATCAGGACCTGAGCTGAAACCAAGTCAGACTCTTGGACTGAGCCACCCAGGCACCCCTGTTTAACTGGTTTTTAATGAGCTTGCTTCAATGATAAGCATAACAGAAAGCCCTCTCTCTGACTGTAGCTTTTCAGAGAGAGAAAAGAAAATCATAGTATGAATATTGGCTATGAAAACTGAAAAATCTTTATTAATACATATAACTAAGCCCATTATTACCATATCCAATAAACCTTGAGTTCCCTTCAGTTGATGGCTTTTTTATGAGTATAACTGACAAATAGAGTTCACTGTGCTGAAGAAAAGTGGTTCACAATCCTAGATTTGCATCAGTTGCTCCTTTAGAGTTTTTTTTTTTTTAAAAAGTACATCTACCCAGGTTATGTATCTGGAGATTCTGATTCAGTAGATCAAGGGCTAGGTCTGGGAATCTGCATTTTAATAATATTCAACAAAAAATTCTATAAACTGCCAGGGTGGAGATTTGCTGTTCTGGACCTCACTGGATGCCCTGACATATCACTTAGGATGCCAAGGGGCTTGATAAACCACAGGTGATCCTCCAGTACCTAAGTCTAAAAGAAGATGGGCCAATGGTGGGATTCTGGCTTTACTGACTTCTTAGTGGTCGGCACTGCTGTCTCATAACTGGTCTGCAAGTATCCCAGGTGGTGTGTGCTGGGCTTCCAGTTTTGATTTCCTTCATTTCAGATATGACAGGCACCGGGGCACCTTGGAAAGCACACTCAATCTTGAAATCTGGAGTCCTGGGTTCAAGTTCTGTCGCTAGTACCTACCAATCCTGCAACTATAAACAAGTCATTTGGTTTTCCTGAGTCTGTTTGCTTTTAAAAAAGGCAATTAAATTATCTGACCCATCTCATGATGTCATTTTGAGGATTCTATCATATAATCTATGAAAATGATTTGTGAATGTCAAGTACTACGTAAAGAATTATTTTTAATGAGATTCCTTTTCATTAACCCATCAACAGTCTCCTGTTGATAGAAAGCTGTAGCCAGTTGTGGGTCTTCTGGATATTCATTCCACAACACCGGAGTGTTGGAGGGATACCAGGAATGCAGTAGGCATACCTAAAGGCCATCAGGTAAGCATCAGGACCAGAATAGCTAGGTTACACAGAGAAATCCCAAAGACTGAGGCAGACACCTGCTATCTGATTGCCTCTAGCTTATAATATCTCCTCCTTCTCCAAGGAGGGCACCTGTATACACACCCGTCTGGTCAATATGGGGCAGATCATATCCAAACTGGAGCAAGCAGACTCTTAAGGCAGAAACTGATCCCAGGGCATTAAGAGCATTGAGCTGAGAATCTACATGGGATCCTGTGTGTTTGGGAGATAAAGTTAGGGGGTCAGTTGTGAGGGTGATCCTTGACAAAGGTTTCTTCAAGGGCATACCTATTCAGAATCTTTTTTGATGTAAATTATTGTTAGGTACACCTATTTCCAGTGGTTAGAAAATCTGAAATATATTAATATGTTTTCCTACTGAGAGAAAAATCTGTTTGTCATTTCTAGTAGTTTCTGGAAATGATGGGACTGAAAGAAAGAGGTCCCAATTTTTGTGGCTAGTTTTGCTAAGTCCATGGAAGGTGGACTTAGGAAGTCCACCTTAGGAAGGTGTATTATGGCCAAGTACCAGAGATGAAAAGGAGCAAGAAGTAGATGTTTATAGCTGTTTCTTAACTTCCCGCTACATGGAGGAAATTTTGGATAAATTGTAATGCAATTAATAAAATGGAGATAAAACAACTATTTAATCTTGAGGATGGAGTTTGATAAGAGGGAGTCTCTTCTTATTTCTTATACAGGCACTGCTAGGAAATGACTTCCAAATTCAGCTTTAGGAAAGGAAGACAGGTGGGGTGGAGCAAAAGAAGATTTGGGAGCATTCCATGTGGAGCCCCCTCAAGCAGGAGTTTGGGAAAATTTATCTTATCTACCTCATGATCTTCAGCACCCATTGTTCCTGTGATGCCTTCTGGCCACTCCAGCCTTCCCTTTCCAACCCCTTCCTCCATTTTGACCCAACCTTTCTTTAGACACTTAGAATCACCCCCCATTAAATCCCATTTCTATTGTGGAAAAATTCTATTTCCTCCCAAAACCATATTTCTGATTGGTTTTGGGAGGAAATAAAGCAACCTGATGAAATTCATTTGCTCTTCTGACTCCCACAAATTGGAGGCCATTTTATATTTGGCCCAATACTCTGTTTAGGATACTAAGACCCTCACTTTCTGTTCTATTATAATAAACTCAAATGTAAGACTGGATACAGGAAAATACCTGATGTCTATGCTGATGTATGCTCTGTTGAAGGGAATTCTAAATCTTAGTTCAGTATTACATTACTTCAGGGACTTCCCCCTCACATTGGTTTATTCTGTAAATTGGTTTTGAGTTATCATCATTGTTTTGACTTAACTATGCAAAGTTCAATGTATTGTTGCTTGATGCAAAATGCCTTTCATTATCTAATGAGATGGAATTGATTTTCTTCTCTCAATTAATCATTCCCCTGGAAATATAATTAGGATCTGAAGCATTCTATTTTGTAAAATCAAAACCAGTTGATTTTAAAAATCTTCCTTTTGTTTTACCCTAGGAAAATGTCTCAGTGTATGTTGGTCACTGATTTAAATTCCTCAATCTTCTTGGGGAATCACAGTGCATCAAACAGGACTTGGTACCTTAATCTATGGAAATGCTTTGGCTTTGTGACCCTGTACAAAGTTGTATGTAGAAAGAGGTAGATGAGTTTTCTGCTCAGGCAGATGGTAGAGCCCAAGAGACTTTTGGTTGGCAAAATAATTATTATTTAAGATCTACTATGATATTTTCTTGAAAACACCTTGGCTTCAGTCATTTTTAGTTCTGGAAAAACTCACTGATTATTACTTTAGCCGAGAGCCAACCTTACTGACTTAGGTCTCCTTAAATTTGCACTGTTAGATTCTGTGTTCATAAATTAGACTTGGAAGATGTGCTTTGCCACTAATTGAACATTTCATCACATTTCAAAATTAATAAGCCAAAGTCTTTTCTTCTAGAATTTTTAAAGTCATATTTGTAGAATAAAAGCTTGTTTTTCTCCCCTGCATTTTTCCCCCTAAGGAAATCATATAATTCACTGAGTGCTTGTAATGGTTATGGACTGATCAGTAAAAATGAAGCAGAATGGTGGATCTGACTGCGGCCACATGTCTGCTCATCTGGTTTGTGTTAAAAGCATCGTTTACAAAGGTATTTTACTAATGAGTTCACTTGATCATATCTCAGGGTCAGGGCAGACTCAAAGGACTGGGTTAATCAACCTTAGTAAGGATTCCTGAGCATGATTTGTATTTGTGTTTAAGGAGCCTAAGGGAGCCTTGGGATAAAAACATCTGGGAGGTTTTCCATCCATTATCAAAAGCTGAGTATTATTCAAGAACTGGCTTACATAAATATTTTCTTTTCTTAAAAATGCTTCCCCAGTCCTTAAGGCATCTGCCGTTTTGATGCCGGGGTTAAGTGAAAGAGAAGAGATGAGAGAAACGTACTTCATTTTCTGTGCAGCCAAATAGACCTCGCTATCAGCAATGGAGAATTGGAATCCTCTTGGAAACATTTTTCCAGAGTGGACTTTGGGTTATGCCTGAATTCCTTCTCTTGGGATTGTGATGATTAATACCCACCGTTAATGAGATAGATAGCTACGATTAGAGTATAGTATCTGTTCACAGAACAGAAATGCAACATCTGCCTGGTATTCTTAACTTCATTATAACTGTGCCAAAAAGTTAGCTTATGTATCCACTAGCAGGGTCATTTGCAAACACAAAGAATCATGGATCCAACATATACATCAAAAAATCTTCGAGAATATGAGTTGAAGGGAGAGTAGTTTCTAGGGGTCCCTGCGCAGACCAGTCACTATTCTTCTTGGTTCTACCATTGGTTGACCTTGGGGTCAGAGGAACTCAGGTAGGGCTGGAGCTAGTGATAGGACAGGCCAGAGGTTACACCATGGAGAGTGTGAGGGAGGAGAGGCGAAACCTGACTCTGAGCTAAGGCCTAGACAGAGCATTATAACAACCGCATTTCTTCTTGTGTCCAAAAAAAATCACAGATTTTGCATTTGAAGGAATCTTTCAGATCACAGGCTAATCCCCTCATTTTTCAGTGGAGGAATCAGAGATCCAGATGTGTAAGGCACTTTCCCCAAATAAGACATCTAGGGATCCCTGGGTGGTGCAGCGGTTTGGTGCCTGCCTTTGGCCCAGGGCGCGATCCTGGAGACCCGGGATCGAATCCCACATTGGGCTCTCGGTGCATGGAGTCTGCTTCTCCCTCTGCCTATGTCTCTGCCTCTCTCTCTCTCTCTCTGTGACTATCATGAATAAATAAATAAATAAATCTTAAAAAAAAAAAAAAAAGACATCTAGTTGTGGCAGAGCTGTTACCAGAACACCGTTTCCAGTCAACCCCTCACCAACACCTCTTCCACTGACATGATCATCCCTGAACACTTGGTCTCTGTGTGGCCAATTGCTCAGTGAAAAATTGTTCCATAGAAAATGAAGAGCCTCACTTTTCAGTAAGTATCTTTTGAGTGCTGACTACATGCCAGGCACTGCTCTACACACTAGGCACTGATGTTGCGAGAGTGGCATATTCATATTCTTCATTTTTCTCAGTGGCTTTTTTCCCCCTTGGGACCTTTTTATCGCTCCCTTCTGAGACTCATTTTCACTACCTTTAGCTTCCTGTTAGTTCTTGAGTCATGGTGGGGTGTCAAGAAGAGTTTTAGGGGGGTGTCTGAGGTCTGTCGGAAGTGAATGCTCATAACTTTGCATTAAACATTCCCAAAATGCCCACAGAGCTTTATTTTCTTGAGTTGTTTAGAAAATCAAACGGGCATGATAGATTTTCACTGAGGAAAGAATAAATCTTGGTTGTATTTAGTTACAAAAGCTGCCTTTTGCATAAGAGTTTGTAAATAAGATTTCTTGAGAAATTTGAAGAAGGCAAAGGGTTTGGGGATGAGCTTGGAACAGAATTATCTTTTATACTGAAGAAAGTAATAGATAATTATTTTCCCCCATACAGTAGGTATTCTGCTATTTATTTTTCTAGGACTCTTATGAAATCCCAAGTGGAAGATTATCTTAACGCTTCACAAATAACTAGAGATAAGCATTCTTCACTTATACCTGCTGCAGAAAAAATATGTACCTCTACTACTTCAACTTGAGGAATATAATTATTACATTGATAGGGCTATGGCAGAAATTTATTTGATATAGAACTAAGTCACTTCCATAGCTGAGAGTTTGAAATGAGAATTATCTTAACATTTTGAAAAATCTTCCTATAGGTGAGGTAATTACCTGCCTTTCAGATCAACACAGGACTCATTTCACAGTCAATGAACACTCTTTGATTTTTCATCTTCAGGAGGATTCTACAAGTAATAATATGATTTGTTAATTCTACATAGATTTAGTCTTCATAGAAGAACTGTTAGGATTCAGGGTTAGTTGTTGCATTGTTAGAAATTGCACTAACCAATACGAAATTTTGGGGATGGGTTTCTACAAGGAGAGATTTTTATCCTGGTTATCTAACCAACATCTCTCGCAGAAAAGAAAATTGGGCAGAGAAGGAGAGGTTTGGTGTGTTTCACTGTAATTTTGTTTATTTTTTCCCATCTGGTACACTTATATTTAGTTTATTTTTAAAACTCTCTCAACATTTTTGAGTCTGTTTTAATGGCTTACGCCAGGATAAGAAAGAATTGTTTGTTATGGGTGGATGTGGTATATAGAATAATGCCATGCCCATTGTCCACCCTTCAAGTCCCTGGGACCCATGAATATGTTACCCTACTTGGCAAATGAGAATTTGCAGGTATGGTTAAGTTCATGACTTTGAGATGGGGAAATTATCTTGGGTTTTCTGGGGAGCAGGGGTGCCCTGCATAGGTCCAATCTCATAGGCCCTTAAAAGAGGAGAATCTTTCTAGGCTCTGATGAGAAAGACAGAATGATGGAAGAAGAGTCAGAAAGATGCTGTGTTGCTGGCTTTGAAGATGGAGGAAGTGAGCCATAAGCCACGAAACGTGGGCAGCCTCTGTAGCTGGAAAAAGCAAGGAAATGGATCACCAATTAGAGTCTACAGAAGGGAACATTGTCCTGCTGACATCTTGATTCTTGTCCAATGAGACCTGTGTCTGACTTGTAACCCCACCACTATAACACCTGTGTATTGTTTGAAGTCACTACATATGTGGCAATTTGTTACAGCAGCAAGAAAAATCCATACAATTGGAGATTCTATTTACTAAGAGAAAATGAGGGGTTGATGGGCTTTTCTTTAGATGGACAGGTGGTAACATGTGGGACCTTAGAGGAGTGGTAGTGGAACCTGGACTTTTAAAACTAAGGTTTTCAGAGATAATTTAGAATTAGGATTGCCCAGAGAAGCTCCAGATTTCCTTATAATTATGTTCTTTTCTAGATAATGAAACGTCAAACTTTGCCAAAGTGGGAGATGAACATCTCTGTGGCAAGTGGCAGACAATAACTTGAGGGGGAAATGACCCAAAGTAGGGAGTGATAATAGCATTCAAACATATGTTTTATGAGCTGCTTTTACCTTCTGACCTGGTATCTTTAATACACATTTTGAATCTAGTTACCAGGTGTTGATACCAGGTGTCCACCTGGTAGGACAACCCAGACAAAAGACTTTTACATTAACCTCAGGCATTGTATGCCTATCACATCTGGAATTAGTGTAGAATAAAAATGGACAGCTTTCCTCTTCACAGGAGCAGAAAACTTTTAGCTGGGAGAAAAAAGGGAGAAAGAAATCAGACTCAGGGGAGGCTGGTGTGACTCACCCCAGAATCAACCCTGTGAGGAAGGAGAGATATCAATCCTTGAAGGACTGTGCTATGCAACTTGGGATAAGAACCCCTTTAGGGGTGAGTGGCCAATGTCATGAAGGAGAGAAAGCTACAGGAACATTGTGGATCATCTTCATGGATGTCAATGAATGGAATGATTTTTGGGAAAAGCATATTGTTTTAAATGCGAAGTAATAAATTATAAAATAGAAGGCATGATCTGTACCCACATTCAAAGTAGAGACCTCAAAGGAATTTCACGCAGCCACAGACCACAAAGGTTCCCTCTCTGCTCCTCGATAGGTGGGAAGGCGTAGGAAGCATTGGTGTAGGGCAATAATCACCTGCCACCATGACACCTCTTCCACATCCCTTCCACAGGGAGGGACGAACGGTGGGGATTTTCTAGATAATTACATTATTGGCCTAAGTGTATTTTATGATCTACCCCATCTTACACATTTAACTACAGTGTGTGTGCGTACTCTTTGTAAGTTTACCTGAATCTTTCTCTCCAGACTACCTCCCACTCCTCTTTACTGTTGCCCTCATCATGTTATAGCAAACTGGTCTTTATCCATTCTCAGGGCAGTGTCCCAGGCTGGGTTTCCAGGGAAGCAGACTCTGAGAGGGAGATTAGTGTGAGGGAGATTTATTCAGGACTGTTCTTTGGGATTAATGACCAATACAGGGAAGGAAGCAGGATTGGGCAGAGAGAAAAGCTGGGCTGAGATGTATTCTAGGTGAAAACTAGGTGAAACTAGGTGAAAACCTAGTTTGGCCCCAAAGGAGATTCTGAAACTAGGATAGCCCTTCAGAGTTGTCCCACATTGGGGTGAGGAAGCTGGGCTTATTGGGTTCCAGCTGCCTAGGTATATGGCTGTTAGATTTAGCAAATAAGAATGCCACAGGCTTAGTTAAATTTGAATTTCAGATCGACAACGCATAGTTTTTTTAGTACATGGGTGTCTCGGGAAATATTTGGACTATACCTATACTAAAAATTATTAGTTGTGGATCTGAAATTCAAATTTAATTTTAATTCAAATTTAATCCTGTACTGTCTCTGATTACCCTGGGAGGGAAGGGAGCGGGGCCATTCAGAGAAGGAAGGAACAGTTGTTGGGGGGATTTGGAAAGCTGTCTAGAAGAGGATGGTATTTGAGCAGGGCCCCGATGGGCAGGCTAGATCTGGATGTGCAGAGATGGAGGTGCGTGTGTAGGGTGTGTACATGGAGGTCATTGTGCATTTGGGCCAGGTACAAGTTGTCTCAGCGGAGGCAACTCCCAAAGGAGCTGACAGTAAGGACTGAATGTGGGCAGCAGCCCCAGCAGTTGGGGACACAAGTCTTCTAGTTTTCCCCAGGGGATCCATGCTGAGCATCTGTCCTAGGCACACATCACTTCCCATTTTGCATCACCATTGATTGTCAGTGTGAATCAGGTAGGTGGGCATGGGCTTTTGTAAATCAAAGAATAGGATTTGGTGGAAATAAAACAGGGAGGTTTTGTGGTTCTTTTCTTTCACGTAAAAAAAAGAAAAAAAAAGATAGTCCTTCAAGATGACTGAGGTGAATGATCTCCCCTTCCTTCCCTAATCTCCAAGAGAAAGAAAAAGATCTTCTCCTAGATCCCAAATGTATGGTTTTATTGTCAGCAACTGGGACCAACTTGGATTAACAATGGATTTTGTTAGGTAATAGTTTCAGCAAGAAGAGCTACAGAGCAATGGTAATCAAACTCAAGTTCTCATGTGAGTAAATGTCTCTGGATATTTAAGTCCCTTATGGAAAATATTGCTAGCCAGGAGAGAAACTTATTTGCCTAAGTGTATATTCTGCAATTACAAGACACTAAAAGTGCATGTTACTTTATGGGAATCTTACTAAGATGGTGTAAGGTTCAGATGAGCCATTGGGTATCCTGCTTTACGTTTTTCCTAGGTTAAAAACTATTAAACTAGCTATTATACTAGAGCATAAACATTGGATGCCACGATCATCAAACTGTCTTTATGTTACCATGAACACCTAATCTTATTTTTCAGTTCAGGGTTATGTCATATTTAGACTCCTTGTTCTGATTTCTAACCCAGCTTAGCTGAGCCAAGCCATACAGCTGTATGCTTCTCAGGAACATAGAATATCTCTTCTCTAACTGCGTTTGGGAAATACAACCCCAATTGCAGCTTCATTATCATGATGAAACCTATATTTATAAAGGGTTATCTAAAAATACACAGCTTATCGATTCCTTTAGACGTCATAAAACTCGTATCTTTGACCACCGAAAGCTACATTCTTATGCCACATTGTGTGACTTTCATAGAATTGCCTTTTAAAATTTTACCTCATTTTAATTTTGTCTTGTATACCTTAAAGAATATTATTCAAAAGAGTTCTGCGAATCCTCCTGATAATATGTTGATAATAATAACATTATTTATTATATGATAATAATTCAGGAAATTCCTTCGTTCTTTCAATAAATAGACATTGAGCAACTTCTATATGCTAGCTATTCTTTTAAATTTTGGGACTGCGGATGAATGAGATGGAAAAAATCTCTACCTTCATGGAATTTATATTTTAGTGGCAGGAAGACAGATTAAAAGAGAGATAAAATATAAGTTGATGGTCAGTGCTACAGAGCTGGGAAGGGGGATAGGGAGTTGTGATTTTAAGTAGGTGGCCATTGAGGACTTCTCCAGTGATGCCTACAGTGACCCAGATATTTGGCTGAACATTTTACATCAGGATGTTGTTCAGTATTCAATCCTGTGAAGATGATGTTCATTATATTACACAGTGTCCTCATTATGAGGACCCACGGGGGAGCTTTCCCTTTGGTGGTAGAACTAGCAATAGTTGGACTTCTCCTGAGTAACTGGTTTCTTTTCATCTTCTGGGCAACACGAATCATGTAACAGATCATGTTTACTTCTTTGTTTAGGCTCCAAGGAAATTTAAAACTTTGGCATGAACTAAAAGTACTGACCTTACTCTTGGCTTTGTCTTACTTTTTCTACCTCATTTTAACCCTTGTCCCAATGGATTCACTTACTTGTTTTAAATTTTATTTTATGTTGTTCTATTTATTTTGCTAAGCTTCCTTAAATTTCTTTTAAAGATTTATTGATTTATTTTAGAAAGAGAGAGAGACAGAGAGCAAGAGCGAGGGGAGGGGCAGAGGCAGAAGGAGAGAGGGAATCCTCCAGCAGACTCCTCTGAGCCTAAAGCAGGCCAATCCCAGGATCCTGAGATCATGACCTGAGCCAAAATCAAGAGTCACGTGCTTAACCGACTGAGTCACCCAAGTGACCCTAAAATTTTTTTTGAGCAAGTTAAAGCATGAATAAAAACAAATACTTAACTGCTTACATGCATACACACATACATATTCATAAACAAATCATGCTGTGAAGGTGTAGTACCTCTTCCTCATTTCCTCGTACCTTGGACCTGCAGTTCTTATCTGAAAAAAGGTTTTCATGCTTCCTGGTACCTTCCGTCTACAGTTGCTCAATAAATATTTATGGGATAACAGTTTTAGTAGCAGTTAAAATTTAAATGAGAAAGATATTCATGAATATCTTAGGAGTTTTTTCATTTGAATGTCAAACAAGTAAACTTTTGCTGGTTTCGCTTTTTGAATGATATTTAGAATATCAAACTTTTTAATATAAATGTATGGGGCAAATCTGGAACACGATTGATATGTTATTATGACTCTTTTAAACCACTTTCTAAACATTTTCAATCTATGGGTTTTAGTAATTCTGAGATGATGAAACCCTTTGAAAACTATCATTCTCTCTCCAGACAAACTTAGTTACAAAAAGTAATGTGCTGCCTTAGAGGAGTCATCATAAACTGAAGCCCATCCATCAACCAGCCCCAGATTATGAATGCTTGTTGCATATTTTTCTTTTTAAGTAATACTACATGTTCTTAAATTTTTAATACCTAAAGCGGAAAGAAGCAGAAAAATTACCTCCAACTCCAGTGCCAAGAGACAGCTATTTTTCATAATATTTAGACATAGTTATCTTTGATCCTTATATTTTCATTTTAAAAAATGTATTGAGTTTACGTTATTCATATGATTTTACATCCTGATTTTTGGCTTAACAATGTTTAGTAAGTAGTTGCCAATGAAATTAAAATCTCTTTGTATACATTATTTTTAATGGTAAAAAAATATATATACATATTGATAAACATATGCACTGCAATATTAACGTTATATAACCACCAAAGATGAGGTCCCAAAACACAATGTGCTGAAGCATTTTTCTAATGTTGAGGATTTACATATTTTCCCTCTCCCCTTTTATTTGCTATGAAGTTGCTGTGAACACCTTGGAACATAACCCTTGTTGATAGATACAAAAATTTCCCAAGGATTTCAAAAAGAAGAATTACTAGGTGCAAATGTATATCGGAACTAAAACTAATGACACACCCATCCAGGTTGTTTTTCAGAAAGAGGATTCAGATTACAGGGGCAGGAGCAGTGTATGAACGCTGTACGAACAAGGTATGTGTTTTTACCTCACTCCTGCCAGTACTAAGTAGCAGTACCCATAAAAACAGAATTAACCAGACGCACAGAAAGCCTCCTTTAATTTGCTTGGTGAAAAGTGATATCCTTTTTGCTTTCATCTGCATTTCTTTGATTACTAATAAAGTTTCCTTTAAAAAATACGTTTTCAGGAATTTGCCTCTTTAACACATGGTCATGTGTTTGGTTCACTAATAGGTTGAGGGGTGCTTTTTATTCCCTATCTTTTATGTGCTTTTTTATACAACAAAGTCTTTTTGTAAAGGTTAGTTCTTTTTCATGTAAGCCCATGTTTCTAAAGTTCATCTTAGGTATTACTTTTTTTGTTGTCGTTGCTGCAGAGCAAAGAGAATTTTTCTATGATTTTTATTTTATTTTATTTTATTTTATTTTATTTTATTTTATTTTTTTAATAATTTCTTACTGGTTATTACCACCATACATAAAGGTGATAGGTTTTTATGTGTTTATGTTCCGGTGGATTTTCAATTGAACCTCTTGGAATTTGTAGGCATATTACCATTTCTTGTCTGCAGAGAAAGGTTCCTTTTTTTCTAAGATGTATGCCTCTTACTCCGTTCTATGTGTTCCACTGGTTAAAGCATCCACAATGTCAACTAATGGTGATGGTATTGGATATTACATACTTTACTTCTTATCTTAATGGGGTTATTTCTAAAAGTTCACTGTTAAATATACTAGCTCTAGGCTAAAGATAGATCATTAGGGATGAACTTGGAATTTTATTAAATGCCTATTCTGCATATATTATCATGATCTTATGTTTTATTCTCTACTGGCTCATTGGTGTGATGCTTTTTGTTTCCTAATATTGAACCTATTTTGAATTTGCTTTATTTGATCATGACAGATTATTCTTTTAAGGCTTGATTGGATTAAATTTACCAGCATTTATTTAGGATTAGCATCCTAAAAGTGAGACTAGTATATAATTTTCTTGTTTAAAATTATTTTCATCAGGTTTGGGGGTCTGACTTGGTTATGCTAGATTCGCCGAATGAATTGGGTCACTTTTAATCTTTTTCTATTCTCTGAAAAAATGATGTGGCTTGGGAATTATCTGTTCCTTCACATATGCAGATATGTAGCCATAAAATATTTTAACTTAGATCTGTTACGGAAAATGATTATTTGATGATGCTTTACATTTTTTCCTGGGGTTAGTGACCTCTTCACACTAATATTTTTAGAATCCGTTTTAGAAGATTAGATTTCTTTCACTTCCAATTTGTCCTCATCTCGATGATACTCTATTTAACCTATTAGGTTCATGCCTGTTAAATGTCATTGTGAGTTCCAGTCTAATTGATAGAAAATGATCCATAGTCCAATTTAATGACCTTTTGCCTTAACTTCTTTTTACTTTGGTAATTACATTGCTTCACCTGCTTACTTGTGTGTCTTCTCCTTCCCCTTCTCTCTCTCCTTTTTTTCTTTGCTTTCTTCCTTATTCTGTCTCTTACCTTCTGGGCTTTTTCTGATAGAGCTGTAATTGGCTTATTGAAATTGGTGAAATGGTTGGGACATAGTTAAGAACAACTTTATTTCTCTCAGGTTGCTGCCTTCAAGTGTGCCCTGCACGTTTCTCTTCCCTACTCTTTGGTAGCTTGGACCAAAAAAATGTCTGTTCCAGTCTGATGTAAAACTCTAAATCTCTCATCCATTTGCCCCTTCCCCAGGCCCTCTACGACCTGAAGCTCAGGACAGTGATGGACAGGCAGGGTCTAATTTGCCCCCCTACTGTTTTTCTTCCCTCTTTCTTTAGTGGCTCTTCTGGGATGTGTTGGGGATGCCTATAAGAGAAACAATAAGAAAAAAATGCAAAAATCTTAATTTCTTTTCGTTGTTTTAGGTATAAGAGGTCCTGCATTGTAGTAGTCTCTTGGTTAACACCATCTGGCCTTAGATACTATCTGTGTGGTAGGACACGGTGTCAGTCAGGATTCTCCAGAAAAACAGAGCCAATAGGTCGTGTGTGTGTGTGTGTGTGTGTGTGTGTGTGTGTGTGTATAGGACATGAACAAGAGATTGATTTTAAAGAGCTGGCTCACATGATTTGTGGGGGCTGATAGCTCAAAGTCTATAGGATAGACCAATAGGCAGGAGGCCCTGGAAAGAATTGATGTTGTAGCTTGAGTCCTAAGGTTCTGTTGGCAGATTCCTTCTTCCTTTTTTCCAGTTAGGGCCCCCAACTAATTGGACCAGGCCCACCTACCTTGTGGAGAATAATCTGCTTTACTAAAGTCTACTGATTTAAATGTTAATCTCATCTAAAAATATCTTTACAGAAACATGTAGAATAGTGTTTGACCAAATATCTGGGTCTTATGCCCTATCCAAGTATCCAACCTGACACATAAAATTAATCATCACAGACTCTCTGCACAGGTCTGCAGTGGTCTTAGGATCCCTGGCCATAGCTCCTACCCCAGCAGAACACTTCTTGCGGCTGAGTTTCTTCACTTCAGTAAGTTACCCTCTTTGGAGGGGCATCTTTAAGAATGTTTAAGGCTGTCCACCTTCCCTGCATCCTCTTAGGCCACACAAAACTTTCCCATCTTGTCCCACCACACTGTTGCCTCTCTTCCTCTTTCCCAGTCTGTGCTACCCTAGCCAGGATCCAGCTTTCAGACTTTTCCAGGGGAGCACCGGACACTTGTCTCTATGTTTATATAAGTCCCCAGACCCCCAGGGATACACATCAAGCTTCAAAGAACTTTCTGACCACATGCCCCTCTGTTCTGAGGGCAACACCACGATGAGTTTGCAAGTCTCTGCGGGTCAATATGGGAGACAGAGATGCAGATGTCCTGTTCTTAAAGGCACCTCAAACTCTCTAAATTGCTTTTACAGAGCTGTTGGGTATGCTCTGTTTCCCTTGTGCAAGGGGGAAGAAAATCTCAGCATACTTGCCCAGTGAGACGTATTCTAACATCTCTTCCAATTCAACAAAACTTCCTTTGAAATGTTCATTTTTCCTTACATCAGCAGGTTGGGACATGGTATTAGTGGTTTCTGTAAGCCCTGAAGGGTGCATGAAAGCCACTTAGTCCTCTCTTCAGAGTTTGGCAATATGTATATACTCAGCTATGCGGTGCTAAACAAAATTCTGAGATGATAGGAAAAGTCCTATTCAATATCAAACATTTACCATTGCTGTTTCTTTTATTTTTAATCTTTCTTTGTTGCTTTCATTTTACTATAACTTATAAGCATTATTTGTATTTTAAAATATTCTAATTTGTGAAAAAATCCCTTTTAATAAAACAGTAGATTATCTTTACACTTTCAGCATCCACCTGTATTTGGTTTTCTTTGCTGCTTTTTTGCTATGTTCCTGTATTTCTTATTTCATGCCTTCTATTATTTTCTAATTTTGACTACACATGTGAAATATTTGTTTTGTCTTTTGCAGCGCTTTTGAAATTAAATATTTTGCCTTTATTTGTACTAGTGGTTGCCTTTAAGATTACCGAAAATGGAATTAATTCACATTTCTCCCTTTACCGAAGCCAAAAACAGAATGCAACTTTTGACTCCTTCTTATGGAATTCCTAAGGAATACCAGTTGACCTGTATGCCTATGTCATTAAGTCCCCATGCTTTTCCTTTCTCTACTTTGAAAGCTTGTTGGTTTAAATTAACATATTTTAAATTTAATTTAGCCATATTTTAATTAAATATCAATTATTGTTTTAATAATGGAAATTATCTTTTAAGACTTACTGGAATCTTGGACTTTGAACTGAATTTTTCAAGCATTTTAAGCCCAGCTTATCAATGTTTATTCTTATACTAAGCTGTTCATGTTATAGCTTTTCTTCTTGCATTTGTAAATTTGATCACTTGTTCACATATACAGTGTTTTTGTGCAAAGTTGGTTTCTTTATTTTATTTTATTTTTTTGTTTTTTGTTTGTTTGTTTTTAAGGAAGTCTACTGTTATATTTCCATGGACTTTTTATAACTAGGGATGTATTTTTATTGTTTCCATACCTGAGTGAGATTTTTTTCTGTTTTTAACTCTTGAGTCAAAACAAGAATTCCCTCAAAATTCTACTAAGCATTATTTAACTGTCTACCAGTATTTAGTATTTCCAAGAAGTCTAAGGACAGCCTGGTATTTAATTGCATCTTTCTGCCTTAAAGCTTCTAGTATTTTTTTCTTTCCATTGCCATTTAGAACTTCCACTAGGTTAGACCTAAGTACTGGTCTTTCAAAATTAATTATCTTAGAAATACTAGTAGTTTTATAATTTTCAGATTGGACATTCTGATTTGAGAGAATTTTACTAAGGGAAGGATTTTACTGATATTATTCATTAAAAGATTTTTGAATCCAAAGAGAGAAAACTCAAATCTCAAAACTTCCCAAAACAGTTAAATGAGGTTTGTTAGATTCAAAACAACAATCCGGAGATAGGAAAGTATATAAGCAACATATACCCCAGATTCATGTCGTTAAAAGGGTGTCAATTCTCTTGGCTCTCCCCTTCCTTAATCCTTTATAAACTTTCCCCTCCGCACACATTTAGGCGAGATGGTGGCCAGTAGTTTACAGGGCAGCAGCCTTTCTTATTCACGTCTAGAAGGGAGGACATCTATTCTCACATTTGTTAAATAAAACTTTGGTGCTTCACTTTGATTGGATAATCACAGATCACAAATCTGTTCTGGACCAATCACTATGTTGGGGGGGTGTCGGGCTGCCTTGGTTGGCTTAGACTAGTAACTTCTTTCTTTCATTTTGTTACTGCCTTTCTCATTATAGGTATTTCTTACCCCTTTCTATTTTGTTTGGGAGGCTTTTTCACGTTTGTCTTCCACATCACTGAATAGATTTTCTTCTTTATCGGATTTACTTTTTACTGCCTCCATGTGAAGTTAAAGGCAGCTTCAATGAAATTTTTTAGGGATGCCTGGGTGGCTCAGTCATTTAAATATCTGACTCTTGATTTTGGCTCAGGTCATGATCTCAGCGTTGTGAGATCAGGCCCCAAAATGGGTCCCAGCTAGGTGTGGAGCTGGCTTACGATTCTCTCTCTCTCCCTTTCCCTTTGTCCATCCCCACCCACTCAGACTCACGTTCTCTCTCTCTTTCTCTTTGTACCTCCAAAAAAACCAAGAAACAAAAAACCCAAAACTTTTTGGTCACCTCTCTGTTATCTCCACCTTAATTTCAGTCTGTTCTCTTTCATTGGTTCCCTGTACTGTCCTCCACCTCAGAAGCTATCTCTCTATTTTGGGTGGGCATAGGAATACTGTAAAAGAATTTTTAAAATAGGTTCTGTGCTGTATAACAATGTGAATGTACTTAATGGCACTGAAGTGCTCCCTTAAAAATGATTAAAATGATCCATTTTACGATATGTATATTTTACTACAATAAATATATATATAATTATGTTTCTACAGAAAATAATTTTCATCATGTATTCTTTTCCTTGTAATTTTTCCTTTCCCTTGTAATAAAATACTTTATTTGCCCATCTGTTTTATTTGCTTATTTTTCTGTTAACTGTCTCCAGCATTAGTAGGATTTATCCTGGCTCAGTTTTGTCAAAAGTCAGGGTCCCAGTGTCCCCATTATCTTTCTGAGTAAAAATAACTCTCTGTGATTCAGACCTGGCATGGTTTACATGATCAGAATCCTCAGTGCAAATTCTATTTTTTTTTTTTGTGGGAATTGACTGGGACATCTGTTCTTACAGCTTCCTTTCTCTCTCTTTCTTTTATTTATTTATTCATGAGAGACACAGAGAGAGAGAAGCAGAGACACAGGCAGAAGGAGAAGCAGGCTCCATGCAGGGAGCCTGATGTGGGACTCGATCCCAGGACCCCAGGATCATGCCCCGAGCCAAAGGCAGATGCCCAACTGCTGAGCCACCTAGGCGTCCCCCTCTCTCTTTTTTAAATAAAACATAAGAAATAGTATTTAATTCTTTTGCATGTATGCAATTGTTTATATATGAGAGCTTACATCCTTTGTATGTATGGCTCCCAGAAATTCTAACTCTATTTTTGTCTATGGAGCATTTTTGAAGAGGTCCACACAACCAGGACAAAATATGCTACAGCCAGGCCCTCCACTTATTGCTGTGCTGGGAAACATGATTGTAGTTTCTCAATAAAGGTAGAAGAAAAGTGACAGAGGTGGAAGAAGCATGGAAGTCATGGGACCTGGTCAGACAATAGTCCTTGGGCAGTGTGTATGTGATTGTGTGTCTCTGTGTGTATGGGTGTGGGTAGTTGGCTGCTGGAGTTTCTGGTCACTGTAGCTACCACTATATACCAGCTAAAGGATAGACTGAAAGACTGAGTAAAATATTTTCCTAATTGACTTAATGTTTGGGGGTTCTAACTTAGAATTCTAAATGTGTTTTAGACAAGAATAATTTTTTTTTTTAAAAGGTCCCATTGATTCTGCAACAAGTGCAAATGGCCCTCCCTGGCTTTTGTCAAGTTTTCTTCAAAGGTAGGAAACAATTTTCCTTGCAAGATCTGCAGGTAGAATGAGTATAGTATAATTACTTAGAAGAAGGTCAAGTTAGAACCTGGGGTGCAGACTAACACTGGAACAATGAGAAAGTCTGGTGTCCAAACAGGAAAGTGGGGGTGGTGTCAAGCTGTGTGGCAAGGACGTGTGAATCAGTGTTGGTGCTGAGAGCTCTGATTTGAGCTGGAAGGCATAGACAAGAGCCAGAGAAGAAGAGCCCACCGCTGTTAGAGCCACTGGATAAGATGTGCATGTGAAAGAACATGGAAATGCACAAAACACTCTAGAAATTGTTATTAATGCTACTGTCAATATCGTAGAGCAACTACCCCATCTCTTTTCCTTGTTGAGAGGAAAATGGGAGGGATTTTAGAAAATCTGCCAAGTCATGTGTGATGAAGTTGGCCAGAATCTAAGCAGAGCTTGTAGAGACTGCAGAGACCAGAAGAGGCAGGTGCAGTCGAGATGTTTCTTTAGTGGTACCTAAGAGGTACCTGCTATGGTACGAAATTACAACTTTGGCAAGAGGTGGACCAAGGCAATGTCTAAAACCTCCCGCTACAAATACTCAGAAATACTAGAAAAAAAATAATTTTGAATATATAGTTCTGGTCACAAGAAAGACATATTCGGTACCAGAAATGAAGAAATGAGTAAAACCAGAAAGTAAGGAATGCTGATGTATCTGCTCTTGATATGGGTATAGGTTGGGGTGAGAGCTTCTGTCTTGTTAACCTTAAGCTTGAGTCAAATGATGTGTTGTAAATGAGACCCTTGCATAAAGCAAAAAACCTCAAAGAACTCTCCTTAGGCAAGAGGTATTAGAAAACAATCCACCACTTTTGGGAGATAAAGGGGAAATTCGCTCTTGACCTGAGCTTTGGATTACAGAAAGAAAATTCTTGGGGCACCTGGGTGGCTCAGTTGGTTGAGCATCTGCCTTCTGTTCAGGTCATGATCCAGCATCATGGGATCGAGCACCACATCAGTTTCCCTGCTCAGCAGAGAATCTGCTTCTCTCTCTCCCTCTGTCACTCCCCTTGCCTATGCTGTCAAATAAATAAATAAAATATTAGAAAAAGGAAAAGAAAAAGAATATTCTCCTCAGAAGAACCTATAACTCAGGCTTGTATCTCACATGTTTGGATTCTTAAGAACTCTGTAGGTGTGCACAAAAGCTCTAAATTGAACAAATAAAATTCATCACTGTGTGCTGATACCCCTGGGGTACCTGGCAGTAGCAAATGCAAAACTGCCTTGAAAATATACGTCCACAGAGAGGCCAATGGGTTTCTCATAGAAAGACAAAATCATTCTTTTATCTCATGTTCAAAATTATCAATTATGAGAGAAAATAATTGAGAGAGGGAGAGAGAAAGAGAGGGAGAGAGAAAGCAAACAATACACAAGGAGAGTAGAGTTCCTGAACTCAACACAATGTTGGGAATGAGAATACAAAATAAGTGTTTGAAAAGATCTCTTTAGAGTTTTAAAAAATCTATATAAGTAGGTCACAGTACACTGAAAAATAATAACAAAAATGTTTGAAAAGGAACCAGATAGAACTTCCAGAAGTGAAAATCTAGCCAATGAAGTTAAACTCTGTGGATAGGTAAAACATCAGATTAAATAGCCCTCAACTGGTGACCATTTACCTGGAAAGCAGAGCTGAGGAAGTTATCTGGGGCGCAGCACTGGGAATGCAGAGCTGGAAAGTGAAAGAGGAGTGGAGAAGCACATTGCATATAATGAAAAGATACAGAATATATGCAGCAGGATTTCCAAAAGAAATGAATAAATAGAAAGAGAGAAAGGAAATATTTAAGGAGATAATGGCTGAACATTTTTTCGAATTGATGAGAGCTATCAACTTTCATAATTTATAACAAGATACTAATATTCATATTCGATAATCCTGAACAGAGTGAATAAGAAACAAATCTCTACAGCAACACTCCAGTGGAGTTTCAAAGGCACAAGAAAAACCATGGAAGAAGCCAGAGAGAAGCAAGAGTTACCCTCAAAGAAACAAGTTTATCACACCCAAGTTTTCTCAGAAGTGTTGACCAGCAGACAACAGAATATTTTTAATACTGCTGCGGGAAAATAATAAAATATACAAGTAGAGGACCAACCATCTTATCTGTGAATAAGATAATCCATAAATAGGAGGTCCATGGAATTTTTCAAATCAGAATAATTAAATTCAAAATTCAGTTATCATTATAAAGTAGATACTGCAAACCAACTGAAAATGAATTCTGGTACAGCCCCATTCACTTGGAACAATTATTTTCTTTAGAACTAAAAGGGCTTTAAGATTATATGACGTGAAACCAAGTGTGCTACTATTGTGGAAAGGATTTAGGATCCAAGATTGGAAAAGGACAGTCATTTTTAAAGGTCCCATGAAGAACTAGCAGCTACTATAGTAGCTGTTTGGGGGATTATGAGGAATTAAGAGATCTTGCACGAGGTTTGCCCAAAAAAGAAATAATCTATTTTGTCCCCTGTGCCAAACTTGAACAATCACAAAGATCAAGAATTGGAAGTAAATAAAATAATAGCTAAGACAACAGACTACAATCCCCCCCCACCAAAAAAAAGTGTGTATAATTTAACTAGCTATTAAACGGGAAAATTTCCTCTCAAACAGGAATGAATGCCCAGTTTGTCCAGGACTGTCCTGGTTTTAGCTCCGAAAGTCCTCATGCTGGGAGACCTCCCCCCCCAAATCCAAAGCAAGCAGCTGGGACAGCTGGTCACCCTACACAACTGCCAGCAGTTGAAGTGTCCTCAGAGAGTAAGAGTTAAAATTAACATGTGACAAAGACCGAAAAAGTCCACCCCTTGCAGACCCTTGCTGACACTGTATGATAGAACCATTGAAGGACAGCCCATGAAGGGTAGAGCTCAGGAGAGAGTGGGCTCTCAGAAGCAATGGGGTTCAAATAAATGAGAGAAAGTGTGGATCAATATAAATGAGCATTGACTCTACAAAGTCATAGTTCAGATAGCTGTGAATTTTGGAGATACAAAAAGGGAAGGGGAAAACCCCATGACAATAACCATGTGTAAGACCGTGGGGTGGGAGACACAGAGGTACAGGTATTAAACTCTCTAAATTGAATTGATTAGGGTGAAGACAGGAACTTGGGCTAACTTTATACTTCATTAGGTGTGCACATTAAAAATCTCTGGTACCTCTTCTCCTTCTGCTTTTCTTCCTGAATAATTCACCTTTAAAGGTAGGAGAGCAAGAGAGACATCATGCTCAGGTGGATAGGTGCTAGACATGGTGACACAGAAAGGGGGTGACCAGAGCCCAAGCAGAAGGCGAAGCCCAAGCTGTGGGTGGCTTGGTGCAGGGTACAGAAGCTCGGGTGGGGTAAGGAGGGTGTCTAGGCAGCCATGGGTGGAAGGCATTTATATAGGGGCTGCCTGACGAGGAGGGTGGAGGCCACGCCGGGCAGGGAGGGAGTCTATGTGGGCTGGGGGTGGCAGTCTGACATAGTGTTGGTCTGAGGAGGGTGTCCATAGGGAAGTGGAGATTGGAAATTAGTTACACAAAGGGGTGTTGTTTAAATGAATAAATATATCGAGATGCCTGGGTGGTTCAGTGGTTGAGCGTCTACCTTCAGCTCAGGTCATGATCCCGGGGTCCTGGGATCAAGTGCCGTGTCAGGCTCCCTCTGCCTGTGTCTCTGCCTCTCTCTCTGTGTCTCTCATGAATAAATAAAGTCTTAAAAACAAATTAATTAATTAATTAAGGAAAATTGGGAGCTAGACATCTCAACATGAGAGAGAGGGGGAGAATTGCAAAGTAGAAAGAAACCAAAGATTTGGAATTGGAGGTGTCAGTGTGAACTCAAAGTCTTCAGAATAGATAGTTTTAAGAATAAGTGTAGATTTATTTTTTAAAAAGCCATTTATATCTTTATTTAGATTTTACTTATTTATGTGAGAGAGAGAGAGAGAGAGTTAACTAGAGAGTTGCATGAGCAGGGGCTAGAGGGAGAAAGACACCCCACTGAACAGGGAGCCTGACACAGGGCTTGATCTCAGGATTCCGGGATTATAACTTGAGCTGAAGGCAGACGCTTAATTGACTGAGCCTCCCAGGTGCCCCAGTAAATGTAGACTTAGATGCATGTATGTACGTCCTGCATTCATATATTTCTTAGCCCACTACACTCGGATGGCATGGGCGCCAGAGAGGGGACAATTGGAGCATCTTGGCAAGCGTGACTGTCACATGAGATAGAGTAATAGATCATCGCACCAAGCATGTGGGTGAACAGAGGTTACCAAATGAATACATTGACATTTTGATGAGAAGGGGACATTTGCATAATTTCAAAATCCCCATGAAATACTCATTAATGACAACAACCGAAAAAGAGGGACCCTCCAGTGGAGTGGCCTGGTAGGCACAGCCTCATCCAGTGAACAAAAGCAGACACCAGTAGTACCAAGACATTGAAACGGGATGTGCCAGCTACAAAAACGCAGCGACAAGAGATGCAGCCTCTCTTCTGGGGTGTGCCTGCCAAGGGTGCACAATCATCACACGGATCTACACTGGGGAGAATTTTACAGAATAACTAGCCTTTAATCATCAAAATTGTCAAGGCAAGAGAGAGGAACTGTTGAACACCAACAAGACTATAAAAAGGCACAACAATGAAAGGGAGCAAATGACTCTGAAGTAGATCCTCTTACCATGAAGGACGTTGAGTAGAGCATGGGGATTGGGATCTCATGGTGAATTTCTTGAGTTTGATGGTCATGTGAGGTTTCCTAGGTGGAATTATCCCCCCCCCCCCCGCCCCAGCAAGGAAACATGGACTAAAACATCAACATCTGGGCATTGGCATCCTGCTGGCAACTTGGCTTAAATGATTCTGGAAAAATCCTACAGTGCTCACAACTTTTCTATAAAAGTCAGCCCGTTTTAGGATCTTAAAAAATGTTCTCTAAAACTTTTCTTCTGGCAGCGCTGTGGACTAGGTGTCCTAAGGAAACCCTCTAGGTCAGGATGCTTTAAATGCAGAATAGAAAGCAAAAGCACTTCTTAAAAGCATGCAGTAAAAAAAAAAAAAAAAAAATAGAAAGAAAAAGAAATATTTAGAGACTAGAAATGTCAGGAAGGATTGATTCCCCAGGAGTGAGTGGGCTCTGGGGCTCTGGCTTCCCCGGAGCTCACTTTGTGCCCTGGAGCTTCAGCTTTAGTTGCTCACTCCCAGGAAAGGAAAGGGGAAAAAATAAATAAATAAATAAATAAATAAATAAATAAATAAATAAATAAATAAATAAAATTTAAAAAAATAAAAAATATATAAAAAGAAAGGAAAGGGAGTGGGCCCAGCCCCTGAAAGGAGAGGGGTCCACTGAGCAGCTGGAGCCTGCTCAGCGTCAAAGAGGGAGACCCGTCTGTCTTGGTGAAACACAGAGTGGGACAGTGATTGATGAAATTTCGAGAATTCTTTTTTTTTTTTAATTTTTTGAAAAGATTTTTAAATTTATTTATCCATGAGAGACACAGAGTGAGTGGCAGAGACACAGGCAGAGGGAGAAGCAGACTCCCTGCGGGGAGCCTGATGGGGGTCTCCATCTGGGGACCCCAGGCTCACGCCCTGGGCCGAAGGCAGGTGCTAAACCACTGAGCCCCCCAGGGGCTCTTAAGAATTCTCAACCCTGAGTCTATACCGCATGGCTGTGGGCTGCAATGGGCAGGCCGCCGTGATCCGGAAAGTGTGCAGGTGCCCGCTGGGTTTAGGAGTGACCCCGAGGAAGCGCTAGGCAGTTGGCTGGGTCTTGGGTGACACAGGTCCTGACCCAGGGACTTAGAATTCATTTGGGAAGTGCGAACCCGGGCAGCTAGGGCGAGGGGAGGGAAGCCCTGCAGGGAGGGCTCCGATGGGAGCTGCTTCAGGGCAGTCGAGGTGAGGAAAGGAGGGGCACCTGGCACCTGCACCTCCCATCTCCTGCTCATCCCGCCTCCCGGCAGGTGGCTCATCTGGACCCCTGCAGCCATTTGGGATGCCCCGTCCATGCTCTGCATTGGGGTGGGGTGTTTTTGCATCAGAAACTAGTGGAAGAGGCCAGACACGTATGTGTGGCTCGTGGCCTGGACCACATGACAGTGATTGGGGGGAGGGGGTCCAGGCACACACAGGACGATTCGTGTCATCCCTCAGATGTGGCAGCAGGGTCCAGGAGCGGGGGGGGCAGGGAATCTCCGAGAAGCTGTGTCTCATCAGCTCCTTTCTAAGCAGGCTCTTCCTTTCATTTAGGCTCCGTCTGTATTTTTTTTTTAAGATTTTATTTATTTATTTATTTATTTATTTATTTATTTATTTTTAAAAATTTTTATTTATTTATGATAGTCAGAGAGAGAGAGAGAGAGAGAGGGGCAGAGACACAGGCAGAGGGAGAAGCAGGCTCCATGCAGGGAGCCCAACGTGGGACTCGATCCCGGGTCTCCAGGATCAGGCCCTGGGCTCAAGGCACGCTAAACTGCTGAGCCACCCGGGCTGCCCATCCGTCTGTATTTTTCTGGGACTGTGGCATTCTCGGTTCTTCTTGGAGGGGAGGAGAAAAAGTCCTCTTCAAGGCAGTGGCCAGTTGCGATGCCTTGAAAGGTATAAGGCAAGAGGCCTCGATTGATGCCTGAGGGTCCCGCTGCCCTATGGGCTCCCAGGGCCCTGCTCCGGGTGCTCAGCCTCCCTTTACCACCGCCAGGCCTGGGTTCCCCTCCTGCCTGGTCAGCAAACAAGCTGCTTTGTGTTGCTTGCCTGGGGTAGTGGCCCAGACCTTCACCGAAACCTTTCACTGTCCTGCCCTGCCCTTGCTGGGCTATGCTTTTTTTTTTTTTTTTTTTTTTTTAAGATTTTATTTATTTATTCCTGAGACACACAGAGAGAGGCAGAGACACAGGCAGAGGGAGAAGCACGCTCCCTGCAGGGAGCCCCATGCGGTACTCGATCCTGGGACCCCGGGGTCACGACCTGAGCCGAAGGCAGATGCTCAGCAGCTGAGCCACCCAGGTGGCCCTGGGCTGTGCTTTGTGCAGATGCTTTAGTGCCCTGCTTATCCTCAGAATTCACCTCTACACACCAAAGGCTGTTTGCTGGGAACATCTGCAAACTCTCTGAGGAGCCCACTCACCACGAGAAAAACTGTAAACATAGGAAAGTAACTTCCGGGAAGCAGCCTTTGACCACCTGGAGGTGAGGAGTAACCAACCCTCCAGCTCCTCGTCTATGTTCCACATGGATTCGGAGCTGGCAGGCAGCTGGGCGTGCTCCTTACTCACCGGGTCGGATTAGTCCATAATACTGGCTCTTTCCCTCTTCATTCTCACATCTCCACTGATGTGTCCTGGGCTTACTCTCACATAAACTGCTTGCATGCAGATCCTTGGCAGGGCTCGTTTCTGGGGAACCCCCACGGGGACACATTTGCTGCACTTGCTCATTGACAGTTAATACTGGGCTTGTTAGTGCTCACCAGACCCCCCACCCCCACCCACTGAGCCCCCAGCATTCAGTCTTGCTCACTCCTGCTCCCATGGTGGGGTAGTAATACAAGTTCTTCATAGATATTGGTATCAACTACCACCAGGCTGATGGTTACTCCTTCACCTTCAGGCCATTAAGGAGCTCCCTGACCAAGTGGTAGCCGCAACCTTCAATTTTGTGGTGTTCTTACTGCCCCCAAACAGCCGTACTTCTAACTCTTCAGAGTCCACACTTGGGGGCCAAGTTCCACAGATGCCTCATTAGGTATGATTATGGAAGGGGCTGCTTTGAATTTCACTCCTTGCTTACTGGAGTGGACTGGTTTTCTTGTGATCAGAGACTAAAGTATATTGGCCTTTGGCTCAATTCTAGCCATTGAAAACCAGACTCTATAACTTGTTGATTCAATGCACATGTTGCATTCTTGCCATGAGCTCCCTAACTTCACATATGTTGAACCCCAGTTGGCAGATTAGCCAAGTTTTGACAGGATAAGTTCTTGTCAACCCCTAGATGTGGGCCATCAGCTTGGCTGCTTCTGGTTGATGGCTAGTACATTGTAAGATCAAGGAATCCTGTGGCCAAAAGCCCACTGCCATTGCTATAAAATGAGTTCCTTGTTCTGAGGTGAGGTTCTCTGGGGTACCATATTGATGGAGAAGATGTCTATAACCCTCCATACTGAAAATACTGTCCCTTCTCTTGAGGAGCTTACATTCTAAAAGAAAAAAAATACACCTCTTTTAAAATGGTACTTTTGTTTGATGTTTTCTGCAAGGTACTGAGGAAATAGTCTGTAGGGTGAGCTTTGGGTATAACTTAGCCCCATCATTATTTAAAGAGTTTCCAAAACCCACAGAAGATAACATGTGGTGGTTTTGCATACATACATATGTAAGAATATTACCTACAAATCTAAAAATGTCATATGTCAATCTCCAGGAAAGAGATAATTCCAGGAAGAGAGGGATAAAGAGGAGGTAAAAAATAAAAAACTTCCCCTTAGTGGTACCTGAGTGGCTCAGTCGGTTAAGCATCCAACTCCTGATTTTGGTGCAGGTTGTGAACACAGGATTTTGAGATTGAGCCCTGTATGGGGCTCTGTGCTCGGGGGGAATCTGCTTGAGATTCCCCCCTCCTCTTTGCCTTCCCTCCTATGTGCTTACACTCTCTTTCTAAGATAAATAATCTTTTTAAAAAAATTTACCCTTTAGAGAAGACAGGAAGTGATTTTTAAACAAATATGACAAAATATTTATATTTAATTTACATTTAAATTTATTAAATTAATAATGTAACACAATATTATACAATTAATAATATAATTTAATAAATTAATACATTTAAGTTTTTAAAAAAGGGTTTAAAAAAGGGTCTTTTTGAAATTATTCACAATTAAGTTTTAAAACTTGAGAAAAAATAATGACCACTTCATTGTAAAAAATCCATACACCATTAGTTCCTAAATATTTTAGCGCGAGGACAACTTTTTCACATAAAATTTGCACGCTTATTAATTATAACAATGTCTCTATACATTTGAATAATAGTGGTCCTGCATTTGAATAATATATATTTCTGGCTGCTCAGGAGAACTTTACCCTAGATATTTCATGGTAACGACAAATGGAACATGTCAAAATTGCTTTCTCTTAGTTTCAAACTCTTTCTCTTCCCGACTTCCCAGTCTCTCTCTGACCTGGCTTGAGATCTCAACTTCCAACCCTCTCCCCTTAGTCTTTCAATAACTCATTGGCCTCTGGTGGTGATGATTATTTTCTGTTCCTGAGGCTCTTAGCCCCTTGGTCCTGGACTACTCTGCTTGCCTCTAAATTGGACTCCTTGACTCTATTGTCTCTCTCTCTGATCCATTATTGGATCATTATCATTATCATTATTGGATCAATGACCATTATCATTATTATGATCTATTATTGTTGGCAGGCTGGTCTTCCTAAAACATCCTCTTCATCATGTCACATCACTGCATGTAAACCTTCCACGACTAAATAGTAGATGGAAGGATAAAATGCATAATCCTACTGTGACATTCACGGTCCTTCATTACATGGTCCCAGTTCACCTGCTCAGTCTTACTTTCGTCTTTTGGCTTTCTTGAACCCCACCTTCAGGGAAACTCATGGTACTCTTTATAGGTACATGATGTCCAAATTTTGATGTATGATGTGTACAAATATGATGTGTATGATTGCAAAATATATTTGATTACAACTTTGAATTGTTCATGTTTAGGGATCAACATCTCTTGCCTTTTTTCCACATTTCTCTGGATATATTCAACACACTGTGTAACAGCAGTGGTTCCCAGTCTGCTGCATGCACTGAGATCACCCGGGGTCTTTAGGGACTCTCTGTGCTTGCTTCCTACTTTCAGAGGTAAATTGGCCTGGGGAATCAGGATTTGAAAAGTTCACCAGTGCACCTAGTGGTTATCATGTGCTACCTAGATTGAGAACCTGTGGCACCTGGGGCAGGCTACTGTGCACCACACCTTGCCAGCGGTGTAGCATAGGACAAAGGACACTAATAACAACCACACAGAACAAGCTGATAAGGTATTTGGTGGCCACTGCAACTTAGAGAGTGACCTGGTGTGAGGGCAAGCTCCCTATGTTGCAGGCTGGGGAGTCTGCCTTCATTAGTGTGCAATTTAAAGAAACAAAAATGTAGGCCTACAAAAGCATCCTCCAAAGGGGGCGGGTTTTTACTCTAATTCGGATGCTGCATTCCTCAATCTCCATAGGAGGTCGCTAAGAAAAACACAAATAGGGACTCTCACATTACCACCACGGGCTAATGAATCATGTTCTAATTGTACATTATCAGCAGAATGGTTACAAATGTCAGAAAAGCTAAGAAAATTATTTGCTATAGGCAAACAAAAAATTTTTGATCTTTTATGTCTATTTTTAGATAAATGAGAAGCACGTTTGGTGTTTGAAATATTTTAGCACTCACACACTCTTCTATGTGTCAGGTTATGCCAGACTATAAAATTCCTGAGATGCCATATTTGAACTAAAAGAACATTCCAGGGAAGAGTGCCACCCCCTGAGTGATGAACTGCAACCTCACGGATGGACAGTTTTACTCAGGCCCAGAAGGTATCAGGCTTACCGTTAACATGGAATTTCTTTCTAACTGGTAGATCAATTCAGATGATTTCCAAAGACATTGAGGTAAAATTAGCAAGAAATGTGATTGGGAACGTTGTTTAGAACTTTCGTCTAGGATTTTAAAAAATGCTGTTCCTCTTTGAACTATGGAGTAGTTTTGTCTTTGCAGGTCTCGAGTGATTGACTCTGGTCTTTGTAATTGGAGAATTTATGGCTCTCGATTTCCCGATTGGTGAAGTAAGGATGTGGGAATAAGGATGTATGTTGCAAGTCATCTTGCTGTTTGTGTACATACTACTCTCATGGTCTCTAGATGTGAACTTATTGTATCAAAAAGAATTGCTGTATTGGCTTATAAACAAATGATGGTGAGTCTCCTTCCCTAATGGTTGGGGGTCTCACTGTAATTGTGCCAATTGACTATGGACGACTTTATCCCTAAGTGGGACTCTATCCCGTAGAGGTGTGGCTTTCTGATGGTGCAGAGAGGACTGGCACCATGTGAGAGTTTTTTCACAGAGTTTAGCTCTTACCGACCCAGTGAACTTTGTAATGGGATATTGAGAGTAATTTTGCTCGTTAGTGCTGGAATTAAAGCAAAGGCATAAAACTGAGGGAGGATAAGAACACCTAAGTACCTCACATCCTAAAGAGAGTTACCAAAGAGTCAATACCATCAAGCCCCCTTAGCTTTGTTTTTTTTTTTAATTTATTTTTTATTGGTGTTCAATTTACTAACATACAGAATAACCCCCAGTGCCCGTCACCCATTCACTCCCACCCCCCGCCCTCCTCCCCTTCCACCACCCCTAGTTCGTTTCCCAGAGTTAGGAGTCTTTACGTTCTGTCCCCTTTCTGATATTTCCCACACATTTCTTCTCCCTTCCCTTATATTCCCTTTCACTATTATTTATATTCCCCAAATGAATGAGAACATATAATGTTTGTCCTTCTCCGACTGACTTACTTCACTCAGCATAATACCCTCCAGTTCCATCCACGTTGAAGCAAATGGTGGGTATTTGTCATTTCTAATAGCTGAGGAATATTCCATTGTATACATAAACCACATCTTCTTTATCCATTTAGCTTTGTTTACTAAGAGGTAGTTAAACCCATCTCGTTCACATAATCCCCAGTGTCCCATGCCTGTTTCAAGAGGATAGAGGGTGTCATTAGGGCCCAGGTAAGAGGTTTTCCCCCCTTCCCCATGAAAGTTTCTCTCTTCTCCAAGAAGCCAAGTGAAGGGTCTCCAAGGAGAATCAGTCAAAGAGGTTGGATCATCCTTGAGGAGAGACCTGTGTCTCCTTCCTAATGAAATGGTACCAAGCTCCAGACCCTGTGGGCTCGTTCTGTACTCACCTTGGAGTGGTACAGAACAGGACAAGAAAGTTTTATGTGAGTCTAACACATGCCTCTTTAGGTGTGGGACATAGAGACCTGGCTGCTGCTAGTCTGGAGGTCTCTGAGCAGGGAGGGCTTGTTGGAATAGTCATCCTCAGCACAGTAAGAAGGGGCCATAGTGTAAGGCACTGAAGAAGAATAGGATGGGACCATACCCACTCTAGTCCTCGTGGCCCTCTGAAGACACAGAGGTGAGCACATAGAGAAGAAGGGACAGGCAGGTACGTAGGGCTGCCCAGGTGGCTGCTGGGCCAAAGAAGGGGGCACCCAGCCCAGAGAAAGGGCTAGAGGCATGTGTTACAAATGGAACAGATGAGAGACAGGGATGTCTCTGTTTCTGGGGGATTGGGGAGGGACAAGGTAAAGTTGAGCATTGCCCCAAGAAAAGCAGCACAGTGTCTATGCAGCGACTGGGAGGCCAGAACACCTGTTATCATGGACATGATTGTTACCTTCATTTATTTCTAACTCCTCGCCCCTAAGGAGCTAAAGGAGCCAGACTTTGAAAAGAGAGAGAAGAGAGAAGCTATGTCAGCCAAAACATGGTCATTCCTCACTCCAGGGCTCTGGGCCTAGTGATCTTGAAGAAGTGGAGATGAACAATTTGCAGCCAGCTAAGATACTTGACTTTCTAACAGGAGTAATATAATAATCAAAAATGACTGGTGAGCTATGGAATGTACCAAAAGGTCATCACTAGGAAGTAGGACAGGGTTATTTGACAAAATATCATGGAAAGAAGGATTTGAAAAATGATAATTTCATGTTAATAATCCCATTAAGTTAAAACTCATTCATAAACTGTCCACACGTGAAACGTTGGAATGTTCTTCATAAGTTGAACCTGAGTTTGGGATTTTCGGGGACCAGGACAAAGGAGGGTCAGAAGCTCTTTATATCTACTTTTCAATGGAAGTAGCTGGAGTGAGGTTCAGAGGCACAAAAGGAAACATACCCTTTCTCTGGAAACCTAATGCTGTGGGATGCCCAAGGCAGCGGTGGGAGCTGAGAGACAGGGGAGGAGCCAATGGAGAGAAGAGATCACTTTACAAGAGGGGAGGAATTTGAGCTGGAATTAGGATGAACAAGACTAGCACCCTGAATCTCTCAAGGGTGAGGGAAGGGGTCCTATTCAGGACCCTTTATATTGTTTTGCTAGTACCCACTATAGATAGGATCACGGTCCCCTGCTCTTTCCCTTCCCTGTAACTGAAAAGCATACATCCGATGAAGGTTCTGGGCAGTTGCCCTATGGTCCTATGCTATTCCACTCCTGTTGCCCTGACCCAGCTCCATTGCTTAGAAGATAATTTGAGGTACCTCAAGAGTCCACCGAATACCACATCCCACTTTTCCATCAGGCACCGTGTCCCTGCTGGGAACTGCCATCACTCCTACTGCTTCAAGCAGGTATGGCCACTACTATCCATACCCAGGACCCTCTGAAGACCCAAGACTTTTTTTAACTAGAGCAAGGCCATGGCTGGCTGCCTCTCATTCTCTTGCCATGTGCTCTCTCCCCAGGAGTGCTTTGTCTTTATTTTCTCTATTATTTTTTGGCAAGTCCTCCATCCAGTTTGTCAGACATGCCCACACATATCTGAGCTTAGTGGTGAACATAGTATAGGCTCAAGCCCCTCATCCAACCATGAAGAAATGTCAATTGAGATGTGAAAGTTGTGCACCCTGGAGCCACGTGATGTGTGTGACTAAAAATTGTCTGCTGAGCATAGTTGCCACCTACATTTAGAGGAGCAGGGGATGGACAGAAGGAGGGAGAAGAAGTAGACCATAGTCTGCTTTCTGGAGCCACAAGGACATGATATGTGGCCTGATCACTGCTGAGGTGCTTTGGGGAACATCTATGAGGGACTCTCCATATTTTTATTTCATGACTATTATGTTTTTGTCCAAATGTGAACATTTTTTTGGAAAATAATGAAAATTAATTTTTAACACTGAGTAAAAGTAAAAAGTAATTTTTTAACGCTGAAATTAATGATCCCTTCCATATTAAATTCAGTCATGGCTTTGTATTTTATGAAGTCTTATTTACCAATCTTATTTATGACCCCAGTCTGTGTGCCTAGTATTACCTGGTGCTGCAGATGATGGTCTTGGTTTAGATTTTGAACAAAGCATTGAATACTGTTTACAACTCTGAACATTTCATTTTGATTGGACAGATTTACTATTTCAGGGAACAGTTTCCTGGAGCTGTTGTGCGGTGATTGTGATTACTGTGTTTGCTGTAGACTGAATCGAGAAACTGTTCTCAAATATATCAGTAATGAAATTCTTCTCTTCACGTGTATTTCTTGGCCACTTAAATAGACAAATTTCTTTTTTAGGGCTAAAGGACATATTCTAGGAGGTGTGGTAACAAGTGCTTAACACTCTGGAAGATTCTAAATCAAATGTAGAAGAAACATTGCTCCCTTTTTTTTGATCAAAGTCCTTCTAGAGTTGTTCCCTGTTATATTTTCTGTTCAACTCAGGGGTGAGACTTAATAAGTGTCTCTAATCTTAGCTCTCTGAACTGTGGGGAGGAGGACAGGAACAAATATATAAAGAATTCTTAATTCTTGAAGTGGGAGAGGGAAGCAGTCAAATGGTCTCTGGTCTTACAGAGGGTCTTCCACCCTCTGTAAGAGCATGCTCAGGAAAAGGGTAGTTACTGAGCCCCTTGACAAGCCATCATGGTAATACACAGGGTGGCTTATTTTATCTTCAGTATTAATGGTAAAGGAATGGGCAGGAGAAGCAAATTATAAAATAAAAAAATAAAAAACTTGGGCTTAGAAATTGGTTGGAATAGATTTTGATTCCTGAATTTTCTGTGACTAGCTGTTTGACCTTTTGTGTGTTTCTTGGTGTCTCTGAGCCTGTTTCTTCATTGGTGAATTATTATTTGCCTCATAGGATTATTATGAGATTAAATGAAGTGATGAGTGAGTAGCATCCAGCCTAGTGAGAGTGAATAGCACCCAGCCTAGTGAGTAGCACCCAACGTAGTTCACCATTCACCGACTGTGAATGGTGAACCTTTGCTGGCTTGATGATCAAGCATCCGTTCCTTTGGCAATAGTGTCTAATTTCCCCTTTTGAGATCCATCCTCCTCCTGCCATCAGAGTGGATGGAGCTTATTTTACCACCAGCTTCAGGATTATGATGTATTGCTTAGAACTGGACAAGTGGCTTAAATCGACCCCTAGCCGTAGTGATTCCTTCAGGGATTGCCATAACTCAGGCCACTCAGGGTACAACCCAACATGGGTACTACTAGAGAGAGATCCCTTTTTCCCCTCAGAACTTGAACACAGGAAAGGACTGAAGCTGAAGGCAGACATGTTGCCCCCATGAGCCTGGGAATTAAGCCAGTATATGGTAAAGAGCAAAGCCAAGAGATAACATTTGAGACATAATTTGAGTCACTGATCCCCAAATGTTTCAGCTAAATTAACCAATATATACTCACTCCTACATGTTATTTATTGCAATCAAATGAGTCCTGACTGATAAAAATACATAATAAATTTTAATCATTTTCTACCTCAGCAACGCCCCATCCCTCCCGCCCCCATCCCAGGAACCAGAAGCTGGCAGAGGAAACATGATGGGTTCCTCCCCAGAATTCCTACAAGAGACAGATAATGCAAAATGCAAGAAGTGCTCTCCAGACTCTGCAATCTCATATATATAAACAACTTCCAGAATATATTTTTATTAAAAAATAAAACTCCTAGAACACCAGCAAGTACCATCTACTCTATTTTCTCATAAAGAAAGGAAATTTTTGGTATTTTAAAATAAATACAGAATATAATAAAGGTTGGTATTTTAAATGGAATATGTCTTGCTTTAAGAAAAATGCACTGTCCTGTCCTTATTTCTTTCATTGTACCACAGAGCAGTGAAAATGTCAGTGGTTTTATAAGTTCTAGGTCTGAAATGAGACTTCCCGAAATCAAATCCGGGCTTGGCCACTCACGAGCTGTTCCTTAATTACTCTGAGTTTCAGTTTTCTTCTTTATGAAATAGAAATAATACTGATCTTTGCCTCATAAGGTTTGGGTAAGGATTAAAGGAATTGACTCATGTAAGGTTTTTAGGAGTGCCTGGCACACACATAGTGTGTACCCAATAAACATTATTATTACCGTTCTTGTTGTTGTTGTAATTATCATTAATAATCAGCACTCAGTGTGTCTGGGACAGTGATCAGATTCTAATTTCAGCCTTGACGCGAACTAATTCTGTGACCTTGGGCGGACCGATTCAGCTCCCTGGGCTTCTGAGTGTTTATCAAAAGGATGCAGGAAACCTCATTCTCTGACTCTGCTCTTCTGCATGGGCTGGGGGGGCGGGGGCAGGAGGAGGAAGGCACCATCATTGGCCATCCAGTGCTTACACAGGACCAGGTGGGCTCCCCGGGTGAGGAGGTGAGCAATCCATCCTGCCCCACAGGATTCCCCTCAGATGGTTGCTTGTCTTTCTAGATGACTTGGAGACACAGGAGAGGAAGCATCTTTTGGAAAGAGTGAGTGGAGGGACTCAGGATCAGGAAGTTACCCAAGATGAAGCTGGGAAGATTCCAAGGATGCCAGACACAGTGGGCCACAGTTTTGGGGGCCTCCCAGAGGATTGTTACCAGTTCCAAATGTTCCACTGCCCTCTACTGGCAATGCCTAGTGAATGGTGAGAAAAGTCTCCATGTTGGGTGTCCCTCCTGTCCGTGAGGGCAATCCCACCCTGGGAGGAAAGCTGCGTGTCCTTCGGGCAGGAAGGAAAGATGATGCAGTGAAACATGGATGTTTGAATGTTAACTTTGTAAGGAAACAGTTGTCAGGAAATCAGAAAGAGGATGAAGGCTGTATTTAGTGGATGCACCTTGAAGCACCTCACAGGTCACTTCCTCAGCAGAGACCACCTCAGAGGTTTCATAGAAGGGGAGAAGAGCCAGGTATGGGATGGTGGCCTGGGTTTAGGTTGATATTGCTGTAAAATGGTTGGAGCAGTGGGAGACCATTTTGTCTCTTTCTGGGAACTGAGTCCAGCCTTCTGTGAGCAGCTGTGGGAACAGTGCTTTAGAGAGCCATCTGCCTGGTGCCTTGTTCGTCTAGTGTCACGGAAGGTTCAGAGGAAGAGGAGCTACAAGAGGGGAAAAAGAGGGACCCCTGGGTGGCTCAGTGGTTGAGCATCTGCCTTTGGCTCAGAGCATGATCCCAGGATCGATTCTTGCATCGGGCTCCCCGCAGGAAGCTTACTTCTCCCTCTGCCTGTGTCTTGGCCTCTCTAGGTGTCTCTCATGAAAAAATAAATAAAATCTTTAAAAAGGGCGGGGGGGGGGGGAGAAGGAAAAGAAGAGTGAAAATAAAAAAGCAAAGGGCGTGAAGTAAAATCAGGCAACTGGAGTCTATTTCAACTTTTTTCAACTTAGAGGAAATTTTCCCCAATCCTCAGACATTTTCTTATCTTTTTTTTTTTTTTGGAAAGATTTTATTTATTTGAGAGAGAGCGAGTACAGCAGGGAGGAGGAGCAGAAGGAGAGGGAGAAGCAGTCTCCCCCACTGAGAAGGAAGCCTGATGTGGGGCTCGATCCCAGGACCCTGGGATCATGACCTGAGCCAAAGGCAGATGCTTAACCGACTGAGACACCCAGGTGCCCCTTTAACTTTCTTAAGAGGGTTTAAAATATATCTATTTTTTCCTTTGGACTTAATGCTTTCATTTTTATTTCCCAAATTATCCAGTATATGTTTTTAAACATTCCATTAAGAGAGAAAGGAAGCTTAGGAAGGCATGTGTCTTATTCTTTAAACTGCATATGTGTATAAGCGTTACATATACTTCTTTTTGCATGGTATAGTCCACAATAAAAAAAAATGTCAAAATAAAGAAAAAGAAAGAAATATCTAAGCACAGAAATACTTAAGGATGGAAAGGAAAGCAAAATCCATATTTTACAATAACTCAACTCATCTCCATTTGGGTCCCTTATATGTTTTTTGGGGTTTTTTTAATGCTTATTTTTTATTTTTTTTAATAAATTTATTTTTTATTGGTGTTCATTTTACCAACATACAGAATAACACCCAGTGCTCATCCCATCAAGTGCCCCCCTCAGTGCCCGTCACCCAGTCACCCCCACCCCCCGCCCTCCTCCCCTTCCACCACCCCTAGTTCATTTCCCAGAGTTAGGAGTCTTCATGTTCTGTCTCCCTTTCTGATATTTCCCACACATTTCTTCTCCCTTCCCTTATATTCCCTTTCACTATTATTTATATTCCCCAAATGAATGAGAACATACACTGTTTGTCCTTCTCCGATTGACTTATGTCACTCAGCATAATACCCTCCAGTTCCATCCATGTCGAAACAAATGGTGGGTATTTGTCGTTTCTAATGGCTGAGGAATATTCCATTGTATACGTAGAACACATCTTTATCCATTCATCTTTTGATGGACACCGAGGCTCCTTCCACAGTTTGCTATTGTGGACATTGCTGCTAGAAACATCGGGGTGCAGGTGTCCCGGCGTTTCACTGCATCTGTATCTTTGGGGTAAATCCCCAGCAGTGCAATTGCTGGGTCGTAGGGCAGGTCTATTTTTAACTCTTTGAGGAACCTCCACACAGTTTTCCAGAGTGGCTGCACCAGTTCACATTCCCACCAACAGTGTATGAGGGTTCCCTTTTCTCCGCATCCTCTCCAACATTTGTGGTTTCCTGCCTTGTTAATATTCCCCATCCTCACTGGTGTGAGGTGGTATCTCATTGTGGTTTTGATTTGTATTTCCCTGATGGCAAGTGATGCGGAGCATTGTCTCATGTGCTTGTTGGCCATGTCTATGTCTTCCTTTGTGAGATTTCTGTTCATGTCTTTTGCCCATTTCATGATTGGATTGTTTGTTTCTTTGGTGTTGAGTTTAATAAGTTCTTTATAGATCTTGGAAACTAGCCCTTTATCTGATATGTCATTTGCAAATATCTTCTCCCATTCTGTAGGTTGTCTTTGAGTTTTGTTGACTGTATCCTTTGCTGTGCAAAAGCTTCTTATCTTGATGAAGTCCCAATAGTTCATTTTTGCTTTTGTTTCTTTTGCCTTCGTGGATGTATCTTACAAGAAGTTACTGTGGCCAAGTTCAAAAAGGGTGTTGGGGATCCCTGGGTGGCGCAGCGGTTTGGCGCCTGCCTTTGGCCCAGGGCGCGATCCTGGAGACCCGGGATCGAATCCCACATCAGGCTCCCGGCATGGAGCCTGCTTCTCCCTCTGCCTGTCTCTCTTTCTCTCCCTCTCTCTGTGACTATCATAAATAAATAAAAAATTAAAAACAAAAACAAAAACAAAAAAACAAAAAGGGTGTTGCCTGTGTTCTCCCCTAGGATTTTGATGGAATCTTGTCTCACATTTAGATCTTTCATCCATTTTGAGTTTATCTTTGTATGTGGTGAAAGAGAGTGGTCTAGTTTCATTCTTCTGCATGTGGATGTCCAATGTTCCCAGCACCATTTATTGAAGAGACTGTCTTTCTTCCAATGGATAGTCTTTCCTCGTTTATCGAATATTAGTTGACCATAAAGTTCAGGGTCCACTTCTGGGTTCTCTGTTCTGTTCCATTGATCTATGTGTCTGTTTTTGTGCCCATACCACACTGTCTTGATGACCACAGCTTTGTAGTACAACCTGAAATCTGGCATTGTGATGCCCCCAGCTATGGTTTTCTTTTTTAAAATTCCCCTGGCTGATTCCACACAAATCTTAAAATAATTTGTTCCAACTCTCTGAAGAAAGTCCATGGTATTTGGATAGGGATTGCATTAAATGTGTAAATTGCCCTGGGTAACATTGACATTTTCACAATATTAATTCTGCCAATCCATGAACATGGAATATTTTTCCATCTCTTTGTGTCTTCCTCAATGTCTCTCAGAAGTGTTCTATAGTTTTTAGGGTATAGATCCTTTACCTCTTTGGTTAGGTTTATTCCTAGGTATCTTATGCTTTTGGGTGCAATTGTTAATGGGATTGACTGTTTCTTTATTTCTTTTTCCCCGTCTTCCTACCTTGATAGAAGCGCGAACTCTTCTCACTGTAGCGTTCCAGCTGTTCTCTCTTTAAATCTCAGGCCGAATTCGTAGGTTTTCAGGATGATTTGAAGGTTTTCTAGGTAATTTGGTGGGGACAGGTGACTTGGGGACCCTACTCTTCTGCCATCTTGTCCCTCCTCTCCCCCCTTATATGTTTTTATGCAAAAGTGTCAGAGAGAAGAGGAAACGTTCAGAAGCAATAGAGAACTTCAAGCTCTGGGAACCATTTGGTGGAAGCATGCTCTAAGATTCTGTTTCTATACAGACAGATTTTGCAGTATATGAAGCTAAAGAACTTCCATCAAACACTGGTGAGGTGCAATTTGGAGTCTATCGGAGAGTAAAGTGGTTCCAGTATTAAGATGAATATGACATTTTGCTGATGATGGGCTTTATGTTTATGGGTCAAATCCACATCAACGAACTTGCACTGCTCCTTGCTGCAAACCGCTCTATCATTCTCTTTTAAGATGTGTACTTATTGTGCTGCTTACTTAAGTAATGAATAGATGCTTTCTTGAGAAACCAGCTCTCTAAAATGGATTGAACTGGAACTTTTAAGCCCATACTTTTAAGTATTGTACTTTTAAGGCCCAACTGATAATAAACTAACAGAGATATCAGACTGGAAGCCGAGTAGAATAGAGAGTGCTGAGGTAGTGAGCCAAGAGCCAGTAAGACTATCTTCTGCTTTATCCCAGGACTTAGACCTGAGGAGGAACTGAGTGTTCATGTTCCATCCAAATTCATATGATGAGATCCTAATCCCAAAGTGCTGGTGTTAGGATGTGGAGGTTTTGGGAGGTGATGAGGTCATGAGGGTGGAGTTCTCATAAATGGGATTTGTGCCTTTATAAAAGAGGCCCCAGGGAGCTCCCTCACCATTCATTCATCATGAAGATGGCAATCTACAAACCAGGCAGGGGGCAGTACCAGACTCCAAATCTGCCAGAAATTTTTTTTTTAAAGATTTTATTTATGTATTCATGAGAGACACACAGAGAGAGAGGCAGTGACACAGGCAGAGGGAGAAGCAGGTTCCCTGCAGGGAGCCTGATGTGGGACTCGATCCCAGGACCCCGGGATCACTCCCTGAGCCAAAGGCAGACACTCAACCACTGAGCCACCTAGGCATCCCCAAATCTGCCAGCATCTTTATCTTGGATTTCTCAGCCCCAGATAAATAAATGTTTGTTGTTTAATAGATGGTATATTTGTCATAAGAGCCCAAATGATCTGAGACAGAATGCACAAGAGTTACATCTGGCACCAGCTTATTTCTGGTGGCACTTCTTCCAGTGTCCCTGAATGTCCCAATATTCTTATTTTCCTCTACCCTGGTTCAGCTCTCTTCATGTTTGTCACTTGTCTGGTATTTCACAACCAACCCACTCTACCCCAGTTTTCTTTCTCTCTCTCTCTCTTTCTCTAGGTACACATATCAAGCTTCTCCAGAACTAGCTTTCATAACAGGACATGTGTAGTGACCAGATTCAAGTTTTGCAGCACAAAAAACCTTAGCTGTTTCTTACTTTGCTGTTCACATTTGGGGTCAATTACATCCAATCAACATTTTTGAGAATTCCAGATGTGTACATACAGGGATTAGCAGCCTCTGCTCCCAAAAGGCCAGCCTACATGCCTATTCCTATTGCCAAGTCTTCTGAGTAGAGTGACTTCTATGTATCCTTTGGTTTGTTGGATAAACTGAGTCCATTTTTAATAATATCATTGATGATGGTTGTTACTTAGTAAAATTTAGTACAAAAAAGAAAAAGACTGAATTTTTCAGTTACTATTTTTCTCATACAAAAGGCAATTGTGTTACAGAGACCTGGCCATAGAAAAACAAATCTGGAAGGAATTGAGAATAAGAGAAAGAGAGAGAGAGAGAGAGAGAGAGGTGGAAGGTGAAGAGCTGCTATCTGGATAGTGTGCTGCTTGTGAGCAGTATGTCTGCTTAAAATCACAGACCCTTCCCTGAAGGGACCCCAGGTACTAATGCTACACAAGAAGGAAGGGGAAATTATGCCTTGCTTTACCCAGGCTTAATTCTCAACAAAGAAATAAAAAATGGATTTTGTTCCAAAGCCTTCTTATGTTGATAATTCAAGCCTATACTTTTTTCCCTCTGGTTTTGGAAAATGGAATTGTTTACAACATAAATCTCATCCCAATAAGTACTGAGCTGTGTGATACATAATGCAAATAAATGGTCGAATCTTCTGCTCTTATATGGTCATTTAACCAAACTTCAATTATCAAGAAATGAAAAATAATCCAATTTGCAAAATCTATTTAACTCTCATATTTTGTCTTTGATGTAATAACTTTATTTGTTATCATTAAGTTGCTTAGATAAAAAGAAAACAATTCAATTAATTGAAGCAACTTCAGAATTCTGAAAAATCAGTCATGCCAAGGTAATAGATTAAACTTATTTTTGATCTAGATGTTGGTATGGGGCTAACCTTAACATCAGATTTCTAGGTTTGAAATCTGACTCCACCACTTACTATATCACCCTGATGAGTTTTTTCACCTCTCCATGCCTCACTTTACTTATCTGTAAAGGGAGATAATAACAGCACTTATTTCACAGGGTTGTTGCTGTAAAGGGAGATAATAATAGCACTTATTTCACAGGGTTGTTGGGAAGATGAAATGAGTTCCTCAAATAAAGCAGTTAGAAGAGTCCCTGATATAGAGTATCCTTTGTAAGTATGTTGTCATCATCATCATCATCATCATCTCCTGGTAGATTGATTGACTCAGCACCAAACATTTTTTCGACAATGAAGAGTGAATTTGCATTATTTATTTTGCAGAGAAGTTCAACCAAAATTGTCTGTGATAAGACAGCTATAGCCTGTGGGTACCACCATTGTACAAATGTTCAATTCATGCTGCTCATCACTTACATACTGTTCTTACTTACTATTTCACAACCATTTAATTCACAGATGACACAAATGACAGAAGCAACATTAGTCTTTCTGCCTCCTTCTTTGCTCAGGGTTGAAGCAAGTAGCAGTTGTGTTTTAGAAAGAGAAATTGGCAAATGGGTTTATTTTAGATGCATTCTGCTCTGTTCTCCTTCTGGCTTTATAGGGCAAAACGAGAAACTCCCTGGTGGGAAGGGCAGAAGGAAGCCTCGTTGACTCTCATCTAGGGCCTCTCCATGGCTGGACTCCAGAGCCAACGATATTTAAATTCATTCCAGAAGAAATGGCTTTGGGATTGGGTTTAGAAAAGGCAAAAATAATTGGATTTTAATAGGAATTAAAGACCATTCATAGTGATTAAGTATATGCATAGCAAATATGTAGAGAATGCGGTAACCACTTATTTACTTATCTCCTGAAGACAGAAAAGAGTATCTGTTGAGTTTTCAAGAATAGAATTTTACATAGTTGGTATGAGCTAAGCAAATTCTAGAAAAGGGCTTCCTTGGACTAAGGGAATACCCCTCTCGCAGATAGAGTCCATGTTCTTGTTTCTATTTGTTAATGGACTTCTATCTAAAATGCCTTCTCTACCCATTACTCCCTAACACTCATCCCCTGGCCTACCTCATATTTGCTAATTAATTAACTGTTCTGTGCTGCCTGTGATTTGCTTCCTCTCCTAATCTAGCCTGTGGGTGGAAACCACTGACAAAGTTTTCACTGTCTCTAGTGCATAGCTACTACCTGCAATGCCGCTATTCGAGCTGTCATGGAGTTGTGGTGACTCCACTACAGGTTCACGAGGGGTCTCCATGGACCAAAGCTCAGGAGCATCTTCTGGATTCTCAATGAACTAAAGCCAGCTGGGTTCCGCGCAGAAGTAGATCTTCCCTCCTTTGCTGTAAAGTTTTCCCCATAGGACCAAAGCAGAACAGCCATTTACCCAATGTCTTGCAGAACTATTAGTGAACAGTATTTCATTTGCTTTGACCTGTAATCCTACTGCTTCTTGGGATGCTGAGCACAAATCTACGAGACATAAAGTAGAAGGCAAATCTGACCCAGGGACTCCACACTGCAGCAAGAATGGCACCTCCCTTCCAAAGCCTGAGGCCCTGCTATTACACCAGGTCTCTGACACCTTGGGATGAGTGTTTCTCAGGCTTCTGCTGGGCCATTCCTCGGCATCCAGCCATGTCCAGGGGAAAGGACTGCGTTGGCTCAGGCTGGACTTAAGCTCTGGGGACTCGGATGAAATGCAATAGAGCTTCATTAGTTTCTTGCTCATCAGGATGGTTGTGAGTTGGAAATGATCAAAACTTTAACATGTCATGAAAGACTGATAATCATGGAAATTTAAATGACAACATCAACATATAATGAATGTTATATCCTAGTAAACATGTTTGTATACACACACATTTGCAAATGGGAAGGAAATGTACTAAATTATAGCACTGATTATCTCTGGAGCTATTGGGATCATGGCTGATTTTTTTTTTTTTTTAAGAGAGGGAGAGAAACAGAGAGAGATGGGGAGGGGTAGAAGGAGAAGGAGAGAGAGAATCTTAAACAAGATCCACACCCAGCATGAAGCCCACCTCGAGGCTCAATCTCACAACCCTGAAATCATGATCTGAGCCAAAAATCAAGAGTCTGATGCTTAAATAATTGAGCCAGGCGCCCATCATAGCTGATTTTTATTTCCTTTTTGTTCTTATATTTCCCATTTTGGTTTTTGATTGCACTCATACTTTTCATATTCACAAAAACATTAACTTTATTTTCAAAGAGAATAAATATCAGAAATTCAAGGTTAGCCATCAATGATAGAGGGAGAGTTGACAGATTAGAATGACAATATAATACAAAGATCACATCCAAAGTCGCTGAATACTTTTGTAATCCTTGGCCTGTTTTCATGCACGCTGAGAAAACCAAGACAGTTCAGCAGACCCAACAGGAACGGTTATGTTTCATTCTCATTGGATGAATTCAAATTTGGTTTGGTAGTGGGGCATCTGGGTTGCTCAGTCGGTTGTCTGTCTTCGAATCAAGTCATGCTCCCCGGGTCCTGGGATAGAGTCCTGCGTCAGGCTCCCTGCTCAGCAGGGAGGCTGCTTCTCCCTCTCCTCCCCACTCATGCTCTCTGTTACTATTTCTGTCTCTCTGTCTCTCTCAAATAAATAAATAAAATCCTTTGAGAAAAAAACAAGATTTCATTTGGTATTTACAAGGTCTCAAAATATCCAGGCAAAAGGTGAAAAATGGTCAGTCATCCAATACTTATATTTAATGTATTTAGCCCATATATCCAGGTGATTTTAGCTTTGGTTTTCTGTTCAGGTGCTCTGACATTTTGTAGATAGAGTGATAAGGAGAGGAGTTGAAGGGAAATAATGTGGCATGTGAATAAGACCACATCTTTTCTCTTCCTATTAATTAGGACTAAGTGGCCATCTGGAGGAAGATCTCTGGGGGGAAACAGGAACACATATTCTCCGTCTCATAGATTTCTGTTGAAGAAATAGATCCTTAATTTAGGCCAAAATAGTGCAACTAAGATGGAGTTGACCTTGCTTTGTGTGTTAAATGTTTATTGTATACCAGTCCTTAAGGTAAGACACACTGTATGGGAATGAACCCACTAAGAGTTTGCACTCCGAGTCTTTAGAAACAATGAAGACTGTTAGCAGGACAGAACCTAAAAGCATCCAGAAATGAAAATGTTATTTTGTCTTAAAAGTAAAACCTTTTTCAGGGCAAGGGACCTCAGGCAAGTTAATCTTCCACAGTTCTGGTCTACTTAGTTGTTCTGAAAACTTCAATGACTCCTATTGAATCATTTTGGGGGTTTTGTATGACAAATCTTTTGTTTAAACAAAATCAAAGTAGAATAGGATAAATATAGAGAGTATAGGGAAACAACAAATACTGTAGCAAAATGTTGACTGCAAGTGTTTCTACTTTTTAAGAAGTGTGTCAGAATTCATCCTAGAAGCAGGAATATTCTCTTGTTTGGGGAAACAAGAGGTTATGTGAAGGTAGGGCCTAAGCATGGCCAGAAGGGAAGGAGTGAAGACAGAGAAAATCATAATTAAGCAAAAGGGTAGTTTTTCTTGGTTTAAGTCACCTCAAAACATAATTAACTGATTTTTTAGCTTCGTGCAGTGGCAGGTGGGGGTAGAAAAAGGTGGGGGTAGAAAAAGCCAAGGGCCTGGGAATGAATGGGTTTCTGAGCTGTAGCCTCCCCATCCCCACCATCCACCCCAACATCAGGAGCAGTAATGTTGGAGTTTTGTTTTCCTTTCCTACAGTATCATTCCCTTAGGATATCGTCAGATTTCAGTGAAGTTGATTAATTTATTGATCTAATGCCTGTCTTTTTTTGCAGGCTGCCTTAGGAAATGCTGCCTTCTGTGCTCCATCCACCTCAGTCCTAACCCCCAAATAATAACTGCTTATGGAGAGGACAATTCTTGGAGCATCCAGGAGTGCTTAGGGAGAAAGGGGAACAGCCATTTGCATTCCAAGAAGACTAGAATCTACTATGACATGTAAGCACTCCCAGAGAATTGTCGGAAATACTTGGAAAATGACTATTTTCCTGTTCACTGTTGCGCCCAAGATTGCGAATCTGAGAAACCACCAAGGAGCCGACACCGATGCAAACACAGGAGGATTTACTTACAAGCTCGAGCTTGGGTCCAAGTATACCCGACACAGGGAAGCAGGGACTTGGACCCCGAGGTGGATTTCAGCTTAGTTTTATGGGCTGGTCTAGGGGACCCCCAGAAGGGGTGGAGGAATTTCTCAAGTTCTGTTTACATTCTGATATGGGGCTTTCAAGGGCATTGAGCTCTGTTCTCATTCTAATATGGGGCTTTCTAGGGCACTAAGCTGTAAGCTGTTTTCTTCCTGTAGCTGAAGTAAGGTAAAGTTCAGCTCTTATTCACAGGGGCCTGGGATGGCCGGACTTGTGCTAACACTGAACTTAAAGTGGAATGGCCTTAATTTTCTCGGCCTCCTCATTCACGAGTTTGAAGTTTGGCTTAATTTATTTGTGTATTAAGAAAAGGGCATGCTTAAAAGCCCAGGTAATTTGGAAACACTCAGATTCTATATGAAAGTGGATAAAAATGGAGATGCTCTGATCAGAGGAAAATTCTTGGCTTCCATAAAGTGGTTCTCTGAACCCACAGAATATTAGCGCTATTCCTGGTATTTTGCAGATGATCAATAAAGATTGGCTAGTTGAAAGATTAAACAAATGAATGACCTGTGACCAATCACGTGAGGTCCTCTGTTTAAAGACGAGGACTGAAAGAGATTTGTCAGAGCCTAAATAACTGAGAAAATGAAATATTTAGACCACTGTGCCATTTGACAAGTTGTTTGGGTACAAAGAATCAGCAATTTTTTTTCCAGATGATGCCAAATCCTATTTCAACATTATGAAGATATATCACGCTGGCTATGTTATCTAGAAAAGTGATTAATTGGTAATCTGAATATTTTCCTTTATACCAAATAAACAGAATTTTAAAAAATTCTCACCACATTTTTGAATTAGCTAAGAAAATCAACTGTCTGCTTCAGTATGTATGACTGAATAATAGAACTGGGTTCTTTTAGATATGTTATGTATTTAATCCACATGGTCAAAATTGATGTATGCATATGTCTATTTATTATAGGAACAAAAGAGGGACTGGAATGGGTGAGTATAATGTACATCTAAAAAGCTGGAAGACAGAATTGTATGGGTGAGTTCGAACTGGTTATTTTCATTTTAGGATAAGTAAAAGAAGGCCTTACTAGAATTAAAATTTATGAGCATTGGTTTTTGTAAGGAAAATAATAAATAGGGAGTCCCGCAAGATGTAGGACAGGCAGTGCCAGCTCAGGAGCTCCAGATGTAACACTGCTTGGAAAGAAGTCCATAATGACCAGTTTGGGTTGACCTGTAGGACTCTGGGCAATGTTTTGATAGGTTTGAGCCTTTATCTCTATGGTATAAACCGAGAGAATAAGAAAAGAAAGAACTGGTTCTTTGGTCACTTATCAGAACTCTAAATATTCTTGTCTCCAGATCTAAGATTTAAAACTTTTATTTACTTCATTATTTATTGACAACCTGCCATATGCCGGTCATTGTGTTGGGAATATGCATGGGATACAACAGTGAACAAAGTGGATAGTTTCTGCCCTCATAGGGTATAGACTAGAAGGATGCAACCAACACATACATAAACAACTATAAACTATGCGATGAAGGAAGTATGTGATGTTCTAAGAATGTATCATGTGCAGAAGTTGGGGTTGTTGTGGGATGGGGGTGGTAGGCAAAGAAGTCTTTTTTTTTTTAAGATTTTATTTATTTATTCATGAGAGACACACAGAGAGAGGCAGAGACACAGGCAGAGGGAGAAGCAGGCTCCATGCAGGGAGCCCAATACAAGACTCAATCCTAGGACCCCAGGATCATGTCCTGAGCCAAAGGCAGACGCTCAACCACTGAGCCACCCAGAAGTCTTTTTTTTAAGATATGACAATTGACCTGAGATCTTAAGGTCAGCTACCTTTATCTTAAAGAACTTGCCATACGATCAGTCAGTCCTTCTGGATATAGATCCAAAGGCAATGACAAGATATTCAAGAGATATCTGCACCCCCGTGTTCACATTATTTAGATTATTTACAATAGCCAAGATGGAAGTTATCTAAGTTTCCATGGACACATGAATGGATAAAGAAGAGTGATATGTATATACAATAGAATCTTCAGCCATGAGATAGAAGGAAGCCCTGCCATTTGTGGCCACATGGATGGATCATGAGGGTATGATGCTGAGATAAGTCAGACAGAGGAAGACAAGGGCTGCGTGGTATCACTTATATGTGGGATCTTAAGAAAAGAAAGAAAAAGGCCAGACCCATAGAAAGAGAAGAAAAGTGGTTGGATGGTGAGGGAAATAGTGAGAGATTGGTAGACAGGTACAAACTTGCAGCTGTAAATGTAAAGTCTGAGGATCTAATGTAAGACATGATGACTATAGTCAATAACATGTGTTATATACTTGAAATTTGCTCAGAGAATAGAATTTAAATGTTCTGACCAAATAAAAAAAAAAAAAGATAAATCTATGAGGTGACGGGTATGTTAATTAACTAGATGGCGGGAATCCTCCTACAATGTATATGTATATCAAATCAGCACACTGTAGATGTAAATATCTTACAATTTTATTGATTAAACCTTAATACAGTTAAAAAAAAAAGCCACCTTGATTTTTTTGGTTAGAAAAGAATTTTTACCTCCTAATATGCTACTAGCAATCTAAATGGTTAAATGCCCTTTATATGGATGGGAACACTAAAGTACCCATAGAAAAACTGATTGAGTTAAGATCAAGTAACAAGTAAGTGGTTTTGTGATATAAAAATCCCCTCCCTATTTTTTTTTAATTATTTATTTGCCAGAGAGAGACAGAGCACAAGCGGGGGAAGCAGCAGAGGGAGAGGGAGAAACAGTCTCCCTGCTGAGCAGAGAGCCCGACTAGGGGCTTGATCCCAGGATCCTGGGATCGTGACCTGAGGCCAAGGCAGTTGCTTCACCGACTGAGCCACCCAGGTGCCTCCCAAAATCCCCTCTCTTAATTCATAGTCTCATTATTTTCACTAGGGGAAAAAAAACCTGCCTCAATAAATATCATTAGCTTGCTTAGATTAAAATCCAGATAGACCCATTTTGGGGGATGTTGTCCTTTACATCTCCATCAGAATGCTTTCCAGCAAAAAGCAGAGGTTGATTTTAATTTTCACATTAATAGCATGTGAATTTAGAAAGATGGGGCTGGATTGCTTTATGAAGATGATTTCTTGGTAGCCAGAGCATAGAGCTAGGAGGGTCCAAGGCTATTTTCACACTTCGTGTGAGTAGCCCCTGCTGGCTTTAAACTCCAGGTGGACTTTTTTCTTTTTCCAAATCTGTGATTGACTAACACCAGACTGACAGCCCCCGTAAAGACCTTGAGGTCTTAATAATGCCTTCCCAGTGTTTGCATTCTCCTCATGCCTGCCACTCTCATTTTGCACTGAGATATTTTAATGAGTTTCTGAATGATTGTTTTCCACTTTTCCTAATATCCCTGCTCAGGTCACCAAATTAGAGGAAAGCATTTTAGCAAATGGGAACGGAAACAAAAAGTATCATTAGCGAGAGGACTCCTGAAGTCACAGCTATTAGGAATGTGAAATGTCTCTTGACTAGAAGTGTGGAAAAGACACTGCCAGATGGAAGGGTTAATTACAAGATGCTGGCTTCAAATGAAGACAGGCCAACTCACAAGATCCATTTGTCAACAGCGGTAAAAAACACATTTCTTCTCCTATCACGTTCTGTGGTGACTAAATGCCCTCTCCTGGGATGTGTTAGGTGGGAGGTCTCGGTTTTCTGGCTTTCCTGCGGGGTTCCATCATCAGTAGACAAGGTGTTTAGCTACTAGAAGCAAAATGCCAGAGTTTTCATGTTTAAAACAAGGAGAACTAACAGGCAGCAAATATTTATAACTTGGTATGTTTTAGAATGTTTTCCCATTTCTCTTTTCCTGTGCCCACTCATGGCATCTGAATTTCTTCCCACCCAAGGAGTTGAAACCTTTGATGAACATTTCAAGGAAGTTAATCTAGCTTTCTAAATGAAAACTTTCAACTTTTCTGAGCATCAAACACCAATCTGAAAAAGTATGTATGATCACAAAAAGGTACCAAATTGTAATTTTCAGGTGTTTTTTTTTCTCCCATCCATTTCCATGGTAGGAATGGGGTTCCGGAGCAGTGAGACTGTTCTTACAAATCAGATGGCTTTAGGGAAGTGACTTTTATTGTCCTCAGATTAGTTATTTGTGGGACTGGTGAGTGTATTATGAGGTGTTGAATATCCACTTGGTTCACCAAACCGGTTTCTTTGGTGGCTCATGGTAAACCTCTATGTCTTATGTACAGTAGGCATTCAATAACTATTTAAAAAAAATGAATTCATTTGTTTGGGGAAGTCTCTAAACAAAACTGTGAATCAAAACTGAAAGAGAAAGGGCTCCTGTATTTGCACTTGGAGCTTAAGCTCTGACAATGGAACAAAGTGGCTTTCTTCCTAATTTAAGAAGTATCAGAATTGATTGGTGACAGAAAAGGAGGAAACCTATACATGTATAAGTAGGTAGCCACTCATGCACTGTATGCAAAAAAACCCTACTTATATGCCCTATGTAGCTGGGGTTTATTTCCACTTTCCTGTATGGGAATGGTATTGTGAATGTGCAAAAACTGGTTGTTTCATTTAGAGATGGATGTGACTTTTGCCCAGGATGCAGTAACAGACACTGACAAGTGAAGATCCTTGGAAAGAGGTAATTAGAAAATGTAGAAATTAGGCCAATATTGGGAAGGAGTAACCTTGGATGCCATACTAGAAAAATTAAGGTATTTGAGACAAGTCTTACATTAATTATAGCAGATAATCTATATCTTCACAGCAGAATAACAGGTCAGTGAGTTCATTACCGGGACTCTTGGTTCCGGACTAAAATCTTAATTTCAACCTTTTACTTGGTAGCATTTTAAAAAATGATTTGTTATTTATTTGAGAGACAGAGAGAGAGAGAGAGAGAGAGCATGAGCAGAGGGAGGGGCAGAGGAAGAGGGAGAGAGAATCTCAAGCAGACTCCTCGCTGAGCTCAAGGCCCAACACCGGGCTTGATCTCACGACCCTGAGATCATGACCTGAGCCAAAATCAAGTCAGATGCTTAACTCACTGAGCTACCAGGTGCCCTGCTAGCATCTTCTTCTAATTTAGAAAAAAAAAATTATTGACCATGTCCAATAAAGTCCAGGGTTTTTTTTTGCATAGGTTTGGCCTAGAAATGCTTTCATAATACAACTCCATTAAAATCATGTATTTTTTTCATCTGCACCACCCCTCCCGACTGTAAATCCTTGAAGGCAAGAACTGTGTCTATTTCCTTTACCTCCCCCATGCTCAGAGCCTAGTACAGTGTATTTGATGCTCACCTGTCTATGTTACTGTATCATTAATCATGAAGAGTCTTGTACAAAATAGAACATTTGCCTTTAAATGAAATTATTTGCTGCATTGTTGCAACGCGATTTCATTATATCCACATCCAACTTTGTCTTCAAGATATAAAATATTTCAGGGATGTCTGGGTGGTTCAGTGGTTGAGCATCTGCCGTCAGCTCAGGGTGTGATCCTGGGTCTGGGGATCGAGTCCCGCATCAGGCTCACTGTGAGGATCCTGATTCTCTCTCTGCCTGTGTCTCTGCCTCTCTGTGTCTCTCATGAATAAATAAATAATCTTAAAAAAAAACACAATATGAAGTATTTCAGCTTTAAAACTGGAGGTCAAAGGGAAATGGGTGAACATGCCTGCTGGAACACTTTGATTCTGTGCCTGAAAAAAATTGATTCAAGGTGATGGTACAACTGTAATGGGGTAAATTCTTATTTGAGTCATTGGCAATCTGATTTGCTCTCAAAGAAGCCAATTGAAGATCCATATCCTGTAGTGATACATACCAAAAATATTATTTTCCCCAAATTAATTAAAATGGGAATCTGGAGAACTTCAGTTTTTTGTTTTTTTTTTTTAATATGTGTCAGCCCTTCAATCCTGAGTGACCTGAGATAAAAATGCCACAGTGCTTTAGTTTTCATATCTTTTAAACAGGATTAGTAGTGTCTGAACTTACAATTCAGACAGCAGAAGGAAGGATATGTTATCAATTGCAAGAGTTGAACCTAGGTAGATAACCCAAATCATGCATGGCAGTGACAGAAAGGGTCAGGGACAGCTGTGGGGCAGAGATGAAGCATTCTGTGAGACCAGAGAAAAATCAATTAATCCTTCCAATATTTCCGAAACAGCAGCTAGGAATCAAGAGATCTATGAGAAACGAGAAGGGGAATAGACAGATGGTAGCTCTGTGCTCCCAGACCAGGGCTTTTACATAAGACCTGGTGAAACAGGATTCAATCCCAGGATGGCCAGACCGTGTTCTGAGGAAGCAGGAAATTGGGAGCATCTGGTTGAGGTGATAAGTGTGTGGGGAAGAGAAAATAGAAGCTTCTGGATGACAGATTTTTGAAGCACAGGTGCTATCAACTACATTATCACCCAAACCTGAAAATTTAAAGCTAAGTATGTATAGAACTTTGGCACATGACATACGGTGTTTCAAATATAGAACTTATAGACCATCTGTCAGTTCCAGTGGGGCTTGACTCTGAAGGGATCGCTGAAGATTGGAGAACCTGCTACATGTTCACACTCAGAAGTGACTAGACAATCAATACATATTAATTGAGTAGTCATCACAGATACAAGTCTAGTAGCTGTAAAGAGTCATAGACAAGTAGAAGTAGACAAGTAGACATAGACAAGTAGAAAATAGGGTCTTGTCCTTCAAAACCTTTGGGAAGACAAAAGCACAAGGGTACGCAGAGTGCATAGGTTTTGATTGCTTCTAATGCTTAGGCTTCAATTTCATGGTCCAGCATCATAATGACTCTTGTGCATTCATCATCAATTCCCTTGCCTTTCCCTGGCTTCTTCTCACTTGGTTGGCAAAGCTATGACCCTGGAAAAATGCAGCCTCTCTGCCTTGCCACACCGGTACCTATGCAACTGAATATCTCTGGAGAAAAACACACAATTGTGCTTCCTTGTCTCACTTTAAATTATGACCATGAATCTCAAGTGGCTTCTTGATGTGCTTAGGCCACTGAACTATCCATCTGCAGTTCTCTTCTCCCCTGCTCATCTAGAAAGACTCTTTCCCAACCTTCTCTGCTTTGCTTCCTCGTTCTCATTCTCAAGTGGTAAACCTTAATTTCAATGAGAAGATTGAAGCAATCACAAGAGAATTTCTAGACAATTTTATCCCATTTACCTCCCTACCGACTTCGGCATCTCTGCATTCTGCTTTCTTGCTTATTCCTCTTAAAGCATCTTTGCTTCTATCTAAAGCTCATTGCTTCACTTGTTTGCAAGATCTCATCCCCTTTTGCCTACTCAAGGATATTGCTCTAGCAATTCTTTATTCTTACCCCCATGCTTCATTTGCCCCTGTCTGGACAGGACTGTTCCCACCAGCATTTAAACATACTGTTATTTCTTCCATCTTAAACAAAACAAGATCATCTTGGCACCACTTCCTCCATTAGCTACCACCTTTCTTTACTCTCTTTGTGCAAAGTTCACTGTTTTTAATTTTTCTCTTCCCCTTCATTGTTAAAACAGTCTGATCAGCCTATCATTACCATAAATTCTATCACAACTGCTCTCAGTAGGGCCACTAGTGTCCTACATGTTGTTAATTCTAGTGGTCAATGCAAGGGCTTCCTCCTAGACAGCAATTGGTCCCTCCCTCCTCCTTTATACTTGTTCATGTGATGAGTCTTTGTTTGATTCTTCCCTCCATGACTGTTCCCTTTGTGGTTTTCTCCTCTTTCCCCAACCTTTGATGTTGGAGAGCCCTAGAACTCAGACCTTAGGTCCCCCCTCTCTTCTCTCTGTTTGCTTACTTTCTTGGTGATTTTATTTAGATCTGTCTCTATAACATATAGATCCATATAATAGCTATATACTGATGAATTTTATTTTTTATTTTTTTTAAATTTTATTTATTCGTTCATGAGAGACAGAGGCAGAGACACAGGCAGAGGGAGAAGCAGGCTCCATGCAGGGAGCCTGATGTGGGACTCGATCCCGGGTCTCCAGGATCACATCCTGGGCCAAAGGCAAGCGCTAAACCGCTGAACCACCCAGGCTGCCCCCTACTGATGACTTTTAAACTTGTACCCTTAGATCAGAACTCTTTCCTAAATTCTAGACTTATCTACCCCAGTATATCCTCACCTACTTGGCATTTTTGTTTGGGGTTCTAAAGACCTCTCACACTCAGTTTGTGTGAAAGTCATTCTTGATTGCTTTGCAGCTGTTCCCTTTACCTGCTTCACCTGCAGCCTTCCCAAACTCAACTGATGGCCCTTTGGTTCTTTCAGTAAACCTATAAGAAATGTCACCTTAGAGCCACCTGGGTGGCTCAGTGGTTGAGCGTCTGCCTTTGGCTCAAGGCATGATCCTGGGGTCCTGGGATCAAGTTCTGCATCAGACTCCCCACAGGGAGCCTGCTTCTCTCTCTGCCTGTGTCTCTGCCTCTCTCTTGGTCTCTCATGAATAAATAAATAAAATCTTTCAAAAAAAAAAAAAGAAAGAAAGAATGTCACCTTAGGCTTTTCTCTTTTTCTCACATTCCACCATTCAACTTATCAGAAAACCTTTACGTTATATTCAGAAGCGTTTCTTACCAACTCACTGTAACCACCTTCATTCTGAGCCACAATCTCTCACCTGGGTGACTGAAAGAGCCTCTAGGTTCTTATTTCTCCTCTACATTCCTACAGACTCTTTGGCCCAGCAGCAGAGTGACCCTTCTAAAATGCAAGTCAGTTCATGATGCCTCTGTCCTCAGAATTCCCTCTGATTCAGAGCAAAAGCCAGTCATGGGATCCGATGTCTCCCAGCCTTCTCTCTTTCTGCTCTCTCACTGTGATACCCCTGAGACACACAGCCCACTTACTGATGCTCAGACTTTTTCTGCCCTCACTCACTTACTTAGGCTTTGCTTGGAATGCTCTTCTGGACGTGCTCTTAGCTCAACTACACAACTCCTTTACATTTGCCCATATCTGCCTTTCTCCATAAGCCTATACTGGTCACTCTCTAACCCTACAAACTGCTCTGACCCTGCATTGCTGATGCCATTTGCCCAGCTTGGCTCTTCCTTTTTAAATAACATGTACCGTCTTCTCAGATATAATATATTATAATTCATTATTAGGTTTGTTATTTTTATGGTATACCTTCCCACTTATTCCAGTGAGATTCCACAAGGGCAGGGCTCTTGGTTCATTGTTGTATCCTGGGCTCCTAGACCCTCTGCCTGGTACATACTATGTGTTCAATAAACATGTATTGAATAAATGAATGAACAGTGGTAGCTCCGAAGTCATACATGCTAAAGTTTACCCAAGTGTTTCTTTGCTTTTTTTCCCTGCCTTCTGTTTTCAAATATTCCTGAAAATTACATAGCCACAAATCCCAGATGATTGCTAGGGTAGAAAATTATAGATCTCCTATTTCATGTATAAAAACGAAAATAGTATCTATATTTTAAAATGAAGTCTTAGATTTCTTTGGCCTTATACTTTCATATTTGATTCTAACAAATTGTCTTGCCTGAAGGCCTTGGACATGTAGTCCTTCATAATGAGCAGTTCCAGTAAAGAAAGAAACTCTGGAAATTCATATTCAAAGGGCCAATTGTAAGAAACATTTTGGGTAAAGTCACATATTGAAAACATTTACAGGACTGAAATTCTGTTGTGCATTTGGTAATTGTGACCATGTACTTGAAGCCTTTTTTTTTTTAAACCTCTTTTGAGACATCTGATACATTTTAGTATATTGAGTACAGAATGTAGACCTCAGTTTCTAAAGGCACCTCATACTAATCGATTATCATGGATACGAGTATCAAAATTATTAATTGTAACTTTGGAAGATATATTATTGGCGTTCTCTTTATAAGACACAAGAGTCTTGTCTTTTGTCTCTTTTCCCCCCCTTTGTGCATAACACTAAATGAAATGATGTCACTTGTGTATGAGAAATTTATCTTTGACAAGTATAAGAAAGTAAGAAAAAAACTAAAAATCCATTCTCCTGTCTCTCCTTCCCAAAGGAAGTGAGTTAAGGTGGGAAAAACAATAGCAATAACAACCAACCAACAACAACACGATGCCTGAGGGGTAGGGGATCCAGGGTCATGTTCTAACCTTGCTGTTATCTTTAGCATCTCTTTGACCCTTTGAGTCTGAGTCCATTTCTTTATCTTTAATATTCTTTGAAATTATAGTTTATGTCTCAGTTATGTTTATCTTGTTTGGGGGGAAAAAGTGCATCTTATTCCAGATTTAATTAACCTGTAAAGCCAAGGAGATAACTCCGATGACTACATGTCAATTATTACATCCAAGCAACTTTTCTTTATTGGCCAGAAAACAATGCCACTGTTTCTCTTAAGACTTCCTTTGTTTATCCTTCTGAAACTTTAGTGGGTGCATTTTGTCTGATTAAAAGTGTGAGCATCACGACTGTTACTCTTGTTCTTAGCAACCTGAGGACAATTGATTTGTGTTGTTGACTTTGGAATCAGCCACATGAATACGTGGGTCCTATTTTCCTTACACATCCATCACCTCTCTATCAATAAGCTGGAGATGGTGCCATCAAAATTTGATGTCTGGAGGCTTATTATGAAGGAGACTCATATTTCTTTTTTTATATCAAATTATTAACACCTGCCTATTATCTCTAAAGAAAAAAGACAGCCCCGCCACTTCACCATTGTTCACCCTTAACTAGCACAGTGCCAGGCACTCAAAGAACATTGAATGAATGAATGAGTGAATGAAAGGATGAATTTTGTTTGGGTATCATAACATGAAAAGTGATTTAGACCATGGGCAACTTACAAACCAGAAAGACCAAGAACTCTAAGGAGCAAACCCACTAATAAGACAAAAATTTCATTCATTTCAAAGGCAGGAGCTCAGTTATGGGCAATGGGGAGAGAACTTACTGTCCAGGTAGAGAACAAGAGCATTCTTTAGGCCACTTTGGCTAAGTTGTCCTACAGATCCTTAAATCAAGATTGATTCTAGAGGAACAAGTGAGATTCATTTGATAACAGAAATTGCTCTCTGTCATCAGACACTTTTCTGGGTTGGACTCTTCATTTGTATTTTTATATGCTCAGGCATACTTACACTTGGGGATTTTATTTGTATTTTTCCTCTTAATTTTCAATTTCTTTTAAGTTATTTATTTATTTTTTTAAATCGTGGTCATTTTCATTGCAGCTAAAAAAAAAAATTACATTAGTATGAGAGTTTTTTAACCTAATTCAACTCTGCGATTACTACAACCCAATTACCAGAACCATCTCAAGATGCTTTATTTGTCTCGGATTTTTCTCCTCCACCTTGCTAGTGCCTCTATTCTCAGAGGCAGTAAATAATGGCTCCTAGAATTAACATATTTAAGCATCTTAGGTTGATCATAGTTTAAAGGACATTTTGAAGCTAATATTTGTATTTCAGAGCTATGTACTTAAAGTGCGCGTTGAAGAATGTTTTGTAAATTGGTTTTTATTAGAAAATTAGAAAAGTTAATATACATAGTCTATTCAATCTTTTAAACACCTCTAAATCAGTGGTACCACTGAACTTTAGAAGCTTCAAATATTTCTTTTGGTTATATTGGTTTTATTATGATTCTGGTGATTTAATTACTATTTATATTACTTTTCTGATTCTATTTGTAGAGAGAAAGTTTACTTTTATTTCATGTTTATGGATATTGAATTTTTTCTCTAATACTTTCCTCTGCTTTCATTTTTTATGTTAAATCTAAAATTCCATATCCAAACATATTTTTCATAAGTATTATTGCTGAGTGTAGTGTATTTTTATGGTCATTAAAGAACATAATTTATTGAATCATGTGTGCCTTTGCTAATATTTTGCAACCAATATAATGCCTAAGATCAGTTTTTTATTATTCTTACTTTCTTGGAGTCTAATTCCCGCAAGATTCACATTTTCAAAGAAAAGTTTGTTCTTGTCATTTTTAGTATAAATGTCCATGTTGTTATTCAGAATACTTGTGCTGTTTTACATTTTCATCATTTGTGAAATTAAAGTCCTGTCTGGCTGTCTTATATTGAGCACTTATTTCCATTTTAAAAATTTATTATTTCAAAGAATATTGATATGCAGTGACGTCATTTCCTTTAATTTACTTCCATCTATGTTTGAATACATTAATTTAATATACATTTTAATGGGTTGTTTTATTTTTGTTTCCTGTACATGCAGTATTGATTTTCTTTTCTTTTTCTTTTTTCATCTGGATTATCTTCCAATTTGGTAGCTTACATCTTTTTTTTTTATTATTTCATGCAATAAAGTTTTATTCAGTGATTGGAACTTGAATTTAAAAATTATAATTGTTAAAGTAACATATGCTCATGATATTATAAATTCAAGCAGAATAGGGAGATGAAAATCAAAGTTAAAGTCTTAAACACACACACACAGACACACACACACACACACACACACACACACTAAAGCCAAAGTTAAAATCTTTTTCCACTCTCCTGAACACTCATTTTCAGACCTCATATTTGTTTTGGATTGAGGTTACCTCTCTAACACTAAATTATATGTTTATACTGGCATTTGTTGGCTTATCAAATTTAAATATTATTTACTGACTTCCCAATATAGAAGAATAATTTAGATTATGTGTAATATTTGCATCATCTTTATCTTTTTTCTCTTCTTATCCAAAGTGTTGCATATAGATAATGCAGTTATGTTATATATTTTTGTATTCATATATATTATATATATAATTTATAATCTCAAATAATAAAGGTAAATTATTTCTTGATCCATCACTTTCGACAACACTGTTTCCTTCCTTCTCAGCTATTTAAAATGAAATTAGCACTCTTCACTCACTTTTACCTTGTCCTTCATCACCTTCCAACTTCTCTCGGAATGCTGTTTACATTTTATTCTTTTCTGGAATTATAATTAAGCCTTTTTTGCTTTGTCTAGAGACTTTGAAAATTGAAAACCAAAACATATCTCCAATATTATAGTTACATAAACATTAATCACTGCAAGGACCGTGATTGAACCTGGGGACCAAGCCTGAATCTTTTCAGGGAAAGTGTCCTTTCAGCATCAAGGGCAAATTAGCTCCCACTTTCTTAAGTACATCAGAGGATCAGAAGAATGACATATGTTGGTTGATTTCCCTTTTCAACTATACATTTTTTATATATTTTTTGTCTACAGATTCTAATTTTTTTCCTTTTTTCTCCAATCAGATGTCCTACTCTTTTCTGAATTCTTTAGGGCTTTGCTAAACACATTTGCCTCCCCTGAAATAATATATGAGAGGTAGACTTTCAGACTTTGCTTTGCTGGATGGAGATTTATAGGGAGAAGCTGGGGGGTGGGGTGGGGTGACATACAAGGTAGGAGATAGAGACCCAGGCATCTGCAAGCATTGACTATAGCACTCAGTTTGCTTTATTCTCCATTGAGATGCTCTGCTTCATATTTATTGTAGGTTTCTTTTTTTCTTCAAATTTCTACCTTTTCCACCCCTGGTTTAAAGAGAGTAAGTTCTTTTTTTTAATTTAAGATTTTTTTTCTTTCTTTGAGAAAGAGAGAGAGAAAGAGGGAGAGCACAAGTGGTGGGGAGTAAGAGGGACAGAGGGAGAAGCAGACTCCCCGCTTAGCAGGGACCCTGGCTTCACGACCTGAACCGAAGGCAGTCGCCTAATCGACTGAGCCACCCAGGCGAATAAGTTCTGCCTGTTGTCTTCATTGTCAAAAGGGTCCTCAGTTCTTCAGATTTTGGGCTCAAATAAGCTATGATCATTATGCATGAAAATGTAATTGAAGTAACAAGGTGAATTGAAAGAGCATTGAGGTTAACTGCATGGTCAGGATTCATTCATTGAAGAAACAGCTATTGAGTATACATGATGTATCTGGCCCCATTCTAGGTGCTTTGTACAGTAGAGAAGTAGATAAAGTTTGCCAGTATTAAGCCTACATTCTAGAGTAGAGTGGAAAGCAGTAAAGAAGCAAACGAATAAATACAGATGATAATTTCATCTTGAATCAGTGCTATGAAGCAAAAAATTGTATGATAGGCAATGACTATCATATCACAGTGACTAATTGAGATTGGGTGGTCTGGGAATAATCAAAATAGTATAAGAGATATTTTGAATAAGCATGACTCATGAAGTAATCAAAATGCAAATTAGTTTTTGTCACTTGCTATCCTTTAGAAATTTTATTTTATGACAGTAATCTTTCTCTGACTGCAGATAAATTCTTGGACAGGTTGAGTGACTTTTCCATTCTTTTTTAGGTGATGTCACAAACACAGTCTCCATTCTGTAATTGGAATGACTACTCTTAGATATTAAGCCATCCTTAAATATTCATTCAGAACCATCCTCAAGTATTCATTTTCTCCTTTCTACATGCCAGGCCTTTGGGGGCAGTGACATAGTGGTGGTGGCGGCTGGCTTTTGTTCTTTACCTTTACTCATCCTCACCATGTATAGTTGTACAACATGCATATAATTTGGTCTCAGCCTGGATCAAGAGGTGGGGGTTGAGTAATGAGAGGAGATAAAGGTATAGGGGAGTTCTTACTTAGCTATTTGGCTTTTTCTTTCCTTCCTTCTTTTTTGTTTTTAAGATTAGTTATTTATTTAGACTCCATGCTGAGCAGGGAGCCTGACTTGGGGCTCAATCTCAAGACCCTGAGATCATGACCTGCGCCAAAGGCAGATACGTCACCCACTGAGCCATCCAGGCCCCCTTGGCTTTTCCTTTCTTTGATGACTGATCGATGATGAATGCTGACATTGCTGGGTGCTTTCATGGCTCTTCAGAGATTCCTCCCTGGGCTCCTCTGACTCCAACTCTGCATGATGCACATTCGCCTTTGGCTGAAGCTCTTCACTCCCCATATGCATGACTCACTTCCAGTCCACAGGCATCTTTTGCCCGAAAGACTCTGAGAAAGTCAGATAAAGCTAACTCAGCATCTCCATTCTGATTCTTTCACCCAAGGAGTTAGTACAACTCATCTCTTGCCTCTTCAGTTTCCCAGGTAGAAATCAGACCTTGTTCACTCTCTGCCTGCCTAAGGGATTGCATACCAAGGTCTTCCAGTAGACCCGAGGCTGACAGTGCAGGGGCATCTCTCTTCTCCAACCCCAAATGGGGAAGGATAGAGAATATCCTCACAAACCTTCCTTCTTTCAATATCTTCTTTTGACTATTTGCTATTTTCAAAGTGAATAAAATGTTCAAGTGTTGTGAAACTAAAACTCATGATGTCTCAAATATTGACATCTTGGTCTGATATCTTACTCGGAATTTGATATCTTCTCCATCTTGTCAATAATCTCATCATCATCCTATTACAATAATTAATGTTACTGAGTGCTGTTCAGTCACTGTTCTATGTGCTTTATGCACATTAACCCATGTAATCCTTACAGCTAAAACTATTAATTACTATCAATACTCTCATTTCATAGATGAGAGAAGTGAGACTCACAGAGGTTGAATGACTTGCCCAAGAATGCTCAGGTAGTAAGTGGCAAAACTAGAATTCAGATCCAGAGAATCTGGCTCTAGAGCCCATGGCATGCACTATCTCTCAAGCTGGGAAAGCCTATCTGCCTAACTCCCACTGAGCTGAGACCTGAATACTGAGTAAATGCCAGCAGTGCAAATGTCCAGGGGCAGAATGTTCTCAGTAGCAAGTTGTAGATCTGTATTGCTCTTCCTCTTGCAGTTCGGTAGCATATCGCCTTGTTTCTGCCTTTAGCTGGTGCTTGATTCTCTCATAGTGAGCCAACTATCAACTGACATTTCTGGTCTTCCTAGTTTAGCCATATAACTACTACTACCTGCCACCTGGGACAAGGATCTATTCTGGGCATCTATCCAAAGGAAATGAAATCAGTATCTAAAGAGACAACTGCACTTCCATGTCTATGGCAGAATTATTCACAATAGCCAAGAAATGTGTCCATCAATATAGGAAAGAATAAAGAAAACATGGTACATATGTATAACATATAATATTAATCAGCTTTAAAAAAGAAAATCCTGATATTTGCACCAACATACATGGACTTGGAGGACATGGTGCTGAGTGAAACAAGTCAGATAGAGAAAGACAGAAACTGTGTGATCTCACTTACATGTGGAACAGTCAAACTCATAGAAGTGGAGAAGAGAGTGGTAGTTGCCAGGGGGTGGGGAGTGGGGGAAATGGAGAGACACTGGTCAAGGGGTACAAAGTTTCACTTATTTTCTTAAAAATATTTTATTTTATTTTATTCATGAGAGACGCATAGAGAGAGGCGGAGACGTAGTCAGAGGGAGAAGCAGGCTCCCTTTGGGGATCCCCAAGAGGGAGTCGATCCCAGGACCCTGGGATCACGGCCTGAGCCAAAGGTGGCTCAACCACTGAGCCACCTAGGTGCCCCCAAAGTTTCACTTATAAGTTATGGAGATCTAAGGTACAGCAATGTGGGTATAGTTGATAATACTGTGCTGTATACTTGAAATTTGCTAAGATGGTGGGTCTTAAGTGTTTGTCCCAAACACACAAAAAATGGCAACTATGTGAGGTGATGGATATATTAACTCGCTTGATTATGGTGATCATTTCACACTGTGTTTGTGTATCCAAACATCAATTTGCATACCTTAAATATATACAATTTCTTTTGTCAATTACACTCCAATAAAGCTGGAAGAATTCTAAAAAATAAAAAATTTGGAGACAAGCTTGGCTGATAAAAATCAATCTTTGGGTGTCTGATTCCAGTTTTCTCCTGGGGGAAGGAAAAGAAGCGAGCAAATTCAGATTTGTTGAAATTTAGCAATTCACTTGTATCAAAGGTATCCAGGTACCTTTGATATTTGCTTGGCATTTTTACTTGATCTAGTTTCCAACTGTATTTCGAGGCAAAAGAGTTTACATTTATTTACAAATCAAGCAAGGAGCCCAAGTTGCTAGGTCCATGAGACCCCGAATAAGACCAATTATTCACCAGTGGTTCTCAACTGGGGTCAGAATGCCTTTCAGGGCATTCTGAAATGTCCAGGGGGCTTTTAGGTCATCGCTATGCCTGAGAAAAATGCTAGCATTTAGTTGGTAGGTCCACAGAAGCTTAAACTCTCTGAAAGGTAGTGTCCCAAATAATGAAAATTGGTCATATCTTATTGCTTCTATGGAATGTTCCTCTGAGAGATGTCATTGTAAAGGCAATTGACATAAGTGAAGACAAAGCACTGAGGTGGGCTTGTTCACCTGCACAGAACTAGTGCTTCCTTTACTTCACCTTATCAGTAATGGAAATGCCTGCCACTCATCCATCTATTGGAAACAGTTACTACCTTGGCAGCTGGAGTAAATAAATGACTTGCCTTTTAAAAATAATTAACTCTTTCTTCCCATGTTGATTGGGACTGAACTGTGCCAGGTCCTATACAATTGTGATTTTGTTAAAAGAGATACTGGATGTGGGTGAAGTGTGCTCTTTCCAACACGGGGCATTATCTAACATGGTGGTTCTGGGACCAGGATAGAGAATGGGTGTGGGGGTCTCCTCTGTGTGGGCTACGAGGTGGAGAGGAAAGCACAAAAGGATCTAAGGATGATTTTCTAACCATTTGCCCTGAGGGATACCAAGTTTCTGGCAACCAAGAAGAACTAGCTCCTTATTTCAAATGTGGGCTATCTCAGGTGAATGAATAGTTAAGGTAAGTTTCTGGACATGGGTTTGCAAGGATAAAAAATTTATTTTTTCTGCCTGTCTCTGATATCAAATGACGTCCTAGAAAAAATAACATTAGTTTGTGACTTAAGATTTGTTTATCCCACAATCTTGTATATATTGGCAGCAGCTTAATAACGAATTATATTTAATCTGTCCTCCTAATGCTCTTCCCCTCCTCTCTTCCAAAATGGCCCTGGAATGTTGTGTAACAGATAATGGCTTGTCACTTTTGATTTCCCCTTAATCTGAGGAAAAGGCTTTCTGATAATGTCTGAAAGGCAAGTAGATATAACTTTAGTCAACACTGTATCACCGAAACTCATTATAAAGTAACATTTACCCATTTTTATAAACTTTTAAAGAACAACATCTCCTCCCCTACATGGTGCCAAGTATTTCTCTAGCCATATATGCATTTTAGGGCACTTTGACTCTCTCTGTCTCCATTTCTTGTCACGCTAAGTCATTATTGAATAGGTCTTTCAGTTTCTTCCTTTAGCTCCGATGAGTTTATCTCCTAAAACTTCCCCTCGGCTTGAGTTACTCAAAATGATCAATGAAGGATCTGAATTCTCCTCATAACTGGCAGGGCCTCGTTTCTCTCAGAGAACTATTGACTTGACATTAGACATACCGCCTGTCTATTTGACATGCATGAGATGAGTGAAGATTGCTTAGTCTAGATTATTCTCAGGGCCATCTCATCATTGCCATGCAGAAAAAAAAAATAGTAGAGAGGATCCATGATGAAAAGATGCACGAAATATTTTGATTCTTCCTGACAGGGCTCTGTCCATATGGCTCTTGTACCAGTGTGCTAAGGGGGAGTGACAATTGTCAAAAACTTTATTGGGAACCATAACAGAAGGGGGTTAGAGGGGAAATCAGGCTGGTAGAGAGATGGCCTTGAAGGGTGGCCCTGAGAGGGAAGCCAAGTCTTCCCAGTACTATTGTCAGACTGAGTGAGGTTAGTGAGGAACTCAGGCTGTTTCCAAGAATGTAGGGCACAGGAGAGAGGGGATCCAGAATTTGGTCAGTGTCAGGGGTTATTGATTTACTCCCATCTGTGGAGGTGATACCAAAAGCTCTGGAGAACACCATCATTTTTTAAGGGAAGAATGACTAAGAAAAACCAAGCAGGCTACCAGGGCTCTCGGTTACTTGTGGTTTAGGACCTAGGACAGGGATGTCAGAACTGGGATGTTAGGTAGGGAGTTAATGTGGAAGCCAGGCTTTTAGATCCAGATGAAAAGAGTATGGGAGAAGGATCCCTGTGTCAAATCCAGGACAACAAAAATGCAAGGGTGTCTTGTGTTTGACGGTAAAGGAGAGTCAAGGATCCAAGCTCTCCTACTAGAGTTCAAGATTTAAAAACATTTTTACTCATTTTTTCTTTCTGATTTAAAGACCAGAAAGATCTTATATAAATATATATGTATTATAGGTAACTTAGAGAATACAACAAAGTACAACAAGAAACCCCTTGTGGCCTTACACCAAGAAATAGCTGTTGGGTGATTCCCACACCCTTTCTGTGTTCTCTATCTTTGATGTGCACTGGCACAGCATGCCACCTTCAGTAACATCTGTCGTGCAGTGATTCTCAAAGGGGCTAGGAAAGGAGACACGGGATATGTGGGGAGACCCTGCAAGCAGACCACAGGAGACAAGCTCCATCTGGGCTTTCCCAGCCTGGCCTGCGTGCACACTGGGATTTGAGCCCTGAATGACCCAACTTCCTGCACACAGAAGCAGCTCTGCTCAGATGAAGGCACATAGTGTCTTGTTTTGTTTTACATTTAAAAATTAAAGTGTCTGTCTCAATCAAGTTCAAACATTTCTCGAATTCATACTTCTAGAAAGTATGGCTGAAGAGATATGGTGTCTGCCCAAAGGAAACTTCTAATTTGAGATGGTACAGATAAATACATAACTACACTGACTGGCAAAAACTTTTAGGCATTTAAGTTAACTTTGGGGGTGAGGAGTTATGTTATTTTAAGGCAAGCCCTCAGAGCGCAGGAGATGTGGCATTAAGTACCAGAAGGGAGGGCGGGATTCTACAACCTAGTCTGCGATCTCGTGAGGTGGTGAATCACAGAGCCTAGACCAGGAAAGACGAGATGTCACTCCAGGGACCCTGAAGGCACAGGGGCCGGAGGTGGGTGAGCAGATCAGATCCTATGACACAAGAGACAAAAATATCTATAGGAAAATATTCCTTGGAAGGATGCTGGAGGCTCTGGTATCTGACAGAGACAGATAGACCTTCAGGAGAAGCTATCTCATGACATGGCAGGAAGTTTTAACATAGAGTCAATGTTCTGGAAGAGTCAGGAGCTTCTGACCTCATTCAATTTTCCTGAATTCTAGGGAATAGATAGTGTTATAGGTGAAATAGTGGTGTGATGACATTTGACCAACCAGGGTGAACAAGAAGCAGGAACTGATGGTGGAATCTGGTCCCTGTGCTCTGCTGAATAGCACAGAAAGCAGGACAACCTGCCAAGTGCTGAGCTCAGTCCCAGCCCAAGAAAAATGGCCTCTTGGTGTCATATTATTCTGTCAGAAGAGGAGACAAATCTCCCTGTCACGTCCTGCTGTTATGAATCTGTGTAAAAGTCCTAGGGAGAGATTCAGTGTCATCAAATCTCCATACAATTACTTTAAAGTATTGGCTAGAGTTTTACCACAAATGACAAGTCCCTTAGATTTATAGGCTTTAGAGACCATAGGTAATGGATATCGAACATTGGAAAAGAAACTTGTCTTGGATGTGCTGATGTAGGATGTTTTTTCCCCAAAGACTCAACAGAGCTTTTCTCTACTGAATCATGTAAGTGTTAATAATTCCTTTGCTTTGTCTTTCATTTCCTATTTCTGTGACATATATGTAGTCCTGGTAAGGAACATGGATGATGCATAATCATAGCCCTGGCCTCTTTAGCTTGTTGGTGAAGGACTATTTCAGCAATCTGACCAGCATTAGGGAGGTTATGGAATGACCAAGTGGAGAGGGAGCTCTTCCCTTCACTGAACCCAGGCAAATGAGGGTTCAGGAAGAGGGGAGACAAAAGTCTGGCTCAAGCTGCTGATAGAGGAAAGGTTAATGGATAGAATGTAGGTAATTATAGGCTTGGCACTTGAAATCCCTTTCATGTAAAGAAGCAAATGGGATTCTTTCTAAAATGCCCGTTCCCAGTTAAAGAGAGAACCAATTCTAGGAGTGGTCACCAGGCAGAGGATATGTTGGTATCACTCCAATATGGTCAAACATTTAAGTCCCTGCTATATATTAAGGTAAAATAGAAATTTAAAAAGAGTACCATGTACAGGCTAAATGTGTACTGTAAATGTTTGTCTAGGGACAGAAGAAGAGTCTTTTTTGTTTTTAAGCATAGCATTTGGAGTTTATAGGAGGGCCGTGGGATTGTATTTACTCATTCCCTTTTTGTTTGATGGCTTTATCAGACTGTGAGTAGACAACCTAGGGTCAAATCACTTGAAGGCACAGTGAGCAATTAATTAAGTGATGGTTTGCTTATATAATGCTCCCTTCCTTGGCCAATCAATCAATCAATAAATAGAATAACACTAAAGAAAAAAAATCCTTCAGCCAACTATTTTGCTCTTGAAAGCAACTGTATTTTCCCCACTGAATTAAAATTGTTTTATCCAAAGATGTATTCCAACCCAAATGAAACACTTGGGTTGGGGCACCTGGGTGGCTCAGTCGTTGAGCATCTGCCTTCAGCTCAGGTCATTATCCTGGGGTCCAGGGATTGAGTCTCGCATCAGCCTCCCCGCAGGGAGCCTGCTTCTCCCTCTGCCTACGTCTCTGCCTCTCTCTGTGTTTCTCATAAATAAATAAATAAAATCTTAAAAAAAAGAAACACTTGGGCATTCTTGGCAAAGCTACCTCCCTACAAGGTTAGCTCACAGATATCATAATCTGTGAAGGTGTTTTGGAAGTATGTGAGCATCAGGGCCAAGCCAGGGGTAAGGGATGTCACCACATTAGGAGTCCAGTTGAATACTTCATTAGGACTTAAGAGAATAGAGAATAAAGTGAATAAGCCATTAATAGTTTCATAAGCCAGTATGTTCCATTGGCATTTCAGGTTCTAGCCATAGATAAAAGGGATGAGAAGGAAGGAGAAGCTCGGAGTTCTGTTCCTGTCTAGGTGGTCCAGAGGACTGTAATGACAGTCTGTAAGCTATTTTTGATGTTTCTAAAAATCTATGAGGAATTCTACATATTGTACATATTATACATATTTATTCATAGTAACATTCACAGAGTAATTAATTTTTTTTTGCTGTGGGCTGCGATTATATAAATTCATTGTTGTAATATATTCTTCTCAATCTATCCAGAGTTCTCATTATTGGCAGCTGCATTTGTTAGATTAATGAAAAAGAAAAATGAATTATGACTTAATATGTACTTGTTTGTAGACAAAATCTTTTAAACCATGAGGTCTATGGGATGAGATAATAAGAACTTTAGTGGTAAAATATTTGATAATTACTATCCTAGAGAAGAGACACTCCATCTGGTAGATCTGATAAGTTTCTGCTATATCATGGGGCCTCAGGGATGCTCAGTGATTATGTATGTCTCATCTTTATTCTAGTTACAAAACAAATATATCTTAGGCTTTCTGAATAGACACAAATCAGAGCTAAATAAATACACAAAAGGTCAGCTTAGTGTGAGCCTAAGGTGAGTGATATTTGCCATCTTGCAATGAAATTAATTTTATGAGGGAATTTTTTTTTGTGAGGTTCAGGGGCTCACTTTTCACACCTGAGAATGCAAAATGAGTAGCTAGACAATTGCTCTTGCCTTTAAGCAATGCCCAGACGGGGAAGGATTGCTCATGGGCTTCAACAGATCTATCGATCAGCTTCATTTTTTAGGAAAGTGTGGTACCATTTGAAGAAGTGTCCCTTCTATTTCTATCCAAGAAAGAGTCTAAAAAAAAAAAAAAAAGACAGAATCTAGTATTAGAAAATACAGTAAGATTTCAGGAAAAGCACTTGAGTCTCTAAAACTAAAAGTTTTCCATATATATATATATATATATGGAAAACTTCCTATTTAACTTTCTATTTATATTTAAAAATAGAAAAGTCTGGAAGATGTCACCCAGACTATTCATTTCTTCCTAAAGTAAAATCTGTCCAGTGATGAAAAGTTAGGGATGATTGATGTCTAGTTCTTTTTTAATTTGATTGCAGAGAAGATAAGCAGGATATTCACTGGATTGCCCAAAGAGCTTTAGAAAAATAGGGAAAGGAAGGAATCACAGAGAGAAAACTCTGAAATCTGATGTCCTTACTATTTGTCCAGAAAGGGCTCTCTGTGGTTTTCAAGGCCAACGGAGGCTTGAGAGAAGGTAAGCTCTACCATGGTACATGTGTTGGGTGCAGCTTAGAAAGACATGGTCTTCAGAAAGCTTCTGCTTCGAGCTTTTCGACTTTCTTAGTGAATTATAAACTTTCCCAAAGGTACCAGTTCACCTGTAACAAATTTGGCTTCTAATCAGGAGAGGATCTTGGATGCAGCACATTTGGCTTCACAGACTGCCTTGCTCCTCAGAAGCTCAGAGCTCTGTAAGAGTTCTTGGCATGACACAGCCATGGATCACCTAATTACCACATTCTGCAGTTTTATTTTTAAGATTTATTTATTTGAGGGGGAGAGGGGCAGAGGGAGAAGGAGGAGAGAGACTCTCAAGCAGACTCAAGTTGACTGCTGAGCCTGACAGTCCAAAGACCCTGAAACCATGACCTGAGCCGAAAACCAAGAGTCAGACACCCAACCAACTGAGCCACCCCTAACTCTGCCCCTAAATTCTGCAGTTTTGAAGCCAGACTCTACTTATGATTTCTAGCTGGTTCTTTTTCTTTAAAAGTGCCACGTTGTTATTTTCTTAAATGCAGAACTATTTGAATATTGCAGAGGAATCTTTAAAAACAGTTACGAGGTATTTTCTTCACTGGGGACAGTTCTATCATCCTGAGATAAGGGACAACTGCTACCTCGGAGATAATTCTGACATCTCTTGGCTGTATTATGGAGATGCAGGAAAGGGTGATTTATTGACGGTGATGGCTATACTGGATGCAGTGCCATTTATTTACAAGAAAAAAAAAATCGTAGGTTAAGCATTTGGCAAAAGCCATCAGTCGAAGAAAGTTTTTTTTTTTTTTTTTTTGGCGGGGGAGAGATATAATGAAAACTATATATGTTAGAAGCAAAGAGGGGGAGGATATAAAGAAAGAACTCAGAACTTTTGTTTGTTTGTTTGTTTTTGTTTAGCCCCAGGTGAAAGATTGAGAAAAGAATCAGATTTTATAAAAACTTCATTCTTTTTTCTTCTACTCTTCCCCCACCCCTCAGTACCACCAAAAATCAGCCCAGCCTTTGAGAAAAACTTTAATTAAGCTTGCTCTGAGAAACATCTGAGTTTCTTTACTCCATTTTCTTTCAGAGGCCCTTTGGGAGCATGGTTATTGAGCACTGTATATTCCTTTTTGTTGTCTAGCCGTAGCTGAAAGAGAGTTCATCTATCAGATGCCCCTCTTTACCTGAAGCCTCCTCAACCTTGCCCCAGGGTCCTGACCTCCTGTTGTGGTGACCCTGCCAAGTACTTCCATCCACACCAGCACGACCCTGCAGCCCTCTCTCATTTCCAAATGTAGGAGCTGTCAGCCAGCAGTTTGATATTTTTAGCTTAAGTTCTCTTATTTTGTATTCAACACAGTGTTTACTTTGCAAGGAACAGTAAGAATGTGGGGTTATTGCCAAGACCTTAGGTTTAAAACAAGAATCATATTTTAGCTCTTAATCTCTATGCACCTGTAATGTCTGCAGCATTGTTTCAGCACCTCCAAGTCTTATTGTTAGCATGTTCTGACAATAAGAGGAAAAATTTTTAAAAGGTATTCCCAGATATTCCCCATCCTTCTGCACTAAGGTAATGTAACAGCTAATTACTCAAAACTCAAGCTTCTCAGCAAGTGAAACCTCAGGGTTAGATCATTGTTGTGCTCTGTCTGGATCGAGAAGGGGAAAAATTCAATCCATGAAATGATAAGGAAGTTGATTTTTCAAGGTAATATAATAATTTTCATCATTATCATCCTTTGTAAAATAATAGTTGTAGCAAAAGGGAATACGATTCAGTAATGAATGAGAGTGATGAATAATGAGATGGAGGATGATACTATGGAAATAATGGAGATTGATTTGCTTTTGGAAGAGAAGGCTAAGGTATCTACTATCCAGGAAGAGTTTTAGTCACAAAAAAATGAACCGGTGTTCTGTCTGCTAAGGACAGAATAAGATGAAAAGGGCTTACAGTAAGGCAGGAGAGATTCCAGTTGGATCTGATGAGGATCTTCAGGACTATAATGAGATTGGCTCCTGAAATGGAATGTTCAGGAAGGCTACTTATTTTCTTTCCCTAGTGACCTTAAATGACAAAAGAGACAACCATTTGTTGTGAGCGGTTTGCCTGCAGACAGGCAGAGAGGGTGGATGGCTTCTGGAAGAACCTTGAAGCTTACATATTTCTATTCTCTGATAGTTCCTTTAATGTTATTTCCCTTGAGATATGTTGCAATGGAATGGAGATTATGGTTTCTTATTTTGGTTAGAAGTGTTCCAGTTCCCACAGTCCTCCATCTGACAAATCTCAAGGTCAGCTCTTTCACTCATCCCTCCCTCTTACCACACCCACATTCGCACTGGACTGACCTACTACAAATGGCTACAACATTGAAAATGTTGGGTAAGTATCAGGTACTATGCCAAATGCTGCTTTTCAGAACTAAATGCTAATCCTCACGGGCAACATTTAGAAGAGCCATTATCCATCTTCCACTAAATAAAGTATAGATGCAGAAATGGGAACTAACTTCCATAACCTAATGATAGAAGATAACTTCAAACTCTAGTCCTCAAATCTAAAAATGTGCCCTTTTTGAGCATGTCATGAAATGAGAAACAACTAGAAGCCATTGTTGAACTTAACTCCTCTGTTGTGTAAGTTGGGGAAAGTACTTAACATTTCTCCCCTGAATGTCCCCATTACTTTGGGACTTGGCTCCTTTTTTAATTAAGATATACAAAACCCTATGGAGAAGTGGAATGATAGCTTAGTTTTATATTGTATGGCATCTGGCCTGATCTTAAGTTGATGATAATCTTTTGCCGCACGTATCTCTTGTTCATATGTCCCAGGAGAGATCTGCTTCCTAAGAGAAGCTCTCAGAGGTGCTTGTCTTCCCGTGCCCAGCTTGTATGGAACTACTTTTGAATTAGGATCTTTACCCTGATAACCATTTGTGGCCAGGGTGCTGCGTGGCATCACCCCTTGCAAATGGCATGACCAAAGGAGGTCTATATAAAGAATACAAGACGTACTATATATTGCCTCAATGGCAGTCATGTTACCATATATAAATGTATCAAATCAACAGGTTGTACAGCTTAAATTTACACCATATTATATGTCATATATATTCAATAAAAACATACAGTTTACACTGGCACTTCTTAGAAAGGTTCTATGTTTGTGACTCCTCTCCAATATATCATTCATAAAATTTAGTGTTTGTAGAGTACTTGGAGATCATCTTGTTCAGATAGAGCAAATGCTTATAACTTATGATCTGTCCCTAAACTGATTGGATGTGGTTTCTTGGAAAACAGAGAGAAGGATTTTGAGACTATATCCAGGCTCATGTTTGCCACGGTCATGAGGGAGAGGGAAGCATCTGTGTCTCATTACGTTATACTTAGTATTTTCAAGTTTTAATTTTATAGATAAGATAACTACAATCTAGATAGATTTCTGTCTTGGCCAATAAGATCTCCAAGGAGATAGGCACAATAAACCCTGTCTAATGCTATAAATAAGGTCCCAAAAATTTCAATTGCATAACATGCAGAAGAAGTTCATTATTGCAAGAATAATGAAAAACAGTTCTTTTTGGTCAGCCTGCTTGTTGCTATAAGAAAAAAAGCTGAAAAAAAATTAAAAATCTATTAGCTATATAGAGATAGGCTGACAACTACAAGTACTTGAATGTGTACTGAACGTCCATTTCTTGCTCTGTCCCCTCCCTACTGCAGAAGGTAAGAACACTAGCTTGGCTCTTTTGAGAACAGGGGCTGGGAAACATTAGCTTATCACTTTGTATTCTAGTTAGCATCTAGTTAGCATGGGGCGTGTTATGATAGGATTTTACTGTAATTTAGTGCTTTTCAATGAAAAGTATTTCAAATGATAGTTAGTGAAGAACAAATGCTCACCCCCTGGGGGCCTACGAGTATAGATCACAGTGAATCTCTGAGAGTATAAAATCTCCAAGAAGAATACTGGTGTTTTATCTTAAAATTTACTTGAATTTTAATATCCAAATTTGATTTAATATGTTAGGTTTAAATGAGATTGGTGCTCCAGGAATAATAATAAAAACAAAAGCTGAGTTTTATCCTGTACTGGCACATGACTATATGAGTTCCCCAGATTGAGAGTGATGGAAACAGAGGATCACATGATGTAACTAGTATGTTTTTTGACTATTTAAGCTAGAGAAAGTCTGAAAGAGATTGGCTATAGTATCTTGCCCCGATACTATATCCCTTTTTTTTTCCATGTCCCTTTTTCAGGTTTACATGTTTTTGCTGAATCTTTTCAATTATGTATTTATTTATCATTTTATTTAATTCTCCTCGTCTTACAAAATTGTCAGCTGACTTTAATGCATTTTATGTTTTAATTTTTTATCTTTTTATTTATTTTTATTATTTTTAAAAATAAAGTTTATTAAGTGCAAAAAAAAGATGATTGCAAGAAGAGGAGGGTGACTCTGGCCGGGAGACAGCTCTGATCTTCAGCTCGGCAAAAGGACTTTAGTGATTTTTTAAAAAACTGCCTTTGTTCTGCTATGGAGGCAGCTCTAGTGCCCATCCATTGAGGAATGGATAAAGAAAGTGGCGCGCGCACACACACACACACACACACACACACTGGACTATTACTCAGCCATAAAAAAGAATAAGATCTTGCCAGGTTGTAACAACCTGGGTGGGCCTAGAGAGTATTATGCTAAGTGAAATAAGTCAGACAGAGACAGACAAATAACATATGATTTGATTTATATGTGGAATCTAAAAAATAAAACAAATGAACAAACAAACATAGTTGCCAGAGGGGAAAAGGGTGGGGGAATGCACAAAATGAGTGAAGGGGAGTGGGAGATACAGGCTTTCAGGTTGGAACAAGTAAGTCATGGGGGTGAAAGGTGCAGCAGAGGGAGTATCGTTCCATGGTATTATGCTAGCACTGTATGGTGACGACTGGCAGCTACACTTGTGGTGAGCACAGCATGACATATAGACTTGTCCAATCATTATGAAACTAATGTAACATTACGTGTCAACTGTACTTCAATTAAAAAAATGTTTAGGGGCACCTTGGCTTAGTTGGTCAAGTGTCTGCCTTCAGCTCAGGTCATGGTCCCAAGTGTCTTGGGATCGAGGCCCACGTTGGGCTTCCTGCTCAGCGGGGAGTCTGCTTCTCTCTCTCCCTCTGCTTCTCTCCTCTGCTCGTGCTCACTCACTCTCAGATAAATAAATAAATAAATCTTTAAGAAAAATTTTAAAAAAACTGCGTTTGTTCTAAAACAGGACTCCATTTTCAGGTAAAATGTTAATGGGATCCTAGTGCATAAAGTGTAAATGTGGGATGAATGAGGAGGAAGAAGAGAGCCTGGGGTAGCTTTACCTCCCTCACCTGGATGGTCCCTTCCGTACCCTCTTAGAAAACTGGGTCTGATAGTTACAATTTTCAGGGAATTTTCTTAAGGAATCTAGTTAGTTATGAAAACATATGCTTCATTTTATTTTTTTGAATATAGAGAGACAAAAATTCAACCCTTCCAATCTCTCAGAAATTTGGGAGAACAGAGTATCGTTAAATATTAGAAATTCTTTAAAAGTCACTCAAATTGTACGCCTTTGGTTAAATAAGGAATAGAAATGTTAATTAGTAACATTTTATTATTTTTAGGTGTGCTTATTTTAAAACATAGTGTTATATTTTTTTTTTAAAGATTCATTTATTTATTTGAGAGAGAGTCAAGCATGAGTGGGGGGAGAGAGGGAGGGAGAGGGAGAAACCTCAAGTAGACTCTCAGCTGAGTGCAGAGCCTGATGTGGGGCTCGATTCCAGGACCCTGAGATCATGACCTGAGCCAAAATCAAGATCGGACACTCAACCGACTGAGCCACCCAGGTGCCTTGTGTTGTATTATATTCTAAAAGCACAGTGAGTGGAGAGGTAGATTAATGCACAGGTAACTGTGTCAGGACGGGTTTTAACAATTTGGACAATAAGGCTCTCCACTGAGACCTAGTGCTCTGGAAACAGCTTATCCAAACTATAGTCACAATCGCTAAGAAAGTATAACGAACTTCAAGAACTGGCCTCAGACCCAGACCTGTGATGCTATTGGCATATCACAACACAAAAGCTGCTCTAGAGTGTTTCTAAAATATTCACTACTACTTGTACTTTGTCTTTTTAAAAACATCCCTGCCTTTCCATTTCTGCTATTTTGCTTCATAATTATATAATTTTTATCATCTGCTTCACAGGTGAAGCACCTGATAAGTATCTGCAGTAAGGATATGTCAACTGATTCACAGCTTCTCTAAAAATATTTTAAAATTGTTTATTGTTGTGGGTTTTTTTTTTTGGTTTTGTTTTGTTTTAGAAATTTAGCCTATGGAATGAACTGTTTTTTGAGGTGGGAAAATGGACATACACAATGTACTGATATATTTAAATTGAATTATTGTCGAAATGTATTAAATGCTTTTAAAAAATACAGAAATTAGATTCCTTAAGAATGAGGTGTCCTTGCATTGTATATTTCTTTTAATGTCTATTACAGACAAAAAAGTTTCACCTAATAAGGCTGCTTTCAATACTTTTAATTTTTAAAGATTCATGTTGAAGTTACAATCTTTAGAACTGTTATTACAAATTATACTTTTCCTTGATGGTTTGTTTACACATTTGATATTAAGATTATATTTTTTACTGATAGTTTAACTTCTACGAGTCTAGGATAAAATTTTAAGATATTTAGGCCAGAGATTGAGTAGACTACTTTCTTTTTGCCAGGACACACCACTTGGTTCTCCCCCCACTACACACCCACATTTTTTTTTTTTAATGCAATGAGCCTTATAAGATACGAAGTTCCAGGCAAAAATGTTTTCCAATGAAGTCCCTTTTATTTTATACTTCCATCAAGCAACAATCAGATACCCCACCGGTTTCTTAGCCCTTTGCTGTTGAGATTTCTTCCTTTGCTTTCAAACTGTGAACAGTGGTAAATCCTTCTGTCTTGGTTTAAAAGGGTCAAAAGAGGCTTCTCATGGTCCAGATATTTGTTGTTATCTTGACCACTGCCTGCTTACGGCTGGGTTCATCCTTTGCTCCTATAAAAGATAAAGATTATTGTGCCTTACAATGACTAATCACAATTTTTCTTTCTCCTGAAAGGCAAGGTTTATTTAATTTTTTTAAAGATATTATTTATTTACTTGAGGGGGCTAGGTGGGTAGAAGGAGAGGGAGAAGCAGAGTCCCCGCTGAGCATGGAGCCCAATGTGGGGCTGGATCACAACCTGAGCCGATGGCAGATGTTTAACCAACTGAGCTGCCCAGGTGCCCCTGTAAGGCAAGATTTATCTCCTAATAGAACACTACAAAACAGCGAGTCATCAATCAGGATAACAGCGATATTTATGATCACAGAGCTGTTTTTAATTGCCTTTCCCTGTTGTAATTTGTAGATATTATGTTATCTTTGTAATGAAGTGGCCAGCCTTGGGGCATGGTGGACTTGGGTGGCACTTGACAATTTTTAAGCCCACCCTTCTAGATACAGACAATTTTGTTATGTGGCCAATGATCAAGAGTCTTGCTCTGCAGGAATTTTAAAGATTTTCTTGGCATAGTTGAAATGGCAGCTACTAAATTGTTGTAAATCTCATGAGACAAATCAGAGCACTGGAGAGAATAGATGCCAAATGAGAACCTTATGACGTTTTGAAGCAGAACAAAGCCAAACAAATTGAGTAAGCTCCTTCCTTGACACTACTTATAAAGAAACAGGTACTAGCTTGAGTGGTACCCAGGAACCCACAACTAGGTATGTTGTCCTATTTAGAAATCACAGTAGGACTACTATGTGGATACCATGATTATTGCTATTTTAAGAGAATTGCTCATAGAAGGGCAAGGTTTTTCTTTTTGCGGAACATGAAGTCTGTGAAAATGCAACGTGTTTAAATATATATTAAAAACCCCACTGCCATCCCATAGCATTGATGGAGCAGTTGACCCCGGAAACGAACAATTTAAACATATGCAATTGATCATCTTCACCACGGGAAGAAAATCCACGCTATTTATCATTCGCTTATAAAGATGCTACAGGTAACAAAGGGTTACTGGAGGAGGTCATGGAGAGGACGTGACCTCTCGGTGACCCCGAGCTGGACCTGGGCAATCAGAGGCTCCTCCTGCGTTTCTCAGTGAGCAAGGTGACCTTGAGGCCTGGACTGAATGTGAGTGAGTGAGTTCTCTTAAGGTCTCTCAACTTTTGAGATCCTGGCGGAAGGATGCGGAGAGCTACTCCTCTTACAGGCGCCAGAGACAAGCCTCTAAGTCCGGGTTCCTCAGGATGGGTATGGGTGCACCTGCCACCCTGCAGTCTGTGCACCCCGCTCCGCCTCTTCCTGCATCTCTCCCCACCCTCCCCACCTCACAAGGGGGCAGGTTGGGAACCGACAGCCCTCCCTACCATCTGAGATTTTGTGTTGGATCTATATGTTCTATTTTTATAGTTTCTCCGCCTTAGGTTTTTGGGGAGAAGGGGGAGATGCAGCCCATGCTTGTCAGAAAATGGAAACCGAGCTCGAGATTTTTTTCCCCCTTCATTCTACGTGAAGAAAAATTTCTGCTGCACTGTAAGGAAACGGTTCCAAGATTTTGTGTATCTGCGTTATGTGAATTTTTGTGGGACCGAGACCCATAGCTTTCTTGAACTTTCACAGAGGGCCATGGCTCAAAAATTTTAATTTCCAGGCTTCTCTGGTGTTTGAGGAGGAGGCATAGGTGATGCCATCCTATTTCCTCTACAAGGATTACTTGAAAACTGTATGGAAAGATTTGGGTATAATTAGAAACAGACCGAGCCATTTTCTTTGCATTAGGAAAGTCCTTAGGAAAAGTGAAGTGGCTCACGTTATTCGGATAAAATCAAATGTTAATCTGCAAATGACTTCTTTTGGTATTAGAATAAATCCTTTTATCCAGAAAAAGCAGAATCTGTGAAGAAAAAAAAAGGTAATTGCTATTGAAGCCCTGTGTCCCATGAGCTATCTTGAGTATGAGTCAATAACAGACAGTAGCTGAGGTCTGTTGCAACCAAAGTTTATTTACTGTCCTCTCTCAGTTCAGGGAAGCAAAATTTGGCAATATGGTTCATTAAAACATGTTATTAAAAGGGGGATTAAGTATAAATTAGTGAACACAGGCAAGAGTATTTCCTTACTAATTTTTTTTTTACTGTTTAACTCGAAAGCCTGCTAAATAGGCAAGAATGCTGGACTGATGGGAGTAATGCCATAGCGTAAATAAACTCTTGCTGCATCTGACTCGTACTGGAGACCAAGTTATCTGTTCATAGACACCTGGAGTCACAGTAATCCTTACAATTTTGGCTATGGATATTTAAGTATTGTGGGTTTTTTGTTGTTATTACAGCTGTTCTCTACTTTTCACCAAAGGCAGTGTTAGGGATGAGACATCCTTGCAGCCACTGGAGAGAGTGGCAAGACTGGAGTTTGGAGTCTCAGAGAGCCAGGTTTGAATGCTGGTCTTGCCGTTTATCTTCTCAGTGCTCCTTTGTGGGCTAGTGAAGTACTGGTCCGAGGTCAAAATTTAGCATTGGATGGAATTTACCTCCTGCTTTCGTTTAATTCCAAATACCAGTCCTGGTGAGGCTGGTCCAGAAGAGCCAAGAGCTGTGGCACTCATACTTGTCAACTACTTAATCATCTCTGAAGTTCTGCAGACTTCCTTTATGGTTCTTGTGGGTGGACTTTCCTTATGGTTCTTATGCAAATTGTGTGTGACCTTGGCTAAGCTACTTAACCTCTGAATCTCAGTTTCTTAGCTGTAAAGTGAGGATAATATCCACCTTAATGGGTTGGTTTAAGGGTTGGATATGGTGTATATGGAGCCTCTTACACAGTGCCTGGCTTCAGCTGTTAGCCATTTGGTTTGACATTTGATGTCTAGCCTGTACTTGAGAATATTTAGGCACATAGAGGTCATCACTTTGTGAGGACACCTCTTCCGTTGTAGCTCAGGTCTCATTAATCAATTACTGGTTCTATTTGCTTCCCCAGCATAATTTTACAGTCCGGTTCATTGAACTACTATTGCCAAGAGATGTCTCAAGACTCTTCATCCCTCTGCACACAGTTTAGAATACCAATTTCTCTTTTCAGCATGGCATCTAAAACAGGGTACAATGTTCTGTAAGTGATATGAACAACACAAGCCCAGAAAAGATAGTCTGTCATTGGCAAACTGAGTCACCTTAGAAAACTTTGCACTTCAAATCTTAGGTCCTCATTTTTCTCACCTATAAAATGAGTCGTTTGAGGCAGGCAACACATAGGATTGCTTTTGCCCTAGGATTATATAATTTTGTGTTATTCATATGTATCGGTATTACATTTCTTAGATAGTAGACCCCTTATTTAATTTCACTAACAATGTTTATATATATATATATGTATTTGTATATATAGGTGTATATATATATTTTAATAAACTCTAGGCCCAAGGTGGGCCTTGAACCCATGACTCTGAGATCAAAAGTCCCATGCTCTACCAACTGAGCCAGCCAGATGCCCTATAACAATGTTTCTTTTTAATTGCATGTCTGTCTGCTTTGTGGAAGACTTAGCTATACCAAAAAAAAAAAAAAAAAAAAAAGGCACAAAAATGTTTCTCCTCACAGGGCTTATGCCATTTTAGTGATAAGACATGAAGCAGAGAATTCTTAAAAAGAAAGGATGAGAAAAGTATCTTGTCTGTAGTCATTTTGCTTCCACACAGTGCATAGTTTTTATCTTTAACAAAAGTTAAAGTTATTGTCGATAGCAATACTCTACTCATTAGCAGATAATAAGACACAGTAAAATGAAATTTCTTACGAAAATATATTGTTTCTAGAGATGGCAGGAGGAGCTGACTTTTGTACCTGTCTTTGGCGTTGTGTTTCAGGGCATCTGCAGGTAGGATTAGGAGGAGAACCATAATCATGGAGCACAGTCCATATTATTTATTTGAGTAGGGGAACTGTTTCTCCGTTTCTAAATTGGAAATTGGCTTGGTTCCCATCTGAATTAAAATGATGAACTCTTACAATCTATTGTGAGGCTGAATTATGAGATAGTATCCACACCAGATCAGAAACCATGGTTATCTGTGACCCGAGTGATTTAGCACATAGATGTTGTCTGATGGACCTCTCTTCTTCTCTGGTTGGGGAGCAGATTTCTAGACAAGAACCTCTTACCCTGGAGCCTGAGCTCCTGCACTGCTCTGCTTGTTTCCTCTTTCCCTGTCTATTTATGTGTGTCTGATACTGTTCTGGATATTAACAGGTAGAGATGGATGATAAGGAATTGTGTTTCACCAGCAAATGAGACTGATAAAAATTATTTAAGAACAACAAAAGAAGAAAATCAACAACCTTTAATGGTTTCCTTTCAAACAATGAGAGCCATGCATTCTTTAATGAACTTTTTTCCAGAAGTTTCTTTTCCTTAGGCTGCTCCTTCCCTTCATGGTCTTAGCAGTCTCCTGGAGGCCAAGATCCAAAGAGAATACACAAATAGAGCAGAGCTCCTTTTCCCAGGGGACCCTGACTGCTCTTTGCCTGGGGAGACTCTCAGGTACCGTCTGCCCCAGGCCTTACCTGCCTCAAGGAGCTGAAGTCTCTCCCTCTCTCCAGGGGGATCAGGGCAGAGTCCTGACATTTTTGATGACAGCACATTCTGTGGTGTGCTTAGATTTTTTTTTCCCCAGGCTCGTTTCATCTTGAGCTCATTTTGCTCTAATTTATTCTGGGCTGTGTGTTTCTGCATCTGTCCATTCAGATAAGAGGCAAGTGTGTATGTATGTGTATATGTGTGTGTGTGTGTGTGTGTTTTGTGTTCATCTTTTGGTCATTTGTGTAGCTGATTAAAAGCTATAGATAAATAAGCTATTCAGCACCGAGTGAGGCTAATCATAGATAACATGTGGCGACCTCAGAAGGTTTAATTCTGCTTTTTGTTTGAAAGGCAGAGAACTTGAAAGAGGGTGTGTATCTCAGCACGCTATGCGGGGTCCCAACGCACACTGGGAACAGTTCTTGGCAGGCAGATTTGTGAGCCTTGTGGTGTTTGCCATTTATTGGGATGGACTCTTCAAAGTCCCTCTTCTCTCTTCTGTCATGGTCTGTTTGAGGCTGTTGTCCTTCAAATGGCATCCTCTTGTTAGCAGTTAAACTTGCCCTGCCGTGCTAGCAGACATTTTACTAGTTTGTAATTAAGAAACTCGGTTTTATATGAGTCCTATAAGATCTGTTTGTCAACTCTGCAGATAAACACTTCTGCCCTGGAGGTATCCCAGTGACAGGAACCATATGTCATCATCTCCTGATAAATGTCTAAAGCCACTTGGTTATGAGTTTTCTTCCTGCTTTAATATCTAGCCTTACCCTTATTATTACTTACGGTTCAGAGGGTGTCCGTGATGTGTGAGGCTTGAACAAAATGGAAACTGGCTTGGTTCCCATCTGGGTTAAAATGATGAACTCTTAGACTCTATCCTAAAGCTGAAAAGTGAGTTGAAGTAAATAGCCAAATGATTCAACTGAAAATTTGTATTTAAGAATAGTAATTTAATTTTTTCGTCATGTTTGGTCTAATTGATACAGATTAGCTTGGTAAATTCACTGGGTCAGTGATCAGTGCCTCAATTCACTTAGCAGAGATGGTTAGGCCAAGTATTGTCAAAGGGCTTGTGGTATTATACTGGAATATGGGAGTCATGTGATATATATAAACCTATTTATGAAATCTAGGACCAGAAGACCAGCCAAGTGGGAAGCGTCTGGCAGATGTTATGTTGTAGTTTCTTAACTGATCCATTGCTACTCTCCCCACCTGTAGTGAGCTGAATAATGGTCCCCAACATAGCCAGCTCCTAATCCCTGAAAGCTGAGAATGTGACCTTCTGTGGTCAGAGGGACTTGACATATGTGATTAGTTAAGGATCATGAAAGAGGGAGATTATCTTGGGCTATCTGGGTTAGCTAATGTAATCATAAAGTCCTTTTAAGAGGGAGGGAGAGGGAGATTTTCACCGTGCACAGAAGAGAGAAGACAAGGGGCTGATCTCAGCAGAGAGAGAGATATTTGAAGATGCTACCCTTTAGGCTTTGAAGATGGGGAAGAGGCCCTGAACCAAGGAATTCTAGGAATATAGCTTTAGAATCCAGAAAAGAGAAGGTAACAGTTTTCCTCTGGAGACTTATGACCTTGCTGGCACCTTGGTTTCAGCCCATTGTAACTGATTTCAAACTTCTGGTTTCTAGGAATGTAAGAGTATAAATCTGTGTTGTTAAAGCCAGTTTGTGGTAATTTGTTAGGATGGCAATAGAAAACGAATATAGCACCTCTGATTCATCCTACACATTTGGGCTAGGTTAATGTTCGTAAAGCATATCATTCCTTGCTAGGTTTAACAGTTCGATTTTGCTTAATAAAGCCTATTGAATATCTCCCAAGTGCTGAGTTCTGTGCTAGTTCTGGGGAGACAGACAGCAAGAAGCAATGGTTCTTATCTTCTTAGTGGTTTACATTCTGTTGAAGAAAATGCAAAAACTAGCAAAAACTTAAGAATCGAGTATTTTCTGAGCCTTCACAAGACCCTTTGAGAACATAGAAGAGTGGCCGTTCAACTGGTATTCTGGAATACAAAGGTCGGGGGATTGGATTGCATTGCTAGAGATGAAATTATGCTGGAGAGAAACTGTAGGAGAGGCATTTGATATGGATTGAATTGTGCCCTCCCAATTTGTATGTTGAAGTCCTGCCCCCCCCCCCCCCCCCCACCCAGTGTGACTGTATTTGGAGTAAGGAAGTAAGTAGGGTCAAAGAAGTCATAAGGATGGGGTCCTGATCTGATAGTATTATTGTCCTTATAGGATTAGGGGGAGACAGGAGATTGCATGGGTGCTCTCCATGAGAGCATTGCATGCTGCGTCTCATGAAGACGCAGCAAGAAGTGGCCATCTGCAAGCCAGGGAGAGAGCCCTCACCAGATGCTAAATTGGCTGGCGCCTTGGTCTTAGGCTTCTAGCTTCCAGAAAAGGGAGAAAATAAATTTTTGTTGTTTAAGCTCCCCAGGGAGTTGTATTGTGTTATGGGAGCCTGAGCTAAGACAGCATCCATTCTCCTTTTAGAAAGAAATGGAGGATCAGAAGTGTGACTTCACCCTTTAGAAATGGAAATTAGCTTTTAATGAGTAAAGTGCTTACTAGCTAGATTGAAGACTTCTGTCAAGTTTTTGACATGCAGAGAGAAGATAAGAATTCTCCTGGTGCTAATAAACTTTTTAATTTACTTTCTTGTTACACACATTAATTTGCTTTAGAAGATTCCCCTTCTTCCAAATGCTTGTAAAACATTGAACAAATTATAAGTCGTAAAACAATAGTTATTGTGAAAATTAACGGTGGTTCAAAATTGCATCAGTTGATGTAAACATGAATTTTACTGAGTGTTTCTTAAAGGGGCACTATATTAAAGATTGTAAATACCTCAGTGTTTGATTTTTTTGTTGTACAAGTCATTCTATTCTTTATGTCCCCACTGCAGGATACATTCGAAAATAAAAAAATAAAATAATACTTGACTATTTGTTTTTTCCTGAAATTTAAACATAATCTCATGCTTTTGGTTATGCTTACTTCTTCTTCCACAGAGTAAAGGGGTCAGCCATGGAGAGCTTGGTGTGTTGCTCTTCAGGGTTTCAAATTGATCCTGTTGGTGGAAGCTGACGAAAGAGATTTTTTTAAATTTAGTTTTAATTGTGATAAAACATACACAGCATAAAATTTACCATCTTAACCACTTTATTTTTATCTATCTATCTATCTATCTATCTATCTATCTATCTATCTATCATCTTCTATCTATTTAGAGAGAGAGAGAGAGAGAGTGCGCACGCAGCAAGGTAGAGGAGAAGGAGAGAGAGAATCTCAATCAGACTCCACACTCAGCACAGGCCCAATGTAGGGCTCCATCTCATGACCCTGAGATCATGACCTGGGCTGAAATCAAGAGCCAGGCACTTGACTGACTGAGCCATCCAGGTGCCCTGTCTTAACTATTTGACAAGTGTGTAATTCAGTATTGTTAGGTACTTGGGTCATGATGCAGGCAATCTCCAGAACTCTTCATCTTGCAAATGTGAAGCTATATCTGTAAAACAACAACTCCCTATGCTCCCTTCTCCCAGCCCCTGGCAACCACCGTTCCTTCTGTTTCTATGACCTTGACTACTCTAGATATCTCACATAAGTGGCTTCATACAGTGTGTGTGTTTTTGTGACTGGCTTATTTCACTTAGCTTAATGTCCTCTAGGTTCATCCATGTTGTAGCATGTGTTCGAATTTTCTTTCTTTTTTAGGGATAAACAATATTCCATTGTGGGCATATACCACATTTTGTTTATTCATCTGTTGATGGATACTTGAATTGCTTCCACTATTCAGCTATTGTGAATAGCGCTGCTATGAACACGAGTATGTGAATAAGCTCTTTGAGATTCTGCTTTCAGTTCCTTTGGTTGTATACCCAGAAGTGGAATTTCTAGGTCATATGGTAATTATGTTCTTAATGTTTAGAGAAAATGCCATCAAATTGTTTTCCATAGTGACTGCACCATTTTGCATTCCCATCACCTGTGGACAAGGGTTCCAATTTCTCCACATCCTCCCCAACACTTGTTTCCTATTTTATTGATTGTAGCCATCCAAATAGGTGTAAGGTAGCATGTAATTGTAGTTTTGATTTGCATTTCCCTAGTGATGAAAGATGTGGAACATCTTTTTATGTGCTTATTGACCATTTATGTATCATCTTTGGATACATGACAGATCTATTAAACAGTGACATGGCATAGTCAGATTTGAGTTCTGGAAAGATCACAATGGGAAATGACCAACCACAGGGCAACTAGATAGGGGGCTCTCACAGTTTCTATAACAATAGTTCATTACTTTCAAAGTAAACCCTCACATTGGCACTTAATCCCATCCATTCACTGCTGTCTTTCCAGATTTCACTTTTGTTACATCTTTTCATGAATTCTATGTCCTCCTCAAGCTGGGTTGTATGTCCTATTAGCATTCCTATCTCACAACTTTGTGATTTCTTTTTTTTTTTTTTTTTGCATCAGAAATATACTTACCTCTCCTTTTCCTATGTACATGTAGCTGTATAATGTTCCTTTAAAATATACCTCAGATTCTCTCTCTAAATGTTATTCTGGTGCCTCAATGTATTAGGTTATCTTTTCTCAATTTCTCTCCCTCTTTTGTGGATGGTTGTGGTATTCATTTACACTTATGTATTACCCTGCTTCACTATGAGTTACGTGTGTATGGAATACAAAGTCCTTGAGAGCACAGATTTTTTTTTTGTATCTATCTATTATCTATCTATCTATCTAATCTATCTATCTATCTATCTATCTATCTATCTATCTATCATCTATCTTTTAATATATTCAGACCCAAATTTGTTTTGTTTCTTTGTGATGATCAGTAAGTATTTGTTGTTATAATAAAAATGAGTTTTGGGAGTACTTTGAATTAGGTCATATTTATATAACTGAAATTATCTGCATAATTTGGCTTTTTATGCAAATAAATGATGCTTCATCAATTTTTTTTCTCTTTTTATTTTATTTTATTAATTATTTTTTTTATTAACTAAAATCCACAGTTTAGTTTAGGATTTACTTTTTGTGTTATACAGATCTGTAGGTTTTGACAAATGTATAACAATATGAATTCACCATGCTTCATCAATTTTGTCTCAAAAGATAACTGCTTTCTCTCAAAAAAATTAAGATTTGGGAGGCAGTAGAGTATCAAGAAATGTTTTAGGAAAGAAAACCAATGTGATCCTTGACTATCTTCTTTTTTTTTTTTTTTTTTTTTCCTTGACTATCTTCTATGGATAAGACCCTACACTTGGCAGTCCACACATTATTTAACCCTGTAATCATTTGCAGTAGAGGAATTCATTAGCCTTTTTTAAGAAGAGGGACTTGGGGAAGTTCAGGGACGTTGGATTGCAGACAGACTGGAGTAGATAGACTGGACAGGTGGGCATTGTAATGATTTTGGACAGAATGATCCAATACTCAATTAGCCCAGGTTAGTGGGAATGAAGCACAGATTCTAGAAATGCATAGGAGATACGATAGATGGATTTTGTGTCTAGTTGGGAGAAATAGGAAGACTGGAATCTCAAGGTTCTGGCTTGAGCCACTCAGTGGAACTTGGTGCCATTTACCAATGTAGGGCAGAAAAAGGAGCAAGCTCTGTGGACCTCAAATCTGAGGTTTCCTGGGGGACAGTCAGGTCAAGTCAGATGACAGAAATGCAGGCCTAGAAGTTAGGAGAGAAGTCTTGCTGAAGAATCAACATTAGCATCATGCAATAGTTATCTTCACCCATCCATTCAACAAGTACGTATTGTCAATTCTATACCAATGGTGGGGTGGGTTGAGCAGCCAGCCCAGGGTACAGACAGTAAGACAATGCATTGTCTGCATAGAATAAAACTAAATATGTTATCCTTATGTGCCACAATGCCAGTAAAAAAAATACTTCCTCCTGAAAAAATCTTTTGTTAGTTTAAGTCCTAAACAATTGCCATGGTGACTATTGACTTTTGACAATGCATCTGCAATAGTCAGTTGAGCACATTTTTATTCTGCTCCTTTTAGGTGGGGAAGTTGATTTGGAGACCTCTCTGCTAAATAGTCAGCCCCTGGTGCACAGGAGCTCAACCACATGCTTTTGTTTCTGTAGTAAGATTATGATCACATGGAATTGTTTGGACTCTGACAGTTCTTTTCTCTGTCCTCTGTGATACCACATATCTTTGCATTGATAGAGTAGTTGGGAAATAAGCAATGCCAGCACAGTGAATTGTGGAGATGAAGAGACTGTACTTGGGCTATGCCAATTCTGGCATACTGTTTGACACTTGAAGTTTTTCAATTTGTGCTTCTATTTAAAACAGTGTAAAACTGTTAAGTCTGAAGGTTTGGTTTACATATGAAATATTTTACTCCATTTGAACATTTTAAAATGGAACTTTAATCTTTATCGGACATAGTTTTAAGATTAAAAGCCACTCAAGAAAATCATGATTGCTACTAAGTATTATTGTTACAGGATTTGTGTCCCCTGGTGACCACGGTTCTTGGTCCCACTGCTTTGAAGAACAAAGGGGTAGACCAGATGAAGAGGGGTGGGCAGCGAGATCAAGTTTATTGAGCAAGAGTGTAAAGAAGCTTCTAGAGAAGGAGGGGGCCCGAGTGGGTTGCCCTTGGTGTTTCTAGGTTTGGGGGCAGTTTATGAGCTCTTTTGAGGAACTTTTTAAGTAATCAGGGTGTGCTGAGTCATGCCAATTAGGGCTTTGGTCATGTATCTGTCTACCTCTGAGGTTAATGTCCATGTACTGATGATCTTTTTTTTTTTTTTTTTTCTGACATCTAGGGTCTTAGGTCTTAACTGCCCCTTGCCTGTGACATTGACAAATGCTTTTGTGGGTAATTGTCTTATTTTAGGGATGTTTTGCAGAACTCATTTCTCCAAAGACTGCAGAGCAGAATGTCAGTGTGGTCCTGTCCTAAGCTGCAAAACAGAATGTCAGTGCTGTTTTATTTTAGCTGTCCTGACTCCATATTTTCTTGTCAGGGACCCTGGCCTTGACTACCTAACTGTCCAACTAACATTTTGTGATGATTACTGAAAACTATTTTGTGGGGCGCCTGCATAGCTCAGTTGGTTGAGCGTCTGACTCTTGGTTTCAGCTCAGGTCATGATCTCAGGGTCTCAGCAAGTTGAAGCCTTGCTCTGGGCACTATGCTCAGTGGGGAGTCTGCTTGGGGATTTTCCCCTCTTCCCCCCTTTCCCTGCTTGTGTGCATGCTCTCTCTCTCTCTCTCTCTCTCTTTCTCTCTCATACACACACATACACAGACACACAAATAAATAAATACATCTTTAAAAAAAAACAAAGCATTTTTTTCATATAGGGGAGTGGGCTATTAGAAACAATGTGCCCCTAATGCCAAATATGCTAGGCAAACCACTGCACCACTATTACACACTTCCAGTGTCTGAGGAATGGTTCTTGGCTCTATAGACTTCACAGTAAATGAAGTCGTGAGAACATCAAGGTTGATGCAGATGAAGTGACCCAGAAGAATGTGTAGGAGAAGGGAAGACTACCCAGTTCTGAACTCTGGAAAACACTAGCTTCTAAGAGACAGACTTTAGAAGAGGAGGCCCCCAAAAGATGGGCAAGGAGCAACGGAAGCAGTGGGAGAGGAAGTAAGAGAGAGAAGAGTCAGGGCATTAGAGGAAAAGTTTCCAGAAGGATGGGGTGGTCAATAGTATCTGGGGTGACTAAGAAGACCAACAAAAATATGGCTAGCAAGTGTCTTTGGTTTTGAGCATCAGAAAGTGGCGAACTTTCTTCCTAAGACCATCACTGTGGTGAATGATTCAGAGGAGGAGATGGGGATGAAGTTCTTCAACTAGTCTTTGCTCACAGGGCACCTGGGTGGCTCAGTGGTTGAGTGTCTGCCTTTGGCTCAGGTCATGATCCTGGGGTCCTGGGATCGAGTCCCACATGGGGCTCCCTGCATTGAGCCTGCTTCTCCCTCTGCCCGTGTCTCTGCATCTTTCTCTGTGTCTCTCATGAGTAAATAAATAAAATCTTATTTAAAAAAGTCCTTGCTTTCAATGGGGAAAATGAGACAGGGTAGAGAGAGTGTTCATTTTTTTCCTGATTGTAAAAGAAATACACATTCATATGGAAAAGCATGGATAAAATTGAAAATTGACTCTACACTCTTGTTCCTTGGTGTTAGTAGCCTTTGATTCTAAAATAAAAATATTCATGTTTTGATCACAAAGCTTCAAGCCTCTCTCTGTGTGGTAACAAAGCCTTGGGCCCACCTCAAAGTGCCCGTATCTGTTATTTTGGCACTGATGCTCTCATCTCTGTTTTACCATCCTTGCTTCAGGTCTCAACTGTCCATGTCTGTTGGCCACACTGTACTTGGAAGCTCTTCACTGCCACCACTTAGGAGAACACTACTCTCTGTGCTGAGGACACACTTCAGAAACTTCCCAGCTCCATCCCAAGGTGTGCCTTGTTCCGACTCTGAGGCATATGTGTGTGGCCATCCTGGCCTCCAGGAAGCTCAGCCTGGCTCAGATGGCTTCTGGTCTTAGTGAGGGCCACCCTCACCACCCTTGGCCACCCTGTGCTTCTGCCCAGAATCCCTTAACTCGGGGCGCGACACAACCCAACAAACTGACCAATGCCCTCCTCATAGGTTTTCTTTCCTTGAGGTTCAACGGGTCTCCCCAGAACACCTCCCTCTCCTGTCTTTTCCATTTATTCTTTTCAGATTTTCAGCCTCACATTTTCCAAACTTCTCTTGAGCAGGCCTCTCTTCACTTTACCCCTGCATAATTTAAAAGACTCACTATAGCCTTGTTTTTTCTCCAAAGGGCCTGTCTGTCCTCATAGGTGAATTCAAAGGTGAATTCAAATTCAAATTCAAATTTCCACTTCTTGTTAAATAGAACGTACTTGAAACTGAAATTACACTTTTTCCTGACTTCTATTCTTCCATTATATCCTAGGACAAATTTTTATTCATGACCGAAGCACCAAGTACTATACTATATGCTGGCCTGTTCTTCAGCAATTTCTGTGAAATAGAGAAACAATCAGGGGAAAAATACAAGCTAATATTCAGTTTAACCCAGAGATCTTACAGATTTTCTCTTTATAAGTCCTAGCACGTATTTGATAGTAAATAAGTATATATTAGCTGAATGTAGATATATATCTACACATATATCTCTATATAACCACATATACAGAGATATAAATACAGAAATTAGGATTATACTGTAAATGCAATTTTTAATTATGTCTTTTCTTCCATAAAATTATACTAGTAGAATTTTCCTAGACCATCACTCGTCTTCATAGTTTTGTTATAATTCCATAGCAGTTGAAATATCGTGTAACATAAATTATTTAATCACTTCCCTATCAGTAGCTATTTGGGCTATTTTTATACTCTAGTGTATTCCCTGGACATGAATATTTGACTGCATTTCCACTCATTTTCTTTGGATACATTTCTAAAACTGAATTACTAGATTAGAGGATTTAGACCAGCACTCAGTGCTTAGTGAATATTCAATGAAAATTTTTGAATGATCTGAATGAAGATTTTGATGCTTATTTCTGAACTGTCTTTCAGCAAGATTGTATTGCATACAATCCAGATTGTATATTCTGGATATTTCCCTCCAATGCTACCCCTGCCACCCCCAGGCACCGAATTTCACTGCTTCCCCTTTTGTATTTAGTATTATCTTTTAGTCCCTGTTAATTTTGTAGGTGAAAATTGTATCTTTTTTTCTAAACTTATTTCTTTGAATACTAGTGAAGTTGCCTGTGCTTGTCAATTGTCTACTTGTGTGTCCAGCATTGTGAGTCTGTTTGTAGGTTGGTGAGACACGGCTGCTGGCACACTTGCTCTCTCTCTGGGGTTTGAATCATGTTGCTCCCCCTCCCCTCAAATAGGTTCTGAATAGTTGTAGGAGAGAGACAAATGGTGGGAGAATTCACTGTATGGAAAGCTCAAGTTATATAGTGACAGACATTTGTTAGATGCTCATCAATCTGATTTTCTCTTTCTGAACACACAGGAAGCCTGCATTTCTTGGCCTTACTTGGAATTAGGTAAGGGTCTGTCTCAGTTCTGGCCAGTGAAGCTTGAGTGCAAGTGATAGAAATCCACATTTGGCCCGGCCCTTAAGATGTCTCAAGCAGAAGCACCTGGGTGGGTCAGTCGGTTAAGGGACTGCCTTCAGCTTGGGTTATGATCCTGGGATCCTGGGATCGAGCCCTGCTTTGGGCTCCCTGCTTGGTGGGGATCTGCTTCTCCCCCTCCCTCTGCCTGCTGCTCTGCCTACTTGTGTTCTCTCTCTCTCTCTTTGTCAAATAAATAAATAGAATCTTCAAAAAAAAAAAAAAAGTCCCCAGCAAAACTTGGGCTTTCCACTTTCTCCTTCTGAAAAATATCTGAGGCCATGTATTTAGCACACAAGGCCTCTGATCCTAGAGTTTCTGCCAAAGAGAACTGGCCAAACTACAGTTGGTGTTGAGTGAGTAAGAAGGGCCCTTTGTTGTATCCAGTCAGTGAGATGTTGTAATTATCCAATATAGTAGCTTGTGTTAATTACCCCAAGCACATATACCATAGGGCTCAGGGACAGATGGAAAATCAAGAGAACTAATGACTTGAAGGAGAGATGTGCTCGAAACATTGAAAGTAGGAGGATAGGTTCCGATGGAGTAAGCAGCCTGGAGTATAGGTGTGTCCATCGGAAAGCAATGAAATGCAGTACTTTGGAGTGAGAGTAAATTTAGGGCCTGGCGATAGAATTGAATGTTGGGGGAAAATGTGGTGAAGGTCCATGGAGGATAAATCATCCACATGGAACCATCCAGGAACCGTTTCCAAATAGATACATTTTTGCCTGTCACCCTTGTGCAGGGGCCACCCTAATCTTCTCTGCATCAGTCCAGTTCTTTAGCATATGCATTGCCAAAGTGAGTACTAAATAGATACCTTTTAAACTGCCTTAAACTTAACATGGATGTGCTTGCTCAACTTCATGTGTTTGCCCTAGACCCACAGTTACCAGTTCAAAATCATGGCATTTTGAACACCTATGAATACCAATCAGAGTAAAAATACTACTCAGGCAGCAATATTTATATGGTAATGGAGTATCAGGTTATTGTTAAGGATTTCTCTGTCAGTTCCATAGATTAGACTGGGAGATAATTATTTATTACTTTAATGTAAACCCAAGATGATGTTGAACCCTTTGTGGAATGTGGCTGCATGCAAGTTTCATCATACCACAGGACAGTCAATCATGCAGCCCAATTTGCTCAGCCTGTTCTAGTTTATATTTATTGACCCAGCTTAACTGTTAATGGCACCCATTTTCACATGCAAAAAAGTGTCCTGATGATCACTCTGATAAATATTCAAAGACAACATTTGATATGGCCTGAAGTTTGTTTTATTTATTTTTATTTATTTTTTTCTTCCACTCTCATTTTTTTTTAAATTTATTTTTTATTGGAGTTCAATTTGCCAACATATAGAATACCACCCAGTGCTCGTCCCATCAAGTGCCCTCCTCAGTGCCCGCCACCCAATCACCTCCCAGCCTCGCCCACCTCCCTTTCTACCACCCCTAGTTCGTTTCCTAGAGTTAGGAGTCTCTCATGTTCTGTCTCCCTTTCTGATATTTGCCACTCATTTTTTCTCCTTTCCCCTTTATTCCCTTTCACTATTTTTTATATTCCCCAAATGAATGAGACCATATAATGTCTTTCCTTCTCCGATTGACTTACTTCACTCAGCATAATACCCTCCAGTTCCATCCACATTGAAGCAAATGGTGGGTATTTGTTGTTCCTAATGGCTGAGGAATATTCCATTGTATACATAGACCACAGCTTCTTTATCCATCGTCTTTTGATGGACACCGAGGCTCCTTCCACAGTGTGGCTATTGTGGACATTGCTGCTAGAAACATCGGGGTGCAGGTGTCCCGGCATTTCTCTGCATCTGCAACTGAAGATTGTTTTAGTTGTTAAGTAATTATGGAGTGCAGTTATGAGGTTAATGAGGCTTGAACTTTTAAAACTTTGAAATGTGCTTAAAGTTTTCATCATGGCATAACTTGCATATGAATTATTATTATTATTAATTATTATTATTATTTAAAAACTGTGAGCCCAATGTACCTTTCTGGCAGTTACAGGGCATTTTTAGAGCAGGCTACCAATCTTTGAGTTACTCAATTTCCAATAAGCAGACAAGTGTGGCTTTGTGTGTGCCTTACTTTTTTCCTAGCTCTCTCCGTCAGTGGTACTTACACAGGGACATATTCTGGAAACAGATCAAGAGAATATAGGCACCAAATATTCTAAAAGGGAACATTACTTTCTATTGGGAAAATCTTAATATTGGTGCTATTTTTAAAAATTATTATTCATTATAGTCTTTCTTTTCAATTTTAATTGGACAACTCATTCCTGAAATTGTACACGAGGAAAAATATTTCTACTTTTGAGGGAATGAGACTCCTTACTCCCACACAACCAATCCCCAGAAGGACTTCATAAGTAGGCTGCTGCTACATCAGCCCATAATCTGAGTTAGGAAAATTAGGTCTATGACCAAAATTGCTTGGCATTTTATTAATGAATACTTTTCTGATTATAGAATGGGTACATGTTTATTGTACAAAAGGCAGACACTACAGAGGAGTATAAAAAGGAAAAATGATTCAAATTTTAAGATATTTTATTAAGACATTGTTCAAAATTTTAAGACATTTTTCAACAGTTTATTTTTCTATACAAAAATATACTTTAAAAAGATTTTTTTGGGGAACACCTGAGTGGCTGAATGTCAACCTGAGTCAATTGAACATCTGACTCTTGATTTTGGCTCAGGTGATGGATGATCTTGGGGTTGTGAGATGGAACCCAAGGTCAGGCTCCATGCTGGGTGTAGAGCTTGCATGAGATTTTCTCTCTCCCTCTCCCTCTTCCCTTTCTAAAAAAAAATATATACATGTATATTATATACATGTATTTGGAGTCATATTGCATTAACATATTTGTATATAAGTTTTTTTTTTTTTTTTTTTTTTTTTTGCTTACTACCATATGACCTGCCAAATGTACTATTGCACTCTTGGGAATTTATCCCAGAAAAATAAAAACCCATTTTCACACAGAAACTTGAACATAGAAGTTCATGGAAATTTTTGTTCTTAATATTTGAGAACTCTAAACTACCCAAATTTCTTTTAATGATTGAACAGTCCAACAAACTTTGGTCCATTCATACCATGGAATACTGCTTAGCAATAATAAGTAATTACTGATATATGCAATAACTTAGATGAACTCTAAGGAAATTATGCTGAGTGAAAAAAAGTCAATCTCAAAAGAATATGTATTGCATGGTTCCATTTATAGAACATTGCTGAAATATCATAATTATAAGATGGGTAACAGATTAGTTACCCAGATTAGTGGTGACCAGGGGTTTAGGATGGGGGGAGGAGGATATAGATGTGGCTCTACCACAGAAGGAGCCTGTGGTAATGGAATACTTAAATTTCTTGATTTTGATGGTGGTTAAGCAAATCTACACATATTACAAAATTGTTTAGAACTACACAGACAAGTGCACATATAACACTGGTGAAGTATGAATAATTTCTGTGCTTTGTACCAATTTCAATTTGCTGGTTTTGACAGAGTACTATAGTTTATGTAAGAGGTTATCTGTGTTGGGGGAGGCTGTATTAAGGGTGTGCAGGACCTCCTTGTACACTTAGTTGTAGCACCTGGGAATCTACAATCATTTTATTTTATTTTATTTTATTTTTTAAAAAGATTTTATTTCTTTATTCATGAGAAGCACACAGAGAGAGACAGAAATACAGGCAAAGGGAGAAGCAGGATCCCTGACAGGAGCCCGATGCAGGACTTGATCCCAGGGTGCCACAAACTGAGCGGAAGGCAGATGCTCAACTGCTGAGACACCCAGGCACCTGATAATTATTTTAGAATAAAAATAGTTTAAAGTTAATTGCTTACGCACATTAAAAACATTTGTGCAATATTGAAAAAATCTAGGAAGATATACATGGTTTTTAGTTCTAGGAGGTGTGATAAATTGACATGGGGTAGAGGAAAGGATGCACTACAAAAGTAATTGTGCTACTTTTAAAAATGTGTCATGAGCATGTGTCACTTTTGCAACTTAAAAAAAGAAGAAAGAATAATCTAAAACTATGTATCATGTCTTAGTTAACTTTTTTCTCTTGTTTTAATACTTAGTACTCTCCTTTTTGAAATTAGATATTCACCTATATTTTCTTACATTTTTTTATGCTCTAGATTTTGTTCTTAAAACCTTTACTCCTTAATCCATTTTTAATTTTTTTTAGTGTGTTTCGTGATTTTTATATAACTTTAAGGCATTTAAAAATAGCTAACTGCTATTCTAGTTCTGTTTGGTCTTCTCATTTATTTTGATGCCACAATTATTATATATTAAGTTCTGATATAGACTAGGGTTTGTTTTTGGCTGATCTGTTCAGTTATTGTATTCCGTGGTTTTGATTGTAATTGTATGATTTTCCTGCCTGGTATGAAAAACACTTCATTATGCTTTATTTTCAGAATTTTCTTCTTCAGTGGTATAATCCACCTGTCTTCTAGATTTATTTAAGGGCAGTTTCATGGCATCAGAGGAGCTTTTAATTGGTATTGAAATAAAATTATTAATTAACTTGTGGAGGATTTACTTCTTATCTAGGATCTTATAATATCTGTAGAGTTTTTAGAGATTAACTTTTATGTCTCTCAGTTATGTTTAGTAATTTTCTTTATAAGGGTACCACATTTTATTATTAAAGCCTGGGATTTTTATGCTTTGGGCTACAATTATCAATGATGAATAGGATTTATCTTCCATTTTCTTTTTTAACTGGTTGTTACTAACATATTAAACTTGGCTTTTACACTTTTTTCTTGCATCCAATTATTTTGAAAGCTGTAAAGTTTTGTTGTTGTTGAATTTCCTTTTGTCACTTCCCTTTGTTTATCTCACCAACTCTTCATTTTCAGTAGACAGACTCAATTATCAACTTAAGGGACAATGGCCAGTCTCGTTCCTGGTTTGAGAGGAATGCGTGTAGTGTGTCACTATTGAGACTATAGCTGAATGTTAGTTTTAGATGCTCCTTATCAGGTATTTCTTATATATATATTTTAAAATCAAGAACTGGTGCAGAGTTTTTGCAAATGCCCTTAGGGTCTGTTGACTTGATCATGCCATTTTCCTTTGTTAACATTTAGAGATATGAGTTGATAATTATGTTTGTGATATGTAGTGTTACTTTGCCTATATTGAAATTTTATTCTGTATCAACTGTATATAATTTAAGTACAATAAACTACATTCCTTTAAATAAAATATCAGTGTGATAAGTCTTGACAGAGGTATATGTCTGCAAAAGTATAGCTGCAATATCATATTTCCATCATTCTTAATAGGTTCTTTGTGCCTGTTTGCAGCCCATTTCTTCTTTTACTCCTAGCCCCAGGAAGCTGCTGACCCATTTTTGTCACTATAGATTAATTTACATTTTCTAGAACTTTATATAAATGGAATCATACACTGGACACTCTTTTGTCCCTGGTTTCCCTCACTTAGTATAATGAAAAAACACTACTGCGTGTTTGTAATATGTCACCTTGCTGTGGTGTCAGACTGGTGTTTCAGATACACATTTTTTTCTTTCTTTCTTTCTTTCTTTCTTTCTTTCTTTCTTTCTTTCTTTCTTTCAGAGAGAGAGCATACATGTGAGTGGAGGGGGAAGGAAGGGGTGGGTGAGGGGGATGGGAGCAGAGAGAGAGGTAGAGGTAGAGAGAATCCTAAGCAGGCTCCATGCTCAGCATGGAACTGCATGTAGGGCTCAGTCTCATGACTCTGAGAACATGACCAGAGCAGAAACCAGGAGTCACATGCCTAACTGAACCATCCAGGTGCCCCAACTGGCATTTGCTTTTGCCTGGACTGAGCCCCAGAGAAATCACCCAGTCACTCATGTCTGGGGAGATCGCTGTATGCCATTAGTGGTTCCAAAGAACTTAAAAATAATTCCAGAACAACTTAATTGTTTGGATGCACTCATTATTTTGGTTCTCTTATAAATGATGTTCTCATGTAAGAATTCAGTTTTATTCTGTTTCCAACTTTGTCTTTATTTTTGAACATTTTCTATACATCTTAGATTAAAAATTGTGTGGTCTATTGGTGCAATTGTATTTTTGATAACTTTTCTGTGTATTTATGACTTTATTTCATATATTTTGATGCTTTTTAATAAGCTCTCAAAGATCAATAAATATCAAGTCTTAAATAATACCTATTTATTAATTAAACAAATTATTTTATAATTTGACCTTTAGCCTACATTTCTGTTGCCATACTAATATTGCCATTCCTAATTTCATTTGTGCTTGAATATAATTCTATGATAATCCTTTTAATTTGTTGATTCTATGTGATTTTATTTTACATGTTTTATTGAAGGCAGTTGAGATTTATTTTTAAGTTCAGTTAAGAAGAGTTCTCTTAGTAATATACAAAAATAATTAACATTTATTTTTGGAACTTATTTTTAACTTGTTTATATTAATCTATAGGATCTTTCTTATATGTCCTATTTTAAATGCTATTTTAAATGCTACTAGAAATGTTTTTGCTTTTTTTAAACCTGAAAAATATTTCTTTTTGCAAAAAGTAAAAGAATTAGTTTTGACTTCTTCTTATGCATGTAAATTAAAAAATTTGTCCTTTTTTTTACTTCTTCCTGGTTTCCAATAATAGCTAGTTTAAGTGAGATTATAGGTAGATTTCACTCATTATTTTAATATTATATATCTTTTAACAGTCATTTTGCATGTATAGCCATTATTGTACCATGATTAAAATAGATATTTAAACCCACATGCTCACTACCAACTATTTTATACCAGTTTCATTCTTTTAAAAGATTTTTCTGAATGCTTGTGTATCATGAATACCTTCATTTTCCTAAGCAAATGAAAATAGCTTGCCATGCTTCACAATTATTCTCATCTGAAACCAACACATTATTGTATTTTCTCTGGTTTGGGGTTGCGTAGTGATGAGTTCAGCTTGAATGACACTTTTCTTTTGAAGATGACTGTATCTTTCTTGCTTGGATACTGACATGATTATTTTCTTCAACTTTTAAAAAATCTGTTTTTTTAGTGTTTCCTTGTTTTTATTTAGTATGGGTCAGCTATTTCAGTTTGCAGAGTTTGCTCATTTCTTTAAGTGAAGGATATTTTCTTCTAATGTAAATTATGATTTTAATTTTTTGAGTCTTCTTTTCCTTCTGAGATTACTTGCCTTTTCATACTCATGTAGCATAGTCAATTTTTTATAAATTTTTTTATTTATTTATGATAGTCACACAGAGAGAGAGAGAGGCAGAGACACAGGCAGAGGGAGAAGCAGGCTCCATACACTGAGAGCCTGATGTGGGATTCAATCCCGGGTCTCCAGGATCGTGCCCTGGGCCAAAGGCAGGCACTAAACCGCTGCGCCACCCAGGGATCCTCAGGTTAACTAATTTTTTAATATTCTTCATAAATCTTCTCATTTGTACCTTAAAATTATTGATTTATATTCTAGAAATCCTACTCGTTTGTCCTCCATATTACTTATTTTCTTTTCAGTAGCATTTGTTCTGTCTTTTATATCTTTATAGATTACAATTCTATGACTGTATTTTAGGTGACCTTGGAATCTTTCCTCATTTGAGCTAGCTCCCTCTTCAGTTCATTTATCTTTTGCACAACTTGTTCTTGTCTTACTTTTTCTCTTATCAGAGTTGATAATTTAAACTTTTTTTTGTTGTTGTTAAATAAAGACTTTGCCTACACTAAGTATTTTTCCAAATGTGATACCCCTTCTATTTTACTAATTTTTAAAGGAGAAGAAATCTTGACACAAAATAGTGTTTCTGGAATATCTTAGCCCCTCTCATAGTCCATACTGGTCCTTGCATGTGTTCTTTCCCAAATATTGCCTTGAAATGTATCCCAGTTTTTATGGCCCAGTAAGCGTTTATCTGGTACAAGTCTACCAAATTCACCCAGGCTTTTTGTAGCACCTCTTAAGTTCTCTGGGCAGCAGTCAGACAAAGCATGCCACTTTTCTTCACATGTTTTGGAACAATCTTCCTCCTTCCCTTTCCTGCACATGCTCCTCAAAGGGGCTATTCAGTTTCTCATTATTTCTTCTATTCTTGTCTTGTTGTGTCATTCCACTTGAGGCTACAGTTCAGCAACACTCATCTTCTGTATCAGCATTTTATAATCTGCAATATAAAGTCCAAAGGCCCAAAGAGAGAAAAGTTAATATGACACTTTCTGCCTCAGAACATGGATCCCAGAAGTTCAGAGCAGTTATAGCTTTGCGTGCTTTCAAGGCAATTTTTGAGTCCTAAAAGTTCCTCAGGAACTATCTTTTAACTTACATTTGAAACTTGTCATTAGCAGACATAACTGTGACATTTCAGATATTGTCTGTGTGATTCATGCTAGATTTTGTCATTCTCTGCATCTTCGTATATCTTAGTCTGTGCAGACTGCTATAAAAACAAAACAAAACAAAACACCATAGCTCACGTGGCTTGTAAACAACAGAAATTTACTTCTCACGTTCTTGAAGCAGGGAAGTCCAAGATCAAGGTGCTGGCAGTTTGGTAAGAGCTTGCTTCCCAGTTCAGAGATGGCTGTTTTCTCATTGTGTCCTCACAAGGCAGAAGAAAGAAGGGAGCTCTCTGGAGTCTCTTTTATAATCCCATTCATGAGGGCTCTCTCCTCATGACCTAATTACCTCACAAAGGCCCCACCTCCTAATGTCATTGCATTTTAACATACAGATATTTGGGGAGGGAGAAACAAATATTCAGTCTGTATCATTAAAGGTTTGTAAATTGGAAGTTTGGTGAGGATGAGTCAGAGCCTACTATTTTGCTTCCATGTTAAGAATGTTTGGAGTTGGTAGCCATATGTGATGGTATGCATAGGCAAGTTAGCATTGTGCAACAAAGCTTTTGGTTTTTTAAAAGATTTTATTTATTTATTTGACAGAGAGAGGATGTGAGCATAAGCAGGGGGAGCAACAGAAGGAGAGGAAAAAGCAGGCCTCCTGCTGAGGAGAGAGCCCGATGTTGATGATGATGATGATATGATGATGGTGTGATGCAGGGCTCCACCCAGGACCCTTGGATCATGACCTGAGCTGAGGGCAGATGCTTAACTGACTGAACCACCTAGGCGCCCCATATAACACAGCCATTAAATAAAAATATATGAGAAAGAAAGCAAAAAAATTCAAAAGCATAAAGCAGGGAATTTTCAAGGTTAGAATTCAAGATAACTCTTAGAATTATAATTTGTAGTTGGAATATGAGCATATAGCACTTTATTTTCTCAGGTGAACACAAGGTTTCTAATTTCTTTTTGTATTCCTGGTGCCTTATGTAATACACTTAATTGATGTTTCATACAAACTTCTTTTTTAAACAATTTTTATTTATTCATAGAAAGAGAGTCAGAAACATTGGCAGAGGAAGAAGCAGGCTCCCCACAGAGAGCCCAATGGGGGACTCAATCCCTGGATCCCGGGATCATGCCATGCACCGAAGGCAGAAGCTCAACCGCTGAGCCATCCAGGCGCCCCTCATACAAACTTCTTAATAGACAGGAACTAGAAGGGTGTTCCTTATTGTGATTACAGAGAAACTTACCTATGTATTCCTTAACCAATCACTTTCCAGGTTAAAACAATGATTTTTTTTTAATCATTTGAGAAATTGTAGGAAAAAAAAGTACTTGACATTGGAGTGAAAATCTGAGAAAGGGTGTAAGTAAACTCAAGATGGAAATGGAGAACAGAATGAAGCACAGCAGTAAAGGAGAGGCGAGAAGTTGAGTTTGAATGGTGCCTTGCTTTGTGTGTTTTGGGTATTGCAACAGATGGGACACCTAAGAATGTTGTTAATATCCTAAGTGCTACACTGACAGATTATTCATTCAACTAATATTTATTGAATAGCTTTTACATGCAGGCACTTTTTCAAGTGCTGAGAATATAACAGTGAACAAAGTCAGTAAAATCCTACCCTCAAGAAGTAAACACTTGAAGAAAGAGTGGTAGAAGGTCAAGGATATGTAATAAGTCCTATTATATGATAGGAAGCAATATGGGCAAAACAATAACAGAGAGTGGGTGTAGCTGCAGTTCAGAGGAACTGCTCCCAGGCAAAGCTGATTGCCTCTTATTTGAGTGGCATATTGAACAATGAGGTTTCTCAGAGGCATGGGTAACTAGATTTGCACCCCTTGCTCAATATTAATATATTTATTTACATGACTCTGCTACAGCTCAAAACAGTTTTTTAAAAAATATTTTTTTAAATTTATTCATGAGAGAAACTGAGAGAGAAAGAGAGAGAGAGAGAGAGAGGCAGAGACACAGGCAGAGGGAGAAGCAGGCTCCATGCAGGAAGCCCAATGTGGGACTCGATCCCAGGACCCCAGGCATGACCTGAACCAAAGGCAGATAGTCAACTGCTGAGCCACCCAGGTGCCCCACTTAAAACAGTTTTAAAATAAACATATACACCTGCCATACATTGGTAGTTAACTTTTTTTTTACTGTTTTCAAAATTTACCTGATCCAACCCTAGCTCTGTACCTGTATTTGAATTTAACAATGTGCTCTCAATATTTCCTTGCTGGTTTGAGGCTTATTCATGGCTCTAAGACCCCTGGCAACCCCTTCTCAATGCTAAAGCTCCTACTATTTTCCTTTAACTAAAAATCTCTACAGGCTGTCCAGTGCTGCTACCCTCTATTCAGCTTGCTTAATCCGTATTTATCTGAATCATGGAAAGATTGCTTTATGCTCTATTTAGCCTCTCAAAGGCCAGAAAGGAATGATTACCACCACAGTATGCACACTGGACACTATCCTGAATCCTGACTTAATTGCTCTTTTCCGATCACTAGGTCAACCTTTCTCTTTCCATCAGGTATTTGTCCTTACTGATTAATTACTTCCATTCATTTAAAACTAATTTCCTTAGAAACTCCTGTAGCTGACTTCTTAATTATGTTTTCCCCAAGCCTGGCCATTGTCAGAGGACTTATTTGGTATTAAAGAGATTATACTTCTATTCTCATGAATATTTTAATGCTTTAAAACTGATCTTAATGGTATTTAAGGCAGGGGTGACTGTTTGGGGGCACAGAGAGTGAATTGCAAGGTGGTGGAGGCATGGCAGCAAAGAAAATGTAAAAGAGAATGGAGGGAATGAGCAACAGGGAAGAACTGGGGAACACGTGAAGGTGAAGAATGCAAAACAATGATCAAAGGTAAATAATCTGAGGTATAATTCCAGCAAATTTTGCAAGTTAGTGGTAGAACTTTTCTTGGGCACTCTATGCAGCTGCTGAATTTCTGTAGCCAAAGAGTCAATTAGTAGTGAACAAATAGTTTCAGTGAGTTAAAAGTATGTTGAAATCTCTCTCTTTGAGAGCCCTTCATATAAACTGCCTTGTGAACAAGGAACCATCCCTCACATTCATAGTATGTGTATGATTCAGTACCCCAGAGGTCCAAATTTCTTGGGGAAGTGGTCCTGTGGCCACAATCTGTTCCCATAATACCATTGTGATAAAGTTTACCTGTTAAATTCTCAAAGGAATAGGTAAAGAAAGCAGAAGGAATTTGAGATGAATGTCCATTTAGATTATGGAATTAGGATGGTTAAATGGGAAGGATAAACAAGTGAGAAGATGAGTGTCCAACAAATCACCCCCGGTGGATTTCCTTGGTTCCTGCGGAGAAAGAAAGGGTTAGCAGACAGTCTTTTTCTTCCAAGACGCTGGCAGTGTGTGAGCATTGACTGGTGGGATTTGTAAGTTTGAAGATAAAAGAGGATCTTAGAGGAGTTTATAATATATTGGTTACGAAATTAAGGAATATTTTGGGGATATCTGGATAGCATTTTGATAAGTAAATCTGCATTTTGTGGATTGATGAGTTGCAGCTGCACTTAAAGGGAGACGGCTGTAAGACTAACTAGGGAGACCTCAAAACCAGGTGATTTCTCTGTTAATTTAAACGTCGTGCTAGTCCATTGCATCCCAGTGCAGAAATGGGAATTTAGAACCTCCCAAATATCTATGTGGCCTGTGCAGTAGATCTTTTTTGGCGTTCTTTGCTAATCATTAGCAGAGCTTGGCACCCACCAGCTTTCTATTTTGTGCAAGTATGATTGACAGGTTGGCCTTCTGTGCCCATGGACCTCTTCATCCCAGCACCTATCCTTCTGTTAGAAGATGAGAAAATCCAGGTGTGAAGAATCAACCTAATTCTTCTGACCCCTTACTCCTATACTGTCTTCTAGATTCTTGATCCTTCAAGATATTCTTCAAGATATATTGATATTCCTTATCAATATTTTATTTTTTCTTCAAATAAAAATGTATAAGAAGTGCAGCTTTATTAGTGTGAGCTTGTTAAAGTTCTAAGAGTGGTGGTCTTGGAGTGTGTTCACAAACTCCTGGATATCCCTTGCTTCAAAAAGTGGAGTTTAATTCATCTCCCCACCATTATGGGCCAGACTTAGGGACTCACTTCTAACAAATAGAATATGGCAAACATGATGCTATGTGACTCCCAAAGCTAGGTCACACAAAGGATACAGCTCCTGCCCCACTGCTGTGGTTCTTGTATTATGACTCTGGGGTAAGTCAGTTACCATGCTGTGAGAAAACTCAACAGAAGGACCTGCATGGAGAAAAGCTGAGACGTGCCAAAAGCCAGCATTGACATGGTATGAAAGTGAGCCACACTGGAAACCCTCAAGCCTTGGTCAAACCCTCAGATGATTACAATCCTAGCTGGCATCTGACTGCAACCTTAGCATAGGTGTTAAGCTAGAACCACCTGATCGAGCTGTTCCTGAATTTCTGGCCTGCAGAAATTGTGAAAGGTAAGACGTGATTATTGTTGTTTTAAGCCACAGGTTTTAGATGTGATAGTTTATGCAGCAGTAGCTAACTAATATAGATTTTGGTAATGGGTAAGAAAAAGCTGTAAGAAAAAGCTAAGTTTGTGGGATTGGCATTGGGATTGGGTGGGAGGTAGATACTGGGAAGAATTTTTGAGGAGTGTGTGAGGGAAGTGAAAAGGCTTCCTTGAAGAGACTGTTCCAGAAATGTGAATGCCCTTGCGGAAGCTTTTGGTGAGGGCTTTCAGGAATGGGAAGGAAACTGTTTTTGGAAACTAAAAGAAAGGAAATTCTCCTCTAGTAATGGCAGGGGGTTCCGCAACATCATCACCTGTGGTAATATGGACAATGTACCATAATGAATTGGGTTGTCTAGTTAAGGAGATCTCTAAGAGGAATGATGAAGGTTCCCCTTGGTTTCCTTCTGTGGCTTCCAGTGAAAGGCAAAAGGAGAGAGACAAGCCAAAAGAAAAAAAAAAAAAAAGAAAGAAAGAAAAGAAAATTCCAAGCCTCTTCAGATGGCAAATATGCTACAATGAAAAATAGGCTTTTGTGCAAAGATAAAATCCAAGGTACTCTGAGAAAAACCCAGTGTAAAGATAAAGCTGAGAGTGTAACTACTAAATTCTTTGTGAGGAAGTTAGAGAACCATTTTGTTCTGAAACAAAAGGCCCTCTAAAGAATTGAAGGTGGCCAGCCTCAGGGGTGTCCTGAGCCAGAACCACTTACCAAGTTGCTCCTGAATTTCCAACCTACAGGAATCATGAGAAACAATAAATATTTACTGCTGCTTTAAGACAGAAGTTTCGGTATAATTTGCTGTGCAGCAATATATAACTAATACTCTATTTCCCCACCAACATTTAATTATTGTGAAATCAATGACACATCTGGCCTAATGGAAGATAGAAATGACATGCATAGGCCGAGTTTCTAATTTTCACGTATGGAAATGCTGGGAAAAAAAATACACCAAATTACTTGGGAGAAACACCCCCCCCCCCCCCCACACACACACACACATAACCGAGAGAAAAGGAGAATCCCTAGAGAAAAGTCAAAGTCATGCTGGTCAGGGTAAACTGAACGCATTCATTACCTTGTCCCCTTGAGGTTTCCCATTAGATGTAGGGCCTTGTGAAGGATGAAGGTGGAATATCCGTGCAGGGACAGAAGCAGGAGGCAGGTCCACCTGCATAAAGCCAAGTGCTTGTATGTGTAGACTCTGTTCACAGACTGCCAGCCTCTACTTGCCAGCCTGGAGAAGCAGCAAACTTGTTGATTATTTAAAGGGACACTGATTATTGGGAAAATTCTTTGTAAACAAAGGAGAGGGAGTGCACATAGAGAATAGTGGAGTCAGAGCACCCTATTTATTCTAGTTAACACACTTACGGCCAAGTTCATTCTGCTACTCCTTTCTTCTTCTTCTTCTTCTTCTTCTTCTTCTTCTTCTTCTTCTTCTTCTTCTTCTTTTTCTAAAGATTTTATTTATTTATTCATGAGAGAAAGAGAGAGAGGCAGAGACATAGGCAGAGGGAGAAGCAGGCTCCCTGTGGGGAGGCTGACGCAGGACTTGATCCCAGGATCCTGGGATCACCACCTAAGCCAAAGGCAGATGCTCAACCACTGAGCTACCCAAGTGCCCCTACTCCCTGTCTTCTATCCATCTATTGGCCTAATGATCCATCAGTTGAATTTTTTTAATTTAGTTTAGTATGCAGGGGTGACATGGTTCTCAAGACAATATGTATGACTTGTTAAATAAAAAAATGGAAGTCATCTTTTCATGGAAAGTAAATTAGATTTGGCGGATTCTTTTGTTAAAAAAGCAAGACTGGGACCAGATTGAAGCAAATTAAGGTGACTGGAGCACAAAATATAGGGAAACACCAAAAGCACAAGCAACAAAAAGAAACAAGTAGGACTACATCAAACTACAGAGTTTCTGTACAGCAAAGGAAACAACCAATAAAATGAGGAGGCAGTCTATAGAGCAGCAGAAAATAGTTGCAAGCCATCTATCTGAGAAGGAGATTATATCCAAAATATGTATGGAACTCCTACAACTCAATAGGAAAAAAAAAAAAAGACAATTAACCTGGTTTAAAATTGGGCAAAGGAACTGATTAGGCTGTTTTCCAAGAAAGACAGACAGATGACCAACAGGTATATGAAAAAATGATCCACACCACTAAATATTCAGGGAAATGCAAATCAAACCACAATGAAATATTATCTCACTTAGAATGTTAGGATGGCTATCAAAAGGTCAAAAATTAACAACTGTTGGCAAGGATGTAGAGAAATGGAACCCTTGTACACTGTTGGTGAGAATGTAAATTGTCATAGCCATTACTGAAAACCGTATGGAGATGCTTCAGAAAATTAAAACTGTAACTACTCTATGATCTCGCAATCCCACTTTTGGGTATATATTCATAGGAAATAAAATAATTCTCTCAAAGTACAGAAATACCTGTACTCCCATTTTCATTGAAGATTATTCACGTTAGACAGGACATGGAAATAACTAAGTATCCATCAACAAAGAGATAAAGAAAATATTGAGCAGCCCGGGTGGCTCAGCGGTTTAGCACTGCCTTCAGCCCACGTCATGGACCTGGAGACCCTGGATTGAGTCCCATGTCAGGCTCCCTGCATGGAGCCTGCTTCTCCCTCTGCCTATGTATCTCTGCTTCTCTCTCTCTCTTTCTCTCTCTCTCAATCTCTCTCTCTCTCTGTGTCTCTCATGAATAAATAAATGAAAATTTAAAAAAATAAAATATGAGTTACACACACACACACACGCACAATGAATGGAATATGACTCAGCGTAAAAAGAAAATCCTACCATTCCTGACAACATAGATGAACCTGGAGCGTATTATGGCAAGTGCAGTGAGTCAGACAGAAAGACCGATGTTGCACGATCTCACATAGATATGGAATCTTAAAAAAAAAAGTTGAACTCATAGTAACAGAGAATGGAGTAGTGGTTACCAGAGGTGGGAGGTGGGAGCAAAGGGGAAATATTGATCAAAGGGTAGAAACTTTCAGTTATAAGTTAAACATGTCTAGAGATCTAATGTACAGCATAATGATGAGAGTTAATAATACTGTATTCTATACTTGAAATGTGTAAAGAGGGTAAATGTCCAATGTTACCAAACACACACACACACACACACACACACACACACACATACACACAGAGAAAGCTATAACTCTGTGAGGTGATGGATATTTTAATTAGCTTGATTTTTATGACCATTTTGTAATGTATACATATATCAAAACATCACGATGTACACCTTAAATATATACAATTTTTAGTTGTCAGTCATACTTCCATAAAGCAGAAAAATACTCCCATTAAGACTGATTTAAACATACCAGCATGATGTACTGCATATAGAGTTGGAAAGAAACCTGTGCATTATTAGGCTCTGGCTGGCCGATGTGAGCCAGCTTTCACATGGCACCCAGTCTTTTTTTCCAAAGTGGTATGTTTGTCCAATTTTCTCAACAACTCAGATTTGTTTATATGTGTAGGAAAGCTGACAGTGATTTAGAGCTCTTCCTCTGAGGTTCTCGGTTTTGTTGCTATTGTCATCATGATGTTATCTACGTTCAGCTTTACCCTTCTGTGTAGAAGGTTCCAGTAATATAACTTCTGAGATTATTTCTTTATTTGGATACTAGAATAATAATAGCTACCTTTCCTACCTCATGATGAATATAAAATGTTTTACATATGATTAATTGCTGATATCCCGTCATTTTCTTTTTTCCTTTGGCACAATGCTTCTAATCCATAGCCTTGGGTCTTTAAACTTAGTAAAAGTCATATTCTGAGATAATCTGAAATTAATGAGATTTACCTGATGAAGACAATTCACCTTTGATTAGCTAGTAAATTAGCTAGTTGTTGGTCTTGCCCTAAAAATGGCAAGGTTGCGTAAGTTAACCATGCCTTAACCTTTAGCTTTGTGGTTGAATGGTTTTCTTTCCAAATCAGTGGAGCCAACTGGTCTACTGACCTTTATGAAAAAGAAAACAGCCATGAAGAGAGCTGTATTTTGTCTTTTCCTCTTACCTATTGGAATGTTTGTCAGAATTGACTCCAATTCCTTTTTCCTGAGGCATCAACAAGAATGTGGTATGTGTGTGTGTGTGCACACAGTTGAATTTATGTATTCGGGATGAGCATGGAGTATTACAGAGGACTATATGCTACAAAAATACACTTTATGGAGGAAGAGCTAGTATTTCTAGAAGATAGTTCTTCGTGCTATGCACAATGGAAATACTTAGGCCTATCTCATTTATCCCATTTACCATATATGTATTTTTTATTTGGCAGTACCTGCTATTGTCAACTGGCTGATTGAAACATTTTCCTTTGGTTTTCTGGACATTTTTCTCATAATTTTACTCCAACCTCTTCATTTTATCCTTACCAAGTACTTTAATAGACTCCTTTTTTGGGCAAAGAATTTGTATGTCTCCATTTTTCTCCTCATACCTAATAAGCAACAGATAATTAGGAAGAGTAGGTGAATAGGGGAACCAGGAAAAACAAGTTGGGGTTCCATGAGCCTACAAATGGTGAGACCATGTGTGTCTGAGAATAGTGTGCAGAACAGGCAGGAGAAGGCAGATCAAGTATAGGCATCCAAGAAAATTCCAGTATTACTGAGAAAGAATGGTATTGCTCAATTATCATACCAGTCTTTATTAGTGTTGAGCTTTAGGTTAATTTAACTGTTACCTAACTTTTTCTCCTTTTAATGACTAATACACATAAAATAGAATAACCGCATGCTTGATGGGTATGGAGGGAGAAGAAGGATCTCGGTGAAGGGTAGCATGAGGGAAAGAAACTTTGAATATGAATTCTGTGATAGTCTATCTTCTCTTTATCCTCAACTCCTCTCTTCCATTTCTTTTTGCAGAGAGCTGGGTCAGAGTTGTCATTTCCTTTTTTCCCTAAATTAAGTGAGAATCAATGAAACTTCAAATTGATCTTGTATATCCAGGGAGGATGGAAGCAGTTTAGAAATTGCTCTTCTTCCTAGGTAGTTCATGTTAATGCTATTCAGAAAGTAATGTGGAAAAAATTGTGCATGAAGAACATTTTTCTAACGTATATCATCTATTGACTGAATGTTATGGCTGCTTAAAAATTATATAACATCCTACTCCTCTTCTCAGAACTGTAGTTTTGGTGTTTTGTTTTGTTTTGTCTTTTTTCAACACTCATTTGTATGCTAAATGTGGTCCACAATGTATAAAGTCATAGCAGGTAAATTTTCCTGTCTGCATTTTGACCTTGCTTTTTCAATCTGCAGAGTTTCAGAGGAAAATTTCTTCATTTCTTAATTCCTATCAGTTTCCTGTCTCCCTCTTGGAGGTATCCTCAAGACTTAGAGATTTTGAGTGTATTATTCTCATTTTTAAAGTTATCATCTAGTGTTCAATCCCAAATACCACCCTCTCACCTTCCCCTAAGGCTGGAGGTGGTTCAGAATCTTCTTAATTCTCCTGCAGGTTTTCATTCAATAAACATGTTGAATGCCTTTCTTATGCTAGCCACCTTGCTAGGTGCTTAGAATACAAAGATGTATAAGTCATGGTCTCTGTCCTCAAAAGGACCTCATCATCCAGTAGGGAGACAGGCATGAAAACAGGAAATTACATTACAGAATGATAAGTACTGTTGGAAAGGAAAGCATCAGGACAGTGATCCAAGGAAGAGAAATTAATTCTGCCTGTGGAGTAGGGAGAGCTTCACAGGAAGGCAGTGCTTGAATTATTCCTTGAGTGATGAGTGGATTAGTAATCTTTGTTCAAGAATGTTATTCCAATTAACATGGAGACACAGAAAAAAGGTTACAAAACTCCTCTCCTTCCCGTTTGACATTACAAATAATCCTGAGTTAGAAGAGAATGTCTGCTCTGCTGCGGTTCCTTTAGAGAACTAGTCCTAAGGTTGTTTCAATTTCTAATTCCTAATTTAAACTAACTCTGGAGCTGTACCTCCTCTCCACCTATGGGTTTTCTTCTCTCACTGAACCATCATTCTCTTAATGCTTTTTTAAAGGAGTTATTGTGGTAGGTGGAATAATGCCCTCCCAAGGATGTCCACATTCTAATTCCCCGATGCTATGAATAGGTTACCTTGCTTGGAAAAGGGGACTTAATAGTAGCAGATGGAAGTAGGACTGCTGAGGACTGATCCTGATCTTGTCCTGAATCACCTGGGTGGCCCTGTGTAATTATAAGGGTTCTGAAATATAGAAGAGGAGGCCAAAGTCTGTCAGAGCAATAGAATATGATGGAGCCTCAACTGGCTGTTGCTGGACTTAAAGATGGAGGAAGGGACCATGAGCTAAGCAATGCCAGGGGCTTCTAGAAGCTGGAAAGGACAAGGAAATGAGTTCTATGCCAGACCCTCCAGAAAGAATGTAGACCTCCAACACCTTGATTTTAGCCAGTGAGATCCCATTTGGCCTTCTGACCTCCAGGAAATGAAAGACAATAAGTGTGTGTTATTTTAGGTTATCCATGTTGTGGTAATTTGTTGCAGCAGTGATAGGAGGCTGTTAAAGTCTGTCTTCTATTACTCACTCTTTTTTTTTTACACGTTGTTCACTCTCCATTCCCACGATTACAGAGGGCTTCCCTACTTCTCCATAGCTTTGGACAGCCAATCAGGGCATTCAGTCTTTTTATCCAGCTCTCCAGATTCATTTAAATTAAGGAATCTTTGCCTAATTTCTATTTAGTGCTGTTTCAACACAAAACAATATTCACAATATTCAACATTCCACATTTATATTTGTTTTCATATTTTTTCCAAGTTTTTACATAAGACCCTAATCTCCAATTATCCTATACCTTGGCTTTTGTCTGTCTCCCTTTCTGCTCAAATCCACTAACCTTTCTTACTACCCACCCAAATGCCATTCCTCTTAAAAAGATTGCATTCACTGAAACATACAGAGGTACATTGGAAGCATTTGTTGTCAGAACTGGGTGATTGATTTACTCAGGATTCAAAGTTACTCCTAGTCTACTGCAAATTGAAGAAGTTCCTTAACAGAGAGTGGAACAGGTCATGGTAAGGGCAAGTATTGGTTGAGGATAGACACAGTTCTGAACTGAATTAAAGGACATGGTCATCTGTTTTGGTGTATGTCCAGATGGTTTTTCTCCCAGAAATCTCCATCATTCCCCTGTCCCTGCCCACCATGTTGTGGTATACCAAACCATGGAGATAGGGATATACTCATGAGGAGGTATGAAACCCTGTGAAACACCACTAGGAGACAAGTGGCTAAAAGTTGCAATACAGGAAGCTGCAGGAGAAAAACAATTCTTTGGGACATTTTTAGACCACACACCCAGCCATTCTGGGATCTAAAAAGCTCTTCAGATGAGTCATTTGTGGATGAAACACAGTAGCTTGTTGCTCTGAAAAGCTCTTAGAAGTAATGTGTTCTCTCAAAATTGCATCTTCTCCACCCAAAGGAGCAAGTAGCTTCAAGTTACAGCTAAGTAGAAAATAACTTCCAAGCATGTGCTGGTGGGAGAAGCAGAGTTGGAGTCAGAGTGGGCCTTGGAGGTAACATTCATCAGCATATTGAACTTATCATCATTCTGTCACTGTTCTGTTGCCACGTCTTAGAGGGAATCTAAAGTATAATCCCTCCTTCCTGTCCTTATCTAGCAGTATCCTGTCCAATTAATTTGTTTTAGTATTTGAATTCACCTAAGTTTTGTATTCTTATTTCCAGTTTGGGAAAACATTGCATGTCCTAAGTAGTGATTTTAAGTGTGGGAACTACCTGGAGACTTCTGTTAAAATATAAATGGATAGTCTCAATAATTTTTTAAAGCTCTGGTCATGATGGCTCTTCAAAAGTCAGTTCAGATTTCAAAAATCATAAATAAAACATCATAAAGGGAAATAATCATTTCCTGGCTATGGTAGGAGTTGAAAACCTATGGCTGGGGTAGAGATGGGCAGGTTGTAACTTAAGAAAGAAGCCAATGAGCATATAATGGAAGCTGACAGGGTGAACTGGAAATCTGACAGTAGAGAAAGTGTCTACCACTTGAGATCCACAGAGGGATACCACGGACATTTTTTAACAACAGAAAGATAACAGTAAGAAATAATCTCAGTTTTAAGTAAATTTAATCAATAGGAGGGTAGGGGAAACAACAAGGCATTCTCTGAAATGTAAGTTCTAGAATAGATGAAGAAGAAAGACAAGAAAGGAATTTACCCATCTTGGGAACTAAAGGGATGATGAGGTGCATGCTTGTCCTATGAGTGTTATTCTGGCTTAGTCAATCTCACCAAACCTCAGGCCCGGGAAGAGTACTGATATGTATGTGTACAGCACTGGCCTACAAGATAACATTTTCAATCCCTGTAACGATCTCATGAGGTAGATACTATTCCTATTGCCCACATATTAAAGGTAAAAATATGGAAGTATGGCTACTTGCTGAAGGTGTCAAGGCTTATGAGCAATGAATCTAAGATTTGAACCCAGACAATCCAGCTAAAATCAATCCCCTTCATCACTACACCATACTACCTTGAGAGGAGCCTTTGGACAATGGAGGTAATGATGGTTTGGTTTAAGAAAAGAGTGAGCCAGCCTCAGTCATGGCAGCAATGGGATGAGAGTTGAGGCTCAAACCTCATCTCATCACAGCAAGGTAACAACAGTGACAAAGAATAAAGACCACCAAATTTTTTCAATGGTTTTAATACTATCCATGATGCAAGGCTGGTGGGTAGAGCTTGGGGGTGAGAGGATTGAGAAGCTTGGAGCAGGACTGAGAACCAGAGGGTCTCAGAAATTGATAATGGGATCTGCATGGAGAAGCGAGGTCCGAAAAACTCTGTTGTAAAAAATCATGATTACTACCGTAAGTGATTTTGATTGCTTTGAAGCTTATTCATCTGGGAAGCATCCTTGTGTTACATGTGCTATGAATCTTTCCACTACAGGTGATTTAAGGGCAACTGAGTCACACAACCTCAAAGGGCTCCATTCCCATAGAATATTATTCCCCTGGAGTTATACATAAGTGGCCCTACTGCCTCCCTGGTGTCAGTGGGGAGAAGGTTGTAGGGTTGGCAGCAACTGCGGTTGTGCTTCTTGACTTTGGAAGACGGGTCTGCGTGTAGTCCTTGTGCTCTGTATATCTCAGAATTCTCTTTAGTTGATAAGGACTTTCCAATCAGCCTTTTTCATTATCTCCTGCCTGCTTTAACTTCAGACATATTCACATTCATCAGTCTTGTCTTATCTGAACAACCAACGGGGACCAGCACCAGGCACAATGAAGAGGTAATATGCAGAGGCTTTAATTATATTCACACCCGAGGAGCCTCCAGACTTCGCGAATTATAAACTGTTGGTGCCGGAGCTGCCACACCTGATTCTGACTTATCGATGAGGGGCAAGTTCATTCACTGGATGCTTTTGGGGGTGCCCTTCAAGGGCTCTGTTGTAGCATCATAGTCCTGGCTTTCTGGAAGGGGTTGCTCTAGCCTGGTTACTTTGGTTAGGGAGTGAGAATTGACACTTTCAGTTTGATGCGACAAACATCCATGGGGCATCCTCTCCAGCTTTCTGTTGGAGGTGCTGGGGATGAGAGAGAAATAGTCCCAGCTTTCAGGAGCTCATAATGAAGAACAGAGAGCTGAACATGGAAACAAACCAATGCAAATCAGCAGAAGAGATGCTATAAAGGAAGTGCTGAGGAAAGTGATCCAATTCCTTCCAAAAGAAGGAATTGAGGAAGGGAGATGTGGTCAACACAACAGTGGGGAGTTCTGGGAGGCCTCCCAGAGGGATGGTTGTGAGCAGAGTCCCTCCAGTCCCAGCTTTCTAAAGTCTCTGGATCTCAACCCAGGCTGTACTTTAGAGTCACTTGGGAAGCTTTGAAAAACCCCAGTGCCCTGGCTGCAGCCTAGATCAAGTGACTCACACTCTCCAGTGATGTCACTGAGGCATCAGTAACTTGTAAAGTTCTCCATGTGATTCCAATATGCATCCATGTTTGAAAACCACCGTCCTAAAACGAGAATTCAGTAATTCAAATACAGGAGTTGGGAAGAAGGATCCTCTTATGGTTTGGTTACCGTATTCTGAGAGAGCTGCTGGGAAAAGGGAAGGAAGAGTATTGTTTCGTGGTGGAGATCAGTGGTGGTTTTTGATCAGGTTCAAATACAGGGGTATCACCTATATCTAATCTATATCTAATATAATAAAATCCAGGAATTAATGTGAAGAGTTGAGCATGGAGTATTTGGTGAAGCACATTTCAGGTAGTGGTCCTTATAGAAGTTTGTATCTGTCTACTCTGGAAAAGCTTGGAGAGGCTGCATTCTTAAAGTAAATATTTAAGGAGAAACCAGAAAAGCGTATCAAAATGGCAGCGGAAGTACATACATTCAGGCACCCACCTTGAAGTTAGAAAATTGTTTGCACATTGTACCACCCTACAAACTCATTTAGGGTTTTTTTAATTGTTCATTTCTGTTTTAACCTACAAATTCAGTGGAAATAGGCCATTCAAGCTTCACATATGCACGACTGCTTCAATTGGACAGTACTAATGATAATATCAGTTCTATTATATTGCTAGCATGCCTACCTAGGCCAGTCTTAACATATATTATTCTATTTATTTTTCACAACAGTCTTATAAAGTAGGTAACTAGGATTATTCCTGTTACTCAGATGAAGACATGAAGGACGGAGAGGTTAATTAAGTTGTCTGGGGTCTCACATAGCATCAGAGTTGGGAAATAAGCCCAGTGAGTCTGATTCTTAACTGTTCCCTATTGTACCTCTCTGCATTGTGGAAGGGAGAAGCTTGGTGTGGTTGCACAAAAACTGGTTTGGTCATAAGTCACTAAACCTCTCTGGACCTTAGTATTTTCTTCAAAGCGACCAGACATGAGATTCCTTCCTTCCTCCCTCCCTTCCCTCCTCCCTCCCTCCTTCCTTTCTTTCTTTCTTTCTTTCTTTCTTTCTTTCTTCTTTCTTTCTTTCTTTCTTTCTTTCTTTCTTTCTTTCTTCTTTCTTTCTTTTTTCTTCTTTCTTTTTCTTTCTTTTTTTCTTTCTTTCTCTCTATTATCTATCTTTCTATTATCTATGCATCTATCTATCTATCATCTGTTATCTATCTATGTATCTATCATCTATCTATCTATTGATTGATTAATCGATCAATCAATTAATGGATCAATCTACTTTTTCTAGAACAAAGAATACAGGGACTTGCTTTGTTTTTTTTTTTTTTTTGGGGAAAATGTTAGGAAATATTTCTGTTTTATCAGAAAATATCCTTTTTTCCTCATCCTCCTAAGAGTTGTGGAAAACTTTTTGGAAGGTAGGTATAGCCAGATCTGTTTCACGTTTTGTTTTTTTTTTTTTTTTTTTTTTTACACTAATCTGTACACTTCAGAGGATGGCAATCTGGCTCCATGATCCTTTGTGATCTAGATGGGCCTTTTTAGCTCTTGGTCTGGAGTGGGATGATTCTGCAACCAGTAGTTTAGTCTCTGGGAAATTAATCAAGCAGAGGCGACAGTTCTGAATCTCTAACAGGTAGGTACATTAAGAGGAGTCCTGAAGCTTGTCTACTTTGACAGGAAATTGCTTGGAGGAAGTCTGAGGTGGAGGAAGAAACCCAGACAGGCCGGGGTAAGGCAGGCATTGAAGTTTGGAGTTGCTTAGATTGTTTTATATTGTTAGAACATAGAAAAAAAATTCAATCCCAGAAGATGCACTCCATTTGCTATGGGATATTGATCATACTGAAGATAACAAAGTAGCTGGATACTAGAAGATCCCCAGTTTGGCCCTATGCTCTTATAGTCTTTGAGTTTCTTTGACCCCAGTGTTCTCTCCGAGATGAACCAGACTTGTTGGGCAGGTATGGGAATAAAGCTGGACTAGAACCGTGGTTCTTGAGGACCCATAATAAGTGATTCTCTCAGGATGGTGATAAGAGAATAATGACTGAGTGCTTTCCTGGGAGGCTAGAGCAGGGAGCTGGGAGGTAAGGCACTGGTACCCATCTTCCTTCCTTGTAGCTCCAGAGCCTGTGATCTTCATAAGTCACTGTCATTGCCACAGACTCCTGACTGTTTCATAGACTCTCCACGAGCTGCCCTGTGCTAGTCTGATCCCCCGTGATGACCAGAGCCATCTTGCCAACCCCAGGTTGATCATTATCAGCCCTCATGGGCTCTAGAATAAAATCTAACCTAAGCATAGTTTCAAAGCCCCTTAGAGTCTGACTTCCATCATCTCTGTCTCCACAGAACAGCTAGCTCTTGCAAAAGTTCCAGTCTATCCACTGGATTGGCAGCTGATCTGCCTGTAGGGAGCTGGGAAAGACAAAGGCAGGAAACCCAAACCAGAAGTGAGATGAATTACCTCTTCTCCCTCTCCATTCTACCTGTCTCTCCACTCAGACACCCAAATGTTGGCAGCAGATCTCACCTTCTTGCATCTTTTTTTTATAAAGATTTTACTTATTTATTCATAAGGGAGACAGAGAAAGAGGCAGAGATACAGGCAGAGGGAGAAGCAGGCTCCATACAGGGGGCCCGATATGGGACTTGATTCCAGGACTCCAAGATCTGCCCTGGGCCAAAGGCAGACGCTCAACCACTGAGCCACCTAGGAATCCCTTGTATCTTAAAGGAATTTACTTCCTTTCACAACTCCTATAATGCTTTCTCACTCTAGAGTCTGTATATCCTAAGTCAGGAATTGATCAAATATAATCTTCTGTAGTTTATATTAAAACAACAACAACAACAACAGTATAGAGGCAACTGGGTGGTTCAGTTGGTTAAGCATCTTATTCTTGATCTCAGGTCAGATCTTAATCTCAGGGTCATGAGTTCAAGCCCCAAGTTGGGCTCCCTTCTAGGCATGGAACCTACTTAAAAGGAGAAGAGAAGAGAAAAGGAAAGAAGAGAAAAGAAAGAAAAGAAAAAAGAATGAAAAGTAAAAAGAAATATTGAATATAAGTTTTCAGACTACTGCATATATTTTTTCCACTTCCAAAAAACAATTTAAAATAATCCTTGCCTCCTCTTTTCTAAAGAGTCACTGTTAGTGGGTAATATCGAATAAGCTTTAATGATAATCTATCAAAAGGATTTATTGAACTTTTAATATGGACCTGGAATCAAGCTCAGATTCCACACTATCTGCTTCATGCATGGGTTCATGTTTGCCTCCATCTTTAGTCTGTTGACTACCACCCTGATCCCAACTACAGGAAGATTTACAGTGAGGCCAGTGGTCTCAAGGCCTCTCACTTGATTGGGTCCTTCCAAGTCCAGCAGTGGGTAACATGGTCACATGTGTTTGTTTAAAATTGGTAAAAGTAAGACATTTTAACTGCAGTTAGGACCATTGTCTCTTTCCATTATGACTTCCCTCTGTTATGCTTTCTTTGGTGGTGAGCAGTGCTCAAGTGGGCATTTTGGGGACTCAGCTTAGGGGGAGTTGAAAGGAGGATACATTTAACGAGTTTAATGGGATATATTAATATACTTCATAGTTACTGTTGTGTACAGCTAAGTCATCGTCTGTGGACTCATAATATTCCTATAGAGGGCTCACTAGATTTCTACAAGCTTCCAGTACCAGTGACCTGACAACCTGATTTCTTAATTGTGTATTTCTCACTGTGGTCTTTGGATCATCTGCATCAGTCTACATCTTCAAATGCAGCTTTCTGGTCTATACCCAAGCTCTACTGTATCAGAAGCTCTTGGGACAGGATACAGAAGGCAAACTTCATGGGGTCAGGGACTTTGGCTTTGTGTTTGTATTTATTTGCTTACCACTGATTCCCCAAGACTGCCTTGGTGCGAAGTAGGTGCTTAATACTCACTAAATGGAATTTTTATGCACATAAAGACTTGAGTGTCACTGCCTTGCCTATTCAATGTCTTTTTATATTTCAAGACTATGGATCAAGATTTTCCTAATGTGGTGCTGATTTTTCTGAGAACAGAGAATGTGAGAAATAGAAAGTCCTCGAGACCATCAGTGAGTGGCTTTCAAATGGAAGATGAGGAAGTATAACAGTTACGTGGAATGCTTTTTTGAGCTACAATTGCCACATCCCATATTCTGCTGTTTTCATGGGAAAGGATAAAGGCAGGTAATGTGTGAATCTTCTAGGCAATGAAATGGATGGTGTGAATTTGGAAATTTCTTCCTCCTCCAGTCATGAGCACGGGTTTAATTCAATCTCTCTTTTAGCAAACAGGGGCTCTGAGACTTTGGGCTGTTGGGGATCCTATTTAGCTGGGCAAAAGCATCAGGGCTGGAACTCCATTCTTTAAAACCTTAGTGTAGTGTTCTTTCTATTAGCTTACGGGTAGGAAGTTTAGATCTGGCTTCCTTTTAAAACATTCTTAAACTCTCTAGTATTTGGAGGGCACATGTAACTTTTAAAAATTTTTTATTTGAGAGAGATAGAGAGCAGGAGAGAGTATGAGCAGTGGGGAGGTGGAGAGGGAGAAGCATATGCCTAGCTGAGCAGGAAGCCTAATGTTGGGCTCAATCCCAGGACCCTAGGACCATGACCTAAGCCAAAGGCAGATGCTTAACTGACTGAGCCACCCAGACACCCCAGCATATGTAACTTTTACATTTGTTCCACATTTTTTGCATTGCTTCTCATGGTTTCTTATGCATAGATATGGTATTTTCTTACTTTTTAAATTTAAAAAGAACAGATAACATATCTTTAAATTTTTTTATATTTCTGGAGGTAGGTGGCTCAATTATGAACTAATATTAAGGCAAAATAATTAATGATTATTTTATTAATATCTCAAAATAATCCGCTTGGTATGGTAAGTTGCTTTTATTTTTTATTTATTTGTTTATTTTTAGAGAGACAGAGTGAGAGTGAGCTTGAGCAGGGCAGTGAGGGGCAGACGGTGGAGGAGAGGACCCCAGGCAGGCTCCACACTCAGCATGGAGCCCAACTCTGGATTCAATACCATCACCGTGAGATCATGACCTGAGCTGAAATCAAGAGTCAGATGTTTAACTGACTGAGTCACCCAGGCATCCTGTTAAGATGCTTTTAGATACAACGTTCCAAGTGCAGATGAAATTCTTGTTAGAAATGTTGTCTATGTTATGAAATTCATGTTAATTAAAGATGAACATTGGCTGTGGGGCATAAGAAGGGTACAGAATCAGCATATCAAAGTCCAGAGAGTTACTCTTGGAGATTCAAGATAAAGAGGTGAGGTGTTAGAACAAGGCTCTGGGGAATTCTAGGGCAGCTAGGTGACTCAAAAGTCAAGTCCTTCTGGTAGATGACTTCTGGGAACTCTGTGGGCTGATAACCAGGGCAGCGCAACACTTGGGTAGGGAAGCTGCTTGAGCAGGTTCAGGGCAAAGACAGAAGGCCAATGACCTTCTAGGGACCGATGTGTGAACTAGGGATTTGAACATGAAACCTATATAATTCACCTAGAACTTGGTTAATTTGTTGTAAACTGTATGCTCTTGTATTTCTTCTTTCCTCTTATTTTCGTACAATGATGTGTTTATAATTTGCAGCCAGATTTTTAGATTACTGCCAGACAAATGTAGTCAATTTAATTAGTTAGGCAAATTAAAACGAAAATTATTTTTTAGGGGCTGTTAAAATTTGAAGGATGTTAACACGTTCTTCTAATGCACTTTAATTATTATTACAAATGTTGCTTAATTATTAGCTCTGTGCTAATTGTTAGTTTGAGGAATGATTTACATGTTTAAAACCATGGGAGAAATCATTTTGGCTACAACTAAATGTCTTTATTTACTTGCATTTTCTTTCCTCACACATGATTTATTTGTTCCTTTTTATCTTTTATAGTCACATAAAATTCAATTTGAAATAATTTAGTAAAATAGGGAGATTTTTTCATCCTGCTCAATCTGTGTATCATTACCTTCACTTCTCAGTACTTGGTCAAAAGATAGAGAAACGGTGACATTATTATTTATTGCATCATGATATCCCTTGTGCTGCTATACTGTTATATAACTCGGTACACTTGTATTTTATCTATGCTTATGCATTTTCTCAAAAATCATGCTGTCAAATACATGAGGGCAGGGACTATGTCTTTTTTTAAAATTTAATTAAAATTCAGTTTGCCAACAAATAGTATAACACCCAGCGCTCATCCCATCAAGTGCCCTCCTTAGTACTCGGCACCCAGTTACCCTATCCCCCCCTCCCATCTCTGCTTCCGCAACCCTTTGTTTCCCAGAGTTAGGAGTCTTTCATGGTTTGTCTCCCTCTCTAATTTTTCCCACTCAGTTTCACTCCTTTCCCTTATAATCCCTTTCGCTATTTCTTATATTCCACGTATAAGTGAAACCATATGTCTTAATAATTCTGTGTCCTATAGCCGCATCAGGACTATCTGAAGTGCCCTTTAAAAATGTAGAGTCTCAGGCCCCAGATCAGAGATTCTGATTTAGAAACTTTAAGGAGAGTCCCAAGAATCTGGTTTTTAAAAAGCTCATCCAGATAATTTTTATGGACAGATTTGAAAATTACTGGACTATAGCATGGAACACTGCCTTGCATTTAGTAAGTGCTTGAGACATTTCTTATTTTTTTAAAAAGATTTTCTTTATTTGAGAGAGAGAGAGAGAACAAGCAAAGGAAGGGGCAGAGGGAGAGGGAGAAGCAGACTCCCCGCTGAGTAAGGAAAATGTTTCTTTATTTTGAATCCCAAATCACTCAGGAGAGTGACATACTCTGAGTCTAGCCTGCTTATTTCATTTTTCCCCTCATTTTTGTCCTTTACATGCTTCACCAAATACCCAACAAAACCCAATTCAGATGCATTCTTTTTGGTTTTATTGTGCATAAGCATAAGCAAATGGCTAAGACTTTTTATTGCCCTTTCAAAAGTACTTGAAAAATCTGATAGTGCTTTTTAAAATTTGTATTAGTCCTTTGTGATAGAAGATGATGACCCTGTTGGCTCTGTCACCAGCTTGGAGGACTGGATACGGCTGGGAAGACCGATGTGTGACAAATGTCTGTTCCATATTGTGTACATCAAAACACTGTCCTTCAGATCTTGGCTACTGCTATTTTCAATCTGCTGGGGCTTTAAACATAATCTAAATGATGTATTTGTTCCAGAAAGCTGCCCTATCTCTGATTACTCTCTCCACTGTTTGGCCTTCTGGTCACTTCTCTTTACAATTGCCCTTTTCCAGATCAACAGAGAGTGGTCATCCATTCTCAGTACGTGGCCAATCTCCTGACACTGTGACAGAAGGCTCTGTGGTTGACAGTTGAATGAATGACTTGCTTCCACATTGAATAGTTAAGTCTCCCTCCCATATTTTTTGTGAGTGACCCTGTTTTGCAATTTGAAGTTCAACAAGCTTTGTTTGTGACACTGAGGAAACTTTTCAGAAGCTTACCTTGCCGGGAGCTTTGTGTATTATAGTGCCTGTAGCCCTAGGGCAGTAACAGAGCGGAGAGAGGAATACATGAGATGGAGAGGTTTTAAGAATAGTAGGAATGTGTGGGAACCTGGAGTGTTTCACTTAGTAAGTTTTGTTGTAATGAGATAATTCCCTAAGATCATCTCAAAGATTATATCTGATCCATGATGACAGCACCCGGGTCTGTTGGCCTTCTACAAATTTGCACTATGGCTTTCAGTATATCATTCTCTGTTGTTGTTGTTGTTGTTGTCCTTCTTTTTAACTTATTCATGAGAGACACAGAGGGAGGCAGAGACATAGGCAGAGGGATAAGCAGGCTCCCCGTGGGGAGCCAGATATGAGACTCGATCCCAGGACCCCGGGATCATGACCTGAGCCGAAGGCAGATGCTCAACCACTGAGCCATCCAGATGGTCCTCTCTCTTCTTTATGTCCTTGGCAATGTTCATTCTCAGATGATTTCCTCTACATCCATCTCTCTCTTTTTTCAACTAGTTGAATGCAGGGGTTTTTAATATATGACGTGTGGATTCATGAGTATGGCATTGGTCCCTGGATCCTCTAGAATTTGTAGAATTGTACTTGAGCTGCATTTTTTCCCTTCAGGGAAATCCAGAAATCCAGAAATTTATCAGATGTCCAAAGGGGTCACTGATCAGAAAATACTTGTTTTTCTCTTAATTGAAATTTTAGATGAGCTAGTAGTGGACCCCAGGCATAAAAACCTATCACTGTGTAAAATATTTTCTGGATAAGAGTGAACAGAGCTCTGTGAGTGAGCCTGATGCCTGGAACTGACACCTCCCCTTGCAATTACCATTAATGAATTATTTGATCAATCCTCAGTGTTTCCTTCTGTATGTTGTCTTCCTTTTTCTGCTTTTTTGTTGACAAAAATACCAGTGACTTTTTTTTTTTTTAAACATGGACAGTTGACATCAGAGACTCTTTTCAGGTCTGAATTTACAGGCATAAGTCACTTGTATTTGGGGTATCTCTTTCTGGCAAGTATGTTTGCATTTGCATTTTTTACCTTTTTAAAAAATCTGTTGCATTAGTTGGTTTGCAAAGTATTTCATAACTCCTTGGATATCAATGTTTTCCTGGGGTTAAGTTTAAGAATATAGCTTTTAGTGAGTACTCACCTCTAGATGATCATGGTTTTCATTAGGACTTTTGATAATGTTTATAGTTTCCTGCCTGGAAGAGTTTTACTGATGACAGGAAGCATATTCTGATGCAGCTTTCAGGTCCCCTGATAGCTCCCTGAGCATAGCTACATAATCTCTCTCCTATGCTAATTTATCAGTCTGTGACAGAAACAGAATTTCCATCAGTCTGGAAAAAAACTTCTGAGCTGGTAGGTCAGAAGTTTATTCAGCAGTGGGTGATGCGGCCTTTTCCTCTATGCCCTGAGTTCCCAGGAAGACTCAGCAGAGGCCAATGAGTGGGAAGAGAGAGGCATAAGGTCAGTGATGAGATGCAAGACAATGGAACCTCCGAACCATCCCTTGCCTTATGGCGGTGGCATTGGATGACACTTTGGAGAAGAAACAACAGACTTACAATGACCCTGGCCATACTGTCACAGGGGAGTTTTTGTGTATCCTTTAGATTTTACTCTAGAGTCATTGCCCTAAAGGTTTATATCTTGAATTTATTTATTTACTCAATTATTAGTAGTATTATTACTATTTTATAAAGCAGTATTAAAATCTCTGTCTATGTTGTGAAATATTTCATTGTGTGGAGTAAACTTTAAAAAAAAAAATGACCCTGGGTCCTGTTTAATACTCATTAATTATTGTCCTTAGACTGCTTACTATCCATTTCCTATTTCATATCTTAACTCACTCTGGTAGTTATTCAGACTTTCCTAATGGAAGCCATCTTCGCCCTTAATATAGCAGATAATATCCATAGTGATTTGCACTTACATCTATTTCTAGCTCTTAGCAAATATCCATAAACCCATTGTAATACACAGTTCTCTTGTGACCCCTAAATCCCTTATGTGTATCAGTGCACAGATCAGGGTAGCATCAGTGTAGGGCCTGAAAATTATGTGACAGATACTGAAGTCTAAAGAAGTCAAGAAGTCCATGTACTGGGGCAGCACACCAGGCTTAAGACCTTAGCAAGGACATGGAGGAGCACAAAAGAAATAAAGGCCAAAGGAGTTCAGCTGTTGGAGTCTGGAGAAGCAGTCACGGAATGTTGGAACCTGGGAAATATAACATAGACAAGTTGAATGACAAAGGCCAGAATACTGACTCAGAGGGTCAGATAGAAGAAATCAGTGCCAGGCAGCAGATGGAATTAGAACATACAGAGCAAAAAGAGGGAATAAAAAAAAAAAAAGACTTTGCTAACACATATTGTGAGCTTGATAAGGACTCACTCGTATGTTCTCTGCAGTGGCCCAGGATGTGGCCAGTATGGAGGCAATATTGAGTCCAGGGACAGAGAAGAGAGGAGAACAAGCAGCCTGAGCAGGGAGCCAGGTGGTGCCTGACGGCACTTTTTTGGCAGCATTTCATCTGGATGGTCAAATTGCTTATGTTGCATTTTTTGGACATCCTTTACCTTTTTGATTTATTGGTCAAGAACATTTATATTGCATCCCAGAGCTCAAGCTTTCAATCCTTCCACACTTTTTTATTTAGAAAAAAGGAAAACTCTGTGGGGATGCTTTTACTGTCTGCTACTTTTTGATTCATTTTCACTTTATTTAATCTATCCAAGACCAAATAAAATGCAACACTCTTGTCCCATTTTTGGCAGATCCTGGATTGATGCTTTGCAGCCATTAACCTGCGAATACAAAAGGAGTAAATGGAGGCTGTGAGAGGGACTTCCAGTGTCACAGATCTTACCTCTGGATTCTCATTGCTTTTGGAAACAGCCCCACCTGACCCCCTCCTCTACAATGAGCACATTGAAAGGAGCCCATGTGCAAACCTAGACATTGCTTTAGAGTCTGAAGTTCAGGCTCTCACTGCCTGATGGAGGGTAAGTCCTGTACAGAGTCAAGGTGAGTAATAAGCAAATGTTTACATTATGAAGTGTTTCTCCTCATCTTCTGGTGTGATTCACCTTCTGAGAAGGCTTAAGTGGAGAGCACCTAACACTGCTGATTCCTCTCACATGGTGGTTGAAGAGGGATTTCACATGGTTCAAGCCTGAATGAAGAAGGGATGAAAACATTGCAGGAGTGGGAATGGAGCTGGTAAATAGCCCATTGCAAGAGTCTTGGGGAATAAAAGCCTATTATTGACATCTTGCCTCATCCTTAGAAAAAGCTGATTTTCTATTAAGATGATATAAAAGCTGGCAACAGACCCAGGCAGAAAGGTGCTCCTTAACAAGAGTGACCCTGGATGTCCCTTCAGGTGCTGGAGGCTGGGGCCCAGTGGCCATATTCGTAGGAAGAGATAGAGGCCGTGGGAGTGAGGTGCCTCCCAGGGGAGAGAGACAATTCTCCCAATTTCTACAGATCTTGGCTAGTTTTGAAACCCTGGAGTCCCTCTCAATATCTCCCTCTCATTATTGCTGTCTTTCTCTGAGCCCTTTTTTGTGGCAATGGCCTCGTTGCCTCCGGTCAGCCTTTTGAATTTAGTTATTTCGGTTGGCTTTGGTTGGAGGGACTGGTGACCTCACAGATGGTCCTCACAAATCAGCCACTGCGCTCCTAGGAATGCTTTTATTCCTCTCCCTATCTTCTCTCTTTATGCCCCTAAGACTTGACTCACCCCATTAGGTCGTCCTGGACACTGTGGGGTTTTCTGCAATCCTTTACCCATGTCCCTGACCACCTAATTTTCTCTAAAAGTGGATTTTCATTTTCTATAACACGACTTCCTTGCTTTTCTCCCTCTGCCCCATAGCTATCAACCCAGCTGAACGCAGCCAACCCAAACCCTTTGTAATTTTTCTCTTCAGTGATTCACAATATATGTCCTCTCTGGTTTGGCAGCAACTTAATTTTAAGAATTCTGCACTTAAAATTTCATATAGAGTCATTGGCTCCAAGTTGAGGAGTAGGTATTATGCCAAAGTACTTACTGTCCCTATTTTGTGACTAGCAAGGTGGGAATTCAGATACAGGGTCATTTTAGACAGACTATTGGGAGTGTCTGAATGAACTTCAGAATTAGCTTGAGAAGGAAGAAGGGGAATGAATTTAAATTAGGCAAGAAAGACTTCTGGTTCCCACCCACTCAGATTGAGGCTGACAAATTAACCGATTTGAGTCTGTCAAACAATATAATAAACAATAAATAAAAAAATGCTGATATCAAAAGCCTTCTCTGTGGCTCTCTATCAGCTGGGTGGAGGCTCACGGGGCTGTAGCTACCTCACGGGACTGAGAGCGATTATAATCTCACATCGGGTTACGCAAAGTGCTATGCAGCTGTTTATAAATATATTGTGAGGGAGACGTTAGATGGGTGGGTATGGGTTTTGGAGCAGGAGCAAGTGCAAAGATGCAGATGAGTAAAAGGCTTTCTGTGATTTTGTTTGCCAAACTTCTTTGGAATGAAAATATCCTCAAAGAAACTGGAGCAAAGTACCAGTTTGAGGGTTCTGCGTATAGCATTGTGCCACATGGATCAAAAGGAAGTCTAAGCTTTTGATCCCTTTTTTCAGATGGGGAATGGGATTTAGAGGCATGTCAGTATCTACAGGTTCAGTCCTAAGATGCTAGGAAAAAGCTTTGAAGCCAATAAAAAGCATAAGGCAGGATTTCATTAAAAACAGCAATTCAGAAACATGGAACAGTTGGGCTGGTGATGGAGCATAGGGTTGTGCATGCACCCTGGATGCTCCTACATCCATCACACCATGAGGTCTGAAGTGACTGCCACTGAAAGTCAGTTGCTGGGGGTGGCAGGCAATGACCTCATGATTCTGGGAGCACTGGCCCAATCTGATGCCTCAGTGATGAGTCTGGGACTGATGGCCACGTCCTAACAGTTACATTTTAAATTCTCAGAGATAAATAAGCTCATTTTACACAAAGCCATTCCAAAACCCAGTGTGGTGACAATGTAGACAGTCATAAAAATTAAAAATAGTGATAGACCAGCTACCAAAAATTTGATCCCATGTTTTTGTTGCACAGAAAGGACTAAAAACTTGGCGTGGTAATCATACCATATCATTGTGTCCACACACTCAGCATTTGGATTAGTGAGAGCCCTTAGCTTCACCCTTTTTACAATTTTGCAATGGTATTTATGTAAATTACTAATGTTTTATCAAAAGTAATAACTATAGTACCTTTAACATTTTCCAGTTCACAGAGCACTTTCTCATATATCACTTTATGAAAGAAATAGCTTCTCTGCCATCCAAAAAAATAAATGCATCGTGTCCAGCAGTTGTTATGACTTAAACTGCGTTCCCTTAAAATTCCTATTTTGAAGTCTTAACCTCTAGTACCTTAGAGTGTGACCTTATTTGGAAATAAAGTTGTTGCAGAGGTAACTAGTTAGTTTAAGATGGTGTCATCAGGGTAGGACCTAATTCAATGTGATTGAATGAATTATAAAAATGAAAAGGGGGAGATTTGGATACAAGCACATGTATGCAGGGAGAACACCATGGGAGCATGAAAGCAGAGACCAGAGTGATGTGTCAAAGCCAAGGAACACTGAAGATTGCCAGAAAACACCAGATGAGGGGAGAAGCAAGGAATGGATTCTTTCTCACAGCCCTCAGAAGGAATCAACCCTGCCAACACCTTGATCTTGGACATCTAGCCTCCAGAACTGTGAGACCATAGAGTTCTGTTGAGTAAGGCACTCAGTTGGTGTTTTGTTACAGCAACCCCAGCAAACCGGCACAGCAGTTAGTAGCACAGCCATGTTTTTTTGTGATCATGTCACCATCTTGAGAGTTACAACTTTGCTTTTTCTCACTTTCCTGGAGGCATACAGAGTTGAAATTTTATTTCTCTGTAGAAGGTATGAGTTCTGGGTTGTTGGTAAGGATAGTAAAGGCCTGGGCCAGGGGGTGGGAATGAGAGGTCTTGCTGGGGTAGAGTGACAAGCCAGCCAGAAGATGATGGCAAATGGTGTGCTAGATAGAAGGGGCAAGAGAATTTAAGAGCTAGTGCTCCTTAGGGCTCCGCACCCAGCCCCTTTTTCTTTTCATTCTACCCTTGTTCCTTGTAGCATTTTTCTGCTATCATGGCATCAATCTGCACTCATTGGTTGAGACCCCAAGCATCCAGCTCCGGCCCACTCCTCTCTCCTGAGCCTTCAATCCATTTATTCAACTGGATTATTGACTTCCTTCCTGGAAGACCCACAGGCCCCTCAGACTCAGTAGATGCAAAAATTGCGACTATTGTCTTCAACCCAAACCTAAACTATTTGCAATATTAATTAGTGGTTAGCACGCTATACTCATGTAACAAGTCGTCCAACCCAGATCCCATGTGTCCTCTGTAACCCCTCCATTCCCTTCTCAGTTGCATCTAAGTAATTGCAAATAATTACTAATGTTCCTTTCCTCATGTCCTTCAAATCCATCCTTTCCTCTACATTTTTAGATCCTACCATGATTTAGACCCTCAACATTTCTCAGTAACGTTCTCAGAGTTCCTTGCCTAAAATCTCTTCTTGTCCTCACTACTGCCAAAGCCATATTTGTAAAATTTGTATCATATTGCCTTTTTGCTTATATCTTCAGTGGCTGATCAATACATGTAGGATTATGTTTGATTTCTTGACATGTCACCTCTTCGTTACCTAGTTCTCGCCTATTTTTCCAGTTTTATCATCTATCCCCTTTTTTTACTCTTTCTGGAAAGCCATTCCTTCTTTAGGTTCCAGGCTCGTTTGCTGAAGTCTACTTTTCCTTTAAGACATCCCAGATATATCATGTCCCTTTTTCTATATGCAAGGCATATAACAGTGAGGCAGATAATTACAGTCTAGTGGGGGGATACATACATCAAACAAGTAATCATAAATTATTTTATTTTTGTGTTGTAAGTATTGTGAAGGGAAGCATTTGCCTGAAATGATGGACGTGAGAAAACTTCTCTGGAGAAGTGCCATCTAAGTGGAGATGTAAAGGATATCCAGGAGTTCTCCAGGCAAAGAGTAGGAAAAATGTGCCCCCAGACCAAGGGAACAATATATATGAAGACCCTGAGGAAGGAAGAAACTCCCTTTTCTTGACTGCCATGGCATCCTGGGCATATGTTCATAGCTATCATAAATTTCCTGGCTTTCAAGTTCTTTAAAGACAGAATCTAGACAAACTGTACGGTCTTGTGTGTTTGCTTTCCATACAACTGAGTACAGATAAAAAGAGTAAAAACTGGGATGTCTTAAGATTAAGTCAATGGAAATAGGTTAGGATATATACCTCAAGAATTTTACCATGTTTTCTCTTAGAATAATATGAACCCATCTAAAGAAAAACTAAAAATTTACATGGTAACATTAATGATCATGATTATAATAATATCATACATTTATATAAATCTTTGGACTTGACAAAATAGATTTAAGAAGTGATAAATAATGTGGAGTATCCTTTCTTCAGAGGGAAAATAAAGGAGGGAAAGATTCTACTTCACCAAGCCTTGAAGGTCATCATTTCTCCCTGTCTTGCTGAAACAGGAAAATAACAGACATGATAGATGGATGTCAGAGCTGTGATTGTTCCTTGCTCCATTGGAAGCAGAATAGGAAGCCCAAGCTGACATTGATAGATATGTGTTGTGACATGAGTTGGCACAGTATAATAGTGATCATTGCTATGATCAGGATGTGTTCTTGTATAATCTTTCCTGCAAGAGGAACATTACCTTCTGCTGGGGGAATCTTTTCTTCTTCTTGATGCCTGTCTTGTTATGTGACTCTGTTTCAGCTGTCTCCAGCTGTCCCCTGGCTCCCCTGTAGACAGAGGCAAGAAAGACAGCCATGGGTAGTGGATGGCCTAGTGATTTGCCTGGTGGGAGCAAGGGAGTCTGGAATAAATGATGATTCTTGGGCCCAAAGCCTAGGATCTCTGCCTGGAATGACTGATAAGCTGTGGCATGCCAAGGGTCATTATTTCTGCATATTTTGGACAGCAGCTGTGGCACTGCTGGGCTGTCAGTATCTTTTATCTAATTGAAGAGAGTGGATTTCTTGCTCAGTATCCTCAAAATGGCACCAGTCTTCACTGTTCCTGCTACCATCCCTTTGAGTCATAGGGCTCACAGCTTATACTGTCACAGAGGTTCAAGTCGGCCTGCTAGCACATGGCTAACCTGATGTTGCTGCAAAGTCAAAGACAAGCACTTGCAAGGCTAATGATGCACTTGTCATCAGAGGAATTCAGAACAGTTCAAACATAATTTATATTATATGGAGTAGGAAATGCAAACCACTGCTGAAAAATGGACCATGTTATATAATTTTCAGTGGCTCTTTCCCTGTGTGACTGTAGAATGCCATCATGAGAACATCATTTGATCCTTTTTATGGGATTGGCCATGCCAGGTTACTTTTTCTTGCTATATATATTTTTAATTTTGACAGTCAACAGATTGCTAAAAATAGAATCACAGAATTGTTTTAATTACGGCCATTTCAGTTGCTCATCAACATAACAATGAAAAATGGAAGAGTTGCTGCACCATTGCCAAGTCTTCGTCATCTTATTTAATAGCTTTCTGTGAAAGTAGCATGTACTACCAGCTAATTACAAAGACTAAGCATTGTAGATGGGATGCACAGTGTACCTATTTTTGATGCTTTGTAAATGCTTTATAAAGAGGATGCCAGGTTGAAAACATAAGAATCTTAATCTCAGTTTAATGTATTTTATCCCATTTACTCTCTTGTCCCTATTGAACTGTTGGATATTTAGTTTACTTCCTCCTCCCCCCCCCGGCCCCCATTTCCTTTCATTTTCTTTAGTCTTTCTGTTGTGGTGGGGAAGAGATTGGGGATAAATAGCAAAAGAAGCAAGCAGCTGAAATTTTCCAAGAGTCACAGCCCAGGCTGTTTGGAATTTAGTGAAGTTCCTAGAAAAGATTTTCCATAACTCCCAACTCCAACATGTTTTATTTATGTATTTAATGCTGCACGGAGAGTAGGTTATTGATCTCTGTGTGTAGTGGTGGGCAGGAGGGAGGGTCTCTCTGCAGAGTTGTTCTAAGCAGAAAAAGACAAATGATTATTTGCAGTATCTTCAACCCCCTCTATTAATCTGTTGGTGGCATCCAAGCAGCAGGCCACGAGGCAAATATTAATTTTACATCATCTTGCTTATGAACATGATCATGAGTAAATGATAGAAGCTCTTCTTCATCAAATTGGCTTCTGTAACCAATGGGTTATATAGCCCATTGCACATAACTTTGTAATTCATCTTCAAAAATCTTATGTCTAAATCATGCCATGGAATCATTTCCAATGGACAGAACTTGAAACTTGTGGAATAAAGAGCAATATTTACTGCTACCAGCTTTCTTAATTTTAGAGAATTATTTCAATATCAGCATATGATTTGAACTCAGCAAAGCTTAGAAGCTTATGGTAGGAGGTCTAAGTAGGTATGGGACACATTTTTCATTAAATTCACTGGTAGTTGAATCAATATGTAATTGTTACCAAATAACCAAATAGTCAATCTGTTTGAATGAATTCCCTTGCCAAAGTCTAGGAAAGGATGGATGAGAAATGGGTCCAGATTGTTTGGGTCTGAGGCTTTTATGATCTGGGGAGCTTTCTATAATAAAAAGAATACAAAAGTATAAATGTAACTTTAAATTAGGTATGAAAATAAATATTTATTTAAGATGGGAAATCATAAGTTAGACACTTTAAAAAGCATACACATGCCCAAATCATCACAAAATCCTGAAAAATAATACAATTTTATTAATTAACTTCCCAATGCACTTTTATAATTGCTATATTTTTTGGTTGCATTTTCTTTGTCTCTTCAAATGACAATAAATTTTTAAATATCATTTTCTGTAGAGAAAATGGGTAGATAATAGTTTTCCCTTTTAGCATGATTGACTCAAAACTGATTTGTGTTACTGACAGTTTAGAAACATTTATTTCAGTTTAGCAATCCTTTATTGGTAATGGTATGCAAATAAATGCTTGGGATTTTTGTCAAGTTAGGAAAAATCTCTTTAAACTTTGCTTTGTATATAAACTTTATAGTTTTAGACATTTGAAGTTTAGACATTAGATTAGATATCTAATCAGGAATATTATTTAATCTGACAATGTGTGTTACACACTGCAAATTGTGTTTCCTGCAACATTCATTTGCCTCTTGCTTTTCTGCTTCTGGTTTGGGACTATCTGATTATAATTCTTGTCCTCATGGTCATGATACAGATCTGCAAGTTTTAGTTTCCACCATGATATAATGAGACTTTTGGTAATACTGAAACTTCTGCTAGTATTCTCTTTTAGTTTACCTTTTGGCTCCTTTTACTCATATTTGAATTTTGGTATTATCTGTAATTCTGAAATAATGTAAAATAAATCCGAAATTAGAGAATAAATGAGAGTTGTTCCAATTCCTTTTAAATTGCTGCTATATTGTATTTTTTAAGGTTTTATTTATTTATTCATGGGAGACAGACAGAGAGAGAGAGAGAGAGAGAGAGAGAGAAGCAGGCTCCATACAGTGAGCCTGATGTGGGACTCAATCCTGGGACTCCAGGATCATACCCTGGGCCGAAGGCAGGTGCTTCACCGTTGAGCCACCTAGACATCCCAATTGCTGCTATATTGTATTGAGATAATGAATCTTATGTCACATGCAGTGAGTATTTTCACGGTTTTCTTCATCTTGTGTCACTAGGTCAGTGACAATATTATGCACTATTTCACCTAGACCAGATTTTATCCAGATAGTATATGAGGGATATTCTAAGATATAATCTAATATCTTGGGATGTGTAAAACATGTAACAGACGTAGGTTTGTGCCTTACAAACAGAAATCCTGGTAAATTTCATTTAAAAAAGGATTCTTATCAAAAAAGGGAAAATATATGGTGCGTGTTTATTTGTGGGTATGGCATTTTCAAGTACATCTTTGACAGGAGAAAACTTCAGTTTTTTTTTTTAATAATTTTTTGGTAATTTTCACATTTTTTTTTATTGAAGTTCAATTTGCCAACATATAGTATAACACCCAGTGCTCATTCCATCAAATGCCCTTCTCAGTGCCCATCACCCAGGTACCCCATCCCCCCACCCACCACCCCTTCCACAACCCTTTGTTCATTTCCAAGTTAGGATTCTCTCATGGTTTGTTTCCCTCTCTAATTTTTCCCACTCATTTTCCCTCCTTTCCCTTTAATCCCTTTCACTATTTCTTATATTCCCTGTATGAGGGAAACCATGATGATTGTCCTTCTCTGATTGACTTACTTCACTCAGCATAAACCCTCCAGTTCCAACCACGTTGAAGCAAATGGTGGGTATTTGTCGTTTCTAATGGCTGAGTAATATTCCATTGTATATATAGACCACATCTTCTTTATTCATTCATCTTTCGATGGACACCAAGCCTCCTTCCACAGTTTGGCTATTGTGGACATTGCTGCTAGAAACATCGGGGTGCAGGTGTCCCCGCATTTCACTACATTTGTATCTTTGGGGTAAATCCCCAGTAGTGCAATTGCTGGGTTGTAGGGTAGTCCTATTTTTAACTCTTTGAACACTCTCTTCAGAAAGCTGGAACAAATAATCTTAAGATTTGTATGGAATCAGAAAAGACCCTGAATAGCTAGGGGAATATTGAAAAAGAAAACCAGAGCCAGGGGCATCACAATGCCAAATTTCAAGCTGTATTACAAAGCTGTGATCATAAAGTTCTGGCACAAAAACAGACACATAGACCAATGGAACTGAACAGAGAACCCAGAAATAGACCCTTAACTCTATGATCAACTAATATTCGACAAAGCAGGAAAGACTATCCACAGGAAAAAGGACAGTCCTTTCAATAAATGGTGTTGGGAAAATTGGGCAGCCACATGCTGAAGAATGAAACTAGACCATTCTCTTTCACCATACACAAAGATAAACTCAAAATGGATGAAACATCTAATTGTGAGACAAGAATCCATCAAAATCCTAGAGAACACAGGCAACACCCTTTTTGAACTTGGCCACAGTAATTTCTTCCAGGATACATCTATGAAGGCAAAGGAAACAAAAGCAAAAATGAATTATTGGGACTTAATCAGGTTAAAAACCTTCTGCACAGCAAAAGAAACAGTTAATAAAACTAAAAGACAACCTACAGAATGGGAGAAGACATTTGCAAATGACAGATAAAGGCCTAGGATCCAAGATCTATAAAGAACTTATTAAACTCAACACCCAAGAAACAAAAAATCCAATCATGAGATGGGCAGAAGACATGAGCAGAAATTTCACCAAAGAAAACTTCAGTTCTGATCACATACTAATGAGAGTGGAATCTTCTGTGTAAACTCTCACATAAATTAGCATTTGACTTCCTACATTTCAAACCTTGTTTTGTTTTCACAAATCACATAGTTGTGGTGTTGGGTCAGTGATAGGACATGCTTCCTTCTCACCATGCTTTAGATCATGATGCCAGGGTGGGGTGGCACCATGGGCTGTAGAAGTATTTTTGGAAGTCATTTTTCACTGGGATGGGTGATCACAACTTAACAGGAAGGACTGGAAGCTGTGTAAACATGTCCTATTAAACCCAAACTCAGTGTGTCTTTGACTCAACTTCTTAGCCAAAAACCCAAATGATTCATGATTACACCAACATTACCCGACACGGGGGAAAATGTAACAGATGGCAAATCAGAGTGGAAAGAAGTAGTAATCTAAACTATTGCAGTTTAAGGATTTCTTATTTGCAAATTTGATGAAAAAACATGATAATATCATATGTGGTTAGGTCTTCCCAAAGAGGCCTGTATGGTGTAAGCCCCATTAGCCTCCCAGTAAACTTCATTCTGGGGCAGATCTTTCTCTGTCTCTTTCTTTTTTCCCTCTTAAGTTCACTTTGCAATGGCCAGGGGGTGATTTCCTCCTTTCAATGTGAGACATGACCCTGGCTTATTTTGGGAAAGGAAGGCCATAAGACAATGGAACAACAGTCTATATGTGGCATAGACTTGGCGCTTCCAGGATTTTAAGGGCCAGCAAGTTCCCATTTGCGAAGTGACTTTTAATTGTGCTTGTCAGCTCTTTCTAGCATTTTCTGTAGGAAGTAAGGTCCAATACTTCCACCATGGAGAAGCAGTGAAGCACAGTCAGGCTAAATAGATTTTCCAAGTTTAGATGGGGCTTTAATGGCTGCAGTGTTTGGGAAATGCTCTGTTAAGTAGTTTTATTTAATATAGGACTTCCCAGAGCTTTTGAGATGTTATGTTAATGTGAACATCAAAGGTGCTTCAAGAAGGAATGAGAGGATGCAGCATTTCCTAAATGTATGTGATCAAGAATCCTTCCCCCCCCCCCAAATCCACAGGGTCTCCTGTGGAACGAGCAGAAAAACCTATTGCTATATTTCCATTTTCCATCAGCCACCACCAGGTGAGGAGTTGAGACTGACATTCCTTCTTGAACCAACTGAGCATGCATATAAAATAAACCTATATTGTTCAACGGCTATACACTTTTCAATAAAAACCTATTCCTAATAAAATCATAATTATTCATGAATCTGTGATTACTAACATTTATGTAGGTAAATATAATTCAGAGCAAGGTTTGAATAAATTCAAGCAACTCAATACTCAAAATCATCATCTTTCTGATTCATCTCAGTTGTGGATTATGAACCCTTCCAGAAATCTTGGATGTTTGTCCCTTCTGTGCTCCAGATGCCCAAGAGGGGTGTGAAGGTGATTTAACAGGGAGATGGGAGCTGAGTTAAGGGGGGTGAGAGTCAGCACACATGTCTGAGAATGGAAGGGGGTGGTAGACAGAAGCGTGATGAATGAGAGGACATCCACTCCTGACCATGTCGAGGTTAGTAATAATGAACGCCATGAGAGTCGTGCTGCCGACCAGTCACGTAACTGGAGGCAGTGTGCATGTGTTCCCCTGCACTGCTACTTCTTCCCAGGGCACAGAGTCCACCTGCTTCCACTGCCATTGATCCATTGCAGCCCTGCTTTGCATTAAAACTCCCTCTTCTCTTGCAACTTGCAACCTCTGCCTTAAGGTTCCAGTATATTCTCCTACTGCTGCCAGAAATATCTCCCCCAAATGCAGGTACAATTATGCTATGAACATCTATCCACACAAGCTCTTTGGAGAAAAGCCAGAATGTGTGAATAGTGGGAAGAGAAAAAGGAGGGGAGGTAAAAGTTGACCAAGGCTCTGGTGATGAGGATGTATAGTGTGGGCCAGGTGACGGGTGGAGGTAGAGGAAAGCAGTGCCCTAGTATTGCAGCACATAACATGCACGCAGCATATAATGTGTCCTAGTAACTGCTAAGCTTCTCATTGGGATTGCTCTGCAAGTCAAGATTTAAGGCCAACAGTTATTGAGGATTTAAACCAGTGTCCTTTTTGCGTGATCTAAGCCTCATCATCTGCAAACAAGCCACAGCATGAGGTACAGTATATGCTTACTTGTCTACCGTCAGCCATAATTGTAACTCACTTTTTCTCTCCTTTCTTAGTGTCATTTCTTTCCAGTAAGAGTCTCTCCTTGTTTGGTCTGGCCGGTGCTTGACATAAGGCTTCTGAATCTCTGCTTCTGCCCACTGAAAGGTGAAGAAAGAAGGAAAAAAGGTACTAAAAAATGCCTGTACTCTGGTGAAGATTTCAACAGGGGTTTCTAGCTAGAATTAAGAATGAGGTAGAGGGAATGAATGGAATTCCAGGTCCAAGGAATAGCATTAGGAGACCACTTTTGGCAACACAATGGTCTGTATTCAAGCCTTGCTCTCCTGGTTACAGTCAGTATGGGGAAACTACTTATCTGCTTGAAACAGGATAGATTGTCATTTTAGCAAACACAATCAGATCTTCTAGATTGTTGTTGCAGTGCTAGATGTGACTGATTTCTCCAGGATACTCTCTATTAGGGGATTGTAGCATTATTACCTGATTTTATTAGATGAACGATGAGAAAAACATGCTGCTTCTAGAAAATTTTTCCTACGGATTGTGGTTTTCCATAGAATTGCTTAGAGAATTTCCCATCTAAGGGATTGATGTCCAGGCTGCAGAATATTAAGTTTGTTGGGTGTATTTTTGCTTTAGCACATGAGTTTGCCAGCCTGGGTCACAAGTTTGGCAAATTATGGAAATCCTTATATCAGCTAGAGAGAAGAGAGGTGGTTAAAGATAAAAGGAAGGCAGGTCATCAGGGGATTGTGTTGTCAATGATGATATCGATTGCATCTTTGATAGCAATTGATCTCTAAGTGGTATCATCATTTTATGGAACCCTTAAAACAATGCTTCTCAATTAAACTATGATACCAAGTTTCTTACATCTTGAAATTTTTACTTTACATTCTCAAGAGATGATTTTAGGCTTATTTAGACTTAGATTTTTCTTTTGTCATTTACCATCTTTGTGCATGTATAATAGAGAGAAGACAAAATAATCTGGTTGTTATTGCAGGAAGATGTGGAAATGCAGTCATTTCTCTAACAAAGAGATTTGCTCCACTGCTACTAGATTTACACCGTTGCTCAGTATCTATGCCTTTCTGCATGTACACTTTTTACTGAATGCTGAATAATCGTACAAGTTTTAAATGACTCAGTGAAACTTCTCATTTGTGTCACCAGCAGTGCAAATAGCTCAACTAAAATGACAACTACATGAAGATCTGTGACCAAGTTTGCATATGTGCAGGTATTTGCGACTTCATCATGACTGGTGACGGTGATTTTAAGATGCCATCAATGAGAAAACACAGCTCAATGTCAGAGATAGTGAGCATGTGAGGGGAAATGGACATTGAGTTTTTAATGAAATGTGGCAGATACAGAATTAGGAGGTGATAAAGCGCTGTAAACACTTTCTAATCCCATGGAATGAAGCTGAAGAAATCTTGGCTGCAGCATATTTGACTTTAGGTGAATATACCTCTAATTCTGAATGAACTGTGGCTCTTAGTAACTGCTCAATGAAAGCCCTTTTAAGAAATGAATGGCTAACTAAGTTTGATTTTTCTCCCCTGAAGGAGAAGGAAGAGTCTTTTCATATTGATTCATAACACAACATAAATTAATTTTGATGAAAGAAATATCACCAATGACCTCACACTTCTATGATTACTTTTATTTTTTATATTCCATCCTGATGTCCATATATATGTACCTTTTTAGTTTTCATAGTTGTAATAATAATAATGAATGTAACATTTTATACATTTCCCCTGAATATTATATCAAGACAGTATAGTTATAATTTTATGGCTGTGTAATATTCCATTGAATTATACACAGTAATTTACTTAAAAATTCCTTACTGTTATACATTTAGATTGATTTTGGTACTTTGCAATTTTAGATAGAGCTGCAAATAACATTACTGTGCACTTGGTTTTTCCTTCTGTTGAGTTATTTCCTTAGGAAACATTCCCAGGAGTGGAATTTTTGGGTTGAAGAGAATGATACATTTTTATAGCCTTGGTATAAATTGCCATAAAAAAGGCTATAATAAAATTTCAGTGGCAATTTCTCCTTGAAGCTTCTGTAGGACAGGGGAATGTTTTAGCCACTTTGGAATACTTGTCTTCTCCATTTTCTGCGATGTGTATGTCACTGGAAGCATAGCTTAAGAAGAGAGGGAAAAACAGATGAAATACATTGCAATGGATTGGTTGTCACAGTGCTCCCCAACTTTCTTACAGCCTGGAAGCTACAGTTCAGTTCTTGCCTCTGCTTTTCTAGCATTCTTGGCTTTGTACAACTGGATAGAAAGCTCTAATGGGTCCTGAGTTAAGTCTTTACTAGGTAGGACACAGAGCAAGATTCAGTTTAAATCCTTCAGAATTGGATAGGAAAAGGTAAACTTTGTTTAAGAAGGCTGGGTTGGTTATCATGGAATTTGCACAATTACTTCATGAAATTACTTTAAGTCAGGGGAGCAAAGTACTGATACCCATTTTCTTGGGTTCAAGATCATGTGTAGAGTCACAGGTTGTCAAGAAACAATAGATAGAACCCCCAAATATAGACTGCAACTGAAAGTCAAGACACATGAAGGCTATGGATGAAAAGTGTGAAGTGGACTTTAGGATAGAACATGGCCTCATTGAGATGTGTGCCATTTTGGAATTGTCTTCACAACCCTTTAGGTCATGTCTGGGCTTCTTTCATAGCCTTTTCATTGCATGGAGGAAGTCAGTAACTAAAGTGGCTGAGATATTTGTCTCCCGTGATAATTGAAGAGAAAAAAAGCAGGCATTATAATTCCCATCATTCTTATGTGGGATGTGTTCTTCACATAGGAAGGTGGTGTTGTTGTCCTATCTGTTGACCTAACCTAAGTGAACTCATGCTTTGAAATCCTTGTTTTCCAATAAATAGCTCCATTTATCTGTGTTATTTCTTTACTCCCAGTGACAAAGGACATTAAGCTTCTTTTGAGGGAGAAGCCTACTTAGGGTTGGAGATGCCATCTGCAGCTATGGGAAAGCAAAACAAAACTATCTCCAGAAGATGTCATCATGGTTATTAGGTTATGGGATGTGCTGTTGGCTAACCTGTGTTAGCAATGCCATAATACTAAATCTTAAAGAAGGTCTCAAGACACAATGTGATGTTGGGTTATCCTTGCATATGTTATTCTCAGTGTGTTATTATTCTTGAATAATGGACGTAGGGGCTTGAATATTGTCATCACCATTCTATCTGAATCTCTATTTCATGGTTCTTTTTTATGTGTGTTTTTTTTTGTTTCATAAAAAGGAAACATATTAGGAAAAATGGACAGTGGTAGCACAAAGTATGTACTCATTGCTTGTGACTCCCCACTCCCCGCCCATAACAAAAAGAGATATTGTCTCTCTCTGCCTTCAGGCTCAAGATACTTTACTTGGCCATGCTGGGGTCATACGCCCATCCTAAAACACTTTACTTTAGTTAAGAAAATAATGCCCTCTGATTGGTGAACCTGAGTGACACCTCACTCCTTTAGCAGGTGGAAGACCAAGATTGCCTGTCCAATAGACAGCATGTGGAGTAGAACAGGGTCATGCAATAAGGAAAAATAGAGTATTCTTAGCAAGAGAGGAGAAAGGGATTCTGAGTAAACCCAACAAGTGGTCATTATAGGGATGCTTCTAAATGCCAATAAGATTCCTTAACATGATGAAGTGGCCTTTTCCAATATTTTCTTTTTTTTGGAGAAGCTTTGTCTCACCTCATATATATTCTGGCATCTTGAGTCATGTGTTTAGAAGACTACATTAAGTATGTACTCCATCTTGTATATAAATTAATACAGCTTTAGATCAAAGGAAATAAATCCATTATCTTTTTCTAGTGTTTGAAATGATTTACTAGTTTTTCTAAGAGCCTTGGTTTGTGGACTCTGATGTAGTGGGATTCACACCCACTTAGAACTCAATTCTACAACTTTGTACTTGATATTCAGTGGTCTTCACACCTGAAGTAATAGTGATTTTCTTTTCTTGTCCCAACCTCTGCTTAACATACCAGCATAATTAACAGAGAGATATACCAAGAGCTCCAACTTCAAGGATTTTTCCCTTGAGACACATTTAGTTGCTGTGTGAACCTTTATACACACTTATTCTTAAACGTGGATGCATGAGACCAAGTGGCTGCTCTCTAAATTTTCCCTAAGGATTCATCAAGGATTCATCCTTGTAGCTCACCAAGTAGTCAGATTTCCTGTTAGAATGAACTTCCCTGTTCTACCAATACTATGCTTTATATTTCATTGAGAAGTCTTGATTATGGAACTCATTAGCCTCTTGTAAGCACCTTTAAGTTTCTTTATTCAAGCAACAGACTGAGAAAATTCAGAAAGAGCCCCATTCTTTGAAGTTCCTGACTTCTAGCTACACAGCTGACACAGAGTCTCTTCAGATTGACTCTAGTTTTCCTGTGGTCATGTTGAAGATTTGGAATAAAGCATGATCATTCCATAACCTTGGGGATAGAAAAAAAATTGGTACATCCTGGTAATAGATGTCTTGTCTGTGTACATACAGGAAGACTCCACTTTCAATAGTATTGCCTGGAGTTCAGCTGTTCCTCCCTCCCTCCTTCCCTCCTTCCCTCTGTCCCTTCCTTTCTTTCTTTCGCTGGAGTAATGAACAGCTCTCCAGCCCAAATGGCTTAAAAGTTCAGAAGGAGAACTAATCAGTGTCCATAACAAGAGTGTTACATCCCATTGCCTAAGATAAATGATACCTTGTGTCATAGGGTAGGAGATTTTTCCATGGTTCATGGAGCAGTTGGTGTTTATGTAAGATTCAGTTTAAGAATAAGCTGTAATTAAGAAATGCAAATTCTGACAAAAACCTCAGCTAAAGGGCTGGTCGTGGCAAAAGAGATAATTTGCCAGTGTTTTGCATTGATTCCAGTCCTAAGAAAGAGATGGACCAAGGAAGATTTGTTCTTAATTTGGAGGATGTTTCTTTTCCTGAACACATAATGAATGAGCTAATCCTAAATTCTGCCTGGACTGAAGGCAGAATGAATAGGAAAAAAAGGCATATAAGTTGGTCTCTCACTTACCTCTGTGACAACTGTTTGTTTGTTTTTCCCCCAAAAGCAACCAGCCAGTCCTGAGTCAATAAGTCTACTTAGTGGATGGGGTTGAGAGCTCTTTGATGAAATATTGCATCCTTGAAGTCTTCTTTATTCTTCAGTGGGGTTGTACACATGTGGTTTTGTTTATCCTCTTGGTTGTCACTCACAGCTCAGTTGTTTCCAAATTGGATAATTCCTTACACACACACACACACACACACACACATTTACATTATGCCTTTCTTCATAGTTTGTTTCAGAGATTACTTTAATCTTTTTACTCTGTTATCACCTTATCCTTATTCCATTGAAGAGCTAATAAATGACACTTATATTTGATGGAGGTAAGAATGTCTGGATTGCATACGCACATCAAAGAGAAAGCAAATCTTAAGTTTTGAGATGAAATAAGATGGGAAAAAGTATCATCAATCCCAAAGGTCATATGTTCTAGGTGCTCTCTGTCTGGTATTACTTACCCTTTGTATTAAACTTGCTTTTCATCGAGAGACATTTAGGAGAAAAACAATCTTGTATCAATCGCATCTTTCATCTTTGCTTCATTACTAGCATTATGAAAGTACTACATTTTATTGCAAATTTCCATTTCTACTACATAGGGTTTTGTGGTCATCCCGGAAAACATAATTGTCAAAAATATAATAAACACTATTAACATTGTTTACTTCCAACTATCACAGTGCTTATAGTTCAATTACTGTTTATTAGATGAATTTTTAAAATTCTGAGCCCCAAATAATCGATATAGAATTGAACTATCAGACTACATTCCTTCTAGGAATTCACTCAGATTATTAAATTGAAACTGGATTATGATGGTCCTTAAAACATCAAGGATTAAGTTATCAACTTTATGATAAAAGCCATTATAATTATTTATTAGATAACAAAACATCACACATTATCTGTCAAATGTTTAACATAAAAATGGAAAATATATTTTTTTTTCACTGTTAATGTCTATGGTCATCACTTTAAGTATGTTTTGGGTATATCAATAGCTTTAACTATTCATTTATAAACAGTACTTATAGATTTTATATATATGAAAACAAAGAGTCTTAAATATCCTAGCAGATAATTTTATTACTTTATAGATAAGAAGTTATAACTAAAACACTGAGAGTGTTTACTATTTGCTGGTATCACAATAATCATGTGATAAGCATTATCTCCTGTAATCCTCACAAGAATGCTCTGAGAAGAAGAAATAGACCTGCAGGTTAAAATTAATCATTTAAAGTCACAGAACAGAGTCACTTAATAATAAACCTGACATTTATGTCACAGTTTTCTTGTGACCATGAGTTGGGCATTCTCCATCATACCACACTGCACATATATATCGTTAGCAGATTTAAAATTATTTCTGCATGGTGGAGTCTGTGAAACTTTGTTCTACCCTTTATTGTCAACCTGGGGTCTAACATGATTAAAATTCTCTTCATTGAGGGCAGCCCGGGTGGCTCAGCGGTTTAATGCCACCTTCAGCCCAGGGCATGATCCTGGAGTCCCAGGATGGAGTCCCACATCAGGCTCTCTGCATGGAGCCTGCTTCTCCCTCTGCCTGTGTCTCTGCCTCTCTCTCTGTGTCTTTCATGAATAAAAAATCTTTTTAAAAAAAATCTCTTCATTGAAACAAACAGGCATGAAAGAGCATAGGTAATTAAGTTTTCAAACAAAAAAGAGGAAGAAGAAGAAGAGGAAGTAGAAGAAGGAGGAGGAAGAGGAGGAGGAGAAAAAGAAAAAGAGGAGGAAGAAGGGGATGAGGAGAAGGAAAGGAAAGAAAAAAAGGAAAGAGTAAAAGAGTGAACTACATGACTGACATGGAGAGTCAGAAGTGATAAGGCCCTTTTAAGAATGCTAGGATCAGTGCTTCAAGGGGGTTGTAACAAATGATTAACTTCTGTCTAGGTGTGCAGTCTTATAGTTCAATTCTATACCCATGATAGTAAGTGGTTTGCGTTTAGTTTAATGGGATAGAATTTGTCTCCATAACATGCACATAGCTTTCTTTCTGTATGAACTAGCTAAGTGTTAGTTGGTGCCACCAAGGTTAGACTTTACAGCTTTGATTTAGTAGTAGTCAAATCTGACTTCTTTCCTTTTCATATGTCTACTAAGAAAAAAAAAAAAAAACAGAGATGCCCATAAAAATTAAGGTGAATGGTCCAAGTTGACTATCTTTTCATAGGAAACTAGGTTATTCTTTTATAATAATTTTGAATTGTGGGTTTTTATGATTGTAACTAAGGATGACTACTGGCTTGGATCCATCCTCACCACCAGGTTCTTACCATTACACAGAGGTAAAGGATGAGCAGAAATATAATGAAGTTTATTTTATTTAATACACTGGATTCATTTAATTTAAAAAGCAGAAAAATCAAGAGAATAAAATGAAAAGTAGATAAATCAGATTTGCAGAAGAAAATTAGCAAAAGTAATAATTGATAGCTGGTTTATAAAATAAGATTCTTTAATGAAAAACTATGCACAGTGAGTTACTTTGTTTACATTTCCAGTCTCTATGGTTAATAAGTATGTATCACATACTTTCTACTGCTAATTGAAGATAAAATATTGAAAATTAAAGCCTTTTTTGAAGTAGCCACTTGGAGTAATATACTTTCACTGACATCTGTGAAATTACTCATACATTAAGATACAACTCAGAAGAAACTGCGACAAATGGGATGCCTCAGTGGCTCAGCTGGTTAAGTGTCTGGCTCTTGATTTCGGCTCAGGTCATGATCTCAGGGTTGTGATATCAAGCCCTGAGTTGAGCTCTGTGCTCAGCACAGAGCTTGCTTGAGATTCTCTCTCTCCCTTTCACTATGCTCCTCTGCTGGCTCACACATTTATTCTCTCAAATAAATAAATGAAATCTTTAAAAAATGTGACCAATAGCTCATTCTTTCTTTTACTTTCTCTTCTGTGAGGTAAATAGCAAGATCATAAAAAAACTGAAAGCAGGTTAAAAGCTCAACTTTTCCCTTAACTTATTCTTTACTCACCATGTCCATTTACTTATTAAAATATATCATATTTCTTAAAATATATATCATTATTAAAAATAAATCACATTTGTTAAAAATATATCATATTGAACAAGACAAGAAAAGTCTCAGACCTCCAGGAAATAAACAGTTTATAAAGGAAAGAAGAGGGGCACCTGGGTGGCTCAGCCCTTTAAGTATCTGCTTTCGTCTCAGGTCATGATTCTGGGATCCTGGGATGGAGCCCTGCAGGGAGACCACTTCTGCCCTTCCCCCTGCTCATGCTCACTCCCTCTCTCATGCCTTCTCTTTCTCTTTCTCTCAAATAAATAAAAAAAATCTTTAAAAAAGCAAAGGAAAGTAGATTAGGAGTAAGTTATGGTGAGTGTCCTACAGGGTATCATGGGGATTGCTAACAGGAGAATAAAACCCAGCTGGGTGTGGGAAAGAGAACATCAAGGGAGGCTGAATAAGTGCTGAGTGGGAGTTGGGAGTGGTAGGTGGAATATTCCAGGTCTTTGCCAGAGCCTAAGGTGAACAGGAGAATTTGAGAAACCATCACATTGCTGTGTCATATGACTGGAATACAGAGACTCAGGGGCATTGGAGGGAGAGCAGAAGAGTTGAAGTCCCTAAGACAGACGAGGTGGCCCTCAAGAGTGTGTGAAGATTTTTCAGCAATCCCACTTCTTGGTATGTATCCGAAGGAACTGGAATCTGAATATCAAAGAGATACCTTCACTCCCATGTTTATTGTAGCATTCTTGACAATAGCCAAGACTGGGAAGCAACCTAAGTGTCCAGATGAATGGATAAAGAAAATGTAATATATACACGGAGTGGACTGTTATTCAGCCTTAAAAAAGGAAATCCTTCTCTCTGCAACAACATGGATAGACCTGGAGGATGTTATGCTAAGTGAAATAGGTCAGACACAGAAAGACAAATATAGCATGATTTCACTTATAGGTGAAATCTAAAATAGTCAAACACATAGAAGCAGAGAGTAGGATAATGGCTGCCAGGGGCTGGGGAAGGGGAGAAGTGAGGAAATGTTGATCAAAGCATATGAAGTTTCTGTTTTGCAAAATAAATTATTTCTGGAGATCTGTTTAACACTGGATGATGTTTAACAGGTCTGTACTGTAGACTTACATATTTGCTAAGAGGGTAGATCTTATGTTATGTGCTTTTTACTATAGAAGAAAAAAACCCTGAGCCCCAAGACACAAAGGAGGGCAGGTGGAAACTTTTGGAGGTGATATATAAGTTTATGGCATTAATAATCATGATAGTTTCATGGGTGTGTACTCATCTCCAGTCATTAAGCTGTATAATTAAATATCTATAGCTTCTTATGTATCGATTATGTCTCAAAGAAGAGGTTACAAAAAAGAATTATGAAAAATATTCTTTTCAACTTTAACCTCTAACCCAAAGGGAAGCAATTAAAGGATTCTCCAATGTTTGGGAGGTTGAATAAGAGCAGTAGACAATCATTTCTTGTCAATTCCATTTTGAGAGATGTGGGTGGACACAGTTGAAGAAATCTTCAATAAGGAGTAAATAATTAGTATTAAATATTTAATAAATAGTAAATTACAATGTGAGATAGAACTCCTTTAGATTTACACCTCAGGTAACTTTACATTTGGTCTCTAAGAACACGACTAAAACAACATTGCCATCTAAACCCAAGGAAGTGAACATCTGGGATTGGACAGTTTTGAGTATTAGTTCTGCATTGAAACAGATATTTGTAGGTCCCCCACCATCCCCTGGTTTCTTTGGTTTTTCAATATCCTTGTTGAAAATGTGTTCCCAAAGCAGCCATAAAATATTTTGTTTTATCAAAAACTTCAAATTTGGCTGCCCAAATCTCTTTGCATACACTTGTCCTTCGACATTAATATGCTTGTGCAGACAGAAATATAAAGGAACTCATTGTTAATATCTGCTCAGGAACAGAAAATCAAGGATTTATGAGTACGGCTGTGACCTCAACTACAGCAGAGGGCTAGAGATGTTTCGATTTCCAGCAGAATGCACACTCTTTCCAAAATGACCTGTGAACAGAGGAAATACCTTTATTTTAAACCTTGCCTCACATTATACCCTGAAGAAATTTTAAAGCAATTTCTGATGAAAAAAATAGCTATATCATTACTTGAGAAATCACTTGAGGAATCCACAAATATTTGTTGGGCATCATGCTTAAGTCAGCCAGGTCACATATGTAATTTTTAACCTCTGAGTCCTGGAAATTAGATATGTCAGTCATCTTCACTTTATTAGTCAAACTTGGGATTACAGAGGTAATCGCCCCAGGACACAAAGCTAATAAGTAGTGGAGATGTAATTTAAACGGGTCTGGCTGTTTCAAGCGGGTGTGCTCTTCTCACTGCTTTGTGCTGCCTGCTTCCAGAGGCTTTATTTCATATTTATTAAGTTACTCACATGGACTAGATATTTTGTGTATCACCAACCTGTGCCCACAGGTCATAAGAAAAATGGTGGGGAGTTGTAAATTATTAAGACATTTGCTTTGAGGTAATACTATTGCTATCCTGGAGCAGGGTTTACTGAAGTTCAGCTGAGCAAAAGATAGTCATGGGATAGTGGGCTTCTTATTCTGTTGGGAGGTAGTTTCCAGCAGAAGAAGGAAATCTTCATGCTTACTTATTTGTTTATCATTTGTTTTAAAATAATTATACCTAAATGAGGAGGATTAATGAAAGCCCAGGAGTCTTTCATTGATCGATGCTATGAGTGATGGTAAATATAAAGCCATAAATGCACACCATTAGTCCCAGGCACTTATTCTTTAAAAGGAAAGACTAGTGCTTCTCAAATTATATTTTGCTGACAATTAGTGTTTTGTTAGATGTTGGTAAGAGCTCTGCCAAAACTTGTTGGTCCCACAGTGAAATAAATGGAGGAGGTTCTAAATGATACACTGTCAAACTTGATGTTTATAATTGGATTTCTTAGAACTTTAATAGATAGCTTATAATCACTGCATCCCAGGTACCCCCAACCCATTGAATGAGACTCTCTGGGGTGAGACTCAGGCATTGGGATTGTAAAAAATTTCCAGGTGAGCCTGATATACAGAAATGCTACTGTCATGAAACATTTTTTTTTTTTTGTACATATGCTCAGACTTGGAGGCCAGTTGTTTTTCGTATCCACAACTATTTGGCGCAGCAGAGAAAAAATGATGATAAATAACACAATGTAGGAAGGCTTTTGTAGTTTGTCATAGATTCAGTTCTTTATTAAATGAAAGTCAATTTTGATCAGATAAACATCCTATGAATCACTAGCGATGGGAGAATACACAAATATGTGAGTTTTGTATTCCCAGCTGGCAAACTTTTCACGATGACCTATATGCTCTCACTTCTAACTTCAAATAGAGATTGAATGGCTGTAACACAGGTCTATATTTTAGCCTTTTCTGTTCATCTGGATGTATGCTTTCTCTCATTGTGGTCAATTGTGGTCCAAGCAATTAACTTTCTGCTTGCAAATGTCTTCATTCATCCTCTATTTTAATAAACTAATCTCTTCCTTTATATGTATTGCTGAGTACCTCTTTTAGGTGCTAGGAATATGGAAGAGAATAACATCTACTAAAAGTCCTGCACTAGTCGGTAGAAGTACGAAGTAAACACCGTAAACAAGTTTCACGTATAATGTCACGTAGTAATAAAGACATTGGAGAAAAATGATGTAATGAAAGGAGGACAGTGAGGTTATCAGTGGGGTTGGAGCAGGCAAAGTGGAAGAGTCTTGGGGGAGGGAACCAAAGAGGTGATGGCAGTGAACAGAGGCAATGGGTCCCAGAGGTCATTAAGAGAACTCTTATTTATCAGAACCTTTATTGGGCATCCACTGTAGAACCAATGCCATTTTCAGGGCTTTGGAGGATACAAAGATGAATCTGGCTCAGACCATCCTCAATGAGTTTAGACTCTGTAAAATGGGCACAGCCCCAGTTTGGATGGGCAGACTCTCAGATCCCAAGTATTGAAGCTAAGTGCTGACTCTCATATACTGTTGATGAAAGTAAACCAATGTACTGTCCCCCTGCCCCCTCAACATAATTCAGTCTGGTGAATGTATATAAATTTGAAATTTGCTCTTTGACCCAACAGTTGCATATCTTTTTTTTTTTACCAAGTAAATAAAGAATCATGCAAAGATATATATAAGACAGTATATTTATAATGCATTATTTATAACAGTAGGAAATTAAATATGTAACAAATGACCTTAGGTAAACGAATTGTGATATATCCAACTAAGGACATACTTTACATTTATTCAAAATGACGATGTAGATATTGATACAGAAAGATGATCTGATTTACAGTTAAGTGGAATAAAGTTATAAAACAGCAGGCAAAAGATGAATGCATTTTTATAACATATTAAAGGTCTGTGATTTAGATATCATGGAAATCTCAACGATCATGAACCAAAGTGTTAGCGGTGCTAATATCTGCAAAATTGAACCTGGGATGTTTTTCCTTTCTTCATTATACCTCTCTCTTTGGTCTGGTTAAATAAAGGGAAAACCTTTCCATGGGAATCAGAAAATGATTATTTCCAGTTTTTAAAAAGAAAAAAAAAGATTAATAATAATAATAATAATAATTATTATTATTGTGTAATTTATCATCATTTTTTCTCTGCTGTGCCAAATAGTTGTGGATACGAAAAACAACTGGCCTCCAGTCTGAGCATATGTAAAAAAAAAAAAGAAAAATGTTTCATGACAGTAGCATGTCTGTATATCAGGCTCACCTGGAAACTTTTTACAATCCCAATGCCTGAGTCTCACCCCAGAGAGTCTCATTCAATTAATAATAATAATTATTATTATTATTAAAGATTTATTTTTTTATTTATTCAGAGAGAGTGAAAGAGAGGCAGAGACACAGGCAGAGAGAGAAGCAGGCTCCATGCAGGGAGCTGGATGTGGGACTCAATCCCGGGTCTCCAGGATCACACCCTGGGCTGCAGGCGGCGCTAAACCGCTGAGCCACCGGGGCTGCCCAACTTACTTATTTATAAAGAGTGTGAAGGAGCCTCGGTGTCCATCGAAAGATGAATGGATGAAGAAGATGTGGTTTATGTATACAATGGAATATTCCTCAGCCATTAGAAACGACAAATACCCACCATTTGCTTCAACGTGGATGGAACTGGAGGGTGTTATGCTGAGTGAAGTAAGTCAATCGGAGAAGGACAAACATTATATGTTCTCATTCATTTGGGGAATATAAATAATAGTGAAAGGGAATAGAAGGGAAGGGCGAAGAAATGTGTGGGAAATATCAGAAAGGGAGGCAGAACATAAAGACTCCTAACTCTGGGAAACGAACTAGGGGTGGTGGAAGAGGAGGAGGGCGGGGGGTGGGGGTGAATGGGTGACGGGCATTGAGGGGGACACTTGACGGGATGAGCACTGGGTGTTATTCTGTATGTTGGTAAATTGAACACCAATAAAAATTATTTTATTAAAAAAAAATAAAGAGTGTGAGCAGGGGGAAGGGGCAGAGGGAAATAGAGAATCTCAAGCAGAATCCCTGCTGAGCATGGAGTCCAGTGCAGGGCTCTATCTCACAGCCCTCAGATTCATGACCTGAACTGAAATCCAGAGTCATATGCTCAATTGACTGAGCCACCAGAGCGTCCCCTCAAAGTTATTGACATCAATTTCTCCCAAATGAAGGCAAGAAGTGGAAACACCACACAACGGAAGCCATATTTGTCAGTGTAACCTACATAACTGATGAACTCAGTTTAAATGTGCTGGGCCCAGTTTGGGACTCTGTGGTCCTTGCTTAGGAAATATTTCTGGGTCCCCAAGGACACTTATTATTCCTGGTTGTTACTTCTTGAATATTACTAGTGCCTATTCAGGATTTGATTGAAGAGTTTCAAAAATGGATTTGTCCTGCCACTTGCCTGTCCCTTATATAGTCCTGAGTCAGCCGAGCAGAAAAAAATTAATAGAGTTCTGAAAGGACTGAACAGAAGCTATAGTTTCCTACCAATCCCCTTGGGGAGCTAGAGATGCCGGGGCTGTGGTGCGGAGGCATTAATTCTGCTTGCTTTGACTTTGCCAACTGTGTTTTATTTCTCTTTTTCTCACTCAGTGGGCACTTCATTGTAGCATTCTGTATAGAAAGAAAACATTCAGAAAACATTCAGCATGGTTTGCAGTTTCCTTCATGTGCTTAGGCAGCGAATGCTGTCAAAAGCACTCAGTATAATAACAAAACGGCTCTCATCAATGACATTTTTTTTTCCATTATAGATTTCCTAGCTCTCTGATAGGCCGAGCCTTTGATTTAGGATTTCAAAAAGAACTTAATGATGAAAGAAAGCTCTGTGTGCTGGGTGAATCCTCTTGAAAGCAATTGCCTTTTATATCTCCAGGTTCTTAATCATCCTTCCAGTCTGCTCTGCTATTTTATTCTCTTTTATGTGTGGATCAACATGTAAATAGCCAAGGATGATGACTGACTTTACTTAAGGCAAATGTAATGGAAAGGTAGAAATGAAATCCAGGCTCAATGGGGGAAAGAGAGAATATGCCAATTGGGGAACGAGAGAGATAGGATGTTGATCCACTCTATCAAAGGATGACTTTCCATGCTTAAGTTTTTGCCTCAGAAATATGGGACGATTCCATATTAGCCTTCCCTAAAGTGAGTTGCTGGGAATGGTAGTCCCCAATGAGGTGATCTAGGACAGACAGTGTTATAAGGTCAGAGATGGTTGGGAAGTGCTATGTACCACACACTATCCTTAATGGTTTACAGCATGTATTTAGCTCTGAGAAGATTTTCCGTAAAGTTGTATTTTGTTGAATATAGAATTTTTCCAATCCATTTGTCTACTGAACTCTTTTGGAAGAACCACTTCTTATGCCCTGAGTTTTATATTCCTTTCCTCCTTTTGGGAAATTGGAAAGATTAATGAATTTTCTATAATTTAGATCAAAAGATATACATTCTGGAATCAAAGTTAGGGTAAAAGAAATTAATAGGTTACAAAGTCTTCCACTTTATATCTTATTTCACAAACCTTTAAGAAAATGCAAAAAGCAAATATGACAAAATACTGTTAGTTTTGAAAAAAGATTATAGTTTATGCTCCATTTGTTTAAGTGTTCAATTTCTGAGAAAGTCAGTTAAGGTACAAGGAAAATGTCAATGTTAATTGTATAGTCATCTATTCATTTATTCAACAAGTGTTTATTAAGTACTTAAAATATATCATTCATGATTCTTGGCACTTGTGATATACCAGTAAATAAGTAAAAACCTCTGTCCTTGACTTGCCAGACTCAGATTTAGTTCAATAAATATGAATTTTTGAGGTTTGGTTCTAATAATATCTGAGTAAGCTTCTATCTTACTGACCCTTCTTCAGATAACAAGTATAAAGTCTAGACAAAAACAAAACAAACCAAAAAAGCAGAACCAATGGCCAGAAGATGTTTGAGAACAACCAAATGGAGGTTGTTTCTGCAGAGGAACCAACACTTTGATAAAGGGGAAGACACTGGCTAAGTTCCCATTTTCAAGGCTCATGAACTGAGTGAAGGCTCAGATTGCCCTATAGATGTAGGATGCCAAAACTGTGATAGAAAACCCGAAGTCTTTTTGGTCTATGGCATTAGAGGACAAAGTTCTGGACCATACAGCCTCTGGGAAGTGATAGAACCAGAGAGAAGGAAACTAAAGGTTTGTCTATAAATACATCCTAAAGGACTGACTTCTGAAACATGAATGTTTGGAGCAGATTCCAGGCAGCCTAGTTAAGGATTAGATTGAAACTGTCATCCAAGAAAGAGTTTGAAGTTTGAGGCCTCTCATGTCCATTGCCTGCTACCATATACAAACTTAACAACAAAAATATCTTTAGGAGAATAAAACAGAATCTGGAAATCCACAATCTAAAATTATTTAACATACAAAGAATTAGGAAAATGTGATTCATTATTAAGAGGAAAAAATAAATAGAGGCCAACCCTGAGATGAGCCAGATGTTGGGATCAGCAAGCAAGGATTTTAAAGTAGCTATTAGAATGGTACTCAAGGTCATGGAGGAAATATGCTCATCGTGAATTTTTAAAATTTTTTTTTAATTTTTTTATTTATTTATGATAGTCACACAGAGAGAGAGAGAGAGGCAGAGACACAGGCAGAGGGAGAAGCAGGCTCCATGCACCGGGAGCCTGACGTGGGATTCGATCCCGGGTCTCCAGGATCGCGCCCTGGGCCAAAGGCAGGCGCTAAACCACTGCGCCACCCAGGGATCCCTCATCGTGAATTTTTAAAGTAAATCTTAGACAAGCAAAAAGAATAGCAAAGAATGAATGGAAATTCTACAATTGAGAAGTACAATATGTGAAATTTTAAAAATTCACTGGATCACCTTAAGTAAAAGGAGGAAATGGCAGGAGAGTCTGTGAACTTGAAGAATGATCAACAGAAATTAGTGAATTTGAAGACTAGAGAAAAAGTATTTTAAAAAAGTACAGAGCCTCAGAGACATGTGGCAAAATATAAAAACACTTACCATAAGTATAACTCAAGTCCCAGGAGAAAGAGAGAGAGGGAATGGGGCAGAAATAATGGCCTTTTCTTCCCTACTTTGTTGAAAGACATTTACAAACTTGAGAAGCTTAGAAAAACTTAAGCAGGTTATACACATAGAAAACAATGCCTTGGCAAAATATAAACTGGAAAACAAAAGATTAGGAAAAAATCTTGAATGTAGCTAGAGAAAATCAACACATTTTATGAATGTAATGACAATTTGAGTTATTACTGATCTCTTGTTAGAAAGAAATGGGGGGAAGAATACATTGGAACAAAATCTTTAGAGTTTAAAATGGCAAACTAAACCCAGAATTCTCTATCGAGAAAAAAAAATATCCTTCAAGAATGAATGTGAAATGAAGACAGTTTTATTTTTTTTAATTTATTTTTTATTGGTGTTCAATTTACTAACATACAGAATAACCCCCCGTGCCCGTCACCCATTCACTCCCACCCCCCGCCCTTCTCCCCTTCCACCAGCCCTAGTTCGTTTCCCAGAGTTAGGAGTCTTTACGTTCTGTCTCCCTTTCTGATATTTCCCACACATTTCTTCTCCCTTCCCTTATATTCCCTTTCACTATTATTTATATTCCCCAAATGAATGAGAACATATAATGTTTGTCCTTCTCCGACTGACTTACTTCACTCAGCATAATACCCTCCAGTTCCATCCACGTTGAAGCAAATGGTGGGTATTTGTCATTTCTAATAGCTGAGTAATATTCCATTGTATACATAAACCACATCTTCTTTATCCATTCATCTTTCGTTGGACACCGAGGCTCCTTCCACAGTTTGGCTATCGTGGCCATTGCTGCTATAAACATCGGGGTGCTGGTGTCCCGGCGTTTCATTGCATCTGTATCTTTGGGGTAAACCCCCAGCAGTGCAATTGCTGGGTCGTAGGGCAGGTATATTTTTAACTGTTTGAGGAACCTCCACACAGTTTTCCAGAGTGGCTGCACCAGTTCACATTCCCACCAACAGTGTAAGAGGGTTCCTTTTTCTCCGCATCCTCTCCAACATTTGTGGTTTCCTGCCTTGTTAATTTTCCCCATTCTCACTGGTGTGAGGTGGTATCTCATTGTGGTTTTGATTTGTATTTCCCTGATGGCAAGTGATGCAGAGCATTGTCTCATGTGCTTGTTGGCCATGTCTATGTCTTCCTCTGTGAGATTTCTGTTCATGTCTTTTGCCCATTTCATGATTGGATTGTTGGTTTCTTTGGTGTTGAGTTTAATACGTTCTTTATAGATCTTGGAAACTAGCCCTTTATCTGATACGTCATTTGCAAATATCTTCTCCCATTCTGTAGGTTGTCTTTTAGTTTTGTTAACTGTATCCTTTGCTGTGCAAAAGCTTCTTATCTTGATGAAGTCCCAATAGTTCATTTTTGCTTTTGTTTCTTTTGCCTTCGTGGATGTATCTTGCAAGAAGTTACTGTGGCCGAGTTCAAAAAGGGTGTTGCCTGTGTTCTTCTCTAGGATTTTGATGGAATCTTGTCTCACATTTAGATCTTTCATCCATTTTGAGTTTATCTTTGTGTATGGTGCAAGAGAGTGGTCTAGTTTCATTCTTCTGCATGTGGATGTCCAATTTTCCCAGCACCATTTATTGAAGAGACTGTCTTTCTTCCAATGGATAGTCTTTCCTCCTTTACCGAATATTAGTTGACCATAAAGTTCATTAGTTGACCATCCACTTCATTATTCTCTATTCTGTTCCATTGATCTATGTATCTGTTTTTGTGCCAGTACCACACTGTCTTGATGACCACAGCTTTGTAGTACAACCTGAAATCTGGCATTGTGATGCTCCCAGATATGGTTTTCTTTTTTAAAATTCCCCTGGCTATTCGGGGTCTTTTCTGATTCCACACAAATCTTAAAATAATTTGTTCTAACTCTCTGAAGAAAGTCCATGGTATTTTGATAGGGATTGCATTAAACGTGTATATTGCCCTGGGTAACATTGACATTTTCACAATATTAATTCTGCCAATCCATGAGCATGGAATATTTTTCCATCTCTTTGTGTCTTCCACAATTTCTTTCAGAAGTGTTCTATAGTTTTGAGGGTATACATCCTTTACATCTTTGGTTAGATTTATTCCTAGGTATCTTATGCTTTTGGGTGCAATTGTAAATGGGATTGACTCCCTAATTTCTCTTTCTTCAGTCTCATTGTTAGTGTATAGAAATGCCATTGATTTCTGGGCATTGATTTTTGTATCCTGCCACGCTACCGAATTGCTGTATGAGTTCTAGCAATCTTGGGGTGGAGACTTTTGGGTTTTCTATGTAGAGTATCATGTCATCAGCGAAGAGGGAGAGTTTGACTTTTCTTTGCCAATTTGAATGCCTTTAATGTCTTTTTGTTGTCTGATTGCTGAGGCTAGGACTTCCAGTACTATGTTGAACAGCAGTGGTGAGAGTGGACATCCCTGTCTCGTTCCTGATCTTAGGGGAAAGGCTCCCAGTGCTTCCCCATTGAGAATGATATTTGCTGTGGGCTTTTCATAGATGGCTTTTAAGATGTCGAGGAATGTTCCCTTTATCCCTACACTCTGAAGAGTTTTGATCAGGAATGGATGCTGTATTTTGTCAAATGCTTTCTCTGCATCTAATGAGAGGATCATATGGTTCTTGGTTTTTCTCTTGTTGATATGATGAATCACATTGATTGTTTTACGGGTGTTGAACCAGCCTTGTGTCCCAGGGATAAATCCTACTTGGTCATGGTGAATAATTTTCTTAATGTACTCTTGGATCCTATTGGCCAGTATCTTGTTGAGAATTTTTGCATCCATGTTCATCAGGGATATTGGTCTGTAATTCTCCTTTTTGGTGGGGTCTTTGTCTGGTTTTGGAATTAAGGTGAGGCTGGCCTCATAGAACGAATTTGGAAGTACTCCATCTCTTTCTATCTTTCCAAACAGCTTTAGGAGAATAGGTATGGTTTCTTCTTTAAACGTTTGATAAAATTCCCCTGGGAAGCCATCTGGCCCTGGACTCTTGTGTCTTGGGAGGTTTTTGATGACTGCTTCAATTTCCTCCCTGGTTATTGGCCTGTTCAGGTTTTCTATTTCTTCCTGTTCCAGTTTTGGTAGTTTGTGGCTTTCCAGGAATGCGTCCATTTCTTCTAGATTGCCTAATTTATTGGCGTATAGCTGTTCATAATATGTTTTTAAAATCGTTTGTATTTCCTTGGTGTTGGTAGTGATCTCTCCTTTCTCATTCATGATTTTATTAATTTGAGTCTTCTCTCTCTTCTTTTTAATAAGGCTGGCTAATGGTTTATCTATCTTATTAATTCTTTCAAAGAACCAACTCCTGGTTCTGTTGATCTGTTCCACAGTTCTTCTGGTCTCGATTTCGTTGAGTTCTGCTCGAATCTTTATTAACTCCCTTCTTCTCTTGGGTGTAGGATCTATTTGCTGTTTTTTCTCTAGCTCCTTTATGTGTAAGGTTAGCTTTTGTATTTGAGTTCTTTCCAGTTTTTGAATGGATGCTTGTATTGCGATGTATTTCCCCCTTAGGACTGCTTTTGCTGCATCCCAAAGATTTTGGATGGTTGTATCTTCATTCTCATTAGTTTCCATGAATGTTTTTAATTCTTCCTTAATTTCCTGGTTGACCCTTTCATCTTTTAGCAGGATGGTCCTTAACCTCCACGTGTTTGAGGTCCTTCCAAACTTCTTGTTGTGATTTAGTTCTAATTTCAAGGCATTATGGTCTGAGAATATGCAGGGGACGATCCCAATCTTTTGGTATCGGTTCAGACCCGATTTGTGACCCAATATGTGGTCTATTCTGGAGAAAGTTCCATGTGCACTTGAGAAGAATGTGTATTCAGTTGAGTTTGGATGTAAAGTTCTGTAGATATCAGTGAAATCCATCTGGTCCAGTGTATCATTTAAAGCTCTCGTTTCTTTGGAGATGTTGTGCTTAGAAGACCTATCGAGTATAGAAAGAGCTAGATTGAAGTCACCAAGTATAAGTGTATTATTATCTAAGTATTTCTTCACTTTGGTTATTAATCGATTTATATATTTGGCAGCTCCCACATTCGGGGCATATATATTGAGGATTGTTAAGTCCTCTTGTTGGATAGATCCTTTAAGTATGATATAGTGTCCCTCTTCATCTGTCACTACAGTCTTTGGGGTAAATTTTAGTTTATCTGATATAAGGATGGCTACCCCTGCTTTCTTTTGAGGACCATTCGAATGGTAAATGGTTCTCCAACCTTTTATTTTCAGGCTGTAGGTGTCCTTCTGTCTAAAATGAGTCTCTTGTAGACAGCAAATAGATGGGTCCTGCTTTTTTATCCAGTCTGAAACCGTGCGCCTTTGATGGGGTCATTAAGCCCGTTCACATTCAGAGTTACTATTGAGAGATATGAATTTAGTGTCATCATGATAACTATTCAGTCCTTGTTTTTGTGGAATGTTCCACTGAACTTCTTCTTAAAGGGGAATTTTAAGAGTCTCCATTAAAATTTCTTGCAGAGCTGGTTTGGAGGTCACATATTCTTTTAGTTGCTGCCTGTCTTGGAAGCTCTTTATCTCTCCTTCATTTTGAATGAGAGCCTTGCTGGATAAAGTATTCTTGGTTGCATGTTCTTCTCATTGAGGACCCTGAATATATCCTGCCGGCCCTTTCTGGCCTGCCAGGTCTCTGTGGAGAGGTCTGCTGTTACCCTAATACTCCTCCCCATAAAAGTCAGGGATTTCTTGTCTCTTGCTGCTTTAAGGATCTTCTCTTTATCTTTGGAATTTGCAAGCTTCACTATTAAATGTCGAGGTGTTGAACGGTTTTTATTGATTTTAGGGGGGGATCTCTCTATTTCCTGGATCTGAATGCCTGTTTCCCTTCCCAGATTAGGAAAGTTTTCAGCTAGAATTTGTTCAAATACATATTCTGGCCCTCTGTCCCTTTCGACACCCTCGGGAACACCAATTAAACGTAGGTTTTTCTTCCTCAGGCTGTCGTTTATTTCCCTTATTCTATCTTCATGGTCTTTTAATTGTTTGTCTCTTTTTTCCTCAGTTTCCCTCTTTGCTATCAACTTGTCTTCTAGGTCACTCACTCGTTCTTCCACCTCGTTAACCCTCGTCGTTAGGACTTCTAGTTTGGTTGCATCTCATTCAATTGATTTTTAATTTCTGCCTGATTAGCTCTAAATTCTGCAGTCATGAAGTCTCTTGAGTCCTTTATGCTTTTTTCTAGAGCCACCAGTAGCTGTATAATAGTGCTTCTGAATTGGCTTTCTGACATTGAATTGTAATCCAGATTTTGTAACTCTGTGGAGAGAGGACTGTTTCTGATTCTTTCTTTTGAGGTGAGGTTTTCCTTCTAGTCATTTTGCTCAGTGCAGAGTGGCCAAAAGCAAGTTGTACTGGGAAAAGGAGAAAAAGAGGAGAGAAAGAAGGAAAGAAAAGAGAAAGAGAAAAAAAAAGGAAGAAAAAAAAAGAAAAAGAGAAAGAAAAAGAAAGAAAGGAGAAAAAAGGGGGGTGGGGGAAGGAAACAAATCAAAAAGCAAAACAAAAAAAAAAAAAAGAAAAAGAAAAAGAAAAAGAAAAAAAAAAAAAAAGAACCACGGGGGAGAATCTTCTGATTCTGTGTACTTTAAGTCCCTTGGCTTCCCCTGGAAGTTGTCAGTCAGTCTAGCTGGTCTTCTGGGGGAGGGGCCTGCTGTGCTGATTTTCAGGTGTTAGCAGTTGGGGGAGCTGCTCTGCCCCTGCCTGGTGCAGGGCTCAGTGGGGGTTGTTTACCCCGTGAGGCCGCAGGAGCAACAGCCCCAGTGGCTGCGGCAGCTCTGGAGCCCTGGATTCAGTCCCCGCAGGAACTCCAGAGCTCTCCGTCTGCAGGGCCTGGAGGCTCCGGGCGGGGCCGCTGATCTGCTCAGCTGGGGCAGGAGCGTCCTCGCTGTCCTGGGCCCTCCCGGCCTCTGCCTGTCCCGGGGGAGGCCGGATCCTGGGCTGTGTCCCGGCGCCCTGGGCTCCCGGGTCTGCGCTGTTGGATTCGCTCCCGGGCCGCGCAACCCCCTCCGCGGAGCCGCCCCCGAGCCCCCCCGAGCTGCTCCGGGTCCCGCCATGCGCGCTGCAGCCCTTAGGGAGCTCGGCGCACTCTCCTGGGGCGCAGGTGTCTGTTAGTGTCCCAGGGAGCCTGAGGGCATCCCCGCCCTCCTGGAGTCCTGCTCTAAGTCCCTGCGGGCGCCTTTGGGGGGGGGGTGGGGAATTGGTGCAGCTCCTGCTTCTCCGGGACGGGGCTCTCCTGTCCTGGGGACACCCGCCCCGGCCTCAGCCCGGCTCCTCGCGGGGCCCCTCCCCCTTGGAGGCCTTTTGTTTCTTTATTTCTTTTTCCCCGTCTTCCTACCTTGATAGAAGTGCGAACTCTTCTCACTGTAGCGTTTCAGCTGGTCTCTCTTTAATTCTCAGGCCGATTTCGTAGATTTTCAGGATGATTTGAAGGTTTTCTAGGTAATTTGGTGGAGACAGGTGACTTGGGGACCCTACTCTTCCACCATCTTGCCCCTCCCTCCTGAAGACAGTTTTAGATCAAACCAGGAGACTCTGTTACCAACAGACCTGAATTAGAAGTAGTGTTGACAGGAGTTTTTCAATCTGAAAGGAAAGGATAGCAGATAGAAATGACCAATTTCAAGAGTTACCATAAACATAAAGCAATCAAGACGGCATGGTACAGGTGAAAGAAGAGACCCACAAATCAATGCAGTAGAATAGAGAGCTCAGAAATAGATCCATCCAAATGTAGCCAACTGATTTTTGACAAAGGTACAAACACAATTCAATGGAGAAAGGGTAAGTTACCCAAATATATGTGTATTTGTCAAAATTCAACAAATGTACACTGAAGATTTATGCATTTTGTTGTATGTACATCTTAAAAGGAAAATACACACAAAATAATGAACTTTAGTTAATGATACGTGTATTGACAGATGGGGGGATGCATCACTGTCTTTAATTTACTTTGAAATGTATTAAAAACAAGATGGAGTGATGCACGGATAGAGGGATGAATAGAAATGTGACAAAACAGTTTAGTAAAATAATAACCATAGATTTCAAGTGATAGTAATACAAGTGCGCTAATAGTATTATTTTCTCTTTATGTTTAAAATGTTTTGTGATGAATATTGCAAAAAATATTTATGAACTGCCACTTAGACTGGTATTTCTAACCATGGTCCCCCAACTCAAGAAAAAAGTCGCTCTTTATTCTCAAGGATGTCCCAGTCTAGCGAGAGAAACAAACATATGAACCACAAAAATACTGTATTATAAACTAAGTAGAAATGAAAACAAATCATTACATCAACATAGAGAATGATCTCATAATCTAAACCTGGGGTGGTCGGAGATGGTGAGGGAAGGTGTCTGGCATGAGGTGAAGTTTGTGCTGGCTTGTAAGGGATGAACAGTTCGCCATGTAATGTGGGGAACAAAGGCAGAGGTGGGATTGTTTCCAGGTAAAGGAGGCAGCATGAGCAAAGACGTAAAGAGGAAGGACAGCACGAGGTGTTGAGTATGATTTGGTTTGCATTAGGGTATGGTGTGGTACTATGCATTATGGTTTGACTAAAGATTGATTTACAAAAAGAAATTGGTAGAATGTTAGATATAATCAGAGGTCAGATGTCTCAGTCTGGGCTTGTCTATGAGGGAACTAGTTTTAGATAAGGACATATCATGAACATATTTGACTTTTCGACAGACTGCTCTGGCAGCTGTGGAAGATAGAATTGAAATGCGTCTCTGGAAGAACACTTGGGCTGTTATAGGAATGAGACTTGATGACTGAGGAAAGGGGACTTGGTGAAAGACATAGGAAGAAGACAATATGGGTTTAAGGTGTCCGTATAACTGACCATATTTGATAGTTATGCCAGGGCAAGGGACATTAGCTGAAAAATTCCAGGGCAAATGGAGCCCATGGCCATGTGAGATATGAAGGGGCACGAGTTGGAGCCAGGAGTCTCAGAGTCAGGCCAGGCTGAACAGGTTTGAAAGTGAAGATGATGTTGTACAAAGAAGTTTATGGTTTGTTGGTTTCCGCTCCAAGGAGTTTACAATCTAGGAAAACTCAACCTTTGTTGGCTATAGTCATTGAGCACAGCAGTGGCATCTCAGCTGGAGCATAAAAGATGTAGGATTTAGATCCCCAGAAAGACAAAGGGAAACATAAGACCAAAGGGAAGCTCTGTGCCTTGAGCTCTGAAAACATTTTTTTAATGAAACCGTTCTTTTTTTTTTTTTTTTCAAATTTCTAAGTATTTCTAGAATCTATATAACTCAAGTACCCATTTTTAGAATTTTAGGGGCCCAAGCAAGAAGTAGACACAAAAGACAGACATATGAGACCCATGCATCTAGATCTATCTCTATCACTATTATTACTAGATCTGGATTGGAGCAGGTGGCTTAGACCTGTAACCACAATCGTGCTTTCTAAAACCCGCTCCTTCATTGGATCTTGGGGAGAGGAGTCTCTATGGCAGTCAGCATGATATTCTTGTCCTCAGATGTATTCTGTAACACTTAGGTGGAATCCTATCCAGACAGTTCTCCATCCAAAAGAGGCATCACTGTCTCACCTGTACCAAGCCCTGAGAGAGAGGTTCAATGAGATAGACAACATATGACACCACATGTCATTATCTTGTTCCTATTCCAAAAGTAAATCAACTGATGTCAGAATTTATTTACACCAGTTGGATAGCTCCCCACCCCCCCCCTTCCAATCATGTGGAGTATAGAAAGGGTGGAGAGAATAGAGATCAGTTTCACTGGCATGCCATCCCTTACTGGAGTGAGAGTTATTTTATGGATTCGTGAAGGCAGGGAGTAGAGTCCCTTGTAATATCCTTTATATCTCTATTGTAGCTCAAGTGCAGTTCTGTTATCTATTTTAAAAAGATATTAAATATATTCTCATGTGGTAGCATCCTTCATACAACACTCCCACTATGATGGTTGGCCTGCAGGTCCCTCTTTTCTCTTCACCCACCATGGGTGCTAGGCACTGACATCTTCACGTTTGTAGATTTACAGTCAGTGACAAATTCTTTAAGCTGCTTCCACTTCTGATTGATTTCATTTGAACAAGATACACATTTGATCACTGTCTTCATAATGAATTCTATGCCACCAATCTCAGGGATATTTTGGAGGTAAAACTGATCTTCACTGAGCCTCCAGTTCACCCTGACTTTTTACCCAACCTCTATTGGATGCGCTGGTATGTCCACTGAAATAGATGTAGGCCCTTGTACTTTTGGCTATGTTCTCCTTTGAATTACCACGCACCTCATCCACTGTTAATTTTTTTAATGTCAGAAGTGATGTTGACTGTCTTAATATTTTTCCCATTTTAACTGAGAGTTTTTCATCTTTGCTTCCAATTTCAAGCTAAAGTCTTCTAAATCAGAGTAGCAAATTATTTTCTTCCCAGTCATCACGATATACTTTTCGTCAGAAGCATTCCATAACCTCTAGGTGGAACTCAAGGATACATGCTGTACTACTCCCTCTTTCCAAGGTCAACGAAGAAGTGTGTATGTGTGTGTGCATGTGTATATGTGTATTTATATATATATGTGTATATATATATGTATGTAGTAGACATGTATGTGTGTGTGTGTGTATATATATATATATATATATATAGTCTTCACTATAGAATTAGTGGCTATTAGTATCCACTAATACAGGAAAAATCTCTCTCTTGAGCCTAGATGACATCACTGGAGCCTCTTTTCCACTATTTTTCTTCTTTAAAAGATAAGCTGGGCAGACTTCTATTTGGAAGTAGTCCTTGATCATGGAAGACCTAGAAGAGCTAAGTAGAAGGCAGAAGAGGAAGCTTGGCAAGGACAGCTTGGGTATATTTGACTCTGGAACTCTGGAAAGTGGGACATCTTTGCTGCTATCCCAAGGAGAGTAGTGAGATCTAGAAAGCCAAGAAGAAAACTCTTCAGCTGCATTCGAGTTAAAACCAAAACCTAGGAGATCCCTGGATGGCTCAGTGGTTTAGTGCCTGCCTTCAGCCCAGGGCATGATCCTGGAGACCCGGGATCGAGTCCCACATCGGTCTCCCTGGATGGAGCCTGCTTCTCTCACTGCCTGTGTCTCTGCCTCTCTCTCTCTCTCTCTCTCTCTCTCTCTCTCTCTCTGTGTCTCTCATGGATAAATAAATAAAATCTTTTAAAAAGCCAAAACCTAAAGGTAGAATAATGCCTGTAGCTCATCCAGACCAGTATTAGGGAGAATATGATAAACCTATCCTTATATTTACACATGGGGACTTCTGTTCCATTCTCAAGATGTGTGCCCTTTTATTCGAATTATTTTTTCAAGAAGGAAGGCGAGACTAATTCAACTGTGAGACTGGGGAGCCCTTGGAAGCCTTTGAGTCTCCTTGATAGTGGCATGGCCACTGTACTGTGATTCAAAAGACGTGCGACATCTCTCTCATCTACATGCTTTTGGGGTTGGCAGGGATTTGCAGTTCTCTCCTAATTTTAGCTTCTTTAAGACTGTAATTGCATGAGTATATCAGGTTGCATGCTTAACCAAACTCTAGGTTTGGGAAGTGATAAAGGAGGCTTTGCAATGATCTCTGATTCTGATTTACTGTCAATTAAGCTGACGGTTTGATGCCATTGTAGCTAGTTAATTGTGTTTGTACCCTTGTCCAGGGAAAAGTGGTAATATGAAATCAGAGTCTGAACATTCACTCAGCTCACCAGAGAATTAGATCCCACTGAGCTTTAGATACTAAAAATTTGACTAAGTGGTAAGTTTTACATTTTACATTTTCCTGGAATATATTCTGTGCACGTGGTTCCCTCTCCACACAATGTGAGCTGTTACAGTGTCAGCCAGTCAAGGATTCAAGGACTTGAGATCCCAGTCAAATATCCCTTTTCATCAGCTCTAATCAACATCCCAAGCCAAAATGTTGTCTGTTGTCTTAGAACTTAGAGTTTTGGTCTAGAAAACCAAAGCATACATATATTATTCTCTATTCCCCATTAATTAATTAATTTTATTTATTTATTCATGAGAGACACACAGAGAGAGGCAGAGACAGAGGCAGAGGGAGAAGCAGGCTCCCTGTGGGAAGCCCAATGCTGGACTTGACCCTAGGACCCCGGGATCATGACTCAAGCCAAAGGCAGATGCTCAACCAATGAGCCACCCAGGCCTCTCTCCCCAATAATTTAAAATGTACTTCTCATATTCCTTATAAGCCCCCAACACAATGTGAAAGAAATGATTCCATCATTTCTTGGAATATGGCAAAGTGGTCCTAGACAGAGGCACCACAGTTACAGTGATAAAGATAAACCATAGGATGTAATAGGGAAAAGGCACAAGCAGAGAAGTAGCAGAGCACACATAATGCCTTAAGCACTTCTTTTGCGAGAGGGTTGTTGACTCAAGCTGGGCATAGCTGGACAGGATGTAATTGTGGCCAATGATCCAGTGGTGAGGACCTTGCCCCTGTGATGCTCTCCATATTGATAGGAGCTATATATGTATACTCACAGGGACTGTGTATTTACAGGGAATTGTTATTTAGAACAGGATTGGCAAACATTTCTCTATAAAAGGCTAAAAAGTAAATATTTTTAATTCTGTGGGCCACAGGTTCACAGCTATTCAGCTCTGACATTGTAGTGTGAAGGCAGCCGTAAGCACTGTGTGCCTTACTGGGAATGGCCCCACATCACTGAAACTTGATTTAGAACACAGGCGGTGGGCTACATTTGACTCATGAGGCCAGTTGGCCAACCCCTTACCTAGGTAGCAATGTAAGAGGGAGCACTTCCTATTCAAGAGTGGTCTTGATAGAAAGAGAGCTCTTTGGTCTACACCCGGTGTGTCAGCCTGTTCAATCCACCTAACTCAGACCTGCGGAGTCAGCTCTCTGATAAGCTGCCAAAAGGGACATGGGATGACCTTCTAGGACCAGACTCTGTGAGTACTGCTATTTATTTCACAAGACTCGATGGGAGTAGATAGGAGTCACAGCAAACTTTCTAGAAAGGTTTGTCTGGAGTCACAGCCTCCAATTCACCTTCTCCATCAATCCAGTAAGTCACGTCTCCCTGTCGGGCTTTTGAAACTGTTTGAAACTGTTTGTCAGGACTATTATTAGTTTGTGTGTTACAAAATCCAAAGATCTCTTCTCTGTTGTCTACTGATTCAGTGTATATGCAGCTGACTGCTTTGTCTCTCCTACGGTGTCTTCTCTTGGCTTCCATGACACAGCATTTTCTGTATAATCGTTCTGCTTCATTGGCTACTCTTCCCTGGTTGTCTGTGTTGGCTCCTAGTGCATCATCTAAATGTCAGAGTGCCACACGAGGTGGATGTTGGGTACATGCTTTTCTCTATTTGCTCTTTCTCCATAGCTAATCTCATTAAATACTTTGGTTTAAATAACATTTATACTCAATGACTCCAAAATGTTCACTGCAGCTCTGGCATCTTCCTTTAGAATTGGAGCCTTATATACAATTGCTTTTTTAATGTTTCTGTTTGGGTGTTTGATAATTATCTCAACTTTAATATTTGTAAGGTAGAAGGAAACCTCCATTTCCCCCAACTTCCATAATCTCAGTTTTATGGCATTATCCTTCCAGCTGACCAAGTAGGAACCCACCTCATTCCTTGTCTTTCTCACAAGCTCCACTTCTGAACCATAAGCAAAACAGCCCAAAGCAAACAGCTTCTGTCCATCTCTGCCAATCCAAGTCATCTCTCTGCTGTACTCCTCCAAATTCTCAACTCCTCTGGTTACCACCTGTTCTCCCGGGAACAACCAGGATGCTATGTTTAAAAGGTAAATTGGATTATGTCTCTGTCTGCAGAGAACATTTTGCGACATCTCCGCACACCCAGCAAAAACACACAGTTCTTATGCTATTTGGCCCCTCCCAGACTCTCCGCTCACCCCCTCTTTCTCCACTCCCCTTTGTTCTGGCTACATACCTTGTTCTGGTTGTAGAACTTACTGTAAAGGCTGTTTCTTCTGTCTGAAGTGTTCTTCCCCCCAAGATCTTTGCATGAGCAGTTCCATTTTGTGCCTCAGCTCAAAAGTCAGCTTCTCAGGTCTTTTTTTAAGCAATCATTCATCACTTTGGTCACCACCCAGTGACAATGGTGAGGACACCATTGTCTTTATTTTCCTCGTAACTCTTACCATGAGTATAAGGGAGTGCATTATGGGCTTATTGCATGTCTGCCATTAGAAAGTAGGCACCTGACAGTAGGGACCTTTTCCATCTAGTTTCCTTCTGTATCATCTAGAGCAGTGCTTAGCTGTGTTGCCTCTCAGTCGGCACTTGCTGAAAATGAATGCATGGTATACCTCAGAGAGCTTTTCTTTCCTAAATATCTATACCAGGAGGGCTGTTTCACAAGCAGTCAGACCTCCCCACAGTAAGTCACCAACTCCCACAATGCATCCATTCTTCCTGTGGCAGTTGGTTGGTTTCTGGATCTTTCTAGGCTATGTACTCCTGGATCCTGAGGGAAGGGGCTGGTTCTTCCCAAGAGGGTCACTCTAGATTCTTTTCTTGTGAACTCACAATCTTCTACCGACTTCCTCTTGATCCTCTTGTACTTTTTCTGAGTGTTTTCCTTTTGGATTTTCTTTGGTTATGATGCCTACTTCCATATGATAAAGAGTCTGTGAGCTCTCGACTCCAAATGGGCCAGTTGTGGTTCACACTGTGGTCTCAGCATAATTATGAATGGCACCCCCCTTTGGTTCTCAGAATTGTCTCAGTTTGGATGTTACGTGGTGGCTCTTACTGATAAGCCTGTGTGCAATTATTCCTGCTCTTTTGTCATGAGGCTCTGTTCTCAGCTTTCATCCCTCCTGGTGAGGGGTCTCAGGTGGCATTATATTCAGTGGTTCCCTGGGGAGCTCTCATTGCCAACTGTCACATCTGGCTATTGGACTCCAGCGTGGGCTTTGAGGCCGCCGTCTCCTCATACCAGGGCAGACAGACTAATTTATCTAGGTGAGATGAATTAGCAATTAACAATTAGCCTCCTTAGAGCTGCTGAGCTGGGCTTGGCACAGGGAATTGCCTGCCTTAGAAAGCTGAGTCATCAGCCAAGAGCCCAGAGCCTTTAAGATTTGAAAACTTCTCATCTTCTCCTCTTCCTCTTCTGCCAGATTAATTGCTTGTTGTTTGTTAACAGACCTGCTAGTTGAGAATGAAATGAAATTTCTTTCTTTCTCTTTTATCTTTGATTCTTTCCATTTTTTTTGTTTGTTTTTTTTTTCTTCTTTAGCCTGCTTGTGCCTCACTGGTATAACCTTCATGAATCAGCAAATCATATTACTTATTGATTGTATCTGGTTTAGCAAAATTTCTTGATAGCCACAATTTATTAGCTATTGATTTGTAGGACTTAAAATGCTGCAGTATACTGCTTTTAAATAGTCAATTAATTCAGATTTCTACCACTGAACTATGTTAGCCTCCACCCAAATTTAGCATTTTGTTGTTGTTCTTGTTTCTTAAGAGGACAAGAGTGCATGAGCAGAGGGCATGGGAGGGCAGAGTGAGAGGGAGAGAGAGAATCCCAAGAAGACTCCACACCAAGCACAGAGCCCAACATGGAGCTTGATCTCACAACCTTGAGATCATGACCTGAGTTGAAATCAAGAGCCCAAAGCTTAACAGATCCGACCACTCAGGAACCCCCCAAATTAGTTTTAATTTACCTTGTTTCACAAGGGGATCCTCCCACATAGCTGACGTTTCACTGCTACAACTGTGATTTGACCCTGTTTGCCTAAATACTCTCTTTTTGGTTATTCTGACATCATTTTCATAATAATATTCTCTTCTTGTGGCATACCCTAATATATCTTTGCCATCATGTAGCCTATTTAATGTGGTATCAGTTTACTTTGGGAGGCTTTTTTACTCTCTGAAAAAATTTCTTTGAAGATTTATTTATTTATTTGAGAGAGAGAGTGAGAGAGAGCACATGTGGAGTGAGGAGGGGCAGAGGGAGAGGGAGAACCTCAAACAGACTCCATGCTGAGCACAAGCCTGATGCATGCTTGATCTAATGACCTTAAGAACATGACCTGAGCCAAAACCAAGAGTTGGATGCTTAACCGACTTAGCCACCCAGATGCTCCAGTCTCTGAAAATTTTTACCAACTCTGTTTTTGGTGTTTTAGCAGGCAAATATTAATTTTATTCATTTGTGTTTAAATAAGTTTGTTCTGGGGATCCCTGGGTGGCTCAGTGGTTTGGTGCCTGCCTTTGGCCCAGGGCGTGATCCTGGAGTCCCGGGATTGAGTCCTGTGTTGGGCTCCCAGCATGGAGCCAGCTTCTCCCTCTGCCTGGGTTTCTACCTCTCTCTCTCTCTCTATGTCTATCATGAATAAATAAATAAAAATCTTCAAAAAAATATTAAATAAGTTCGTTCTATGGTTCTATACTTTTCATAGTGTTAGTTTACAAACTATCTCAAAACTTAATTGCTTAAAACAATAACCTTTAGTTTAGCTCATGATCCAGTGGATTGGTAGTTTGACCTGAATTCATCTAGGAGGTTCTTGTGTTGATCTTGGCTGGGCTCACCAAGGTAAATGCAATCACATGAGCTGGTTCTGCTTCTGAAGACTGGTTTGCAGTTGGCTGGAGTCGATGGGAAAATGGGCCATGTGTTTCTCTTCATCTAACAGGCTCCTATGGACTCTTCACATGGTTGAAGGGGTTGAAGGGGTTCCAAGAACATTAAAAGGGCATGCCTAGTGCACAAGTGATTTTCAAGCATCTGATTATGTCACATTTATTAATGTCTAATTGGCCAAAGTAAGACATGTGGCTGAGATCAGAGTCAGTTTGAGAGGTCACCACAGAGAGCATGGGTATAAGCAGCAGAATTATTGTGGATTTATATATATATATATATATATATATATATATAAAATTTATCAAAGGATTATACACTGAAACACTGCCATAATTATACTTTATATGTAGAATTCAATTTTTTTTATTTTGTAATTAAACCAAAGAGGTTTAGTTACTAAAGTGTGACAGGGGCTTTATTTTAAAATTTTATATAGTTATCCCCTGACATAATTCTAGAGATCAAATTATAGTGAGACTCTATAATAGGTTTTAGTAAATTTAGTAAATTTTATGGGCTGAATTGTGTCTTCCCAAATTCATATGTTGGAGTCCTAATTTCTAGTATCTAAAAACAAATTCCCAGTACCTATATATGGAAATAGGTCCTTTAATGAGGTAATTAAGGTAAAATGAGGTCATATGGGCAGCCCCTAATCCAATATGACTGGTGTCCTTTATAAAAAAGGGAGATTAGGACACAGGCATGAGTGTGCCCAGAGGAAAGACCATTTGAATATATAGGGTGAAGGTGACCATCTGCAAGGCAAGCAGAGAGACCTCAGAAGAAGCCAAACCTGCTGACGCCTTGATCTTGGACTTACCAGCCTCCAGGACTGAAAGAAAATAAATATGCTGTTTAAGCCACCCAGGCTGTGGTATTTTGTTAGGGCAGCCTTAGCAAACTAATACAGTAACTATAAATAAGTTGATTAAATTATTTATCACAGAATGCCTCTGATATTTAAAGAAATGCTTATTCTCTACCAAGCATTGTATTAAGATATTAAGAGCAATGCTGAAGAAAAATACGCTTCATCCATTCTTTCATGAATCATTATTGAGTTTGGTCTTCATTCCAGAAAGGTATTTTAGGGGATGCCTGGCTCAGCAGTTGAGCATCTGCCTTCAGCTCAGGTCGTGATCCTGGGGTCTTGGAATCGAGTCCCACATCGGGCTCCCCGCATGCCTATGCTTATGTCTCTGCCTCTCTCTCTGTGTCTCTCATGAATAAATAAATAAAATCCTAAAAAAAAAAAAGGTATTTCAGCATTTTCTGCCCATGTCTCTGCCTATCTCCCTCTGCCTATGTCTCTGCCTCTCTCTGTGTGTCTCTCATGAATAAATAAAGTCCTAAAAAAAAAAGAAAGGTATTTTAGCATTTTTGTGATTCATGCACAAATTATCATTACTTATTTGTTTGCATTCTCACAACTCTGGGTGTTCCTTGGGAATAAACACTATCTTTGTTCTCTAGCACTAACAATCAATGGGGATCTTTGATTAATAGTTGATTAACAGTTGCAGCTGATACAAGCTGGACTGGAAAGAAAGGGGTGCCAGGCACAGTCTGTGAAAGGAAGGTAGCATCAAGAGTGGTTGGCTGGGAGGAATGATAGACAGCTGATGACAAGGGAGTGGAAGAGCTGTCCTGTGGGACTCTGGAACTAGGAAGTCCAGGTATAAATTCTGTTCAGCCATTCCAGGAAGCAAATAGTTATGCCAGATTGACATCAGTGTTATCCCAGGGCCATTCATTTCCTGTTTCTCAGTAGATCCAATGTGTCTTGGGGTGGCTAACTTTGCAAGCTCTGGTTTTTATCCCCTGTGATCCTCAGGGTGATGGATTCCCTAAAAATGCAGTGCATAAGCAGGCCATTTGGGTTCAGGAAGTATCCAGAAATGCAAAGGAAATTCCTAGGCAGAGAAAGGCTCCTTTAGAATGGATTCAGTTGAAGACCTTGTGGGAAAGGCGAGCCATAATTATTTTAGCTCCGAACAGAGAAGAATTTGATTCTTTATCCAGCAAGTGGGAACTCAGCTCAACTGTGCACAGAGAGGCAGTTTTCCCTCGACATCTGTGCGAGGAGAGGAGATTGCATCTACATTTTCACAGGAGCAGAAGGCACTTAGCCTCTGCTGTCTCATTTCTTAGGGTGACTGCTCTTAGAAACCTAGCAGTAGCTTCAAGGTGTCGACTTCAGAACCATTTCCCATTGGAATTAAAGCTGGGTGGAATTTTGGGGAGCCGAGTGCTTGGGAAGATGGCCTCTCCTGAAGCTAACAGAAGCTCAGCTTCTGAGTTTTTCATGTCTCGAATGTGAAATGAGAAGTGTGACTAGAAAGTGTGAACTGAAGAAGTATGCAAGAAGACTCAAAGCTCAAACCCTAGGAAACATTGCTTTTTCCCAGTTGCAGTATCACTGAATCTGTCTCTTTCAGTAGACTCAATTTTTAGCCATCTTAACGGGTTATACATACCCACCAGAGATAAATTTCAAAATAACATTTTCAAAAAATAATTTCACATAGAAATAGATTGTTAACGCATTACTTTCATAGGCATTAAAAAGTTAGGATAGAGTCTTGGAAATGTGTGAATGTAAGCAATCGGCTATAAAACTCTAATTTAGAAAATATTTGAAAGCTTTGGGAGGGATGGGTGCCTGGGTAGCTCAGTCAGTTAAGCATCTGACTCTTGATTTTTGTCTTGGGTCGTGATCTCAGGGTTGGGAGATTGAGCCCCAAGTTGGGCTCTGTGCTGAGCATAGAGCCTGCTTGGGATTCTCTCTCTCCCTCTTCCTCTGCCCCTTTCCATCCCTGCTCAAGCTCTTTCTCTCAAAGATAAGATAAAATAAGAACTTTAGAAGGGAAAAAATGTCAATATTAATAAGAAAAATTCAGTGTCTCTGAAAGCCCCGTGATAACCATTTCACTGAAGAACATTCTTGTATAGTTAAGCAATATTGATTTTAAGTGTAGAGAGTGGGGGATGGAAGTCAAAGGAAAAAGATAATAGAAATGACATCGAGGCTTACTTAACCACGACATGACTTCTGGGTGGTAAAGTGAGACCATGAAAGAAAATGGTGTCAGCCGGAGTCAATGGCCTGGAGGGCCTTCCTACTTTGGGTAGGTTACAGGGTAGAGAGCTCATCTTTCAGGTGGAGTGGGATCAAGAGAGGTGGAAAGGCATTGTGGACCATCAGAAAGAAACTTTTCTACCTTCAAAGAGAATAAAGAATGAGCTGCTGGGTAAAGTTATTTCCCTGACCACTTTTATTTTAAATTTATTTATTTGAGTACATAATAATTCTTATGGCCAAAACATGTTGAAAGGTACTTGAAAGGTAGAAAGTGTAAAATGTAAGTCACCCTCCACTCTTCATTCTTTGAACTTTAATTCCTTACTTCCCCTGTCCCATTTCTTATTTCTAATTAGAGGGGATGGAGAAAGACATTTTTTTAACTCAAAAAAGAAAAAATAAACATAAATGGTTGCAATACCACATTAGTTATTTAAAACCTTGTTTCTTCCTTTACATCCTTTTGGACATGTGCCATTTCAGTACGTTTAGAAATATCTCATTAAACACAATGCCTAGAACATCTATTATATGGACATGCCTTTGATTATTCCACAAATATAACTGGTATATTTTAATATCTGGGGGTTTGTTTTGCTCTACTAGAGCTTTTAGTTAAACCCTTGTCTTATTTTTCTTCTTCAAAAATAAAGGCATTTCTGACTATGAATTTGCCTCTGGTTTTTTTTTTTAAGATTTTTATTTTATTTATTAATGAGAGACACAGAGAGAGAGAAAGAGAGGCAGAGACACAGACAGAGGGAAAAGCAGGCTCCCTGCATGCAAGGAGCCTGACATGGGACTCGATCCGGAGTCTCCAGGATCACACCCCGGGCTGAAGGCGGCGCTAAACCACTGAACCACTCGGGCTGCCTCTGGTTTCTTTTACAAAAATGTTTGTATATTGTAGCCTTATTGTCAAATAATTTCTAAAATATTCTAAAATTTCAGTTTTGATTCTTTTTTCTTAAAAAAGATTTTATTTATTTATACATGAGAGACACACAGAGAGAGGCAGAGACATAGGCAGAGGGAAAAGTAGGCTCCCTTTGGGAAGCTTGATGCGAGACTTGAACCCAGGACCCCAGGATCATGCCATGAGCCAAAGGCAGATGCTCAAACACTGAGCCACCCAGATGCCCCTGATTCTTTCTTTTTTAAACAGTTGTTTTTTTATCCTTCAAGAAGATAGTCTTTTTATTATGCTTTGGCTACTAAAATATAGTTTGATAGGTATATCAAATATAGTTTGACTTCCTATTTATAGGCTAATTGACATTATTATTATTTTGACAGTGGAAGTGTTTTAGAAAAAATAAAAAGCACATTTCGTGTGGAAATAGTGCTCTTTGCTGAGGCTCACCTGGTGGTGCCTGAAGAAATCTTTCACGACCCTACCTTAAACCAGCCATGTTATTACCAGCTACCAGAATTATACAAACTCCCAAGGAAATTACTAGCATTTAGAAAATGTGGACAGCGATCTCACCAATAACAATGAGAGTGCCATACAGAGAAATTATACATCTCCATGCCATCAACACTGAAGGTAATTCTGTTACTTATTGCAAACTAGTAATTGGTGTTTCCTGCCATATTTGACGGGTTCACAAATCCAGTCTTTCTTATACTCCTTGATGAAAAATACCCACTTTGGAGGGCAAGTAGAGCCTTCTCTATACCCTTTCTTAATGTGATAAATACTTTTCTCATGATTTAGATTGCTTTTTGCACCCTGTAATTCATCAATTCCCCTCCTCCTCCCTATATTGCCAAGTATAATTGTTTTGGTTAAGACAATGACTTGGCTGAGAGATGAAGTTGGACTTCTCAAAGGACCTTAGTTCCATTGTAGATGCATGCTCCCCTCCACACACACCAAAGCCATTCATTTGCTACAGTGGCCTCAGATGTGGGTGCTATGTAAATAGACACAAAGCATCAGGCTATGAGGACAATGTTTGGTCCATATTCGGGCATTGGGGGGGTTCTCTGCTCAGAGAAATGTCACTCTGCATTTCTCAAGCATTTATGTGTTGTTGGTTATATCCAAGAGATCGAAGAAAAACACAGGTACATTTTCTCTTTATAAAAGACATAGTAATTTGTGCATCAAAGGGGAAAACAGTACTGTTACAATGCTGAACAACTCTCAATAAATCGGTTGTTTTATAATTATCAGGAAATAGGTCAGTGAGAGAACAACAGGTACAAATGGGTAAGTAATGGTTAGTGTGACCCTCACTTCTTTCATATTTCTCTTTTCTTCTCCAGTCTTATCAATGATTTTTGGACAAAACCAGTTGGTGGATTGTAAGTCCTCTATTTTTTTCCAGGTTTAGGAATACTGTAGCTTGCATGGTAAATAATTCTATTAACAATATCTAATTAAGTGATTAGTTCTATTTATGAGTATCTTCTGAGCACAACATTCTGACTGTGCCTTAGAGTCATTTACAGACTGATAAACTAATTGGTATGAATAATACTCTAATGCAACAATTAATTTAAAATGTCATAGCCTGTGTCCTCTTTCTGGAACAAGAAATTTCCTTCCCAAAAGGGATTTTTTTCCAACGCATGTCCTACATGATGGTCCTACATGAATTTGCTGAATTATTCATGAGGAAAACAGTGCTTTGGGAGAACATGAGGCGAAGAGCATTTGTGTGTGTACAGTCCAGTGACACGAAGCCCATTCACATCACTGTGCACCACCAACCATCTCCTGGCTCTTCTCATCTTGCAAAACCAAAACTCGGTCCGCATTGAACAACGAACTCCCTACTCCCCCGCCCTGCAGGCCCTGGTAGCCGCCCACTACAACATCTAAATCTCAAGCTCAGTTACTAAATCTCAAGCTCAATTACCTTAATTCCATCCTCATTCCCTTACCTCTTTGTAGCAGTGGATGCCATTGACCAACTTCAGGTTTTTGAAGGTTCTCTTAACCTCACTCTGTTTTCTCCAACCTGCTCCTCTGCTTCCTGCACCAAATGGTTAAGTGGATACTAAGGCTATTTCAGTCATGATCCTTAGCTCACTTCTCTCACCAGCACTTGTCCCACAGACATCAGCTGTGTGCGTATGACTTTATCATGTTGATTGAGACAATTCTGAAATTTATGTCTGGTTCCATGTTGGCACTCTGATCTCAGGTGTATACATTTCCAATCAAGAGTAACACCATTAAAAAAAAAAAAAAGAGTGACACCATCGCTTCATTCTTAAAGTTTTCAAGGATTTCATCGTATTATCTCTTCCAGAACTCATTTCTCTATTTTGTCTGTTTTTCAGCTTTCTTAATTTATCTTGTCATATTCTCCCAGAAACTCAAATGCTTCTTTACCTCCTGTCCCCACTCACCAAGTACAGTCAGTTCCATCTTTGAAAATATTTGGTCTCTTTTACTTTCTCTTTCTATTTTGGTCATCAGGGATAACTCCTGGTGTGCTGCCTGGCATCATATTTTCTCCTTCTCAAGCATTATGCTCCATGTGCCTTCCTCAAAGACCACTTTCCCTATGTCTCTATCATTTCATTGGACCTGTTTCCCATGCCTTCCTGTCTGAATTCCTCTGCTTGGTTTCATGTCTCTCAAACCACATTTTGTTTCAAAAACAATTTCCATACTCTCATTATGCTAGTCTCTTCCCTGCTTCTTGGATATTTTTATTTCTGGGCTTCCATTCATGTGGTCCCTATATTCCTAGCACCTTGTATTTTCCTCAGGTCCAACCTGACACATGAAGAACATTCTGATTCTCATTGATCTCTCCTTTCTCTAATATTCTGTAGTCCCAGCTGGAACCACAGTAGTCTTAGAATCACCTATGGCTCTAGGTTGCCTGCTCCTTTAAATGTATTATTTTGTGTCCCTCTTTTATATATATTTATTGCGTGTCCCTCACTTAATTGCAAATTCCTTGAGGACATACATCTGCATAACTACTGAAAGACTGAAGATGTTACATCAGATAGAAATGTCTTGGGTTTGAAATAGCTGTAAAAAAGGACAAGTTTAAAAACATATCAAGGGAAGTTGGAAAGCTTCTTCTAAAGTAAAATAGTCTTGGCCAAATCACTTATTTTTTCAGGTCGACCTGATTACAGTGCAGTTGTTGAGATCATGTTTTGGGAAGGAAAGCTGTAAATCCTGGAAGGAAGCCAGAGAGAATCAGAAGCTGGAGAAACCTTCACTATAGATACCAACTAGATTTAAGAAGGGGCTTATCAATAGATTGCCCTTCGTGTGCATGTGATTAACTTGTGATTTGGCCTTTTGCCTTAAAAAGGAACATTACTGAAGACATGGCTTTGTTGCTTGTTCGTTATAAGCATCCATAAAGCTGTATTGAAATCTGAGCATCCTAGGGGTGAAATTTCTCTTTTTTAAAAGAAGCTTTCTGCATTGTCTATACTCTAACATTAGATGGAAGTAGAGAGTTATAGACATTAAGTCCAAAGATCTAAGGTCACAAAGTCTGGACCTAAGGATCCTTCCATAGTCAGAAAATTGGAGGAATTTACATGTGAATGATTAGTCTGAAGAGGTCTATCAGATTGATGGATCTTTTCAAATAACCTACTTTGGGTTTTATTGGTTTCTCTTTTGTTTTTCTCATTTCAACTTCATTTATTTCTGCTCTTTATATTTCTTTTCTTCTGCTTGCTTTGGTTTTACTTTTTCTAATTTTTCTAATTTCTTAGTGTAGAAACTTCTTTTATCAATTCCGGAAATTCCTTCTTAACTAGTATATACATGTAACTTTATAAATACTCTTCCAGACGTTGTTTTGGCTACTTTCACAAATTTTGATGTATTAAATTTCACTTTTCATTTAGTTCTATGTTTTGTAACTTCCTCTTAAAAACTGAATGTTTGTAGTTCCCCCAATTTACAGGTTGAAATCCTAACCCCCAATATGCTAATGTGTAGAGATGGAGCCTTTGGGAAGGGTTAAATGAGGTCATGAGGATGGGACCTCCAAGATGGGATCAGTGTCCTTATGAGGGGTAGAAGAGAAACCAGAGTGCACTCTCTCTCTCCACCATGTGAAGATACAGCAAGAAGGCACCCACCTGCCATCCAGAAAGAGGGCTGTTGCCAGGAATCAAATCTGCTCCCACCTTGATCTTGAACTTCTCAGCCTTTAGAACTCTGAGAAACAAAAGTCTGTTGTTTAAGCTACCCAGTCTGTGGTATTTTGTTAGAACAGCCTGAGCAGATTAATATACTTCTCAAGAATTCCTCTTTGGCTCATGGGTTATTTAAAAGTGTAATGTTTCATTTCTAAGTATTTGAAGACTTTCTTGATATCTTTCTGTGATTAATTCCATTGTGGTGAGAGATATACTTTATATAATTTCAATTCTTTTAAATTTGCTCAGGTTTTTTGGGTAAAGATTTTGTTTATTTATTTGAGAGGGCAAGAGAGCACAAGCAGGGGGAGCAGCAGAGGGAGAGGGCTCCCTGCTCAGCAGACTCCCCGCTGAGCAGGGGGCCCACCATGGGGCTTGATTCCAAGATCCCGGGATTGTGACCTGAGCCAAAGGCAGACGCTTAACCAACTGAGCCACCCAGGTGACCTTGTTCAAATTTGTTTTATGACCTAAGATGTGGTCTGTCTTGGTGAATATTGGTGAATATTTCATGTGCACTTTAACAAAATGTGTATTTTCTTTTCATGGCAGGTGTGTGCGGAGGGAGAATTTTCTATAAATGTCAATTAGGTGAAGTTATTTTTGCTGCTGTTTGTGCCTTCCTGATCCTTGATGATTTTCTCTTTGCTCACCCTATTGATTACTGAGAGAGCAGTTTTGATGTCTCCAGCTGTAATCGTGGATCATTTTCTCCTCTCAGTACTATCAGTTTCTGCTTCATATATTTAACTGCTCTGTTGTTAGATTCATTCACACTTAAAATTATTATGCATTCTTGGTGAATTGATCCTCTGATAATTTTGTAATATTCATTTAACCCTGCTTATTGCCATTATTTTTCAAAAGATTTTATTTGATTGAGAGATAGAGCATGAACAGGTGGAAGGGCAAAGGGAGAGGGAGAAGCAGGCTCCCACACTGAGCAGAGAGCCCAACTTGGGGCTCCATCCAAGGACCATGGGATCATGACCTGAGCTGAGGGCAGACACTCAACCAACTGAGCCACCCAGGTGCTCCCATGATTTTTAAATCTAGTCTTTCTATTATTATATAGACTCAAGCTTTCATTTGCTTTGCATTTACACAGCATATATTTTAAAATCATCTTACTTACATTTATTCCATCTATATCATGACATTAAAAATGGATTTCTTGGGCAGCCCTGGTGGCTCAGTGGTTTAGTGCCACCTTCAGCCCAGGGTATGATCCTAGAGTCCTGGGATGGAGTCCCACATTGGGCTCCCTGCATGGAGCCTGCTTCTCCCTCTGCCTGTGTCTCTGCCTCTCTCTCTCTCTCTCTCTCTCTCTCTCTCTCTCTCTCTCTGTGTCTCTCAAGAATAAATAAATAAAATCTTAAAAAAAAAAAAGAAAAAGTAAAATGGGTTTCTTATAGTCATGATATATTGGGTCTTTTTTTTTTTTTTTCCTGTCCTATCTGACAATCTTAGTCTTTTAACTGATGTGCTTAGACCAAGGGTTGGTAAGCTGTGGCATGGGGTCTGTTTTTATATTTTCCATTAGCTAAGAATGGTTTTTACATTTTTAAAAAGTTGTAAATAGGCATGCAAACAGAAAAATATGCAAAAGAGAGTGTATGTATCCCAAAAGGCCTAAAACTACTTATTACTGACCATTACAGAAAATGCTTGATGACCTGGTTCCCTCTTATTTCTACCACATTGCATTTTGTCTGTAGAGCGATGCATTGTCCCCCACGGCAAGGTCATATATTGTAAAGAAAGAAATCTGCAGGTGAAGTAGGGTTTGTCCTATTTGCTCTATAACCTTGCCAAATAGGTGAGAGGACTACAGATCTTTCAGTGATGCATGAAGTCAAACACCTGCTCCAGTTTCTCCAGGCTTTCCAGCTCTAATTCAAACTTGAGAGAGGTTGTCTCTATCCAAGCAAGCCCTCGCACTGTTAAAGGAGGGAGGTAAGAGAGTTGGCCTCTCTTTTGGTGCCTTAACTCAGGCTTTCAGTTTCTTCTTGCCTGAGTCTTCAGGTGTTCTCTCTGGTCCAGAGCATTCCAGTTCTCTAGACCTATAGAAACTCTGGGTTAGGGTTACAGACTCAGTCTCCCCTTGTTAGAATTATTTCTAAACAAGGTCTTTGAATTTGTCCAGATTTCTGCCTAATTACTCAAGTGCAGGTGGTACCCCAGAGGGATGATAATGAACAGTGAAAGTCTCCCACCCAGCTCCTATTCGGTAGTATTCCTCTGTCTCAATTCTGGTTTTGATCCTCCTGTTTACTTTTTCTCTTAATGACATTCCCAAATCACTTTTAATATCTTTATATCCATAATTATAAAATCTTAGAGGTCTTGTATAGGCTTCTGCAACAGCAACAAAATACCTGCTGGAAATCATGCAGCCTAATCTTAAGCAATTTCCTTGATGAGCAATTTATCATTTTTTAAGGTAAGTTCTGCATTAGGGTTTTCTGTAAATGATATTGTCTCATCTTTCTAAATATGCAAAATCCTTAAGTTAAAAAAGAGAGAGGAAGAGAGGGAAAGAGAGAGAGAGAGAAAGAGGGAGCAGGATAAAGGTTTGTGGCTAAAAGAGATGAGCAAACAATCTTTAGGTAAAAAGCATTGCATGTAAAATTAAAAGGAAAATGGTATGGGTGATAATTATACATACGTATGTTCTTGCTGATACTCAAAGATCCACTCTTAACGAGATGCTATTTTTCATCTGTCAAATTGACAAAGAATAAAAGAATGCTAATACCTAATATTAGTAAGAGGTGGAAAAGTGAGTGGAGAGATTGCTCAGTGGAGTGGGGTGGGGAGAGGGAGAAGAAGACTCCCTACTGGGGTGGGGAGAGGGAGAAGAAGACTCCCTACTGAGCAGGGAGCCTGACCCAGGACTCCACCCCAGGACCCCCAGACCATGACCTGAGCCAAGGCAAATTTTAACCAACTGAGCCACCCAGACACCCTATAATTTCATTCTTATTTTTAATAGTATAAAATTTGAAAAAAATTGCAATGCCCAAAAATATTAGTGAATGAACAGTGGTGGTTTTGTACAAAGAAATACTCTATAGCCATTATGGAAGATGTAACAGACAAATATATTTATTTACAAGTAAAGATGTTCATTGTGGTTTTAAGCAAAAATTCAGATACTAAAACAAATGTGCAGTGAGATCCCTGAATGGAGATGAGTCAGCATTAAGAATGGTTATCTTGGAGTTGTAGGATCATGGGTGATTTTTAAAAAGTTTTTTTTTTTTACTAATTCAACATATCTTCTTAAATAAAAATACTTTAAAACATTTGTCTTCTTCATAGTAAGTGGCAATAATTCTTAACTTTCCCTAGGTTTCATTGGGCTTAGCTTAGTGGCTTATAATTTCCTAAACAATTCTAATTTTTCATCCATGTGTTGGTCCTCTAGGTATTTGAAACAATCATTGTGTACTCAGAGGCACTGATATTTGCTATCACCCGTTCCTCTCCTTTTTCATGCTAACAGTATCTCCTTTTGTTTAGCTATCCAGTTCCCCCCAAAGCCCTCTAACTCATTTCTAAGTGTGGAATAACTGTGTCTTCATTCTTTATTTCTTTAGTCTTTTGGGAAAGTAGTAAGGAGGTTCCAAAATATGGAATCTTATACATGCTTTCCTTCTACTGAAAGATAACTTTCCTATTGATCGCTTTCAATTTAATGAGTAGATTAAACTTAGAACATTAAAAATTTAAGCCATCAGGTTATTTTTTTATGTGAAATCTTGTCTCTTTATTCCCAGGAATGCTTCCAAATTAGATGTTGTATAATTGCTCTGGAAGAAATTTGAGATGCAGTTGATTTGACAAGTCAGATAAATTCAGGAACATAGAAGGCTTCCTACTTTTCATTCTTAAGTCCTAGGCCAGTTGAGTGTCAGAAAGAAAGATCTATATACCTGAAAGTCTAAGATGTCCTTGCTTCTTCTATTCTTTTCTTTTTTTTTTTTTTGCAAAATAAATGCAAAATATTTTTTCTGTCCTTTCCTGTAAGTTCACATTACTTAAATAATAGAGAATGCTTGACTCTTGCATTTAATTCTGTGCTAGAGAGACGTAACTTATACTAAGTAAAAGGAAATGAATACTGGTCAAATTACTAAAATCATAATTAAACTTCTATTAGAAACTAAAATAATTTACTAAATTAAAGTCTCCTTAGCTGTTACAACCTTTATTTCTTTCAGTTAGTGTTATATATCGGTACTTGAATTTTGTAAGTGATAGCCTTTCAAGCATGATACATTTCAGAAAATGAATATTCTTTAAGTAAAGCTTAGGGACTTACTTACCTTCATATATCATTACCTTTGACAAACAAGATTATTCTTGAATTCAGTAATAGCTTCATTGCTTATAGCTATGGCACATATACAGTGTTCTGATGTTCAAAGTCATGTCTTTTTTAAGGACACACCAGCGTTGGTGGCACAATTCCTCTGGCTAAGCATCCAGCAGTCCAGAAAAGAGATGGCTTCCTTCAAAAGCTAGATTGTTAATGCCAT